>NW_028225179.1:58227536-58827536 GCF_052327205.1 Somniosus microcephalus
TCTCTCTCCCCCCTGCCCCTCTCTCTCCCCCCTCCCCACCCTCACTCTCTCCCCCTCCCCCACCCTCACTCTCTCCCACCTCCCCCACCCTCTCCCTCCCCCCTCCCCCCCACCCTCTCTCTCCCCCTCCCCCCTCACTCTCTCTCCCCCTCCCCATCCTCTCTCCTCCCCTCACCCCCACCCTCTCTCTCTCCCCCCTCCCCCCACCTCTCACTCTCCCCCCTCCCTCCACCCTCTCACTCCCCCCTCCCCCCACCCTCTCTCTCTCCCCCCCTCCCCCACACCCTCACTCTCCCCCCTCCCCCCACCCTCTCTCTCCCCACCCCCCACCCACTCCTCTCTCCCCCTCCCCCCACTCTCTCTCCCCCACCCCCTCTCTCACCCCTCCCCCACCCTCTCCTCTCCCCCCACCCCACACTCTCTCACCCCCCTCCCCTCCCCCTCCCCCCTCCCCCACCCACTCTCCCCCTCCCCCACTCCCTCCCTCTCCTCCCTCCCCCCACCACTCTCCCTCCCCCCACCCTCTCTCTCCCCCCTCACCCCACCCCTCTCTCCTCCACCCCCACCCTCTCCTCCCCCTCCCCCCACCCTCTCTCTCCCTCCACCCTCTCTCTCTCCCCCCCTCCCCCTCTCTCTCCCCTCCCTCTCTCACTCCCCCCTACACCCAACCTCTCTCCCCCCTCCACCCACCCTCTCTCTCTCCCCCCTCCCCCGCCCCCTGTCTCTCCCCCTCACCCTCTCTCCCCCTCCCCCACCGTCGCTCTATAGCCCCTCCCCCTCCCTCTCTCTCCCCCCTCCCCCACCCTCTCTCTCTCCCCCTCCCCACCACCTCCCTCTCCCCCTCACCCCTCCCCCACTCTCTCTCTCCCCACTCCCCCACCCTCTCTTCTCCCCCCTCCCCCACACTCTCTCTCTCACCCCTCCCCCACCCTCTCTCTCTCCCCCCTCCGCCACCGTCACTCTCTCCCCCCTCCCCCCACCCTCTCTCTCTCCCCCTCCCCCCCACCCTCTCTCTCTCCCCGTCCCCCTCTCTATCCCCTCCCCCTCTCTCTCCCCCCACCCACCACACTCTCTCTCCCCCCTCCCCCCACCATCTCTCCCTCACCCCACCCTCTCCCGCTCCCCCTCCCCCTCTCTCTACCCCATCCCTCACTCTCGAACCCCTCCCCCACCCTCTCTCCCCGCTCCCCCCACCCTCTCTCTCTCCCCCTCCCCCACCCTCTCTCTCTCAACCCTCCCCCCACCTTCTCTCCCCCTCCCCCCACCCTCTCTCTCTCCCCCTCCCTACCCTCTCTCTCTCCCCCCTCCCCCACCCTCTCTCACCCCTCCCCCACCCTCTCTCTCTCCCTCCCCTCACCCTCTCTCTCTCCCCTCCCCCACCCTCTCTCTCCCCCTTCCCCCCACCCTCTCTCTCCCCCCTCCCCCACCCTCTCTCTCCCCGCACTCCACCTCTCTCTCGCGCCTCCTCCCACCCTCTCTCTCTCCCCCCTCCCCCCACCCTCTCTCTCTCCCCCCAAACTCTCTCTGTCCCCCCTCCCCCCAACCTCTCTCTCTCCCCCTTCCCCCACCCCTCTCTCTCCCTTCCCCACACCCTCTCTCTCCCTTCCCCCCACCCTCACTCGCTCCCCCCTCTGCCACCCTCTCTCACTCCCCCCTCCACCCACCCTCTCTCTCCCCCCTCCCCCCACACTCTCTTTCCCCCCTCAGACACTCACTCTCTCACCCCCTCCCCCCACCCTATATCTCTCCACCCTCTCCTCACCCTCTCTCTCTCCCCCCTCCCACACCCTCTCTCTCCCTTCCCCCCACCCTCTCTCTCTACCACCTCCACCACCCTCTCTCTCTCCCCCTTCTCCCACCCTCTCTCTCCCCCTTCCCCCCACCGTCTCCCTCTCACCCCTCCGCCCACCCTGTCTCTCCCCTCTCCCTCTCTCTCTCTACCCTACCCCCACCCCCACCCTCTCCCTCTCCCCTCCCCCCACCCTCTCTCTCTCCCCTCCCGCCAACCTCTCACTCTCTCCCCTCCCCCCAACCTCTCTCTCTCTCCCGTCCCCCCACCCTCTCTCTCTCTCCCCTCCCCCCACCCTCTCTCTCTCCCCTCCCCCCACCCTCTCTCTCTCCCCCTCCCCCACCCTCTCTCTCTCTCTCTCCCCTCCCCCACCCTCTCCCTCTCCCCTCCCCCACCCTCTCTCTCTCCCCTCCACCCACCCTCTCTCTCTCCCCCTCCCCCTACCCTCTCTCTCTCCCCCCTTCCCCCACCCTCTCTCTCTCCCCCCTCCCCCACCGTCTCTCTCTCCCCCTCCCGCCACCCTCTCTATCTCCCCCTCCCCCCAACCTCTCCCTCCCTTCCCCCCTCCCTCTCCCTTCCCCCCACCCTCTCTTTCTCCCCCCTCTGCCACACCCTCTCTCTCCCCCCCTCCCCCCACTCTTTCCCTCTCCCCCCTCCCCCACCCTCTCTCTCACCCCACTCCTCCCCACCCTCTCTCTCACCCCCCTCCCCCACCCTCTCTCTCTCCCCAATCACCCCAACCTGGGAAAGACTCTCTATCAATGCCAGATCTTTCCTTTCTGTGTCTCTGGTCTCAGATAGCGGGTGTGGTGGGCTCCATTCTGAGGAACACCCCTTGGGCTGCCCTTCAGGACAAAGAGTGAGTCTGTACAGGTCGGGGAAGTGGGAGCGGTGTGGAGTTTCATTCAGTATAAAAGAGTTAATGTTCATGTATGGTCCAGAGTCAGTCCCAGTAAAACAGACAGATTCAGCTTCAAATTTTCTCATTGTTCTCCTTCCCTCTGTGTACAGAACCATCAATCAATTCATTCTTCATTTTGCATTTTAGAGTTACTCTACGGGTGTGAAGATGGTGTGTATCGTCAGGACGACTGCAACAGAGACGAGGTATCTGTTGCATCAGCAATCCCTCTCCCTGGGTTCCAATGCTGCAGACTGAAACAGTGAAAGGTCCAGTGACTGATTCCCACCAGCCCGTGCTCACCACGTTCTCACTGAATGATCCCCTCCTTCGCAGGAAGCAGGCTCTGTTTGATTGTTTAGGTCCTGTCTCCCCTGACCCTGTATTACTGCTCTCAGAATAATGGGCTGTACTCAGAAATAAAACTTACTGCATTGATCGCAGCTTCACATCCGTGTCTTGTTTCTCTTTATGATCAGTGTGTCCGAGGGCAAGGGGTCTGGGGTGGAATTCTCAGGAAAAGGAAAGAGGAAACCGCTGCAGGGAATCTCTGCGAGTGTCTAATAACACATTCAGAAAGGTACTGAGGTAAGACCGGTGTCCCAGAGTGTCAGCACTCTGACCATTCAGGGTTCAGGATATCTCAGTTGAACGGGTTTGTTCAGTCAGATTGGAAGCGGACATACTTTGCATCAGAACCGCAGGCTGAGGGGACAGTGCAGAGGGAGCTTTATTCTGTATCTAACTCACGCTGTACCTGCCCTGGGAGTGTTTGATGGTACAGTGCAGAGGGAGCTTTACACTGTATCTAACCCGGACTATATCTACCCCTGGGAGTGTTTGATGGGACAGTGTAGAGGGAGCTTTACTCTGTATCTAACCTGTGCTATATCTACCCCTGGGAGTGTTTGATGGGACAGTGCAGAGGGAGCTTTACTCTGTGTCTAACCCATGCTATATCTACCCCTGGGAATGTTTGATGGGACAGTGCAGAGCAGGGGTGGGCTATTCTTTGGGCTGGAGGGCCGGTTAACAGGTTTTGTTGAGCTGTTGAGGGCCGCACACCAATGTTCCCCTGAAGGTGCGTGGCCGCGGACCAATGGCGAGGTCATGTGCAGGCTGCTAACCAGCTCCTGCCGCTGGAAGAGAAACTGCAAATTTATAGGGACCGCGCACAAAAATAATTAGAGAGAACTTTGCCGCACAAACAAAATGAATTGTGTTCACCACAGCTGCCATTAAAATTCCTCCTGGCACTTATTGTATAAAGAATCCTCCATGTTGTTTCGACACTGACTAAAAATAACAACACTTATGAACAGACTAACCAACATGATGCAGGTTCACGAGTCACTTTGAAAAGTGCTCGGTCTGTTTATTCCAAATGGTTTCAATTCATTCTTATAGTGAAAAATGAGAGATCGACTCTGCTTCCACAGGCGATTATAACCATGGTATAAGGCGGAATCAACGATAAAGTCAATGATACAACCTGTAAAAATTGCACATGAACGTGCTACTTTGATGCTTTTGAAAACATCAGTGAGAAATAATTAGGTGACTCGGAAAATGATTTAATCCACAATTTGTGCCCCAGGTCAGCCATCAAATTGGGCTTGTTCATTGTCAACGTGCGATCACTCCTGAGAAAATCCAAGACGCTGATAGAGTTTGTGGATTTTCACTTGGGAATGGCCACAAGTAATGCACCATTATAATGTACATTTCATCCCCGAGTGCTATTTATTACTGGGACTGGCTAATGACATCAATCTATACAACCCTCTTTCTCTCGCGCTCTCTTTTTCTCTCTCATTGTCTCACTTTCTCTCTATCTGTCTCTCTCTCTCTGCCCCCTTTCTCTACGTAGGATTACATAGGATATACAGCACAGAAACAGGCCATTCGACCCAACCAGCTGTGCTGGCATTTATGCTGCACTCTAGCCTCCTCCCGCTTTTCCTCATCTAACTCTATCAACATAACCCTCTAATCCCTTCTCCCTCATCGGCTTATCTACCCTGTGCTTAAATACACCGATATTATTCGATTCAACCAATCCTTGTGGTAGCAAGTTCCACATTCTTACCACTCTTATCTCTCACTGTCTCACTTCCTCTCTTCCTTCCCCTCCCTCTCTGTATCTCCATTTATCTCTATCTCTCTCTCTCTGCCCCGCATCTCTCGCACCCATTCTTTCTCTGTCCTCTATCTGTCTTTCTGTGTCTTTGTGTTTCTCTTTCTGTCTCCTCTCTAATCCCCATCTCTCTCTCTGACACTATCCCTCTGTCCTTCCATCTTCTTTATCTTTCTCTCTCGCTTGTCTCTGTCTCTCTTTCGCTGTCTTTCTACCTATCTCTATTTTTCACCCCATCAGTCTGTCGCTCTTTCTCCTTCTGTCTTTCTTTCTGTATCTCTCCCTGCCTTTCTCTCTCTGCTGTGTGATTCTTTCTCTCCCTCTGTTCTCTGTCTCGCTCCCCTTCTCTCTCTTTTATCTCACTCTCTCTCTGTCTCTTCCTCACTCTCATCTCTCTTTATATTTCCCTCACCCTCTCATTCTCTGTCTCTCTGCTTTAGTCTCACTGTCTCTTTCTCTCAGTCTCACTGTCTCTATCTCAGTCTTTCTCTCTTTCCCCCTTTCTGTCTCTCCCCTCTCTATATTTTCCTCACTTGCATTCTTTCTCTGCCTCTCTGTTTTTTTCTAACTGTCACTTTTTGTCTCACCTGAGCTCTCTCTTTCTGCCCATCTCTCTCTCTTCCGTCTCACTCTGCTCTCTATCTCTGTGCATCTCTTGCTCTCTCCCTCTCTCTTGTCTCTGTCTCTCTCTCACTATCCCTATGTCCCTCTGTCCCTTCAACTTGTCTACCTTTCTCTCCCTCTGCCTCTGACCCTCCCTTAGTCTCTTTAATTCTGTACCTCTCTCCCTGTAATTATCTCTCATTTTGTTCCCACCCTGTCACTCTATCACTGTCTGTCTTTGCCACCCTCTCTCTGTCACTCTCTCTAAGTCTCCACCACTATCTCTCCCTCTTCTCTCTCAGCTCTCTGATTCTATTTCTGCTCCAACTCGTTGTTTCTCTCTCCTTATGTCACTCTGTCTCACTCTCTGTCGCTCTCGCAGCCTTGATTTCTCTCTTTCTGACTCACTGTCTCGGTCTCTCCATATCTCTCCTCTGTCTCTTTCTGTCTTTCTCTATCTGTCTCTGTTTTTATGTCTCTCACTCCTTCACTCTCTCTCAGTTTCTGTGTTTTTCTGTCTCTCTCACTTTCTCTCACTCTGTCTCCCTCTCTGTCTCTTTCTATCACTCCTGGTCAGCAGTGCTCCCTGCTGGTAGGTGCTGACACTGAGTGCCTGGGCTGACACAGGAGATCAGACCCTTGGGGTGAGGTTCCAGTGATGCAGCTAGGTTCTCTGAATCCCGACCCTCAGCGACAGACCTGTGGAGGGTGAGGGGGGAGACAGAAAGGAGAGAGCAATGTAAATTAATCACTGATGTTTCCAGAGTTACTGTTAAAAGGGGAGGGTCAATGCTGGCTGTATTTCACCAACAGGCCTCCAGGGGGAGAGGGGAAGTTTTAGGCAATGGCGCCACCTCCTGGTAGCAGAGAGTATTACACCTCAGTATTCCTAGAATGATACAGCACAGGAGCAGGCGGCTATTCGGCCCATCATGCATGTGCCGGCTCTTTGAAAGCGCTACCCAATTAGTCCCACTCCCCTGTTATTTCTTCAAAGTCCTGGAACAAGTATTTTGAAATGAGATGATATCGATTGATAGGCACATGCTGGTTTAAATGATGAATATGTTGTGTAAATGTGGCAGCTTTCAATTGCATGAAAGCTACTTTAAATAGGCACAAAACTTTAATAGATCCACGGTTTAAAATTATTCATCCACTGTTTAAAGTTACACTTGTTTTCTGAAATTTTAAATATACCATTTCAATACATAGATATATTGCATTAAAGTACACACAAAAATATATATATGTTCCACTAATAATGTTAGCATTTAAATACAATATTGCAGGAATATGCTATTATAAATTGATGGGATTGAGGGCCGATAAATCCCCAGGGCCTGATAATCTACATCCTAGTGTACTTAAGGAAGTGGCCCTAGAAATAGTAGATGTATTGCTGGTCATCTTCCAAAATTCGATAGAATCTGGAACAGTACCCATGGATTGGCGGGTAGCTAATGTTAACCCACTGTTCAAAAAGGGTGGTAGAGAGAAAACGGTAAGCCTGACATCGATAGTGGGGAAAATGCTGGAATCCATTGTAAAGGATGTAACAGCAGGGCACTTGGAAAAAGGTGACCGGATCGGACAAAGTCAACATGGCTTTACAAAAGTTAAATCGTGCTTGACTAATCTACTGGAATTTTTTGAGGATGTAACTGGTAAAATAGATAAGGGAGAAGCAGTGGATGTGGTGTATTAGGATTTTCAAAAGGCACATGGGATTGGGGGCAAGGTATTGACTTGGATAGACAACTGGTTGGCAGACAGAAAGCAAAGAGTTGGAATAAACGGCTCTTTTTCTGAGTGGCAGGCAGTGACTAGTGGGGTACCGCAGGGATCTGCCCTTGGACCCCAACTATTCACCATATATATTAATGACCTGGACGAGGGAACTAGATGTAATATCTCCAAGTTTGCAGACAACACAGAGCTGGGTGGGCGTGTGTGCTGTGAGGAGGATGCCGAGAAACTCCAGTATGATTTGGACAGGTTGGGTGATTGGGCAGAAGCATGGCAGATGCAATATAACGTGGATAAATGCGAGGTTATCCACTTTGGTGTCAAAAACAAGAAGGCAGATTATTATCTAAATGTCAATAGATTGGGAGAAGGGGAAGTGCAATGAGACCTGGGCGTCTTGTGCACCAGTCGCTGAAAGTAAGCATGCAGGTGCAGCAGTCGGCTACGAAGGCAAATGGTATGTTGGCCTTTGTAGCGAAAGGTTTTGAGTACAGGAACAAGGATGTCTTGCTGTAGTTGTACAGGGCCTTCGTGAGGCCACATCTTGAGTATTGTGTGCAGTTTTGGTCGCCTTATCTGAGGATGGATGTTCTTGCCATGGAGGGAGTGCAGCGAAGATTCACCAGACTGATACCTGTGATGGCAGGAATGATGTATGAGGAGAGATTGCTTCGATTGGGCTTGTACTCGCTGGAGTTTAGAAGAATGAGAGGGGATCTCATCGAAACTTACAAAATTCTGTCATGCCTGGACAGACTAGATGCAGGAAGGATGTTCCCGATGGTCGGGGAGTCCAGAACCAGGGGTCACAGTCTAAGGATAAGTGGTAAGCCATTTAGGACAGAGATGAGGAGGAATTTCTTCACCCAGAGAGTGGTGAACCTGTGGAATTCTCTGGCAAAGACGGCAGTAGAGGCCAACGTAATAAATACATTCAAGAAGGAGTTGGATATATTTCTTAAGGCTAAATGGATTGAGGGATATGGAGAGAAGGCAGGAACAGGGTACTTTATTTGGATGATCAGCCATGATCACATTGATTGGCGGAGCAGGCTCGAGGGGCCGAATGTCCTACTCCTGCTCCTATCTTCTATGTTTCTATGTTTCTATGTTGAGAGATATGTATAGCCGGTTGCATTGTACACATGTTGCCTTAAGTTATATGCATGTAGCTGGAATTTATATTTCTAATCTTGTGAGTTACAGATAAGCCAATGTATTCATACTTAATGTTTTAAGTTGTTTAAATGCTGATTTGAAGTGTACACATAAAATATTATGCTGTGGATACTTAATTGAACTCTCTCATTGGTATACACACCTATCAACAACATCAGCTTACATTTATACATCACCTGTAATGCAGTAAAACATCACAAAGCACATCACGGGAGCGATTATAAAACAAAATTTAACACCAAGCCACATACTGAGATATTAGGACAGGTGATCGGAAGCTTGTTCAAAGAGGCAGGTTTTAAGGAGCACCTTAAAGGAGGTACTGTTCCCCTCACATTCAAACGTGCTGTCATCTCCCCCTTTTCAAATAATCCATTCTTGAGCCCTCTGTTCCTGCAAACTATGGCCCCATCCCCAACCTCTGTTTCCTTTCCAAAATCCTTGAGTGTGGTCGCCTCCCAAATCCATGCCCATCTTTCCTGCAACTCCATGTTTGAAATACTCCAATCAGGCTTCAACCCCTGCCACAGTCCTGAAATGTCCGATGTCAAAGTCACAAATTACATCCAATGTGACTGTGAGCATGTAAAACTGCCCCTCCTCATCTTTCTCGACCTGTCTGTAGCCTTTGGCATGGTTGACCACTCCATCCTCCTCCAAAGCCTCTCCTCTGTCATCCAGCCGAATGTGGCTGCACTCACCTGGTTCCACTCTTATCTATCTAATCATAACCAGAGAATTGCCTGCAATGTCTTCTATTCCTGCCCCCACACTCTGCTGCCAGTGTCCTAACTCACACCAAGTCCCGTTCTCCCATCATCCCTGCGCTCACTGAATTACATTGGATCCCGGTCCAGGTCCCTTCATTTTAAAATTCTCATCCTTGTTTTCAAACCTCTTCATGCCCTCGCCCCTTCCTATCTCTGTAACCTCCACCAGACCTACAATACTTCGAGATATCTGCGCTACTCTAATTATGGCTCCTTGCACATCCTTGATTTTCATCGGTCCACCATTGGCAGCTGTACCAACATCTGCGGAGGCCCTACGCTCTGGAATTCCCTCCCTAGACCTCTGTCTTTTTATTTCTTCCCCTTTTCCCCCATTTATTTACCCCTTCCTCTCTCCTGCATTCGTGCTATCTCTCACCTTCTGACTTTCCGCATTCCGGTTCCCGCTTTAATAATCATCACAGAAATATAGTTGCAAAAGTATAGTTCTCAGCGCGGCTCTGTTTTAAGAGCGATAGCAAAATACTGTGGATGCTGGATATCCGAAATGACAACAGAAACCGTTGGAAAAACTCAGCAGGCCAGGCAGCATTGGTGGAGAGCGAAACATAATCAATGTTTCAGGTCAGGACCTTTCGTCAGAACTGGAAAAAAGCAGGAAATGTAAAGTAGGTATAGGGACAGGGAAAAGGGGGAAGGGATGACAGAACAAAAGGGAAGGTCAGTGATACGATAGGAAGCAGGATAGATTAAGAGACATTGATAGACATTAAGAGATTTTCAAGGCAAGGGGAGGTGGTAATGGGACAGGTTAAGGAACAAAGAGTGGCGCTAGATGAGGTGCGAATTGCGTTGGCAGAATGAAGGACAGCTGAAGGGAGGGGGGAAAAAAGAGAAAGAAATGTGGTGCCAAACAAAAAGTGTGGTTAAAAAAAGGAAGAAAATATATATATGTGTTAGGGGCCGCCGAGGTTATGATCTGAACTTGTTGAACTCTATGTTGAGTCCTGTAGGGGGGCAACTTTTTCGGGGTTTATGGTAATTACTTGGTCAGCAGCCTTTGCCTGCACTGTGACCAATTCCAATCTTTTACCTGGTTTACATTAATTCACCTGGTCAGGCAGCCTTTTGCCACAGCACCTCTGACCAATCCCAAACAGCGGTTTCGAATCGCTAAACCCCACCTTCCAGTTCTAACTGGAGGAATTTATAATTAATGATATATTAAAAACGAACAACTGGTCTGGCTGTGAGAAAGTCAAACTTTATTAAACTAAAGAAAACTACACCACACGATTACAGTAATCACTGTAAAATTGCTTAAATGGGGGAATGCAGATGGCAAAAATGAGCGATAATGGCTACAATGTTAATTAAACATTCTTAGCAATTTCCCTTAAATTGCCGCCCCTTTAACTCCTTACTAGATTGCCTTGCTGAGGAGTCAGAAACCAAGGAAAAAATAAGAGAGAGAGAGAGCTTCTGAGAAGCTATCTTTATATCCTGTGAGCTCCTGCTGTTTGGTGCTGAAAAGGTCTGTGTGCAAATTCGCACTGAATAGTTTGAATACACAAGAGAAAGGCCATGATTGGCTGATTCAAATAAAGCTTGGAGTCGTTTGAATGTGTCTTCATTCTGAGGCTGAAATGTTCCCGCCCACATCCAAGTTCCTCTGGCGAAAACAAAAGGAATACAACTGCCCTATTGTCTGAGTAATGGGTGATTTAAACCCATTCAATTCAAAACTGTTCCCTTTCACCCCTGGGTGTCTTTTCCGTAGTTTCAGTGCGTTCTCATTGTGTGCTGGGCTTTGAATGGAGTTGGATTATTATGTAAACATAAACCCATTCATTGTGGTCACTGAAACTGCAGTCTCAAGTGGTTTAATACCTTATGTCAACATCCTGCAATTTCCTGTAAACAAACATTGCCTCTGTAGGGAAGGGAAACTCCCTGGTTTTGATTGACAGAATCTGACTGCCACTGCTTGATCCTCCCACTTTCACAGCCATCCACGAGCTGCTTTTGACCTTGGCCATGCTTTCTGACGGCCATTTTTAAACCCCTTGCAATTTACCAAACTCAAGGGAACAATTTTATTAATAAAATGTACCGACTTAAAGTGTGCGAATTTTTCCACGAAGTTCCTCGATTCCGGTGTTGTCCACATGCTGCCCTGCCAACGAGCTTTTCAATGCAGCCATTTTTCAGTTCTGGGTATGTTTTAAAACATTGTCCAACCCAGAGACAATTTCAATTCCACGAGTCTTCATCCATGATATAGATTAATATCTCCAGCATCTTCGGGGCTGAGGGATTTTGCGAACCCCTATATTCCACACTTTGGATACTTCCAACTTGCTTGCAGTATCCACTTGAGGAAAGTGAGCAAAACTTTCTCACTCCCGACAAACTACCATCCCCTGTATTTGCCTATAGCTACCTACCACTGATCCCCCGACCCATCCAATCACCTCAAATTCGAGAAAAACCATGGTACGGCAGGCAGCTACAGATACATCAATTACAAAATGTTACAACAAGGGGTCTCATAACCCTGCACCACTTGTTACATTATAACATATTACAAAATGTTGCAATCTTGGTTATACAATGTAATGAAAATGATCCCAAGCACGGAGAGGTCCTATGCATCTGCACAGCTTGGAACTGTAAAACAAAATACAAAAATCTCCATTAAACATATGAAACAAAATGCTGAAATAAACCCCGACCATCATGTGCCAATGATGGGTTGTGAAAATTCGAGTGGGTATTGCTCCTCCCACCCGGGCAGTAAATGCTCCTTCCACCCTGTGGTGATTATTCTTTATGTTTAGTAAGAAGTATTGTGATTGGTTGTTTGTTTCCTGCCTTGGGATATATGCTGTAATCTCATTGGTAGTTGATGTCATGTGATTTGTGGTGGCCATCTTAAATTCAGTTCTTTCCAGCCTTTAGTTGGGATTGGGTGTTGAAAGATGTGCTACAGGATTTTTAAGTTAATAAAGCCTAGATTAGAAAGGCAAATCTATTCTTTATTTCTATTTATTAACTTTATGTCAGAATGGAGCGATATCCTCAACCAGAATGATTTAATGCTGAACCTAATTCTGCAGGAGTGGATGATAAATGGAAACACTGGTATTGTACATTTAAAATCTTTTTGGGCGTGTTGGATCAAGAGTCTCCAAATAAGCTGAATATGCTGATCAACTACATTGCTCCGGATGTGTATAAGTATATTTTGGACTGTAAAACTTACGAAGTGGCTATTTCTACATTGGAAAAGATTTTTGTTAAACCAAAGAATGAGCTATTTGCACATCACCTTCTATCTGCCCATAGGCAGCAGGTGGGAGAATCTTTGGATACTTATTTACAAGCACTTCAGTGCCTTAGTGTTAACTGTAATTATAAGGCCATGACGGCTGAAGAATACAAGGAAGAATCGGTACGGGATGCTTTTATTAATGGATTACTGTCTAGATCAATTCATCAGCGGTTGTTAGAAAATAAGACTTTGGATCTTAAGAGTGCTTTTGAGCAAGCTTCTACATTGGATGTGGCTCAGAGAAGTTCGGATTCTTATGCTCTTTTTAATCGGCCTGTGACTGTGGTTTCGGCAGTTCCGGATGAAAAGGAGTTATGTGGACTTAATAGGAGTGGTATACTAGATTCTGAAACAGTTTCTACTTCAGCAGCTGTTGCCTCTAGGATTCAGAAGTGTTATTTTTGTGGGAACGTCCGGCACCCTCGTCTGAAGTGTCCGGCTCGGGAGGCTGTGTGTAGTAAATGCGGCAAGAGAGGTCATTATGCATGTGTGTGTAAATCATCAGGTTCAATTACCTCCTCTGTGACTATTCAGCCTTTAGATAGGGCGTTTATTGCATCAATTTCTGCTGCATTTGCTCATGGCCTAAACAAAGCTATAGTTACGGCCCAAGTTAATGGGTTGGAAGTGAAGGCCCTTATAGATACGGGCAGTACTGAGAGTTTTATAAGTCTTCAGTTTGCAAAGGAGAAGCACTTGAAAATTTCGCCTGTTTCCTATCAGGTGTGTATGGCTCAGACGACTCTCACTTCACAAGTAGTTGGTTGTTGCCTTGTGAAATTGATTCTTCCAGGTAATACGTATACTGATATATGCCTATCTGTTTTGCCTAATCTCTGTGCGGATATTTTGATTGGTCATGATGTGCTTCAGTTACACGAGTCTCTCAGTCTTTCATTTGGAGGGACTACGTCACCTTTATCTATTTGTGGATTAACCTCTTTATCCATTTCTCCATTATCACTTTTTTCCAATTTGATGCCGGATTGTAAGCCAATTGCTACCAAGTCAAGAAGTTATAGCAGTCAGGATAGAGAATTTATTAATTCTGAAGTTCAACATCTCTTATTGGAAGGAATCATTGAACCTAGTTGTTCGCCTTGGCGGGCACAGGTAATTGTCACGACTAATGAGAGACATAAGAAACGAATGGTGATAGACTATTCCCAAACTATTAATAGGTATACTCAATTAGATACGTACCCTTTGCCTAAGATTGATGAGCTTATCAATAAAGTATCTCAGTATAAGGTTTTTAGCACTATTGACCTAAAGAGTGCTTATCATCAGATTCCTATTGTTAAGAAGGATCAACCATATACGCCCTTTGAGGCTGGTGGAAAGCTGTATCAGTTTTGCCGAATACCATTTGGTGTTACTAATGGTGTTGCTTGTTTTCAACGGGCAATGGATGCTTTTATAAGTGATAACTCTCTCTCTGACACCTTTTCATACTTAGATGACATCACGGTGTGTGGCAAATCAAGGGTGGAGCATGATTCTAATTTAGAAAGATTCCTTCAAGCTGTGGAAAAAGTTAGTTTAACTTTCAATAAAGAGAAGTGTACCTTTTCGACCAATGAGGTAAATCTACTGGGGTACATTATCTCAGGAAATAAGATTAAACCAGACCCAGAACGTCTGCGACAATTGATTGATTTACCTTGTCCTACTAATTCTAAGGCTTTGCAACGAGTTGTTGGACTGTTTTCTTACTATTCTAATTGGATTGCAAATTTTTCACAGAAGATCCGGCCTCTTATTCGGGTTACGACATATCCTCTATCTTGGGAGGCCAGGACGTGTTTTGATCATTTTAAAAAGGATATCCTTGGAGCAGTTGTGCATTCTATTGATGAGCAGGTTCCTTTTGTGATTGAGATGGACGCTTCTGATTTTGAAATTGGGGCTACTCTGAACCAAAATGGAAGACCTGTGGCCTTTTTCTCACGTATCTTGAACAATAGTGAAAAAAGGCATTCTTCAATAGAGAAAGAGGCGTATGCAATAGTAGAAGCACTGCGTAAATGGAGACATTATTTATCAGGGCGACATTTTACGTTGGTAACTGATCAAAAGTCTGTGTCCTTTATGTTTGATGTCAAACATTTTGGAAAGATTAAGAATGATAAAATAATGAGGTGGAGGATTGAGTTGGCATGTTACCATTTTGATATAGTTTATCATCCGGGGAAGGATAATGTTGCTGCTGATGCGCTGTCGAGGGCTTATTGTTCTGTGATTCACGGAGATACGCTTATTAATCTTCACAATGCCTTATGCCATCCTGGGGTTACGAGGATGATACACTTCGTACGCAGTAAGAATTTGCCCTTTTCAGTTGAAGACGTCAAGCGGATGACTTCATCATGTTCTATCTGTGCTCGGTGTAAACCGAATTTCTTTAAGCCTCAACGAGCTCATCTTATAAAGGCTACTTCTCCTTTTGAACGTTTGAGCGTCGATTTTAAGGGGCCTCTTCCTTCACCTACTCAAAACCGATATATATTTACTGTTGTGGATGAGTTTTCAAGGTTCCCTTTTGCTTTTCCTTGTGCTGATGTATCAGCTGCTACAGTTATCAAATGTCTGACTCAACTTTTTGTCATCTTTGGGATGCCTGCGTATATCCATTCGGATCAGGGAAGTTCTTTTATGTCTTCCCAGCTGAAGGAATACCTTCAGAGTCGAGGAATTTCTACTAGCAGAACTACCCCATATAATCCCCAGGGTAATTGACAGTGCGAACGATACAATGGGGTGATCTGGAAGGCAGTTATGTTGGCTTTGACATCTCGGAACCTTAAGAATACACAATGGGAAATGATACTGCCTGATGCCCTGCATTCCATTAGATCATTGCTTTCAACGGCTACTAATGTGACCCCCCATGAAAGGCTCTTTAACTATCCACGGAGATCTACTACGGGATATTCGGTACCTTCATGGCTTACTATGCAGGGATCTGTGCTGCTTCGACGCCATGTTAGTTTGTCAAAATATGATCCTTTAGTGGAGGAGGTGGAGCTGTTGGAGGCAAATTCCCAATATGCTCATATTCGATTCCAAGATGGGAAAGAAAGTACCGTTTCAATTAAAGACTTGGCTCCTTGTGGTGGCCAGCCCTCTTCTGAGGATATTAACAATAGTCATGATTCAGATAATGTGGATGCTGTTACAGATACTACGAATATTTCCAATCCGACTGCAGATAATTATACTTCTATTCGTCAGCCCTCGATGGATGTTCATGACCATCCCAGTTTACCCCCTGATGGGATTTCTAATCCGGTAACCGTTGAAAATCGGGATATGGATAGCCTTCCTGCAGAAGATACTTCTGTGTCTCCTGGTGTGGGAGGGCAAGGAATTTCACCAATGTTAAGAAGGTCGACACGAACAAGATATCCGGTCGACCGATTGAAAATGGACTTTTAAATTGATAGTAATGTTTTAAAATTGTTGAAATATTATATTATATTGTTTTAGTTGAGAGATACTTAATACGTATATGCAATGTTACTATTTGTTGTTGCTCACTTAGTATTGTGTCATGTTGAATAGTTTTATTTTGTCTGTGCATAGTTTTAGTTGTAAATAATTAATTATATATTGTAAAGGTTATTTAGGTTGGAGTATATTTTAAAAGGAGGGGTGAATGTGGTGATTATTTTTTATGTTTAGTAAGAAGTATTGTGATTGGTTGTTTGTTTCCTGCCTTGGGATATATGCTGTCATCTCATTGGTAGTTGATGTCATGTGATTTGTGGTGACCATCTTAAATTCAGTTCTTTCCAGCCTTTAGTTGGGACTGGGTGTTGAAAGATGTGCTACAGGATTTTTAATTTAATAAAGCCTAGATTAGAAAGGCAAATCTATTCTTTATTTCACCCCCACCCCTTTGAATGGTCTTAAACTTTTAAACCATGCAGAATGTATTTTACAGAACAGTCTGATCTGCCAGCTCCGAGCTGTTCCCTTGTCCCTTTGTGAAGGCGAGGTACCCCGCATGTTTCATAGACCGAGACCAGAGAGTATGGGATCGTGACTCCCAGTCCCTCCCCCTCCCATCTTCCCTCGACTGGCTGGAGAGAATGATGGGTGCCTGTGTGACAGCTCTCACTGGCCCCACACTCAAACTTGGATCCCAGATCCAGCCACCCAGTCATCCTTCCCAGCCACACTTACGCTTCAACTTTGCCCGTGGGCTCCGGGTGAGTTCCTCCTTTCCCCGAACGCATCCACGTGACTCTTAGGTCTCCCCCTCCCCTTTACAATCATTCCCAGGCCATCAACATCCACTCGTGGGGAACGCATCCCTACCTGACCAGGCACCCGTGCTTCCCCACCATGACTCCTCAATAGCGAGGTCTCCCGCAAGCAAAATTCGGTCAGGATAGTGCTGGCTTGGGGCCATGTCCCACCCAGCTGGGGCCATCTCTTCAATGTAGGATGAGTCGGCAAGTTCCTCCGAACCACGACCGGTTTCTCCCGAAGGTCGCTGCGCGGTCTCCTCCTGGATTCGTCCAGTGGCGAGGTGATCCCCAACATTCTGTATCCATATTTTCATTCGATGCCCAGCTCAGGCTGGGCGAACAGGGCTGCTCCTTGGTCCACTCTCCTGTAAAAGAACTTAAAAGGACATGCAGCCAGGTCTCTCATGGACCTGCTGCCTTAGGTGGAGACATGGTCGGGTCCCTCGACCTTGGACCAAAATAAAAGCATTTGGGCACACTTACAAACTTAAACTCAAAACTACTAGTTATATCAAAACTTAAAATTCAAACACCTTAAAAACAAGCTATAACATTGGTTACTTAACACAAAGCTATATTGCAAGTGCCGCACATCTAGATGGCCAGGCTAATCTCTGGTGTCACTGTCGCAGATTACTGCTGCTTGCAGCGAAGCTGGACTTCCTCCTGCTTCCTGTCCCTGGCAGCTTATGGCTGCTAGTTGGGGACCTCTGTGCTTTGGCTACTCCCTGGTTCGGGAGACTACCCTACTCCACTGCAAAGTGGGTGACCATCTTATCTCGGGCTTGCGGACCGGCTGAGACCTTCTGAGGAGCATCTCTGTGGGGGTAACTTTGGCTGACGGACCCTGAGCCTGGGTTACAGCCCTAGCTGGCTGGGAACCTTCTCTCCCTGGTGCCAACAGCCCACACTGTATAATATACCTGGCACCCTGCCGGTACTCCGGGTTTGTCACCTTATCCCTACCCACTCCTGTACAGTGGGCAGGTATCCCCTCACCACCCGCTGCAGCTGGCTGAAAATCTTCCTCCCCAGGTCCAAAACCTGTTACCAGCTCCCCTGCAAGAGGAATTGCTATCCCTTCCTCCTCAGAGCCCCACACCATAGGGGGACCCACTCTAGAAGCGGGCTGGGAAGCTTGTCCCTTTAAACAGGCGACTGTGCCTGCGTGAACCTTCTCCCCAGAGTCACCCAGCAGAGGCTGTGAAGCCTCTGTATTCAAACAGGCAACAGCGCCTGTGCAAATCTCCTCCCCGGAGTCCCATGGCAGAGGCTGTGAAGCCTCTGTCGACAAACACGCGACTGCGCCTGCGCAGGGAAACTGAGAAAGAGCCGCTGTGGTCCCGCAGGCAACTGCACCTGTGCGAACAATCTTTTCACAGGGCTGGGGAACAGCTACGCTATCACAGGTAACCACGCCTGCACGTTCGATTTCACTGCAAAGGGTAGGAAGAACCGCTGGGTCTTCCAAGCAGGCTATTGTGCCGACACGTATAGACTTGGAAGCAGGGACATTTAAACGGCCCACTGCGCCTGCGCGCGCAGCCTCACAGAGAACAGGTGCCACTGGCGGTTCCAAATCCGCTACTGCACCTGCGCAAACCTGGTGTTGAGAAACCTCTCCCCTCAGGCGCGCAACTGCACCTGCGTGAACCTCTTGTTCAAAAGACTGGGGAATTCCTGTCTCCAGACCAGCGACTGCGCATGTGTGGCAGTCTTTTCTGTGAATGGACTTGCAGCAGCCTACAGATTTCGACTCTCAGGCTGCTGTTTCTCTGTTTCTGAGCCAAATACCTGGTTCAAATTTAAACTTTGGCCAAAACTTAGGTCCCACTGAGGCGGGGAAGTGTCCCAATTGTTGGGCCAGGCAACCTTTCCCCTGGAACAAGCCACAGTGCCTGTCTTTACAGCCTGTGAACCTGCACTGTAATGTCAGATTTATACAATTTTCCTGATTTACCCTGTGTCCCATCCCTGCCTGGAATCGCTGCCACTGGCCCGGACCCATATAGGTCCCAGAAAGTGCCTGCACGTGCACCCTTCCTGGCCAGCATATCGGCCAGTCATTGTGGGGAGGCAGAGGTGGGCGAGGGGGTGCAGCACCACTGATGGCTGCTGCTTTTCCCTGATTGGCCCTGAGGAAAGATTGTATCAACTCCATGATGGACTCGACTGTAGCGGGAGGAGTTTCTGTCTCTGCCTTCTGAGTTGGGCCTGCGGAGTCCTGGCTTTATCATCTCTCCCAGGCTTTTTACAATCCCTGCGCCAGTGGCCCTCCTCCCCGCACTGTAACAAGTAAACCTTGTTCTGGGAAGGATGGCTTCCCTCCTGGCGCCATTCTTTCTTATATTGAGCCCCAGTTTTGACCTCGTGGACCTTACCCTGTTGCTGGGGGCCCCCACTATTCCTACCGTTCCTATATGCTACCATAAGGTGCCGGATTACAGTCTCTTCGGTTGCTAGGGGTTCTCGGGGGTCAAACCAAGTATCAGCCTTTGCTTTTATCTGGGGCAGGCAATTGTACACCAGGCAATTAAGCCATTGGGTCCACTGCTGCTGGTTCAGTTGTGCCCTATTTTGTCCCCCTGTACACGCACTGTTGTAGACTGGCCACAGCCTGTCTGCAAATGCCTGTGGGGTCTCCCCTTCCTTCTGCAGTGTTTTCCATATGTGATCGAACGGATTGCCATCGTCGCACCCATGGCTTCCAGTATTTCCTCCGTTTGGTCCTCAAAACCCTTCTGCCCTCTCTTAGCCTCATCTGAAAGGGGCTGATAGATCTTACTATCCACAGAGAAAAGCAACATTTTGGCTTTCTCTTCCTCATCACAGCCGTTAACACAGGCTGCCTGTTCAAACCCTGGAAGTACACTGAGGGGTCTCCCTTTTCAGAGAGCAGGGGAATATGTTTCACCAGGCCTCTGAGCTGTTGGGCATAATAGGCCACC
This sequence comes from Somniosus microcephalus, assembly GCF_052327205.1. Lineage (NCBI taxonomy): Eukaryota > Metazoa > Chordata > Chondrichthyes > Squaliformes > Somniosidae > Somniosus > Somniosus microcephalus. The sequence goes on from NW_028225179.1 coordinate 58,247,164, forward strand.
AGATAGGTATGCTGAACAGCCCCTGGGTCATTATCGTTCATGGGCTGACCGTACCTCCGTTGTCAGAGGGGGTACACAAGTTCTGGTCCCGGCCTGACTAGCGGGACCTGCTGGCATTCTCCTACCCCCCCATTGTCCACCCTTTCTTGCTGCCAGAGCTCCTCAAAACTTGGAGCTGTGGGCTGCTGTCTTGGGATTTCTAATTCCCTAGCCAGCCCTTCCCTGGGTTTTGCCTGTGGGCTGGTTTGATTTGGGCTGCTGGTACTTTCCGACGGACTTCCCTTCGAACTTTTGAGACATACCAACCCTTTAGTCCTCCCTAACTCCATACCCAAGCGCTCTATCTTTCGGTTACATGGGGTATGATCTGCTCCACTAAACCTTTGGTCGCAGGCCAGCTTATAAGCTGCCTTTAACTCCTTAACCATTTCCTCCTGCTCTGTTACTTCTGAGGTGAGGCGGGCATTCTCTTCCCGCAGCCTCATCTCGTTACTCCTTGCTTCTGTAAACTGGCACTTTAGGAACTCTATCTTGTGCCTCGCATGGCTTTTGCCCTCGCTAGCTTCTTGGGTGAGGTGTGAGTTTTCCTCCTGTAGCCTCATCTCACTGTCCCTAGCGTCTGTGACCTCCTGCACAAGGCGCTCTATCTCTGCCTGGCATTTTGTGACCTCTAGTGTGAGGCATGCACCTTGTTCCCGCACCCTCTTCCCAGTATCTCTGGCCTCACTCACCTCTCTTATGAGGTGTTCTACCTCCGCCTGCCATTTTTTCAACTCTGACTGTCGAGTCTTGGCCTCTTTACCCTCCTCCTTAACCTGGCCACCTATACTATAATAGGTCAGATTACACACTGCCGCTACCTTCCGCAGGACTGCCCACAGACTGAGAGCAAGAAAGGCAAAAGCTGATGCTTTTCCCAGATCCAGACCACATATCATATCAAAAACTGCCTCCTGTCCTGCCGCGGTCGCCAATTTGTAGGATGCATCTTTTTCGGGGTTTACGGTAATTTAACTGGTCAGCAGCCTTTGCATGCACTGTGACCAATTCCAATCTATTACCTGGTTTGTGGTAATTCACCTGGTCAGGCAGCCTTTTGCCACTGCACCTCTGACCAATCCCAAACAGTGGTTTCGAATCACTAAACCCCACCTTCCAGTTCTAACTGGAGGAACTTATAATTAATGATATATTAAAAAGAGACAACTGGTCTGTATGTGAGAAAGGCAAAATTTATTAAACTAAAGAAAACTACACCATACGATTACAGTAATCACTGTAAAATTGCTTAAATGGGGGAAGGCAGACGGCAAAAACGAGGGATAAATGGCTACAATGTTAATTAAACAATCTTAGCAATTTCCCTTAAATTCTCACCCCTTTAACTCCTTACTTGATTGCCTTGCTGAGGAGTCAGGAACCTGCTTACCTATGGTCCAAAGAGAGAAGAGCTCACCTGCTGTCCAAGGAAAAAATAAGAGAGAGAGAGAGCTTCTGAGAAGCTATCTTTATATCCTGTGAGCTCCTGCTGTTTGGCGCTGAAAAGGTCTGTGTGCAAATTCACTCCGAAAAGTTCGTTAACATAAGAGAAAAGCCATGATTGGCTGCGTCAAATAAAACTTGGAGTGGTTTGAATGTGTCTTCATTCTGAGGTCGAAATGTTCCTGCCCACATCCAAGTTCCTCTGGCTAAAACTAAAGAGATACAACTGCCCTACGTCTGAGTAATGGGTGATTCAAGCCCATTCAATTCTCAACTGTTCCCTTTCAAAGGCTGGGTGTCTTTTCCGTAGTTTCAGTGTGTTCTCATTGTGTGCTGGGCTTTGAATGGAGCTGGATTATTATGTAAACGGAAACCCATTCATTGTGGTCACTGAAACCGCAGTCTCAAGTGGCTTAATCCCTTATGTCAACAACCTGCAGTTTCCTGTAAACAAATGTTGCCTCTGTAGGGAAGGGAAACTCCCTGGTTTTGATTGACAGAATCTGACTGCCACTGCTTGATCCTCCCACTTTCACAGCCATCCACGAGCTGCTTTTGTCCTTGGACATGCTTTCTGACGGCCATTTTTAAATCCCTTGCAATTTACCAAACTCAAGGGAACAATTATATTAATAAAATGTACTGGCTTAAAGTTTGCGAATTTTTCCACGAAGTTCCTCGATTCCGGTGTTGTCCACGTGGTGCCCTGCCAACGAGCTTTTCAATGCAGCCTTTTCTTCAGTTCTGGTTATGTTTTAAAGCATTGTCCCACCCAGAGACAATTTAAATTCCACTTGTCATCATCCATGATGTAGATTAATATCTCCAGTATCTTCGGGACTGAGGGATTTTGTGAACCCCTACAGTCCAGAGGGCTGTAGATTGCCTAATCGAAAGATGAGGTGCTGTTCCTCGAGCTTATGCTGACCTTCCATTGAACAATGCAAGAGGCCGAGGACAGTGACGTCTGCGTATGAAAGGAGTGGTGAATTAAATTGACCGGCCACCGGGAGCTCGGGGTCACCTTTACAGACTGAATGGAGGTGATCCGCAAAGCAGTCACCCAATCTGCATTTGGTCTCCCCAATGTAGAGGAGCCCATATCGTGAGCGGTGAATACAGTATACAAGAAGTACAAGTAATTCGCTGTTGCACCTGGATGGGGTGTTTGGGGCCGTGGACAGTGGGAAGGGGGGAGGTATAAGGGCATGTGTTGCATCTCAAGCGCTTAAGTAGAAACATAGAAACATAGAAGATAGAGGAGGAGTAGGCCATTCGGCCCCTCGAGCCTCCTCCGCCATTTAATGTGATCATGGCTGATCATCCAAATTCAGTACCCAGTCCCCGCTTTCTCCCCATATCCCTTGAACCCTTTAGCCTTAAGAAATATATCCAACTCCTTCTTGAATATATTTAATGAATTGGCATCTACTGCCTTCTGTGGTGGAGAATTCCACAGGTTCACCACTCTCTGGGTGAAGAAAAACCTCCTAATTTCTGTCCTAAATGGCATTCCCCTTATCCTTAGACAGTGAACCCCTGGTCCTGGACTCCCTGACCATCGGGAACATCCTTCCTGCATCTAGTCTGTCCAGTCCTGTCAGAATTTTATTAGTTTCAATGAGATCCCCTCTCATTCTTCTAAACGCCAGCGAGTACAAGCCCAATCGACCCAATCTCTCCTGATATGTCATTCCTGCCATCCCAGGTATCAGCTTGGTGAATCTTCGCTGAACTCCTTCCATGGCGAGAATCCTTCCTCAGATAAGGCGACCAAAACTGCACAGAATACACAAGATGTGGTCTCGCCAAGGCCCTGTACAACTGCAGCAAGATATCCTTCTTCCTGTACTCAACCCTCCAGCTACGAAGGCCAACATACCATTTGCCTTCTTAACCGCCTGCTGCACCTGCATGCTTCCCTTCAGCGGCTGGTGCACAAGGACACCCCGGTCTCGTTGCACTTCCCCTTCTCCCAATCTGTTGCCATTCAGATAATAATCCGCCTTCCAGTTTTTACCACCAAGGTGGATAACCTCACATTTATCGATGTTATATTGCATCTGCCATGCTTCTGCCCAGTCATCCAACCTCTCCAAATCATCCTGGCATTTCTCAGCATCCTCCTCGTAGCACACACGCCCACCAAGCTTTGTGTCGTCTGCAAATTTGAAGATATTACACCTAGTTCCCTTGTCTAGATCATTAATATATATGGTGAATGCTGGGGTCCAAGAACTGATCCCTGCGGTACCCCACTATTCACTGCCTGCCACTCAGAAAAAAAGACCCGTTTATTACAAGTCTTTGCTTTCTGTCTGCCAACCAGTTTTCTATCCAAGTCAATACCTTGCCCCCAATCCCATGTGCCTTAACTTTACATGCTAATCTCTTATGCGGGACCTTATCGAAAGCCTTCTGAAAGTCCAAATTTACCACATCCACTGGTTCTCGCTTATCTATTTTAGCAGTTACATCCTCAACAAATTCCAGTAGATTTGTCAAGTACGATTTACCCCCCGTTTTTCCCTACTACCTTTTTTGAATTGTGGGGTAACATTAGCTACCCTCCAATCCATGGGTACAGTTCCAAATTCCATCGAATGTTGGAAGATGATCAGAAGTGCATCTACTATTTCTAGGGCCACTTCCTTAAGTACCCTAGGATGTAGCTTATCAGGCCCTGGGGATTTATTGGCCTTCAGTCCAATCAGTTTCTTTAACACTATTTCCTTACAAATACTGATTTCTTTCAGTTCCTCCCCTTCATGAGACCCTCTTGATCCCCAACATCTCTGGGAGGTTATTGTGTCCTCCTTTGTGAAGACAGAACCAAAGTATGTATTTAATTGGGCTGCCATTTCTTTGTTCCCCATTATAAATTCCCCTGATTCTGACTGCAAGGGACCTACGCTTGACTTCACCAATCTTTTTCTCTTCACATATCTACAAAAGTTTTTACAGTCAGTTTTTAAGTTCCCTGAAAGCTTACTCTCATTTTTTATTTTCCCCTTCTTAATTAATCCCTTTGTCCTCTTTGTTGAATCCTAAAGTGCTCCCAATCATCAGGTTTACTGCTCTTTCTGGCCAATTTATATGTCCTCTCCTTGGATCTTATGCTATCCCTAATTTCACTTGTAAGCCACGGTTGAGTCACCTTTTTGTTTTATTTTTATGCCAAACTGGGATGAACAAATTCTGTAGTTCATCCATGTGGTCTTTGAATGCTTGCCATTGCCTATCCACCGTCAACCCTTTGAGTGACATTCCCCGATCAATCCTACCCAACCCGCACCTCAGACCATCATAGCTTCCTTTATTTAAATTCAGTACCCGAGTCTCTGAGTCAACTGCTTCATTCTCCATCTTAATGAAGAATTCTATCATATTATGATCGCTCCGACCCAAGGGGCCTCATACAAAAAGTTTGCTAATTAGTCATTTCCCGTTACATAATACCCAGTCTAAGATGGCCTGATCTCTGGTTGGTTCCTCGACATATTGGTCCAGGAAACCATCCCATAAACACTCAAGGAATTCCTCCTCCACAGTATTGTTACTAATTTGGTTAGCCCAATCTATATGTAGATTTAAGTCACCCATGATGACTTCTGTGCCCTTATTGCACGCTTTTCTAATTTCCCTTATAATGCCATCCCCAACTTCCACATTACTGTTTGGAGTTCTATATACCATTTCCACTAACGTTTTATGCCCCTTGATAGTTCTCAGTTCTACCCATACAGATTCATATCATCAGAGCTAATATCCTTCCTTACAATTGTGTTAATCCCTCATTTAACCAGCAATGCTACCCAACCTCCCTTTGCTTTTTGCCTATCTTTCCAGAATATTGAATACCCCTGGATGTTGAGTTCCCAGCCTTGGCCACCCTGGAGCCATGTTTCCATAATCCCAATCAAATCATATTCGTTTACCTCTATTTGCGCAACGAAGTTATCCACCTTTTTCTGAATGTTCCTCACATTAAGACACAAAGCCTTCAGGCTTGTTGTTTTAACGCTCTTAGACCTAATAGAATTATTATTTACTGTGGCCATGTTTGATTTAAACCGTTGATTTCTCTGACTGCCACTCTTGTTTGTCTCCTTCCTATCTTTTGCTTTTATCCTTGTTTCCCTTTCCTCTGTCCCACTGTTCAGGTTCCCAACCCCCTGCCATTTTAGTTTAAACCCTACCCCAGAGCACCAGTAAACTCTGACTCTAGGACATCGGTCCCGGCCCTGCCCAGGTGCAAACTGTAAGGTTTGAACTGGTCCCACCTCCCCCAGAACCGGTTCCAATTTCCCAGGAATTTGAATCGCTCCCCCTTGCACCATTGCTCTAGCCACGTATTCATCTGAAATATCCTTCTATTGCTACTTTGACTAGCACGCGGCAGTGGTAGCAATCTTGAGATTACCACCTTTGAGGTCCTATTTTTTAATTTACCTGCTGACTCCCCATTCAGCTTTTAGGACCTCATCCCGTTTTTTACCTATATCGTTAGTGCATATATGCACCACGACAACTGGCTGTTCACCCTCCTCTTCCAAAATGTTCTGAAGCCGCTCTGAGTCATCGTTGATCCTTGCACCAGGGAGGCAACACACCATCCTGGAGTCTCGTTTGCGGCCGCAGAAACGCCTATCTATTCCCCTTACAATAGAATCCCCTATTACAATAGCTCTCCCGCTCTTGTTCCTCCCGTCCTGTGCAGCAGAGCCACCCCTGGTGCCAGGAATTTGGCTGCTGCTGCCTTCCTCTGATAAGCCATCCCCCCCAACTGTACTCAAAGTGGTGTATCTGTTTGAGATGGGGTTTGCCACAGGGGACCCCTGTACTACCTGCCTGCGCCTAGTAATCTGTCTGTTGGTCACCCCTTCCCTTTCTGCCTGTCCAATATTTGCCTGCGGTGTGACCAACTGCTTAAACATGTTATCCACGAATTCCTCAGCATTGCGAATGTTCCAGTGTTGCATGTGTTGCATCTCCAGCGCTTGCATGGGAAGGTGCCAGGCGAAGGGGAAGGGGTGCTGGGGGTGGTAGAGAAGTGGACTAGGGAGTCACGGATGGAGCGGTCCCTACGGAATGCTGAAAGCGGAAGTGAGGGGAAGATGCATTTGGTGGTGGGTTTAAGCTGGAGGTGGCAGAAATGGTGGATGATGATCTGTTGAATGTGGTGACTGGCGGGGTGAAGCGTGAGGACAAGGGGAACTCTATCGTGTTTCTGGGAGGGAGGGGCAGGGCTGAGTGCAGAAATATGGGAGTTAGAATGGACATGGACGCGGGCCGTGTCAACCATAATAGAGGGGAATCCTCGGTTGAGGAAAAAGGAAGACATGTCGGAAGCATTGGTATGGAAGGTGGCATTGATGCAGCGGAGATGGAGAAACTGGGAGAATGGAATAGAATCCTTACAGGAGGCGGGGTGGGAGGAAGTGTAGTCCAGATAGCTGTGGGAGTAAGTGGGCTTATAGTGAATGTTAGTCAATAATCTATCCCCAGAAATGGAGATGGAGAATTCGAGGAAGGGAAGTGTCAGAGATGGAACATGTGAAGGTGAGGGGAGTGTGGAAATTGGAAGCAAACTGAATGACATGTTCTAGTTCAGGGCGAGAGCAGGAGGTGGCACTGATACACTCATCAATGTACCAGAAAAAGAGGTGAGGGAGGGGACCCGTGTAGGATTGGAACAAAGAGTGTTCCACATATCCCACGAAAAGGCAGGCATAGCTCGGATCTATGCGGGTACCCATAGCAATACCTATGATTTGGAGGAAATGAGTGGAGTCAAAGGAGAAGATGTTCAATATGAGAACAAATTCAGCCAGGCGGAGGAGGGTGGTGGTGGATGGGGACTGGTTGGGCCTCTGTTCAGGGAAGAAGCGATGCACACTCAAGCCACCCTGTTGGGTGATGGAGGTGCAGAGGGATTGACGTCCATAGTGAAAAGGAGGTGGTTGGGGCTGGGAAACTGGAAACTATTAAAGTGGCAGAGGGCGTCCAAAGAGTTGCGGATGTAGGTGAGAAGAGACTGGACAAGGGGAGAAAGAAATAGAGTCGAGATAAGTTCCGTGGAGCAAGAACAGGCTAGAAACGATGGGTCTACCAGGACAGTCCTGTTTGTGGATCTTGGGAAGGAGTTAGAAGCAGGCTGTGCGGGGTTGGGTAACTATGAGGTTGGCCACCGTGGGGGGAAGTTCTCCAGAGGAGACGAGGTCAGTGACAGTCTTGGAAACGGTGGCATTAAGAGCGCTGTCCCACCTCCGCTCTCTCATTGGTTCTGGCACCCAGTCGCAGCCAACTCCACTATCCGACACAGCGGAATGCTGCAATGACGCTGGGAGCAGAATGACACAACATCACTGGGTGGAGAGAAATAACTCGTCTGTGCTCTGATTGTTCATAGCGCGGTGCTCAGCAAATGTTTAAGAGAGTGGTAGCAGAATACTGCAGATGCTGGAAAACCGAAATAACAACAGAAAATGCTGGAAAAACTCAGCAGGCCAGGCAACATCCGTGGAGATAAAATAGAGTTGACGTTTCGGGTCTAACCCTTTTTCAAAACTGGAAAGGAATTGAAATAGATCGAAAGGCAGGGCTGGGAGGGAACATAGAAACATAGAAGATAGGAGCAGGAGTCGGCCATTCGGCCCTTCGAGCCTGCTCCGCCATTCAATGAGATCATTGCTGATCATCCAAACCCTAGCACACGGTCCCTACACCGACAGCCATCCCACCCAAGCCGTAACCCCGTAACCCCACGTATTTAATCCCCCCTAAAACTAAGGGCCAATTTTAATCATGGTCAATCAACCTAACCCGCACAACTTTGGACTGTGGGAGGAAACCGGAGCACCCAGAGAAAACCCACGCAAACACGGGGAGAATGTGCAAACTCCACGCAGACAGTCGCCCGAGGCCGGATTTGAATCCGGGTCCATGGCACTGTGAGGCAACAGTGCTAACCACTATGCCGCTAAGAGGTAGTCAAAACGAGGCAAGATGGTGATAGGACTAGTGGAGACAAAAGCCGGCTCTAGATTAGGTGTGAAATGTTGTGGCAGAATGAGAGACAGCTGCCATGTGGGAAAGAAAAATTAAAGGCGGGGGAAGGGCCAAAACAAAGATGTGGTTAAAACATAAGCAAAAATGTAATGGGGCCCGAGGTTATGACCTGAAATTGTTGAACTCAGTGTTGAGTTCGGCAGGCTGTAAAGTGTCTAATCAGAAGATGAGGTGCTGTTCCTCGAGCTTACATTGAGCTTCCATGGAACAATGCAAGAGCCCGAGTTCAGTGAGGTCTGAGTGGGAATGGGGTGGAGAATTAAAATGACAGGTGACCGGAAGCCCAGGGTCCCCTTACAGATTGAATGGAGGTGTTCCACAAAGCGGTCACCCAATATGCGGTTGGTCTCCCCAATGGAGAGGAGGCCACATCGTGAGCAGCGAATACAGCATACCAGATTTCAGTATAAGTATAAGTAAATCGCTGTTTCACCTGGACGGGGTGTTTGGGGCCCTGGACAGTGGGAAGGGGGGAGGTAAAAGGGCAGGTGATGCCTCTCCTGCGCTTGCACGTGAAGGTGCCGGGCGAAGGGGAAGGGGTGCTGGGCATGATAGAGGAGTGGACTAGGGTGTCTCGGAGGGAGCGGTCCCTAAGGAATGCTGAAAGGGGAGGGGAGGGGAAGATGCATTTGGTGGTGGGAATAATTTGGATGTGGTGGAAATGGTGGAGGATGATCCGTTGAATGTGGAGGCTGGTGGGGTGAAAGGTGAGGACAAGGGGAACCATATTGTGGTTCTGGGAGGGAGGGGCAGGGTTGAGGGCAGAAGTGCAGGAGATAGAACTAACACTGTCGAGGGCTGTGTCAACCACAGTAGAGGGGAATCCTCGGTAGCAGAAAAAGGAAGACATGTTGGAAACAGTGTTGTGGAAGGTGGCATCATGGAGCAGATGTGGCAGAGATGGAGAAACTGGGAGAATGGAATAGAGTCCTTACAGGAGGCGGGGTGGGAGGAAGTGTGGTCCAGGTATCTGTGGGAGTCAGTGGGCTTGTAGTGAATGTTGGTCAATAACCTATCCCCAGAGATGGAGATGGAGAAGTCGAGGAAGGGAAGGGAAGAGTCGGAGACAGACCATGTGAAGGTGAGGGAAGGGTGGAAATTGGAAGCAAAGTGATTGAAATTCTCTAGTTCAGGGCGAGAGCAGGAAACGGCACCGATACAGTTATCAATGTACCGGAAGAAGAGGTGAGGAAGGGGACCCGGGTAGGACTGGAACAAAGAGTGTTCAACATATCCCACAAAAAGGCAGGCATAGCTAGGACCCATGCGGGTACCCATAGCAACACCTTTGATGTGGAGGAAATTAGTTGATTCAAAGGACAAGTTGTTCAATGTGAGAACAAGTCCAGCCAGGCGGAGGAGGGTAGTGGGGGATGGGGACTCGTTAGGCCTCTATTCAAGGAAGAAGCGGAGCGCCTTCAGGCCATCCTGGTGGGGGATGGAGGTGTAGAGGGATTGTACGTCCATGGTGAAAAGGAGGCGGTTGGGGCCAGGAAACTGGAAAATGTTAAAGTGGCTGAGTGCATCTGAAGATTCGCGGATGTAGGTGGGAAGAGACTGGACAAGGGGAGAAAAGATAGAGTCGAGATAGGAAGAGATAAGTTCGGTGAGGCAATAAAAGTCTGAAACAATGGGTCTACCAGAGCAATCCTGTTTGTGGATCTTGGGAAGGAGGTACAAGCGGGCTGTGCGGGGTTGGGGAACTATGAGGTTGGTGGCCACGGGGGGAAGATCGCCAGAGGAGATGAGTTCAGTGACAGTCTTGGAAACGGTGGTTTGATGTTCGGTAGTGGGGCCATGGTCCAGGTGGAGGTAGGAGGAGGTGTCGGAGAGTTGGCGTTCAGCTTCCGCTAGGTAGAGGTCGGTGCACCAAACAACAACAGCAACACCCTTGTCAGCAGGTTTAATGACAATGTCAGGGTTGGATCTAAGAGAATGGAGTGCTGTAAGTTCAGAGGGAGGTAGGTTGGAGTGAGTGAGGGGAGCAGAGAAATTGAGACGGCTGATGTCATGGCGGCAGTTAGCATTGAATTGATCTAGAGAGGGTAAGAGGCCAGGGGGAGAGGTCCAGGTAGAACGGGAATTCGGAAAGTGGGAGAAACGGTCAGCCATGCGGGCGGAAGACTCCTGGCCAGAGAAGTGGGCACGGAGATGAACGCGTCAGAAAAAGAGATCAACAACGCGCCGAGCTCGAAATTAATTGAGCTGGGGACGTAAGAGGATGAAGCTCAGGCCTTTGCTGAGGACTGATCGTTCAGGGTCAGAGAGGGGAAGGTCAGAAGGGATAGTGAAAATGCGGCTGGTGGTAAGATTGGGGGAAGGGGAGTGTAGAGGAAAGTGATGGAGAAGAACGTTCCGGAGGGGCATTTTTGTTCAAGAGTTGCTGAAGCTTGCGATCCTTGACATCGGAAAGGAAGGAAAAAAGTTTTTTGTTGAAGCGTCGGATGAGTCGAAGGATGAAATGGAACTGTGGACCCGGACAGCTTTGAAATAGAGTGCGTCGGTGCTGCTGAAGAGAGAGGTCGAGAGTGTTCATGTGGCGTCGCATGGTGTTGAGCGTGGATCTCAAGATGCGGCGAGAGCAGTAGTTCAAGGAACAATGAATATCTTGGAGATATTTGTAATCCTGGGTGGATCCGAAACACGAAGGGTGGAAGTTTAGTTGGAATCCACGTGGAATAATTCGGAACTGGAGACAATTGCTCAGGAAAATGATGTGGCTGTGAAACCGAGTCTTGGCAGATACCTGATCAAACACGAGGAGGGAAACTGAAAGTTATGAAGAAGAACAAGGTTGAAGAGCCAAATGGAGATCACGTCGAAGAGAAGAGCAGAACTTCTTCAAGGTAGGCATTCCTAGAAGAGGTGTGGCAGTGATCCAAACACTAGTTTGATAGCAAAATACTGCAGATGCTGGAAATCTGCAATAACAACAGAAAATGCTGGAAAAACTCAGCAGGCCAGACAACATCCGTGGAGAGAAAATTGAGTCGACGTTTCGGTTCTAACCCTTTTTCAAAACTGGAAAAGAAAGGATATCGATCGAAAAGCAGGGCTGGCAGAGAACAAAAGATGTGAAGAGACATTAAGAGGTATTCAAAACGAGACGAGATGGTGATAGGGCTAGTGGAGATGGCTCTAGATTAGGTGTGAAATGTTCTGGCAGAATGAGAGAGAGCCGCCATGTGGGAGAGAAAAATAAAGGGGGAGGAAAGGGCCAAAAAAAAGATGTGGATAAAATATAAGCAAAAATGTAATGGGGGCCGAGGTTATGATGTGAAATTTTTGAACTCGATGTTGACTCCGGAAGGCTGTAAAGTGCCTAATCGGAAGATGAGGTGCTGTTGCTCGAGTTTTCATTGAGCTTCCATGGAACAATGCAAGAGCCCGAGTACAGTAAGGTCTGAGTGGGAATGGGGCAGTTAATTAAAGTGACAGGCGTCCGGAAGCTCGGGGTTCTCCTTACGGACTGAACGGAGGTGTTCCGCAAAGCGGTCAACCAATCTGCGTTTGGTCTCCCCAATGTAGAGGACACCAAATGCAGATTTTTTTCTCTCCGACAAGGCAGCTGTCTCACATTCTGCCAGAACTTTTCACACCTAATCTAGAGCCATCTTTTGTCTCCACTCGTCCTATCACCATCTCGTCTCGTTTTGACTACCTCTTAATGTCTCTGCTCCCCTCACTCACTCAAACCTACCTCCCTCTGAACTTGAAAAAGGGTTAGACCCGAAACGTCGACTCTATTTTCTCTCCACAAATGTTGTCTGGCCTGCTGAGTTTTTCCAGCATTTTCTGTTGTTATTTCAGATTTCCAGCATCTGCAGTATTTTGCTACTGTACTAGTGTTTGGTTCACTGCCACACCTCTTCTAGGAATGCCTACCTTGAAGAAGTTCTGCCCTTCTCTTCGACGGGATCTCCGTTTGTCTCTCCAACCTTGTTCATCTTCATTACTTTCAGTTTCCCTCCTCGTGTTTGATCAGGTATCTGCCAAGACTCGGTTTCACAGCCACATCATTTCCCTCAGCAAATGTCTCCGATTCCGACTTATTCCACGTGGATTCCAATTAAACTTCCACCCTTCATGTTTCGGATCCACCCATGGTTACAAATATCTCCAAGATATTCGTCGTTCCTCGAACTACTGCTCTCGCTGCATTTTGAGATCCACGCTCAATGCCATGCGGCGCCACATGAACACTCTCGACCTCTCTCTTCAGCAGCACCAACGCACTCTATCTCAAAGCTGTCCGGGTACACAGTTCCATCACATCCTTTGACTCATACGATGCTTCAACAAAAAACTTATTTTCTTCCTTTCCGATGTCAAGGATCGCAAGCTTCAGCAACTCTTGAACACCAACGTCCCTCTGGAACCTTCTTCTCCTTCACGTTCCTCTGATCTCCCTTCTCCCAATCTTACCACCTGCTGCATTTTCACTATCCATTCTGACCTTCCCCTCTCTGACCCTGAACGATCAGTCCTCAGCAAAGGCCTAAGCTTCATCCCCTTACGCCCCCACCTAAATGAATTTCGGGCTCGGCATGATGTTGAGCTCTTTTTCCACCGTCTTCATCTCCGTACCCACTACACTGGCCAGGAGTCTTCCCCCCACATGGCTGACCCTTTCTCCCGCTTCCAGAATTCCCGTTCTACCTCGACCCCTCCCCAAGGCCTCTTATCCTCTCTCGATCATTTTATCGCTAACTGCCGCTGTGACATCGGCCGTCTCAATTTCTCTGCGCCCCTCACTCACTCCAACCTACCTCCCTCTGAAATTGCAGCACACCATTCACTTAGATCCAACCCTGACATTGTTATTAAACCTGTTGACAAGGGTGGTGCTGTTGTTGTTTAGCGCACTGACCTCTACCTAGCGGAAGCTGAAGGCCGACTCTCCGACACCTCCTCCTACCTCCACTTGGACCATGGCCCTACTAGCGAACATCAAACTATCGTTTCAAAGACTGTCACTGACCTCATCTCCTCTGGTGATCTTCCCCCACGGCCACCAACCTCATAGTTCTCCAACCCCGCACAGCCCGCTTCTACCTCCTTCCCAAGATCCACAAACAGGACTGCCCTGGTAGACCCATCGTTGCAGCCTGTTCTTCCCCACCGAACTTATCTCTTCCTATCTCGACACTATCTTTTCTCCCCTTGTCCAGTCTCTACCCACCTACATCCGCGACTCTTCGGATGCCCTCAGCCACTTTTACAGTTTCCAGTTTCCTGTCCCCAACTGCCTCCTTTTCACCATGGACGTACAATCCCTCTACACATCCATCCCTCACCAGGATGGCCTGAAGGCACTCCACTTCTTCCTTGAACAGAGGCCTGACCAGTCCCCATCCACCACTACCCTCCTCCACCTGGTTGAACTTGTGCTCACATTGAACAACTTCTCCTTTGACTCCACTCATTTCCTCCAAATCAAAGGTATTGCTATGGGTACCAGCATGGGTCCTAGCAATGCCTATCTTTTGTGGGATATGTTGAACACTCTTTGTTCCAGTCCTACTCGGGTCCCTTCCCTCACCTTTTCTTCCAGAACATTGATGACTGTATCGGTGCCGTTTCCTGCTCTCGCCCTGAACTGGAGAATTTCATTTACTTTGCCTCCAATTTCCACCCTTCCCTCAACTTCACATGATCAATCTCTGACTCTTCCCTTCCTCGACTTCTCCGTCTCCATCTCTGGGGATTGGTTATTGACCAACATTCACTACAAGCCCACTGACTCCCACAGATACCTGGACTACACTTCCTCCCAACCCGCCTCCTGTGAGGACTCTATTCCATTCTCCCAATTTCTCCGTCTCCGCCGCATCTGCTCCGAAAATGCCACCTTCCACACCAGTGCTTCCGACGTGTCTTCCTTTTTCCGCAAACGAGGATTCCCCTCTACTGTGGTTGACACAGCCCTCGACCATGTCCGTTCTATCTGCCGCACTTCTGCCCTCACCCCTGCCCCTCCTTCCGAGAACCATGATAGGGTTCCCCTTGTCCTCACCTTTCACCCCACCAACCTCCACATTCAATGGATCATCCTCTGCCATTTCCGCCACCTCCAAAGTGATCCCATCACCAAATGCATCTTCCCCTCCCCTCCCCTTTCAGCATTCCATAGGGACCGCTCCCTCCGAGACACCCTAGTCCACTCCTCTATCATGCCCAGCACCCCTTCCCCTTTGCCCGGCACCTTCCCGTGCAAGCGCAGGAGATGCAATACCTGCCCTTATACCTTCTCCCTTCCCACTGTCCGGGGCCACAAACACGCTTTCCAGGTGAAACAGCGATTTACTTGTACTTCTTGCAATCTACTATACTGTATTCGCTGCTCACGATCTGGTCTCCTCTACATTGCGGAGACCAAACGCAGATTGTGTGACTGCTTTGTGGAACACCTCTGTTCAGTCCGTAAGCGGGACCCGGATCTTCTGGTCACCTGTCACATTAATTCACCTGTAGGGTTTCACAAGAAATTCGAAACTCTCTACAGCTCTGAAGACTATTTTTGATTAAAGAAAAACCTGGGTAGAATATACCTTTAAAAATCCAGGGATCGAAATGGTCGTCAGACCTCGTGGCAGAAGACAAAACACAGTCTGCCTGTATCTCTTCAAGCATGGGCTGAGAAAATGGACTTGAAATCAGCAGCCTGTGTGAATGCATGAAGTATTTTAAACTGTCAATCAATTGCAGTTTAAGCAGATTCACCACAGGACAATGGTTGTCTGTTTACTCAAAGGCTTAAACACTTAAAGCTGCGAATCAATTGCGGTTGGGCAGGACCGCAGGACAATCGGATGTTTACACTAACGTCCAAGGGCTGTTTACACAGCACTTAATGAAACAAACATGTTTTTTTCAAACTGACACAGCTTTATTTAACCCATCACAATGAATGGGGATACATTCAAAAACCCATCACAATGAATGGGGATACATTCAAAAACCCATCACAATGAATGGTGACAGATCGATTCCCTTTGTATAGCCTAAGTACTTCCGGATTTGGGCGTGAAGATTTCAGCTCCAAATGGGGTATAAAGATAGCTTCTCAGGAAGCCATCTCTCTCTCTCTCTCTGCCGCCTCACCTCCATGCTCTGCCTACAGAAGAACAGCGCAACAAGCTCGCCCAAAGGAGTGGAATACCAGCAGTTACTTTTAAATACTGGGGTATCTCCATTTTGGGGCGGTGAAGAATCTAAGACCGCATGGGCACGGAGAAGGCATTCTCTGGTGAGCATAGTGTTTCTGGCCCATCACAAGGCAACCTAAAAAGGTATTAGGGGTGGGAGTTTAGGGGAATTTTTGTTAAATTTAAATTATAGTCAATTTTCCCTCGTTGTGTCCGTTCTCTCCTCCCCTATTAAGTAAGAGTGTTGTACTAAGCAATGGTGCTGTAGTAAGCAAAATTTACTGTATTAAAATTGTGCTGCACTAGTTAAAGGTGCAGTATTTAAGTAAAAGAGTGTTGTACTAAGCAAAGGTGCTGTAGTAAGCAAAGTGTACTGTATTAAAAGTGTCCTGCACTAGTTAAAAGTGCTGTATTTAAGTAAGAGTGTTGTACTAAGCAAGGTGCTGTAGTAAGCAAAGTATACTCTATTAAAAGTGTGCTGCACTAGTTATAATTGCTGTCTTCAAGTAAAAGAGTGTTGCACTAAGCAAAAGAGTACTGTAGTAGACTAAAAGTGCAGTATTTAAGTAAAAGAGTGTTGTACTAAGCAAAGGTGCTGCAGTAAGCAAAGTGTACTGTATTAAAAGTGTGCTGCACTAGTTAAAATTGCTGTATTTAAGGAAAAGAGTGTTGCACTAAGCAAAAGATTGCTGTAGTAGACAATAAGTGTACTGTGTTAAGTAAAAGTGTTGTATTAAGCATAGGAGTGCTGTATTGATTATTTTCAACTTATTTCCTTTTATTTCAATAAATACTGGTCTGTTTTGCACCCAACCACGTGTCTCATTTTGTCTACATCGCTGCTGAATAAGGCCAGTGGTCAGAAACAGGAAAGAGGAGCGATTCGAAACCGCATGCAGATCTGGAGCAGTTCAGAGACTTCTGACTGGCTAGAGGCAATAACCCCATCCCCAATCAATTCCTACAAAATGGCGATCGCGGCAGGACCGTCAGCAATGTTATGCGATGTAGCAGACGGTGGTTTGGGTCTGGACAGAGCAGCAGTTATGGTTTTTCATTTATCACCCCACTGATCTGTTTGTGGTTAGGTGCCCGCAGGCTTGGGGAAGTTACCTGCAGGCTTAGGGAATCTAGAGCAGAGAGTTGGGATAGGGAAAGGATCCCACAGCCCCAGCCCAAAAGGCAGGGCAAGACATCCCTCCCGCAGCGATTGAATCATTTTTACAATCCCTACGGTCTCTACTGACTGACCAGGGGGGAATAGCAACCACCACCGGTGCTTTGACACCATCTGCCCCACCTCTCTCCCTGCAGTGACTAGAGCCAGCACAACCTGTTGACCTGTGTCCCCGCGAAAATGCTGAGGGGAGCAGGCCCTATGTTAAGATGGGGATGAAGATGGGGCGGGGGAGATATTCGGTGGACACTGGAGCTTCCAGCACCGTGGTCCACTCGGAAGACCTGACCAAATCCCCTCGGTATTACAAGGCCCCATTTAGCTTAATGGGACCCACAGGGAAACAGGCAGCTGGGAGTGAACCTGAGGTCAGAAATCCCCAGTCTGCAGTGGGTACAAGATCGCAGGCTGCACAGGCAGGCGCAGTGGCTTGTGCTAGGGGAGGAGCCATTCATGACCAGTGTAAGTTGTTCAAGCAGGGTACCGGGAATGAGAGTTCTGGGACCCCTGTAGAGCAGGCCCAGTAGCAACAATCCGGGACAAGGGAGGCACACAGGGGATAGCTTTGGCCCCGGACCAAAAGCAGGTCCAGGCCCAAGATTGCACATTTAAGGCCGCCCTGGTGAGGGAAAAGGATTTTGAACAGGATTACTGGCAGGCTGCCAGTTATATTAAGCAATGCAGGTTGTTTGAGCCGGTGGCAGGGAAACAGGCAGCTGGGGTTGTGCCTGAGATTAGAAAGCCTCAGCCTGTGGCGTGTACACAGACACAGGCTGCACACGCAGGCACAGTCACGTACGTGCGAGGAGAAGTTCCCCAGCACTTGGCCCGAGCGATTCCCCCTCTCTTGTGGGACTCCAGGGAGGGAGCCTAAACCAGGTTTTGGCCTGACGGGGAAGGCTCTCAGCCACTGGCAGCTGGTGGCAAGTGATTGCCTGTCCCCAGCCCAGGTTTGGGAAGGGAGGGACCCGAAGGAGGAGGTCCCCAGCCAGCAAGGAGTGTAACCCAAGCTAAGGGTCTGCTCGCCGGGGTAGCCCCACAAGCGACACTCCCTAAGAGATATCTTCACAAACCCCATCCCAAGAAAGTATGGTCCCCCACTTTCCAGTGGAATAGGGCAGACTCCCGAGTCAGGGAGAAGCCAAAAGGCAGAAGTCCCCAACCAGCAGCCATAAGCTGCGATGGACCCGAATTTGGAATCAGTCCAGCCACGCCACAGGGAGCAGCCTGTAGCAGCCCAAACAGGGATTAAGCTGGCCGCCCGGAGACAGGTGGCACTTGTATATAGCTTTGTTCAAGTAATGTGTATAAAGGATTAAGGTAGAATGTGTTCATTTAAATTTTTATTGCATTTCAGTAGTGGTAATTATTAATGTATAAGTTATAGTATGGAACTGTTCCACAGTGTCTATCTGAGTTGAGGTCGCGGGACCTGATCACAATCCTCTGAGCCAGGGGACCTGGCTAGATTTTTTTTTTGTCTTTTTCAGTGTTCCGGAAGGTACAGAGGACCATCGTGTTTTTGGGTGATTCGGGAAAGGAAGCACCCCTAGCACACGAAGGAAGGGGTCTGCAGGAGGCAGATGCCCACAACATTTAAACTGTTATTGGAAATTCGATTAAGATTAAGAGTTTACAAAAAGCTTGTTAATTATTTTATATCTTGTATTATGTACTGGTCCCAACTCCAAAGGATATAATGTGTGAATTTAGTTCCTAACTGTGAGATTGTACTACTTTTTTGGAGTTAATTTGGAACAAATTGCATATGCCTCTGAATTGTTGTGTTTGCAGATTGTGAAAAATTAAATACATTTATGGCTGAAGAATAGTGCCATTTAATAAAGTGTCAGGCAATTGCATTTTAATTTAAAAAAAGGGGGCAGCTCGTTTTCTTCCATTTATCTTTTTAACAGATATGTTTTGGCTTGGTGGTAATCCTATTGAAGATGTCGTATCATGTTAAGAACTCAGTTGCAAGTGGTGCAGGGGCATTGGACCCCTCCATGCTTGAATTATTGTGAATACAAGTGGTGCACGGGCATTGGACCCCCTCCATGCTTGAATTATTGTGAATACAAGTGGTGCAGGGGCATTGGCCCCCTCCGTGTATTGATTATTTAACTAATCTTGATTTTCTGTCGATAGATACCTACCGTGTACTGTGATTCTCTCTGGGTAGGGGAGATGGAGGTGTCGGGGAATCAAAGATAGATCTAGATAAGTATAAGGGAAGGTTGTTTGTGGGGGGTCAGAAATTATTGCTCACCTTTGGACAGGGTACCACAAGCAAGTTTTAGTATCCGATGGGGGACTGTAGGGTTTCGCAAGAATTTCGAAAATCTCTACAGCTCCGAAGACTATTTTTGATTGAAGAAAAACCTGGGTAGAATATACCTTTAAAAATCCAGGGATAAAATGGCCATCAGACCTCGTGTCAGAAGACAAAAGATAATCTGCCTATATCTCTTCAAGCACGGGCTGACAAAAAGGATTTGAAATCACCAGCCTGTGTGAATGCATGAAGTACATAAAACTGTCAATCAATTGCCGTTTAGGCAGTTTCACCACAGGACAATGGATGTTTGTTTACTCAAAGGCTTAAACACTTAAAGCTGTCAATCAATTGCAGTTGGGCGTGACCACAGGACAACTGGATGTTTGCACTAACATCCAAGGCCTGCTTACCCAACACTTAATGAAACAGACATGTTTTTTTCAAACTGAGACAGCTTTATTTAAACCATCACAATGAATGGGGATACATTGAAAAACCAATCACAATGAATGGGGACAGATCGATTCCCTTTTGTATAGCCCAGATACATCCGGATTTGGGCGCAAAGATTTTGGCTCCAAATGGGGTATAAAGATAGCTTCTCAGGAAGCCATCTCTCTCTCTCTCTCTCTCTGCCGCCTCGCCTCTATGCTCTGCCTACAGAAGAACAACTCAACAAGCCCGCCCAAAGGAGTGGAATGCCAGCAGTTACTTTTAAATACTGGGTATCTCCATTTCGGGGTGGTGAAGAATCTAAGATCGCATGGGCACGGAGCAGGCGTTCTCTGGTGAGCATAGTTTTTCTGGCCCATCACAAGGCAACCTAAATAAGTATTCGGGGTGGGAATTTAGGGGAATTTTTGTTAAATTGTAATTTTAGTAAATTTTCCCTCCTTGTGTCCATTCTCTCCTCCCCTATTAAGTAAGATTGTTGTACTAAGCAATGGTGCTTTAGTAAGCAAAGTGTACTGTATCAAAAGTGTGCTGCAGTAGTTAAAAGTGCAGTATTTCAGTAAGAGTGTTGTACTAAGCAAAGGTGCTGTAGTAAGCAAAGTGTACTGTATTAAAGTGTGCTGCACCAGTGAAAAGTGCAGTATTTAAGTAAAAGAGTGTCGTACTAAGCAAAGGTTCTGTAGTAAGCAAAGTGTACTGTATTAAAAGTGTGCTGCACTAGTTAAAAGTGCTGTATTTATGTAAGAGTGTTGTACTAAGCAAGGTGCTGCAGTAAGCAAAGTACTGTATTAAAAGTGTGCTGCACTAGTCATAAGTGCTGTCTTCAAGTAAAAGAGTGTTGCACTAAGCAAAAGAGTGCTGTAGTAGACTAAAAGTGCAGTATTTAAGTAAAAGCATGTTGTACTAAGCAAAGGTGCTGTAGTAAGCAAAGTGTACTGTATTAAAAGTGTGCTGCACTAGTTAAAAGTGCTGTATTTTAATAAAAGAGTGTTGCACTAAGCAAAAGATTGCTGTAGTAGACAATATGTGTACTGTGTTAAGTAAAAGTGCTGTATTAAGCATAGGAGTGCAGTATTGATTTTTTTCAACTTATTTATTTTTATTTCAATAAATACTGGTCTGCTTCGCACCCAACCTCGAGTCTCATTTTGTCTACATCGCTGCTGAATCAGTCCGGCGGTCAGAACCAGGAAAGGAGAGTGCTTCGAAACTGCATGGGGCTCTGGAGCAGTTCAGAGACTTCAGACAGGCTAGAGGCAATAACCCCATCCACAATCAATTCCTAGACACCGCCCCATTCCCACTCAGACCTCCCTGTACTCGGGCTCTTGCATTGCTCCACGGAAGCTCAACGTAAACTCGAGGAACAGCACATCATCTTCCGATTAGGCACTTTAAAGCCTTCCGGACTCAACTTCGAGTTCAACAACTTCAGTTCATAACCTCAGCCCCCATTACATTTTTGCTTATATTTTATCCACATCTTTGTTTTGGCCCATTTCCACCTCACCTTTTTCTTTTTTTTTCTCTCCCACATGGCAGCTGTCTCTCATTCTGCCAGAACATTTCACACCTAATCTAGAGCCGTCTTTTGTCTCCACTAGTCCTATTGCCATCTCATCTCATTTTGAATACCTCTTAATGTCTCTTCACTTCTTTTGTTCTCTCCCAGCCCTGCCTTTCGATCTATTTCATTTCCTTTCCAGTTTTGAAAAAGGGTTAGACCCGAAACATATATTCTATTTTCTCTCCACGGATGTTGCCTGGCCTGCTGAGTTTTTCCAGCAATGTCTGTTGTTATTTAAGAGAACGGTCCATCCCAATATCTTTGGGCAGTTGCGCTGTGCAAAACTCCACTGTGATTGGTCCATCACGTTTCACGTTGCGCTCTGATTGGCTGAGACAGCTGTCATTCACATATCGGCTGCTCCGATTGGCCGCAAAGCCGCCTCAGAGGGCGGGGATTGTCAGCGAGCCAGCGGTTGTGGATCAGTGTTAGGCGGCAGCTTAAAGTGGAGGAACTTAAAAGATCTCCTGTCCTGTTTCCAGCCCACGATCTCTTTCACTGTTAACAATCTCTCGGGCTGGAAAATAATCCCACCCAGGGCTCAGCAACTGCCACAGAGATTGCAGCAATCCTGTCCCTCCTGTATTTCACGCATTTTAAAATTTACCAATTGTTCTAGGGGTATTTGGGGACAGGGGAGAAAACCTTGGTTTAAATCCCGAACATTTAAATCCGGAGAAATCCGTCTGTTGTTCCCATTTCCTGTTGTTTTTTGTTAGTAATAACTTGCGGGAGTGGATTTGGAATCCAGACCGCTGTTTGTTCCATCCTCTGTTCCTGTTCTCTCTCGATGTCTCTAAAAGATGATTCAACGTTAGTATCGGGAATCGAGTTCCGATCAGTACTGTGATGGACAGACCTGCTGAGTATTACAAGCATTTTGTTTTTTTTCACGTTAGAATCCGTCTCTGAAACACAGAGACGCAGGGAATGCTGCTCAATCTGCTCCAGGGACACTTTCCTGAGCCGCTGAAACGTTTGACAAATAACTAACCTCAGACAAAAGCAAAATACTGCGGATGAGGGAAATCGGAAATAAAAACAAAAAATGCTGGAAACTCTCAGCAGCTCAGGAAATGTGTTCTGACGAAAGGTCATGGACCTAAATCGTTAACTCTGTTTCTCTCTCCACAGATGCTGCCTGACCTGCTGAGCATTTACAGTATTTTCAGTTTTTATAAATAATTAACCTCTCCGTCTCCCGAAGCAGAAACATTGTTCGTTCTGAGTTTCGAGTTGCGAAACTGACTCAAATATTGTCCGAATCTCTGTCTGTAAAAGTTGTTTAATAATGTTCATCAAACCAATTATTAGAAAGGTTTGGTTCACCTTGACTCTGATTACCCTTAAGAGTAAAGAGATTAAAAGACAAACCGCACAGAGCCTCGTCTTAGAATCATACAATAATGCAATAACAACAACTTGCATTAATGTACGATAGCAAAATACTGCAGATGTTGGAAATCCGAAAAAACAACAGAAAATGCTGGAAAAACTCAGCAGGTCAGGCAACATCCGTGGAGAGAAATTTGAGTTGATGTTTCGGGTTGGACCCTTCTTCAAAACTGGAAAGAAAAGAAACTAGATCGAAGGCAGGGCTGCGATCGGACAAAAGAATAAAAGAAACAAAAGAAGTAAAAGAGATTAGAAGCTAGACGAGATGGTAATAGGCTGGGTTCCCCTTGTCCTCACCTTTCACCCCACCAGCCTCCACATTCAACGGATCATCCTTCGGCATTTCCGCTACCTCCAAGGTGATCCCACCACCAAACGCATCTTCCCCTCCCCTCCCCTTTCAGCATTCCGCAGGGACCGCTCCCTCCGAGACACCCTAGTCCACTCCTCTATCACCCCAAACAGCCTTTCCTCTTCGCCTGGCACCTTCCCGTGCAAGCGGAGGAGATGTAACACCTGCCCCTATACCTCCCCCCTTCCCACTGTTCAGGGCCCCAAACACTCCTTCCAGGTGAAACAGCGATTTACTTGTACTTCTCGCAATCTAGTATACTGTATTCGCTGCTCACGATGCGGTCTCCTCTACATTGGGGAGACCAAACGCAGATTGGGTGACCGCTTTGCGGAACACCTCCGTTCAGTCCGTAAGGGTGACCCCGAGCTTCCGGTCGCCTGTCATTTTAATTCACCGCTCCATTCCCACTCGGACCTCACCGTCCTTGGCCTCTTGTATTTTTCCACGGAAGCTCAACGTAAACTCGAGGAACAGCACCTCATCTTCCGATTAGGCAGTCTGCAGCCTTCCGGACTCAATATCGAGTTCAACAATTTCAGATCATAATCTCGGCCCCCATTTCATTTTCTCTTGTAATTGTTCCACTCCTTTCCCCCCCCCCTTTCCTCTTGTTTCTCTCTCACACCTGGCAGCTATCTTTTGCCCTGCCAGTACACTTTACACCCAATCCCAGCCTATTACCATCTCGTCTAGCTTCTAATCTCTTTTACTTCTTTTGTTTCTTTTATTCTTTTGTCCGATCGCAGCCCTGACTTCGATCTAGTTACTTTTCTTTCCAGTTTTGAAGAAGGGTCCAACCCGAAACGTCAACTCAAATTTCTCTCCACGGATGTTGCCTGACCTGCTGAGGTTTTCCAGCATTTTCTGTTGTTATTTTGCATTAATTTAGAGCCTTTAACTGAGTAAAATGACACAAGTCGCTTCACAGGAGCGTTTTCAAACAACATTTGATACCGAGCCACATAAGGAGATATTCGGGCAGATGGCCAAAAGGTTGGTCAAAGAGGAGGGTTTTAAGGAGCGTCTTGAAGGAGGACAGAGAGGTGGAGAGGCGGAGATGTTTAGGGAGGGATTTCCAGATCTTAGGGCCGAGGCAGCTGAAGGCACGGCCGCCAATGGTGGAGCGATTAAATGGGGGAGGCGCAAGAGGCGAGAATTGGAGGAGCGCAGAGATCTCGGAGGTTTGTCGGGCTGGAAGTGGTTACAGAGATAGGGAGGGGCGAGGCTGTGGAGGGATTTCAAAACAAGGATGAACATTTTAAAATCGAGGCATCGCTTAACCGGAAGCCAATGTAAGTCAGCGAGCTCAGGGGTGATGTGTGAAGGGGACTAGGTGCGAGTTGCAGTTTGGGATGACCTGAAGTTTACCGAGGGTGGAAGAGGTGAGGCGGGCCAGGAATACAGCACAGAAGGAGGTCATTCGGTCCATCGTGCCTTTATTGGTCTATGAAAGACCTGTACAATTATTCCCTCTCATCTGCTCTTTCCACGTAGCTCTGTAAATGATTTCCCATCGGGTATTTAGCCAATGCTCTTCTTAAAGCTGCTACTGAATCTGCTTCAACCACCCTTTCAGGCAGCGCATTGCAGGTCACAACAACTCGCAGAGTTTCCTCCTGTCGCCTCTGGTCTGATATCAATCATCTGAATCATCAGGTCCAATTTCACCTTTTGCTCCGAAATATGCTGCACTCTGCTCATGTCATGTCTCAAATTACTGATATATACTTCAAAAGGGAAACATTTGTACTACTATGGGGTGTGGGACTAATTAGACAGCTCTTTCAGAGAGCCACATGCACGATGGGTTGAATGGCTTTCTTCATGAATGACAGATTCTGAGATTGTAATGCTTCATGAGGGGCCAGGGGCTTTGTTGGCGGCTCGTTGGTTTAGGGGTGTGACTCTCGCTTTGGGATTTTTAATAGTTGTAAATGCGGGAGGTTTCGGGTTCAAAGGTGATGTGCAACTGTTGCGAGATGTGGGAGCCGGTGAACCCCATTGAGGCTCACGGTGATTACGTCTGTGACAAGTGTCTGCTGCTACAGGAACTCCAGCTCCGTGTTGATGAGCTGGAGTCTGAGCTTCAGACACTGCGACACATCAGGGAGGGGGAGAAGTATCTGGAAACTGTGTATCAGGAAGTGGTCACACCTATGATGTTAAGTAACTCAGATGTAGCCCATGGTCAGGGACAGGACGGTGTGACTACGAGTGAGGCAGGTACGGTGATCCAGGAGGTAGAGCTGGAGGAGCCGCAGCCCTTGCACTTGACCAACAGTTCGAGGTACTTACTCCCTGCGAGGACAGGAGCAGGGACTGCAGGGAGGATTAGCAACCTGCCCACAGCACCGTGGAATGGGGGGCCATTCAAGAGGGGGGAGTAAATAGAAATGTTGTAGTGGTAGGGGATAGTATTATTAGGGGGATAGATAGAGTTCTCTGCAGCCGAGAGCGAGAGTCCCAAAGGCTGTGTTGCCTACCCGATGCCAGGGTTAAGGACATTTCCTCTGGGCTGGAAACAAACTTGCAGTGGGAGGGGGTGGATCCAGTTGTCGTGGTCCATGTTGGTACAAACGAAGTAGATAGGACTAGGAAGCCGCTTCTGTTAAAGGAATATGAGCAGCGAGGTGTCAAATAAAAAAACAGAACCTCAAGGGTAATAAACTATTACCTGAGCCACGAGCGAATTTGGGTAGGACAAATAAAATTAGAGAGCTAAATGCGTGGCTCAAAGACTGGTGTGGGAGAAATGGGTTTTGCTTCCTGGGACACTGGCACCAGTACTGGGGCAGGAGGGAGCTGTTCTATTGGGACGGGCTTCACTTGGCCAGTGCTGGGACTAGAGTCCTGGCGGATCATATAACTAGGTCTGTAGAGGGGGCTTTAAACTAACTAGTGGGGGGGAGATTCCTAGAGTGCAACTAATAAAAATAACAACAGAGAAGGTCATAGACTTAGGTAGCAGTGGGGAAATTAAAAACCAGAGCGTGTCAGGAAGGGGCAGAAGGTCTGGAGTAAAAGGTAAAGTAATAAAAAGGGCAAAAGCAGGAACTAAGTGTCACAAAACATACTTGAAAGTTCTCTATCTGAATGCACATAGCATTCGTAACAAAATAGACGAGTTAATGGCAGAAATAACTACATATGGGTATGATTTTGTGGTCATTACAGAAACATGGCTGCAGGGTGACAATGCCTGGGATTTAAACATACCAGGCTACTTAACGATCAGGAAGGACAGGCAGGAAGGAAGGGAAGTTGGGGTGGCTATGTTAATAAAGGAAGGAATCACTGTAATACAGAGAAATGATATTGGGCCAAAAGATCAGGATAATGAAACAGTTTGGGTGGAGATAAGGAATAATAAGGGAAAAAAACACTAGTGGGCGTAGTCTATAGGCCTCCGAACAGTTGCAACTCTGTTGGACGGAGTATCAATCAGGAAATAGTTGAGGCTTGTAATAAGGGAACATCTATAATTATGGGAGGTTTTAACTATCATATTAATTGGACAAATCAAATTGGGCAGTGCTGCCTTGAGGATGAGTTCAATGAGTATATTAGGGATGGGTTTCTTGAGCAGTATGTAACTGAACCAACCAGGGGGTAAGCAACCTTAGATCTGGACCAGTGTAACGAGACAGGATGAATTAAAAATGTCCTAGTAAAGGATCGACTTTGAATGAGTGACCATAACATGGTTGAATTCCATATTCAATTAGAGGGTGTGAAGGTTGGATCTCAAACAAGCGTGCTAAGCTTGAATAAAGGAGACTATGAATGTATGAGAGCGGAATTGAGTAGAATGGATTGGGAAAATAGATTAAAGGGTAAGACGATACATGATCGGTGGTGTATATTTAAGGAGTTATTTTACAACTTCCAAAACATATATATTCCACTGAGAAGAAAAGGGTGTAAAAGAAAAGACAGCCATCCGTGGCTAAGTAAAGAAATTAAGGATAGTATTCGACTAATAACAAGGGCATATAAGGTTGCCAAATCTAGTGGGAGGATAGAGGATTGGGAAAGCCTTTAAAGACAGCAAAAAATAACAAAAAGATTGATTAAGAAAGGGAAGATAGATTATGAAAGTAAATTAGCAAAACATATAAAAACAGATAGTAAGAGTTTTTTAGTTATATAAAAAGAAAAAGGTTGGGTAAAGTAAATATTGGTCCCTTAGAGCATGAGACCGGGAAATTAATGGTGGGAAATATGGAGATGGCAAAAACACTGAATGAATATTTTGTATCAGTCTTTACAGTAGAGGACACTAAGAATATCCCAACACTGGACAAACAGGGGGCTATAGGGGGGTAAGAGCTAAACACGATCAAAATCACTAAGGAAGTGGTACTCGGTAAAATAATGGGACTCAAGGCGGATAAATCTCCTGGCCCGGATGGCTTACATCCTACGGTCTTGAGGGAAGAGGCGGTAGGGATTGTGGATGCATTGCTAATAATTTTCCAAAACTCCCTGGACTCGGCAAAGGTCCCGGCAGACTGGAAAACTGCTAATATAACACCCTTATTTAAAAAGGGCAGTAGACAGAAGGCTGGAAACTATAGAGCGGTTAGCCTAACATCTGTGGTAGGTAAAATGTTGGAGTCCATTATTAAGGAGACAGTAACAAGACATTTGGATAATCATAATTTAATAGGACAAAATCAGCATGGTTTTATGAAGGGGAAGTCATGTTTGACAAATTTGCTGAGTTCTTTCAGGAAGTAACATATAGGGTGGATAAAGGGGAACCAGTGGACGTAGTGTATTTAGACTTCCAAAAGGCATTTGACAAGGTGCCACACAATAGATTATTGCTTAAGAAAAAAAATCACGGATTGGGGGTAATATTCTGGCATGGATAGAGGATTGGCTATCTAACAGAAGGCAGAGAGTTGGGATAAATGGTTCATTCTCAGGCTGGCAATCAGTAACTAGTGGTGTTCCGCAGGGGTCAGTGCTGGGTCCCCAACTCTTCACAATCTATATTAACGATTTGGAGGAGGGGACCGAGTGTAACATATCAAAGTTTGCAGATGATACTAAGTTGGGGGGGAAAGTAGTGAGTGAGGAGGACATAAAAAACCTGCAAGGGGGCATAGACAGGCTAAGTAAGTGGGCAGAGATTTTGCAGATGGAATACAATACTGGAAAGTGTGAGGTTATGCACTTTGGCAGGAAAAATCGTAGAGCAAGTCATTATCTTAATGGCAAGAAACTGGAAAGTACTGAAGTACAAAGGGATCTGGGGGTCCTGGTGCACGAAACTCAAAAGGTTAGTATGCAGGTGCAGCAAGTGATTAAGAAGGCCAATGGAATGTTGGCTTTCACTGCTAGGGGGATAGAATATAAAAATAGGGAGGTATTGCTTCAGTTGTACAAGGTATTGGTGAGACTGCACCTGGAATACTGCATACAGTTTTGGTGTCCATACTTAAGAAAATACATACTTGCTCTCGAGTCAGTACAAAGAAGGTTCACTCGGTTAATCCCGGGGATGAGGGGATGGACGTATGAGGAGAGACTGAGTAGATTGGGACTCTACTCATTGGAGTTCAGAAGAATGAGAGGCGATCTTATTGAAACATATAAGATTGTGAAGGGGTTGGATCGGGTGGATACGGGGAGGATGTTCCCGACGATGGGTGAAACTAGAACTAGGGGTCATAGTCTTAGAATAAGGGGCTGCTCTTTCAAAATTGAGATGAGGAGGAACTACTTCACTCAGAGGGTGGTAGGTCTATGGAATAAGCTGCCCCAAAAAGCTGTAGAAGCTACATCATTACATAAATTTAAAACAGAAGTTGACAGTTTCCTTGAAGTAAAGCGAATTAAGGGTTACGGGGAGTGGGCAGGAATTTGGACATGAGTCTAGGTTCGGATCGGATATGGCCCTGTGGGTAGTGGAGCGGGCCCAGGGGCCGTGTAGCCTGATCCTGCTCCTATTTCGTGTGTCTAATTCTGTTAGATTCAGGAGATGGTTCTGTGATAGTAGATTGGCGGTTAGGATCAGATCAGCCATGAACTTATTGAATGGCGGAGCAGGCTCGAGGGGCCGATTGGCCTACTCCTGATCCTATTTCTTATGTTCTTATGTTCTTATGAGCCCCATTTATTGTTATTAAAAACTCACCTTCTCACAGCTTATGGACACTGTAGAAAACAACATTCCTTTAAATAGGAAAAAAGCAAATTTTGCCATGATTTCCCCACATTGTACGAGCTTCACGGGAGCAACGTGAAAACTAACCAGCCGGGTAACTGAAAAGGTTTTGTGATGTAATCGGCTCTGTGGCGCACTGGAGATCTCATTGGATTCTGTGAATAATGACTGAATGAATCAAGATGCAGCATTGAGAGGTTGTTGGTTCAAGTCGTGTTTCAGGTCAGGGCTCCTGGGTTCCGGGGGTCGACAGGGAGATTTTACAGCAAAACCTCAAGTTGTTGATGAATGTCCTTCAGGAAGGGAAACTGCCGCCCCGACACTCCCTGTTACACAAGTGAATCCAATCAAAACCCACTTTCCCTCGGAGCTGGATTGGCGAACTGCTCTCCAGAAAGAAACGCATCACCTGCTCAGGGCAACTCTTGGAAAACAAATTAAAAAGATGGTCAAACTAAAGTCAGTCTGCTGGGCACTTAGACAGGTTTCATACTGGACACATCTGACAGTAGTGACGGGCAGCACAGCACCGCACCGCCTCCCACAGCTGACCAGCTATCCTTTCAGACCAGTTCAGGAAGACAGCTTGAACCAGCAGCGTTGGGGACAGGATTCGCATCTGCGCAGAAATATCCCGCTCAAATTCACGTCGATTAAACATTTGGTGATCGCAGCCGCAAGCGGCCGGTGCTGCGGCTATAGATCAGACTGGGTCGGGTCATCACAGGAGCCCTGTCAGACTGCATGTCCTTTCAGACACATTCCTAACTGGGCACCTGCAGCGCGGGTCTGTGCGGTCATTGCCTGGTTCTGGTGAAGCTTTTTGCCTGCCGTGTTAGACCCGGGTTCGATTCCAGCCAATGCAGGACCTTCACACTTTGCTTTATGCACCCCTGAGTTCGGCTGAATTAGGATCAACTTATTGGGATACATTATCGTCGTAATTACAAACCCGTAGGGAAAACGAGAGGAAAAAGGGTATAAAGATACAGGTTTTGAACACCGAAAGTAGCGCCCACCGCATAACCAGAAATTGATAGGAGCTTCAGTCAACAGAACACAGCAAGATACATCAGGAGATTGCTAAACAGTCACTCGGAAGGAACACCAGCGTTCAACGAACAGACTGTGACTATCTTCTTGTTCAGTATTACTTCTTTCTACTGGAAGTTTAATGCTTAATAAACCTGTTTTATTATACACAATATACCTGTACCCAGCATGGCTTGTGTAGTCACGGGCAAATTATTAGAAGAGCTTTTGAAAGCTACACATATATTGGCCTTGGAGGGAGTGCAATGTAGGTTTACCAGATTGAAAACCGGACTCCAAGGGTTAAATTAGAAGGGGAGATTACACGAATTACGGTTGTATTCCCGATAATTTAACGGTTAAGGCGAGATTTGATCGAAGTTTTCAAGATATTAAGGGGAACAGATAGTAGAGATAGAGAGAAACTATTTCCACTGGTTGGGGAGTCCAGGACTAGGGGGTATAGTCTAAAAATTAGAGCCAGGTCTTTCAGGAGTGAAATTAGGAAACACTTCTACACGCAATGGGTGGTAGAAGTTTGGAACTCTCTTCCACAAACGACAATTGATGCTGGATCAAATGTTAATTTTACATCTGAGATTGATAGATTTTTGTTCACCAATGGTATTAATGGATATGGGCCAAAGGCGGGTATATGGAGTTAGGTCGCAGATCAGCCATGCTCCCATTGAATGGTGGAACAGGCTGGAGGGGCTAAATGGCCCACTCCTGTTCCTATGTTCCTATGTTGTATAAGGTTCTGCTTAGACCACATCTGGAGTACTGCGTCCAGTTCCGGGTACCGCACCTTAGGAATGATATATTGGCCTTGGAGCGGGTGCAACGCAGATTGACCAGAATGATACCGGGGCTGATAGGTTTAGATTATCAAGAACAGCGACACAGACTAGGCTTGTATTCTTTTGGATTTAGAAGATAAAGATGTGATATAATTAAGATAGTTAAGCTACTGTCGGTTCCACTCTGTAACACACTGACCTGTTAACTGTTTCCAGATATTGTCGCTCATTTTCACCATTGGATGTGTTGCAGTCCGCTGACAACAGGCAGTTGAACCGAGCAAGATTTCATCCCTGGTGGTGAATGCTGTTCCTGACGGATTTCCCGGTCTCCAGGCGCTGGCGGGTTTTGGAAAGCTCTTGTGTCATACTAAGTAAAGCTTGAAGTCATCAATATAAGATAGTCACCAAAAAATCCAATATGGAGTTCATGAGATAGTTATTTACTCAAAGTACGTGCTACCACAAGGAATAGTTGAGGTAAATAGCATTGATGCATTTCAGGCGGAGTTAGATAAGTACATGAGGGAGACAGCAACAGAAGGATATGCTGAAAGTTAGAAGATGTGGGTTGGGAGTTGGCTCGTGTGCAGCATAAACGCCAGCAGAGACCAGTTGTGCCGAATGGCCTTTTCCTGTGCTGTACATTCGATGTAAAGTGTCTGATAGTTTCATAGATCCACAGCTGCTTTAGGCTCCAGACTTAACTGCAATTATTTTTGCGAAGCCTCTTAATAGCCTCGCGTCCTTGTCTCTCGCCACCTCTGGCAGAAGGTCAAACTCCCCACAGAAACAATTCTGCCCGAGCCGTCATCGCGGGATTCTTTCATTTTGCGGTTTTGAAACAGGACAGAGACACACATCTGTTTCCATCTTTAACCCTGTGATTCGCTATTCTGTGGGTATGGCAGAGAGAGAGAGGGAGCGAGAGGGACAGACCGGGAGAGAGATGTAGTCCTCCTTGTCAATCTATTTAATTGTTATCCCCAGCAGTTTGTAAAGATGATCAACGGAAGGATGTGTATTTTATCGGTTTTCCCGACTTCAGAACGTCCCAAAGCGCTTTACCGCCAATTGTGTTAGAACTTGGTGTTCCCGCCCTGGACTTGGGAAACTACAGCAAATTCGCAACAGCTTCTTCCTCTCTTTCCCCCTCTCTCTCTCTCTCTCTCTCTCTCTCTGTCTCTCCCTCCCTCTCCATTTCTCTCTCTCTATTTCTCTCTCCCTCTCTCTCGCTGACTCTGCCTGTTTCTCTCTCTTGATCTGTCTGAATCTCTATCAGACGCTATCCCTCCTTCTTTATAACTGAACAGCGACATGTAATCGCAGCCTGTCCCGGGGTGAGCTATTATGGGGAATCACTGGGACCACAGGCTCCCTGTAAGGTCTCCTCCTCAGATGGGTTCCCCGGAGAGAGAGGCAGACACGCGCAATGTGGAAACGGTGAATAATGGCAGCTTCATTCGTAGTTATTTCTAACATTTTATAATGTTCTATTTGAGATGCTGTGCACTCCAATGACTCGCTATCTCTGCGCCTGTTTCTTCGTTTCTCCCTCTCTGTCTGTTCCTCCTTCTCTGTCTCTCTCTCTGTCCATATTTCTGCCATGCATTCTCTTTCTCTCCCTGCTGTCTCGCTCTCTCTCTCTCTCACTATCGTTCTATCTGACTCAGATTAATTCCCTGTCTGTGTGCCAGTCTCTCCATCTCTGTTTCTCTATCTATTCAGCTCTGCGTGTATGTGCAGCTGTGTTTGGATTTGTGTGTGTGGATCTCTGTACACATGAACAGGAGTAGACCATTCAGCCCCTCGGACATGTTCCGCCATTCAATTCGGTCATGGCTGATCTGTATCTTAACTCCATTGTTGCCTGAACCTTTAATAACCTTGCCTAACAACAATCTATCGATCTTAGTTTTGAAATTTCTCTGCTTTCGCTTCTCGCTCTGTCTATTTGAATTGCTCCGCAGGTCAGGACGTTTTTGCAGGGAGAGGTTTTCGATGCTCAGACTGGAAGGAAGTTTAGAGTGGTGCTCTCCAGGGGTCGGTAGTAGGACCGCTGCTCTTTTTGATGAAGATTAATGAACTTGGGTATAGAGGGCATAATTTCAAATTTTGCAAATAATACGAAAGACGGTAATGTAGTAAACATTGAAGACGCTAGTAACAGACTACAGGAGGACATATACAGACTGGTTAAATGGGCATAAACGAAACAGATGAGATTTAACGCAGAGAAGTGTGATGTGATATATTTTGGTAGGAAGAATGAGGAGAGGCAAAATGAATTAAATGGTACAATTTCAACGTGAACAATTATTTACTTTAATCGGCTCGCTCTGGAGATCACTGGCCCCGAAACTGGTCAGAAAGCTATTAACTACCTCTAAATGGTACAATTATAAAGTGGGTGCAGTAACAGGGAGACATGGGGTGTGCGTACACAGATCTGTGAAGCCGTCAGGACACGTTGAGAAGGCTGTTAAAAAAGCAAGTGGGATCCTTGGCTTTATTAATAGATTTCAAAAGCAAGGAAGTTATGCTAAAACTTTAAAAACACTGGTGAGGCATCAGCTGGAGTATTGTCTTCAATTCTGAGCACCACGCTTTTGGAAGAAAGTCAAGGCCTTGGAGAGAGTGCAGAATAGATTTACTAGAATGGTACCAGGGGTGAGGGACTTCATTTATGTGAAGAGACTGGAGCAGCTGGGATTTTGCTCTTTAGAGCAGAGAATGCCAAGAAGAGATTTGATAGTAATGTTCAAAATTATTAACGATTTTGATAGAGTTCATCAAGAGAAGAGTCACATTTATGGTGATAAAACCTCTTTGGGCACAGATGGGGGTCGAACCCATGATCGTCATTTTATGAAACCGACGCCTTACCACTTGGCCACTGCGTCGTCAGTAGTCTCCGCCTTCGAGCTTCCTGGGTAGCGAATTCTGAATCGTTTCAAATAGGTTGAAATAGCACAGGCACAAATACACAAAAATAAAGCAGGATAGTGGAGCGGGCATCTGATCCGCCTCATTCGCATGAATACTTCCATAAAACATTTCACAGAAACATTGAATCATACATCACAGAAGGAGGCCATTTGGCCCATCGTGCTCTTCAAAGTGCTATCCAATTAGTCCCAGCTCTTTCCCCATACCCTGCAAACATTTCCTCTTCAAGTATTTATCCAATCCCCTTTTCAAAGTTACTATTGAATCTGCTTCCACCGCCCTTTCAGGCAGAGCATTACAGATCATAACAACTCGCAACATAAAACAAAATCTCCCCATCTCCCCTCTGGTTCTTTTGCCAATGAGGAAATATTGGATAGGCGGAGTTGATTTTTTGGAACAGAGGAGGCTGATGGGAGACTTAATTGAGGGGTATAAAATAATGGGGGGCCCAGATAGAGTGGATAGGAAGGACCTATTTCCCTTAGCAGAGGGGTCAATAACCAGGGGGCACAGATTTACAGTAATTGGTAGAAGGATGATCTGTGGCGCCGTGATCGTACAGTGGTCAGTACTCTGCGTTGTGTTTGCAGCAACCTCGGTTGGAATCCGATTCACGGCACAACTTGCTTTACATCTTCTGTCCCTTGAGGCACCTGCTAATAAAACTCAGAGAATCATCTTTATTTTTTAAAAGAAGAAATCTATCTTGTTTGTGGTGAAACCTATTTATTCCTTCAAAACCCCACATTCTCATATACCTGTGCCTTATTCTCCATAATTCACACTCGCCTCTTCCAGCTTTTTCATCCTTCCACAACCACTAGCCCTTCTTCACTTTCCTCCTTTCATGTCATTGTCACTTTCCTGCAGCTTTCCCTTAATCTGACATTCACTTTTACCTACATTGTGTCAGCTGTGGCTCAGTGAGAAGCACACTGGCCTCTGAGGAAGGTGGCCGTGGGATCAGATTGCTCCTGCAGGGACTAGAGTATATAAATCCAGGCTGCCCCTCCAGTGCAGTACTGAGCGAGTGCTGCACTGTCGGAGGTGCCGTCTTTTGGATGTGACGTTAAATCCAGGCCCCACCTGCTCTCTCTGGTGGACGTATAAGATCCCATGGCATTATTTCGAAGTAAGAGCAGGGGAGTTATTCCCGGTGTCCTGTCCAATATTTATCCCTCAATCAACATAACAAAAACAGTTTATCTGGTCATTATCACATTGCTGTTTGTGGGAGCTTGCTGTGCGCAATATGGCTGAGACGTTTCCCACCTTACAACAGTGACTACACTCCAAAGGTACTTCATTGGCTGTAAAGCGCTTTGAGACGTCCGGTGGTCGTGAAAGGCGCTATAAAAATGTAAGTATTTCCTTTACTTACGACGTTAAGTTTTCTCTGCTACCACAGCTGTTCCTGAGGGCACATGTCCCATTCGCACCAATGCACATTAGTACCTTGAAACCAGTCGATACATTTAAATCTGTGGGACTGCTCAACAGATAAGCACTGCGAAAGCAGGGCCTTTGGAAGGACAGGGGCCCGATTGTTCACGAAATTTCCTGGGAGAATCTTGTGATAGAGTGCCTGTTAACTGAAGAACTGGTTTTTTTTTATGCTGGTTGGCGCTTTTCCTAAAACTGTTGAGGTGCGTGAACGACGGGCAGCGCTACCTAGCTGCGATCGAGGGTTTAAGTGTGAAGTATTGGCCCATTGGTGCGGTGCAGTAAGATCGAAAGCGTTCCGCTTTAATCTTAACAGGTCTGTTGACGTGTGCAATTGAAACAAATAAAGGGTAAGTGATAAGAGCGCTAGTGGGTGAAAGCCGCAATTACAGGAGGTTGGCCATAATTGAAATGTCTTTGAATGCACGTGGCGCGGGATGCTGTGTTATTTAAGAAGAGCAGGAGCAGAATAAAGTTTAACAGAAATAAAATGTA
The DNA here is from genome assembly GCF_052327205.1 of Somniosus microcephalus. Lineage (NCBI taxonomy): Eukaryota > Metazoa > Chordata > Chondrichthyes > Squaliformes > Somniosidae > Somniosus > Somniosus microcephalus. The sequence goes on from NW_028225179.1 coordinate 58,282,987, forward strand.
CAGACTTGGTGCCAATCAGAAAACTGCGCTGGTCTAAGGTCGACAAAAAGTTTGAAATTAAATTAATTTTCAAAGGATAAAGTTAGCACTTTTTTCCAGCTCCCTCATCATTTGCTTTTCCCGTTAATCTTTCAAGCTCTGGAAAGCCCGTGTAGATTGAAGTTCACTCTCAGCTTCTCCCATCGATTTGAAAATGAAAAAGGAGGAGACGAGGATTGCCCCGAACAGCAGAGCTGGGCACCGATTCTGTTTATATTGCTGCAGGAGATGTTCTCTTCCTCTAAAGATTCCCCTCACCATTAAAACGCTTGTTATATCTCACAGCCTTTAAAGGGACGGTTTTATAACATGTTGGAGAGCTTTCAATCAAACAGCTTTGAATAACTCTGCAAAAAGACGAGGTTAGGACTGGAACTGATAAGATATCGATCATAGAGTTAACATCAGAATCAGGCTCATTGTCCAGTGAGGCAGGAAATTGCGAACAAGTTGGAAGGGAATGTAAGATTGAGGAACGGAAGGGAGGAAGGAGATCTCGATTCGATCTTCATTCCATAGCAGCTGGGTGAAATATTAGATTGAGAAAGTAGGAGAATTTTTACCAAACAGGGAGAGAAAAGATTGTCTAACTTGGGGACTGTAACATTTTCAGGCCACGTATCTCCCAACGAGATTAGCAATCCCTCGCCTTAACCTCTCACTAACCTCGATCTACCTTTATTATCCAAAAGGAATCATCCAAAAATCCCTTATATTTCAGTATTTCTGTTTCCAAACTCTCGAAACAATCTTTAATAAAGTCCCTTTACTGCATGTCCTGCCCGTGCTCCCAGATTGACAATGTGGAAAATGTGTAGTAGGCTTCTGGAAAGAAACGGATTTACATATTTACCTCGCAGTTTCGGCACATCTGGGATTGAATTCCCGCTTTTATTAATACAATTGCCATTTTCTTGCGATATACTGAGCACAGGCTCTGCACTGATTTTCTGTCAGTTATTATTTGAAGACTTGTGGAATGTCTCCAGGCCGAGGAAACTGGTTCTATTAAATGTCTCGCATTAATTGATATAAATTCCCTAAGCGAGAATCACAGCCCTAGACCAAAGAGCCGCTGACCCTGCTCTGAGTGTTTAATCTCGGCAATGACGATTTCACTGGCTTGGATATATGTAATTTTCAACGAATTCATGAAATTGAAAAGAGCCGCAGCGATCGTTACAATAAACTAGACCTGTTAGATCCGTGTATCTTAATGTTGTGTCCTTCAATAATCAGACAAGAGACTGCAGGGAACGATCAACAGGTGTTTACTGAATGAGGATTACTCTAGAACTAACTTTACAGATCACTACTCAGGGTTTATATACAGGTGTGGTCACTGCCGGTACTACAGTATACAGGAGCTGTAAAAAGTAGTTCTCCCCTTAAAGGTACATACATTACAATTCCTCCCCTTTTAGATTAACAGTACCATAACACTCATTTAACAATTAAATATCAAACTAATTACAGTGAACACTTTTAACATGCAACATTAGCTGAAAATAGTCTATTTATAAATTCAGTCTTTGGGGACGCTTCCTGATCCTTTCTGGATATCGCCTTTCCCGAGTGTCTTGCTCTTGGTGCGGAGGTGATTCTGGCCCACTGTCGTCGGTTGGTTCATCAGCTTTCGATGCTGCTGTTTCTGAGGTAGATGCGACCTGTACGTCGGGTTGCTCACCAGGTACGTATGGCCGAGACATGGGGTTGGCTTGTTCCTGTGACTCTAGGATCTGGTCAGCATGGCGTCTCACAATGTTCTCCCCAACATCCACTGTGTACATTAGTGGCCCCTGCCGTGTGCATATCGTTCCTGGTTGCCATTTCTTTGTTCGGTAGTCGCGGGCCAAGACTGGTTGCCCTACATTGAAGCTCCTTGTCGGCTTCTCATTGATGTGCTGGAATTGCTTACTCTCAAAATCTCTTCGTACATTTCGTCTGAGCAAATCCAGACGAGATCTCAACCTTCGGTTAAAGAACATCATGGCCGGGGCCTGGTTGGTGACTGCATGTGTCGCCTTTCTGTAGGCTAACAGGAAATTGTCCACCTTATGCTGCAGTGGAATGTCGTCATCACACATGGCATTTACTGCTTTTTTAAAGGTTTATATGAACCTCTCAGCCAATCCATTTGTGGCTGGATGATACGGGGCAGATGTATAATGCCTTACCCCATTCCTTTTCGTAAATCTTCGAAACTCTTCGGACACAAACTGTGGTCCATTAACAGAGCAAATCTGCTCTGGCAAGCCGTTCCTGGCAAAAATGGTCCGTAGGACTGCAATAGTTTTCTCCGTGGTGGTGGAGAACATTTTGATCACCTCAGGCCATTTCGAGTGCGCATGCACGGCTATTAAAAATATTGAGTCCATGAATGGACCAGCAAAATCAAGATGCACCCGTTGCCATGGCGATGAGGGCCACTCCCATGGGTGTAGAGGGGCATGTGGTGGTGCATTTTGGACCTTCTGGCATCCTGAGCAGCTCTTTGTCAGGTCCTCGATTTGCTGATCGATCCCCGGCCACCACACATAAGCCTAGCAAGGCTTTTCATTTTCACCCTTCCCAGATGACCTTCGTGAAGCTCATTGAGCACTCTGTCCCTTAATTTGGGTGGAATTACCACTCTGGATCCACACATCAAGGTCCCCTGGCATACTGACAGCTGTTCTCTTCTGGATGAGAATGCTGGCAACAGTGAGTCATCATGTGCTAGCCATCCCTTCACCATCAAATCATATACCCGAGACAGCGTCGGGTCATTTCGGGTTTCCTTCTCTACACCAGCGTTAGTTACTGGCAAACATTCAATTATAGTCGAATGAAATATTTCAACAGGATCCACTGCTGGTGCTTCCTCCGCAGTAGGCAGTGGCAGGCATGATAGCCCATCAGCGTTTCCATGCTGTTACGTGCCCTTATGCTCGATTTCATATTGGTGCTCCCCTAGAAAAAGGGACCAGCTTTGTAGCTGTTGCGCAGTCATTACCGGAATGCCTTTCTTTGGATTAAAGATGGAGACAAGTGGTTGGTGGTCAGTCAGCAAGGTAAACTTCTGCCCATGCAGATAGTGATTGAAGTTTTTCAATCCCCACACTAGGCTGAGGGCCTCCCTATCAATCTGGGCGTAGATACGCTCGGCTGAGGTTAGTTACCGAGACGCAAAGGCTACTGGCCTCTCCGAGCCATCCGGGAATTTGTGTGACAGCACCGCTCCAATGCCATAGGGTGATGCATCACACGCCAACCGAATTGGTAGTACTGTGTTGAAATGAGCCAACTCCTCTTTTGATGTGATCAATGCTTTGCTCTTCTGGAAAGCTCGTTTACATTCGTCACTCCACTTCCATGGTACCCCCGTTTGCAGTAGGGTGTTCAGTGGGTGTAGTACGGTAGACAAATTCGGCAAGAACTTATGGTAGTAGTTCACCAGCCCGAGGAACGACCTCAGTTGTGACACATTTTCTGGTGCTGGAGCCTTGACAACTGCCTCAATCTTTTCAGGGGACTTATGTAACCCCTCTTTATCAATAACGTGGCCACAATACGAGATCTGCTTCTGGAAAAACTCGCATTTGTGGCGATTAGCTCGGTGCTCATATTCCTTCAATCTAGTGAGCACCTGCTCCAGGTTGGCGAGGTGATCACTATCATTTTCGCCCGTGACCATGATGTCGTCCAAATAACACTGGGTCCCTGGAATCCCTTGCAGGACTTGTTCCATTGCCCTTTGCCAAAGAGCCGGAGCTAATGCTACCCCGAACACCAGCCGGTTGTATTGCTAGAGACTTTTATGAGTGTTGATCATGAGGTATTGTTTCGAGGCTTCTTCTACCTCCATTTGCAGGTATGCCTGGGCCAGATCAATTTTAGTGAAGCGTTTCCCTCCAGATAGCGAGGCGAAAATATCTTCAATCCACGGAAGCAGATATTGTACAGTGTGAAGGACTGGGTTCACTGTCACCTTAAAGTCCCCACAGATGCAAACCTTCTTTGGTTCCCCAGGCGTATTACTCAATGACCTCTTCATTACAGGAACGATGAGTGTAGCCCACTCGCTCCAGTCCACTTTGGACAGTACTCCTGAACGTTCCAAACCTTCCAGCTCTGCTTCGACGGCTGGGCGGATCGCATAAGGTACCGGTCTGGCATTAACAAACTTTGGGCTTGCATTTTCCTCTATTTTGATCATCGCTGTTATGCCTTTTAGTGTTCCGAGTCCCTGCTGGAACACTTCTTGTGCATCAGTTAGCATTTTTGACAGTCACCAGGTGTGACATCGTCATCCGTTTTGTCATCTACAGCCAGTGCTTGTATGGAATGCCAATCTAGCTGTGTCTTCCGGATCCATTCACGTCCTAGTAGTGGTGGTCCTCCATCTGGCAATACATATAGGTCCATTTTTGGTGTTTCCTTGCCGTTATATATAACGTTCACCCTTATTTTTCCTTTGGGGTAGACTATTTGCCCCGTGTACGTCTTCAAGACAATCTTTGTACCTCTCAAGGGTATATGTGAGAATAGCCGCTTGTAGTCCCTTCGGTTTATGACTGTTAGGGCTGGTCCTGTGTCCAATTCCATTTTCACTTGGACTCCTGCTATCTTGAGCGTGACGCAGATAGTTTGGTGATCCTCCATTTTGATCACATTATGTAGTTTCAGACAACCCAGCTCCTTGCTTCCGGAGACTGTATCACTCTTCTGTTCGTCTGAACTACTCTCCGTCACCTTATGTACCTTCTTGTACTTCTCCTGTGGAGATTTCTTGCTGCTGGTTTTCTTTCCCGACCTGCAGACTCTTGCTATGTGTCCTACTTTTCCACATTGTCTGACCAATTTGTCCATGAACCAGCAACCATTTTGGTCGTGTGTTGTTCTGCCGCAGCGATAGCACTTCACTGTTCCGTGTGACATTTCATTTGCGCCATATTTTTGCGGTCTCCATTGTATCTCTGCAACGCCCCGTGCGGCTGCTTCATGTGATACTGCAATGCTGAAAGCCTTGTCCAGCGTAAGATCCTTTTCTGATCGAAGCCGTTTCTGGGTTCCTTCACTTTGAAGCCCACACACAAACTTGTCCCTTAAAGTATCTGCTAGTCCCATTCCAAACTGGCAGTGTTTCAATAGCTTGCGCATCTCCGTTAAATACTCAGCATTACTTTCATCTTTATGCTGGTTACTTTTGTGAAACTTAAATCTTTCTGCTATCAGCAGCGGTGTGGGTTTAAGTGGTCCTGTAGAATTGACACTCTGTTTTCAAAATCCTTTTCCACTGGCTTCTCTGGGGTTACTAGGTTTCGTAGTAAGCCATACGTTTTTGCACCCATTGAATTCAACAATACCAGCGCTTTCATGTCATCTGGCACTTCATTCACCTTGCAGTACACTTCTATGCGTTCGACATATGTCGTCCAATCTTCAACTGCATTGTCGAACGCTGTGATACTGCCACTCTTCGGCATTTTTGGGTTTGGTTAGACTGGCTTAAAATGGCGTCTCCCGCGCTTTCCTTTCTTCCCCGCTGCGGCTTAAAATGGCGTCACCCGCGCTTTTTTTTCTTCCCTGCTGCGACTTAAAATGGCGTCTCCCGCGCTGCTGCCAACGCTGCTCTCGGTGGTCCTCGTGGCAAATGGCGATGCCCTGTGGGTTTCGTGCGCTGCTCCTGCACTGCTGCCAATGCTGCTCTCTGCAGTCCTCGTGGCAATGGCAGCGCCTCGTGTTTTCCTGCGCACCTCTCTCCCCCGTTGACACTGCTCGGCCCTTGAACACCGGCTGCGCTCTGCTCTCTCTCACCTCTCTCCCCGTTGACACCGCTCGGTCCTGAACACCGGCTGCGCCCTGAGTGCTCTGCCCAATCTCTCTCCCCCGTCAACGCTGCTCGGCCTTTTTCTGTGCCGTTCGGTCGGCTGTAGCCGCCGCTGTCCGGGAAGTGTCTGCGCAGTAGCTGTTGCCAGCCCATTTCGCTGGACCACCGTGACTGGAAAGCCAAGCCTGGCTCTCGACAGCCTCTCCTGCGATGCTCAAATCTCTGCTGGATGATTGGGTGGTTGCCCGTGGTCGATGCCCGTGCTTCTGTACTCGACCTCCTTCCACTGTTCTCCAGGAGCGAATCCCTGGGAGGTGATGCAGAGTTGCATGTAGGTTCGAACCTGTGTTGTCGCCAATGTTAGATCCGTGTATCTTAATGTTGTGTCCTTCAATAATCAGACAAAACACTGCAGGGAACGATCAACAGGTGTTTACTGAATGAGGGTTACTCTAGAACTAACTGTACAGATCACTACTCAGGGTTTATATACAGGTGTGGTCACTGCCGGTACTACAGCATACAGGAGCTGTAAAAAGTAGTTCTCTCCCTTAAAGGTACATACATTACAAAACCCTCCAATATTTAAGAGGAGTGTAAGATGTTGAGAACAGTATCGAATATTGTGCAGGATAATGAAAATAAACAGCAGGAATATTGTTTTCTGCTCCCACATGACTAAGATCAGCCTCAACCTCTGCTCCCTGCCCGCTGGCTGCTGAGTCCTTGTTTCTAGATTATAAGCAGATTCTAGTTTGGAGATAAGTATTCAGGGTAGAGCCTAAATACAGCGGCTGGCTCCAAATATATAAAGCATTTATTTTAGACCAGCGACCTCGTTACAAATTATATATTGCTCAAAGGCATCAATGTATGAATATGACATTAAATGTGTTTAACTATAGTGGGGGGATTTAATGCAGATTCGGGGCCAATGACTTCCAACGTGACCTGTGGTTCTCTTGCCTCTCTCGCCTTCCTCCCATAAGCTGCAGGTTTTTATACATTGTTTTAAATCTGCTGCTCTGGGCCAGTGCATTCCACAGTCTCACAACCCTTTCTACAAATACCCTTTCACTGCTTGACTTCTCTGTTTATTAGTTATGAATCACCTTGAGGCGCAATGGTGGCTTTTGTGACGTCAAATTAAAAGGCGGCCCATTGGAAACATGTTGGGGTCAAAGTTTATTTTTGCACAGAATTGAACCTAAATCATTCAAGATGGAATATTGTATTTGCTGCATCACAATATACAATATTTTATTATGAATGTTAGCTCATTAGTTGCCCAGTGTCAGAGGAAGAATTGTCTGAACCCCTCATTTATTTAATGTAAGACGCAAACACAGGTATTCATTAAGAATCAACTCACAGATTGACATTGACATAAACGCAGTGAGAGATACAGACAGCATCGGGACACAAGGTGGACAAGAGAGAGGGATAAATACAAAACGGTCTCAGACTCCAGCAGTCAGTGACCGGTAGCTGATAGATATCAGTGAGTAGAAGCGAGCAGCGGAGGCTTAATTTGGCTCCGTGGCTTAACTGGTCAAAGCGCCTGTCTAGTAAACAGGAGATCCTGGGTTCGACTCCCAGCGGGGTTTTTTTTTCTACTTTATGACTCTCCAGGGGTGAGTTTCTTCTCGTGTGAAAGGACTACAATCCTCTTAAATGTGACTGCGGCTGCATTAGTTCCCATTCTGGATTAAGGCTCCAGTCGCTGTGGGACATGGGTCGATTTCCACCGCTGTCATGATTTCTGGCGGTGCTAATTTTGGCCTTCTCCAAAAATCCATCTTTTGTAAGCGGTGCTGTGCGTTACTTTGCTGTAGACAGAGGAGAAGAACAGCAGCTAGTGTGTGGCACCATGATCGGATAGTGGTCAGTACTCTGCGTTGTGCCTGCAGTAATCTCGGTTGGAATCCCAGTCAGGGTATAACTCGCTTTATATATTTTGTTCTCTGTGGCACCTGCTGATAGAACACAACAAGAAATTAATCATGACCACATGAAGCAAATATTATTTGTTGGCGGTGAAAACCTATTTACTCCTTCAAAAACCCGAGCTCGCACATGCCTGAGCTTGATGCTCGATATTTCAAACCACCTCTTCTCCCAGCTTTTTCTTCTGTCCACAAGCAATAGCCCTCCTTTTCTTTCCTCCTTCCATTTCTTTACCACTTTCCTGAGGTATTACCTTAATCTAACATTCACTTTCAACTGCTTAACATTATCAAACTTAAGTTTGCTCTGCAACCATCGTTGTTCCTGGGGGAACGTGTCCCAATCGCATCAATCTCAATTGGTGCTTTGAAACCAGTCAATACATTCAGACCTGCGGGACCGCTCAACAGACAAGCATTGCTAAAGCAGGGCCGGCTTTCAGAAGCAAAATAGCCGGATTGCTCACGGAATTTCCTTGGCCTAATGGACAAAGCGTCTGACGTCACTGCTAATCGTAATCGGGATTGTCGTCAATCACGGATCATTCTGTGCCTATTTAAAATGGGTGAGCTCACAGTCCCGGATCATTCTGTGTGTTAGTCTTTTTTAAATGAATGCAATTTCAGCTGCAATGACCGAGTTGTTAAGGTGTTGTGTTCGAAGTTTCATCGGGTTTCCCTGCGCAGCTGCGAACCCAGCTCGCTTAATTCGAAATATATCTAACTTTTCCTAAATCCACTCCTTTATATGTGGTGTTGCGCTGGATTTGCTCACAATCCTCCCAACAACTTCTTGACGACGGCAAACTTTTTCTTTTCTGTTCTGAATTTGACATCAAATCGACCATTTTTGACAGGCCCTCACCTGAAATAACGGAAGGACTTTTGCTTACAGTGCTGATTGTACATTTTCAACATTGTCAATCTGGGTGCACGGGCAGGACAAATGGTGAAGATGACTTTCTTGCAGAGTAGTTCAGATTGGATACAAAAAACAGTAAACGGAAGAGTTGACGGGAGATGAGGTGGTCGAACGGTTAAGGCGATGGCCTGCTAATCTATTGTGTCTCTGCACGCATCCCATTCGAATCCCATCTTTGTCGTTTGTCTTAAATGTTTAACACCTTCGGTTCTTTTGACATTCGCCTGTAACGTCATCTCCAAATTCACCTTTTGCTCCCAATCCTGCTTAATTTAGCTTATGTCATATCTCAAGTTACCAATATATACTTTAAAGGGAAAACACTTGTAGGTCTATGGAGAGTGGGACTAATTAGATAGCACTCTCAGAGACAGCTTACTTCAGTACTGTCATAATCTGAGATTCCAATACTTAATGAGTTTCGCCCTTATATGTTGGCGGCTCGTTGGTCTAAGGATATAATTATCACTCTAGGTATTTCACAGCTGAATTGCGATAGATCCTAGCTTCTAATTCTGTTCGAACCCCACTAGATTTTAGCCAAAGCTCAGCTTCTTACAGCCAATCGACATTGTAGAAAACATAAATATTTTCCATTAAAAACATGTGATTTCGCGTCGTTTTTACCCTATCTTTCTAAATCCCAGAGCTTCACAGGAGCAACTGAAAACCAACCAACTGAGTAAAGTTAAAGGGTCCGGCTCTGTGTTTCACTGGATGTCTTACACCCGTGCTCAATTCTGGCCAATGCAGGACCATTACATTTTGCTTGCTGCACCCATGAGCTTGCCTGAATTGGGATACACTTACATTCAGCGTCAATCTTCTTGAAACACCCTCTGCCCTCTATATTAGACAGTGCTGCTTTGGCTAGCGCTGAATGGATGTGAGAAGCTGGCTTTTGAAATGGTCCCACGGGTGCCGAATTCAAATAACCATGCAAACCGACCTCAAATCTCAAAATATTACTGCAGCTTATGGCTCTAACCGCCTTTAACCAAATCCTTCCTCCCAATCCTTCTCCTTTCTCGCTCGGGTCTCAGCGCCTCCCTCCTTGTGGAAGCTCTGGGCTGTTTCCTGACATTTGTCCCACAGATGTGATGGAATGGAATTACCTTCCTTAACTCAAATTATTGCTTAATTCCTTGAAAGCAGAATGATGGAAAGTTTGATTAAATGTCTTTTTTATGCTGCGTTTCATGAAACTTCTTTAACTTAAAAACTTTATTATGAATTCTTGCATCCGCAGTATTTTGCTTTTGTATTTCAGCAAGACGCTCACCCTTGCATTAGCCGGGTATCGAACCCATGCTTCCTGCGATATAGGCGCGAAATTTGCCCCTGAACCACCAACTCTTACCAGATGTGAAGCTTCAATTGTCCAGTCACATTCTTGTTTCTGTTAATGAAAGGATAAAAGACAATGCAAAATACTACAGTGTCTGGAAATGAAATTATTCAGAAAATGCTGCAAACACTCCGCAGGTCCGGGATCATCATTGGAGAGGGAAACACTGGGTTAACGTTTCAGGTCGATGAGCTCTCCTCAGTTCGAAGATTTACACCAATCATTTCAATAAAATGATGGTAATTTTATTAAAATTGATATGTCCATGCTCTGGTGCGTGTGGTTTCCAGAAACAGTATTATTTTGTTGCTTAATATCACAAATTATACAACAAAGCTGGGAGTCCACGCCAGAAACGTCTGATTACTAAACAGGCACTTTAACCAACTAACCCACGGAGCGAAAGCATTTCCCCAGGATTACAGGAATTGCCAGTCCCTCTGGTCTCACTTATCTTTGATTCTCTATCTATGCATTGTTTCTGAATCCATGAGGTTGTTCTGCTTTGTGGGTGAGCGGCAGACTTGAAGAGATGTCCTGCTCGCTCTCCCAGATTGACAATGTGGAAAATTTGGAGCAGGTTTCTGGAAACAATCGGATTTACATATTTACCTCACAGTTTTGGCACATCCGGGACTGAATTCCCGCTTTTAATAATAAAATCGCGGGTTTCTTGCTATAGTCTAGACACAGGCTCTGCACAGTATTTTGGGGCAGTTATTATTTCAAGTCTCCTCCAATGTCACCAAGCTGAAGGAATTGGTGATGTTTGACCAAAAAGCAAGAAGCTCGTCCGGGATCTCTCGCATTTCAGTCAGTCGAATTCCCTAAGGGAAGGTAATTTGCAAATTTTGAAATTGTGCCCTGTACACCCAAGTCCAAGTCACTACTATATATCAAGAAAATCAGTGGTCCTAGTCCCGACCACTGGCGAACACAACTCTATACCTTCCTCCAGTCTGCAAAACAGCCATTCACCATTACTCCCTGTTTCACTGTCACTTAGCCAATTCCGTATCCATGCAGCCACTGACCCTTTTATTCCATTGTCTTTAACTTTGCTGGCAAGCCTATTATGTGGCACTTTGTCAAACGCCTTTTGGAAGTCCATGTACACACGTTAACCTCATTGCCCTCATCAACCTTCTCTGTTACCTCATCAAAAACTACGTAGAAACTTACAGTACATAACGAAACCATTTGGTCGGCCGTGCTTGTGCTGTTTATTCTGTCCCACATCCCACGTGTTGTGCGTAACCCTATCAGTAAATATTTTCTCCATTTAGTATAAGTTAACGTTCTGATTAAGGGATAGTGTTCCATCAGCAGGTGCCACAGAGAACAAGAGATATAAATCAAGCTGTGCTATGATTTGAATTCAGAGCCGAGGTTGCTGCGGCCACAACGGAGAGTACTAACCACTATACGATCACGGCGACACATATTAGCTGCTGCAATACTGACTTGACCACAGTAAAGTCACACACGGCACTGCTTAGAAACGGTGGATTTTTGGTAAAGAGACTAAAATAAGGTGATTTCTGAATCCGTGAGTTTGTGCTGCTTTGTGGGTGAGCGGCAGGCTTGAAGAGAAATCCTGCCCGCACTCCCAGATTGACAATGTGGAGCAGGCTTCTGGAAATAAATGGTTTTATATATTTACCTCATAGTTTCGGCACATTTGGGACTGAATTCCCGCTTTTAATAATAAAATCGCAGGTTTCTTGATATACACTGGACACAGGCTCTGCACAGTATTTGTGGCCGTTTGTATTTTAAGTTTTCTGCAATATCACCAAGCCGAGGGAATTGTTGATTTTTAATTAAAAGCGAGGAGCTCATTCGGGATTTGAAACTTCGCCCATCGCATTTAAAGCAGCGAAATTTTTGCACGAGAATCGTACCCGTAGATACCATCTCTCTCCCTATCTCGGTCTCTTAGACGCTCTGTGTTTCACCCTGATGGATTTCTCAGGCTTCCTTGAACGGCCGAGGCTGATCTAACCTGCAACACCAGCAGAAAAGGGTAAAGAAAGAAATAATGACTGAGACGGCAGGGAAAGTAATTCAGTACAGTAAAATATGGACTTTCAAGATGACCCTGGTGAAGTGAGGCTAATATTATTGACTTGAAATATTTCGTGTATCTCTTGATATTGTTGAACATTGTATTAGAAAGCGGGATTGGATGGACAGAAGCGGTCTGATAGGATGACTGATCGGCTGTGAGTGGTGGCAAAATCTTATGGCTTCGTTTCCAGCGGCTCGTTGGTCTTGGGATTTTGATTCTCACTTAAGTACATAAGAAGATCAGAAATAGGAGCAGGAGTAGGCCATTTGGCCCCGTGAGCCTGCTCCGTAATTCAATAAGATCATGGCTGATCTTCTACCTCATCTCCACTTTCCTGCACAATCCCAAGATCAATTGATCTCTGTCTTGAACAGACTCAAAGACTGAGCCTCCACAGCCCTCTGGGGCAGAGAATTCCAAAGATTCACCACCCTCTGAGTGAAGACATTTCTCCTCATCTCAGTCCTAAATGGTCAACCCCTTGTTCTCCTGGACACAGGCTCTGCAGTTAGAGGATTTCATTGATTGATATGGAAGAGGTTCCCCGGTTCAAATGATTTATTTACAAAAGGCACGTTTGGCTTTTCTCCAGAGAATATTTGAGCGCCAGAGGACATAATGCACAGCGTTTTCGACACAACACACGTGGAATAAAGCACATATTTCAAGGAGGTGAGCAGATTGAAACTGACGTTTTAATTATTCACAATTCAAGCAAACTCGCTGGCGATTCCCCATTCCTTGAAGGACGTAAATGAACGAGTTGTGGTTTTGCTGCAAATGTTCATCACCGAAATCGGACTGAACAGCGACTCTGGTGGGAATGGAACCCAAAAACTTTGAATGACGTTTTCAACCCATAACTAGAAGTGCAACGCGATATACTTTGCAGTTCAGGGAGCAGCTGTGGAGAGAGAAACAGAGTTAATGTTTCAGGTCGATTACCCTTCGTCAGAACTGGAAAAAACTGGAGATGTAACAGGTTATTAAGCAAGTGTAGGGGCAGGGAAAGGTGGGAGGAGAGGAAAGAACATAAGGGAAGGTCTGTGATAGGATTGAAGGCAGGAGGGATTAAGAGACAAAAGGGATGTTGGAGCCAAAAACCTGTTACATGTCCCATTCGCACCAAATTGAATTGGTGCTTTGAAACTAGTCGATACATTGAGACCTGCGAGAGCGCTCGACAGACAAGCGCTGCGAAAGTAGGGCCGACGTTTGGAACCAAAGCAGCTCGACTTTACACGAAATTTCCTTGGGAAATCAAGCGAACTGGGGAGGCTAACTGAAGAACTGAGTTTTGTTTACCTGGTAGTTGGCGCTTTTCCCTAAGCAGTTGGTGGGTGTGAATGACAGGAAGCGGTTCATAGCTGCAAATGAGGGGAGAAATATGGAATTTTGGCAAACTGGACGTCAAACAGGATAATGGACTCTCAGGAGAGAACAAAGAGAGTAAGTGACCCTCCGCATGGATCTGACAGGGTAAGGGACGCTCCGGATGAAGCAGACAGAGTAAGGGACGCTCCGGATGGATCTGACAGTTTAAGGGACGCTCCGGATCTGGCAGACAGGGGAAGGGACGCTCTGGATGGATCAGACAGGGTAAGGGATACTCTGGATGGATCAGACAGGGTAAGGGACGTTCTGGGAGGATCAGACAGGGTAAGGGACGTTCTGGGTGGATCAGACAGGGTAAGGGACGCTCCGGATATAGCAGACAGGGTAAGGGACGATCCGGTGGTAGCAGACAGGGTAAGGGACGCTCCGGATGTAGCAGACAGGGTAAGGGACGCTCCGGATGGATGAGACAGGGTAAGGGACGCTCCGGATGTAGCAGACAGGGTAACCGACACTCCGGATCTAGCAGACATGGTAAGGGACACTCCGGGTGTTCCAGACAGGGAAAGGGACGCTCCGGAAGTACAAGATAGGGTAAGGGTCGATCCGGATGTTCCAGACAGGGTAAGGGACGCTAGGGATGTACTAGTCAGGGTAAGGGACGTTCTGCATGTATCAGACAAGGTAAGGGACGCTCGGGATGGAACAGGCAGGATAAGGGGCGCTCAGGAACTAACAAACAGGGTAAGGGACTTTCTGGATATACCAGACAGGGTAATGGATGGTCCGGGTATACCAGACAGGATAGGCGACGCTCCGGATGCATCATACAGGGTAAGGGACACTCTGGATGTACCAGACATGGTAAGGAATGCTTTGGATACATCAGAAGGGTAAGGGAAGCTCTGGAGTTACCAGATAGGGTAAGGGACGCTCCGAATATACCAGACAGGGTAAGGGACGCTTCAGATACACCAGACAGCGTATGGGCCCTCTGGATTTAGCAGACAGGGTACGGGATGCTCCAGATATACCAGGCAGGGTAAGTGATTCACCGGATGTAGCAGACAGGGTAAGGGGTGCTGAGGATGTATCAGAGAGGCTGATGGATGCAGAGTTATTACTTTCTAAACCTCACATCTGCTAAATATCAATAAAAGCAAAAGTTGTATCCGGATGTAACAGATGTTATGCTAAATGCCACGTGGGGAAAATGAGAAGGTAGAATGGGGTCGGACTGGACATTTGGCAGCGCTCAGAAATACATTTATAACTGTCACAGATTCCCCCACCCAATACATTAATAAACAATACAAATAATTATAATTATATTTATAACTAACAGAGTGGCAAAAGCACTTACTTCTAACAAAATAGGAACTCACAAGTACATTTTTTTCCAACATGGACAGACCCAAATATGCTTACAATATTCACAGGTGATTGATTGCCAAAAAAATACTTTAATTTTTTGTCTTTAAAGCCATGATATTTACATGGCAGTTTGCATTGACCTTCCCCCAAAGCCAGTGGAGATTGTTGGAGAATGATTTGGGTCCCAGTCGATTATTTGTTAGGCCGATTGGCACAAGTTTTGAGCACAAGTCCTATATTACAAGTCGATGTTAAAAAGGGGCTCACGTGGGACCGTTCGCAAATTTCAATCTGCAATCCCCAAGGCGAGAGTCATAGCTCTAGACGTAAGAGTCATTCTGTCTAGAATGCAGGCCCAATCAACTGGTTATCAAAAATAAAATAAAATGGATTTGTCATGTATTGCCCATTGCATTTTGACTGATTCAGGTAAGCAGAGTATTGCAGACATCAGTTTTACATTCCCAATAACAATGCTCTGTCACGTGTGCCCGCGGTTCAATTCCTGTTCCAATTCCTATTTTTACGGTTGATGACTTGCCTGGAATATGCTTGGAGAAGTGTTAGAATCACAGTACAGCCCTTCCCACTGTCGCTTCCTCTAAATCTCCATCCAGAATTTTCACCAGTTCGAGGTTCATCAGCTTGAGCTACTGTTTAATTTTTTTCTTGGCATTAACTGTGCTGATCCTTTAACTTGTCCCAATACACCGCATCTCCAAATTTTTCGATTGCACCTCGAGGGCATTTTTCATATGTAAACCTATAACATCTGCTACAGGAGAAATATTCAATTTCAGCGGTTCCAACAACAATGAGACGAATGATATCAACCTCGACCATCCTCACCTACACGCTACCGATGCAAATCTCTGCACTCCACTGCTTCAGTGATATTGTAGGAGTCTATGTACTGCTAGCAAAAACATACTGAACTCGGAGAGGTTCAACAGAAAAGGCTTACTTGTTGAGGCTGCATGCTGAACACAAAATGGAGTCAGAGACTACACAAAGTACGACTGCCTTTCATCAGTGCACAGCTTTGACTGCTCCTCCCCCGCTCTGGGCTTAAATATGTTACAGATCGAGTTTCTTAAAGGTGTGATCCTTCTTAAAGGCATGACCCCTGATTTATAGTCTACGGACCGGAAAGCGGATTGTGTCCTTTCTGTGATTGGTATGCCACACAGCTCCCCCCAGAATCTGCTAGTAGGGAGTGTACGAATCAGCGTGGTGGCTTGATGGCATGGCCAGAACGGCTCTTGGCGGTTGGTGTCGGGAGCGGGGTGGTCAGACGCGTCGGGCTCTTAGGCGGTCTGCCCCGCGGTGGGGGTTGGCCCAATTGAACGGGTTCATCGGGCTCTAGGTGCGCCAGCTTGAGCCGGTCGACCGACGCCTTGTCAATTCTGCCGCCCACTTCAAGGAGGAAGAACTTGTTCCCCATCTGGAGTACCTTGTAGGGTCCGTTGTATGGGGGCCGTAGAGGTCCTCAGTGGGCGTCATGGCGCACGAAAACAAATTTGGCCATGTGCATGCTAGGTGGTACGCGGGTTGCTGGTTCGCCATGCCAGCCGGTGGGTACCAGAGTGAACTTTTGTGCTCGGTTGGCGAAAGCACGGCGTTGCTGGTCAGCCGACCAGGGGGTCGTGGTGGTGGGCAGGAACTCTCCAGGTACGCACAGAGGCTGGCCGTACATGAGTTCCGCTGCCAAGGCCTGCAGGTCTTCCTTGACCGCGGAGCATAGGCCGAGTAGCACCCACGGGAGGCGGTCGATCCAAGCCTCGTCCTTGAGGCTGGCACGGAGGGATGCCTTCATGGACCTGTGGAATTGCTCGCACAGTCCATTGGCTTGGGGGTGGTAAGCCGTGGTGCGGTGAATGGCCACCTCGACGTTTCGGGCACTGGCGGCCCACAGATCAGAGGTGAACTGCGGGCCTCTATTCGACGTTATGTCAGAGGGGACGCTGAACCGAGCGACCCAGTTACCGATGAATGCCCTCGCGATGTCGGCGGTGGTGGTGGACCTCAGTGGAATGGCATTGGGCCAGCGGGTGGTGCGGTCCACGATTGTCAGCAGGTGCGTGTGACCTTGTGATGGTGGCAGGGGGCTGACGAGGTCGATGTGGACGTGGTCAAACCTTCTTTCTGGCACGGTGAACTCCTCGAGTGGGGCTTTGACGTGCTGGTGGATATTGGCATGCTGGCAAGCTATGCAGGATCTGGACCAGACGCGCACATCTTTGCGCAGGCCGCGCCAGACAAATTGGTTGGCCACCAGTCTAATGGACGCGCGGGTGCTGGGGTGTGAAAGGCCGTGGATGATGTCAAACACCCGTTGTCGCCAGGATGCCGGGACTATGGGGCGGGGTTGCACCAAGGAGGTGTCGCATTTGACTGTGATGGCGGATGGGCCGCAGGCAACATCGGTCAGTCACAGCCCTGGGAGGGTTGTGGGCGCGGAGAGCAGATCGGGGTCGGTGCGTTGCTCCGCTGCCAGTTGAGCATAGTCCACTGCCAGGTGGGCGCCGTGGATGGTGGGGCAGGATAGGCAGTCGGCCACCACGTTGTCTCGACCAGAGATGTGCCGGATGTCCGTGGTGAACTCGGACACTGCGGCGAGCTGGCGCTGTTACCTGGCTGACCACAGGTCCGCAGATTTCGCCATCGCGAATGTCAGTGGTTTGTGGTCGACAAACGTGGTGAAGGGGCGGCCTTCCAGAAGAAATCTAAAATGGTGGACTGCCAGGTACAGTGCGAGGTGCTCGCGGTCAAAGGTGCTGTATTTTGCCTCTGGGGGGCGCAGTTGGCGGCTGAAAAAGGCCAGCGGTTGCCAGGCCCCGTCGACCCACTGTTCGTACATGGCGCCGACCATGTGGTCGGCAGCGTTCGTGGTGAGGGCCACCCTGGCGTTGGGCTGTGGGTGAGCGAGCATGGTGGCGTCGGCGAGCACCTTTTTGGTCGAGTCGAAAGCGGTCAACATGTCCGCCGACCACTCGATCGCCATTCTGTCTTTCTTACACCGGAGGGCTTCATATAGGGGCCACATGAGGGAGGCCGCTCTGGGAATGAAGCGGTTGGAAAAGTTGATCATCCCCAAGAACTCCTGGAGGCCTTTGTGGTGGCCGAGGAATTCGATCCTACTGAGGTCGAATTGACACTTGGCTGGGCTGATGATGAGCCCATGCTCACTGAGCTGCTGGAACAGGGTGCGGAGGTGCTCGATGTGTTCCTGCTTGGAGGAATTAGCTACCAGGACGTCATCCAGGTAGACAAAGAGGAACTTCAGGTCCCGGAGGACCGAGTCCATGAGCCGCTGGAAGGCCTGGGCCACGTTTTTGAGGCCGAAGGGCATTCGGAGGAACTCGAATAGCCCAAAAGGGGTGATTATGGCCGTCTTGGGAACGTCCGTGGGGTGGACTGGCACCTGATGATAACTGCGCACCAGGTCGACTTTGGAGAAGACTGAGTGGCCGGCCAGTCTAGCCGAGAAGTCTTGAATGTGCGGTATGTGGTACTGATCTGGTGTGGTGGCATCGTTCAGGCGCCGGTATTCCCCGCAGTGGCGCCATCCCCCGTCGGGTTTGGTGACCATGTGGAGTGGGGAGGCCCAGGGGCTGTTGGAGCGGCGGATGATGCCGAGCTGTTCCATTGTGGTGAACTCGGCCCGTGCGATTTCCAGCTTGGCCGGGTCCAGCCTGTGGGCGTGGGCATACACTGGTGCGCCTGTGCTGGGGATGAAGTGTTCTACCCCGTGCTTAGCAACCTTCGCGGAGAAGGTCGGGTTGGTGAGGGCTGGGCACTTAGCCAGGAGTGCTGAGTAGTCGTCTGTTGAGCGGGCGCGGCACTGCCACACCATTTCGGCGGGTTGGGGGGGCGGCCATGGTGCCCGGGATAGGTGACACAGTGGTCATGTCCACGAGGTGGCGCCGAGGCATGTCGACCAACAGGCCGTGGGCATACAGGAAATCCACACCGAGGTGCAGGGAGAGCACCTTGGCGGTGATAAACTCCCAGTGGTAGCGGAGGCCTGCGAGGTCGATGGTGATGGTGTGGGTGCCGTACGTCCGGATGTCGGTGCCATTGGCAGCAGCCAGCGCAGGGCCGCAGCCGCCTCGCTCGATCTCGAGGGTGGATGCCGGGATGATGCTGCGCTGCGCGCCCATGTTGCATAGGATACGACGTCTGGAGGCGCTGTCCGTAACGTACAGCAGCGCGCCTGCTTGCCCTATGGCCATCATGTAGGCCAGTGTGGGGGCGGTTGGAAACGTGCAGGGATGGCTGCAGCGGCGTGCCCGTGCGCCGAACAGGCTATGGAAGTAGCAGTAGCCCTGGGTCGGAGGGCTTGGGGGACGTGGGGGCCTGGGGGGCCTCATGGCCGTGCGATAGAGGGTGGAGCATGCACCAATGCTGCGGAGGCCAGGTCGGGGGTGACAGCATGGTTGGAGCAGGCGGGCAGGAGCTTATAAAATATAAAAACAGATAGTAAGAGTTTTTATAGTTGTATAAAAATAAAAAGGGTGGCTAAAGTAAATGTTGGTCCCTTAGAGGATGAGACCGGGAAATTAATGGTGGGAAATATGGAGATGGCAAAAACACTAAATGAATATTTTATATCAGTCTTTACAGTAGAAGACACTAAGAATATCCCAACACTGGAAAAACAGGGGGCTAAAGCGGGGGATGAGCTAAACACGATCAAAATCACTAAGGAAGTGATACTCGGTAAAATATTGAGTCTCAAGGCGAATAAATCACCTGGTCCTGATGGCTTACATCCAAGGGTCTTGAGGTAAGTGGCGGTATGGATTGTGGATGCATTGGTAATATTTTTCCAAAACTCCCTGGACTCAGCAAAGGTCCCGGCACACTGGAAAACTGCTAATGTAACACCGTTATTTAAAAAGGGCAGTAGACAGAAGGCTGGAAACTATAGACCGGTTAGCCTAACATCTGTGGTAGGTAAAATTTTGGAGTCCATTATTAAGGAGACAGTAACAGGCCATTTGGATAATCATAATTTAATAGGACAAAGTCAGCATGGTTTTATGAAGGGGAAGTCATATTTGACAAATTTGCTTTGAGGAAGTAACATATAGGGTGGATAAAGGGGAACCAGTGGACGTAGTGTATTTAGACTTCCAAAAGGCATTTGACAAGGTGCCACACCAAAGATTATTGCTTAAGATAAAAAATCACGGGATTGGGGGTAATATTCTGGCATGGATAGAGGATTGGCTATCTAACAGAAGGCAGAGAGTTGGGATAAATTGTTCATTCTCAGACTGGCAATCAGTAACAAGTGGTGTTCCGCAAGGTTCAGTGCTGGGTCCCCAACTCTTTACAATCTATATTAACGATATGGAGGAGGGGACCGTGTGTAAAATATCAAAGTTTGCAGATGATACTAAGATGGGAGGGAAAGTAATGAGTGAGGGGGACATAAAAAACCTGCAAGGGGACATAGACAGGCTAAGTAAGTGGGCAGAGATTTGGCAGATGTAATACAATACTGGAAAGTGTGAGGTTATGCACTTTGGCAGGAAAAATCGTAGAGCAAGTTATTATCTTAATGGCAAGAAACTGGAAAGTACTGAAGTACAAAGGGATCTGGGGGTCCTGTTGCACGAAACTCTAAAGGTTAGTATGCAGGTGCAGCAAGTGATTAAGAAGGCCAATGGAATGTTGGCTTTCATTGCTAGGGGGATAGAATATAAAAATAGGGAGGTATTGCTTCAGTTGTACAAGGTATTGGTGAGGCCGCACCTGGAATATTGCGTACAGTTTTAGTGTCCATACTTAAGAAAGGACATACTTGCTCTCGAGTCAGTACAAAGAAGGTTCACTCGGTTAATCCCGGGGATGAGGAGATGGACATATGAGGAGAGGTTGAGTAGATTGTGACTCTACTCATTGGAGTTCAGAAGAATGAGAGGCGATCTTATTGAAACATATAAGATTGTGAAGGGGTTGGATCGGGTGGATGCGGGGAGGATGTTCCCGATGATGGGTGAAACTAGAACTAGTGGGCATAGTCTTAGAATAAGGGGCTGCTCTTTCAAAACTTAGATGAGGAGGAACTATTTCACTTAGAGAGTGGTAGGTCCATGGAATATGCTGCCCCAAAAAGCTGGAGAAGCTACATCATTACATAAATTTAAAACAGAAATAGACAGTGATGCGCTATTAATTACTCATAAAAGACGGAGAGTTAGGAGAGTAACTAAAAGGCTTTTATTAACAAAGAACAGTGCATGCCTCTCGTGGTTGACTGGTTTCCAAGAAGGCAGGGGGCTGCAGAGCAGTCACCTTTATACCTGGGCATGTGGGTGGAGCCAGAGGCGGAGCCAGCTGAGGCATGCATGGATGCAACAGTGTACAACAACAACAACAACGGTGAACAACAATAACAGTAGTTTACCACATTCACCCCTTGTTTAAAATTGAGTCCGGCGGGGTGAAGTGTACTGAATGTTCGTGTAAGTAAGTCTATCAGGTGGCCTTTTATGCCATCCTGATCGTCGTGGTGGCGGCGGTAATGATGCAGCATCCAACGTTGAATCTGGCATCTCATTGAGTGGTTGGGTGGTCAATGACGGGCCCTGGGGCTGCGGCATGCCGTCTACAGGGGTTGGTTTGTGGGTAGTCGTGGATGTCAATGGTAGTGTTTCAGGGGCACACGAAGGTGCGGGGTCTCGTATGGAGACTGTGTCCTCCCGCCCGTCCGGGTATGCCACGTAAGCATACTGGGGGTTAGCGTGGAGGAGGCTCACCCTCTCGACCAGGGGGTCCGTTTTATGGGACCTCACGTGCTTCCACAGTAGGACGGGTCCTGGAGACGTCAGCCATGTTGGTAGCGAGGTCCCCGATGTGGACTTCCTGGGGAAAGTGAACATTTTTTCATGGGGGGTGGCATTGGTGGCCATACAAAGCAGTGACCGAATGGAGTGGAGCGCCGCAGGGAGGACCTCCTGCCAGCGAGAGGTCGGAAGGCCCTTAGATTTTAAGTTTAAGAGGACGGCCTTCCAAACCGTCACGTTCTCTCTTTCCACCTGGCCGTTCCCCCGGGGGTTGTAGCCGGTGGTTCTGCTTGTAGCAATACCTCTCGTGAGCAGGTACTGACGGATTTCGTCGCTCATAAAGGATGAGTCCCGGTCGCTATGGATATAGCTAGGGAAGCCGAACAAGGCAAAAAGGTCATTCAGGCCTTTAATGACCGTGGTACTGGTCATGCCTGGGCAAGGGATGGCAAACGGGAAACGGGAGTACTCATCAATTATGTTGAGGAAGTACACGTTGCGGCCAGAGGAGGGGAGGGGCCCTTTAAAATCGACGCTCAGGCGCTCAAAGGGGCAAGTGGCCTTGATCAGGCTTGCTCTGTCTTGCCTATAAAAATGTGGTTTGCACTCGGCACAGATTTGGCAGTTCCTGGTCATGGTCCTGACCTCCTCGATGGAGTAGGGCAGGTTACGGGATTTGATGAAATGGAAGAACCTGGTGACCCCCGGGTGGCAGAGGTCATTGTGGAGGGTCTGCAGTCTATCAACCTGCGCGTTGGCGCATGTACCACGTGATAGGGCATCTGGCGGCTCATTGAGTTTCCCGGGCCGGTACAAGATATCGTAATTGTAGGTGGAGAGTTCAATTCTCCACCTCAAGATCTTGTCGCGCTTGATTTTGCCCCTCTGCTTATTGTTAAACATAAAAGCTGCTGAACGCTGGTCAGTGAGCAGGGTAAATCGTTTTCCGGCCAGGTAATGCCTCCAATGTCGCACCGCTTCCACAATAGCCTGGGCCTCCTTTTCGACAGAGGAGTGTCGAATCTCAGGGCCCTGGGGGGTCCTTGAGAAAAAGGCCACGGGTCTCCCCGCCTGGTTAAGGGTTGCAGCTAGGGTGAAGTCGGATGCGTCACTCTCCACTTGGAAAGGGATGGACTCATCCACTGCATGCATTGTGGCCTTCGCAATATCTCTTTTTATGAGAGTGAAGGCTGCACATGCCTCTGCTGTCAGGGGGAAGGAGGTGGACTTGATGAGGGGTCTGGCTTTGTCCGCATAGTTGGGCACCCACTGAGCATAGTAAGAGAAAAACCCTAGGCATCTCTTCAGTGTTTTTTGGCAGTGGGAGAGGGGGAGCTCCATAAGGGGGCGCATTCTGTCGGGGTCAGGGCTGATGACTCCGTTCTCCACTACGCAGCCAAGAATGGTGAGGCGTGTGGAGCGAAACATACATTTGTCCTTGTTGTATGTTAGATTCAGCCGCTGGGCCGTACGGAGGAATTTCTCTAGGTTAATGTCATGGTCCTGCTGGTCATGGCCGCAGATGGTGACGTTGTTTAGTTAGGGGAAGGTGGCCTGCAGCGCGTTCTGGTCAACCATTCGGTCCATCTCCCTTTGGAAGACCGAAACCCCGTTGGTGACACTGAAGGGGACTCGGAGGAAGTGGTAGAGACGACCGTCAGCTTCAAAAGCTGTGTACTGGTGGTCCTCAGCCCTGATGGGGAGCTGGTGGTATGCCGACTTCAGATCAATCGTCGAGAACACCCGGTATTGTGCTATCTGATTGACCATGTCAGATATGCGGGGGAGTGGGTATGCATCTAACTGGGTGTAGCGATTGATCGCCTGGCTGTAGTCAATAACTAGGCGCTGTTTTTCGCCAGCCTTCACTACCACCACTTGTGCTCGCCATGGGCTAGTGCTACCCTCAATAATCCCTTCCTTCAGGAGTCTTGCTACTTCGGATTTAATGAAGCTCCTATCCCCGGCACTGTACCGCCTGCTTTTGGTAGCGATGGGCTTACAGTTGCGGGTGAGGTTAGCGAACAAGGGGGGGGGAGACTTTATGCATGGAGAGGATGCAAATGGTGCGCGGTGGGCGATTTAAAAGCTGCTGGCTGCAGACTGTGAGTGGGGGGAGGGGTCCGCCGTACGCTAATGCGACACTTTTAAGGTGGCACTGAAAATCCA
This sequence comes from Somniosus microcephalus, assembly GCF_052327205.1. Taxonomy (NCBI): domain Eukaryota; kingdom Metazoa; phylum Chordata; class Chondrichthyes; order Squaliformes; family Somniosidae; genus Somniosus; species Somniosus microcephalus. The sequence goes on from NW_028225179.1 coordinate 58,306,800, forward strand.
ACCCCAGTAGAACGGCAGCGCAGAGATGGGGCAGGACAAGAAGTTTAAAATGTTTGTATTCTGTGCCCCTTACTGAAAGGGTCATTGCACAGTAGCCGGCGACGTCTGCTGAATGGGATTTGGAAGCCATAGAGATCCGATGGCGCATTGGCAGGACCGGGAGAGAGTAACTGCTCACCGTGTCAGGGTGGATAAAGCTCTCCGTGCTCCCGCTATCGAAAAGGCAGGTAGTCGCGCGGCCGTTTACCGTAATGTCCATCATGGACCTGGACAGTTGGTGAGGGAGAGATTGGTCCAGCATCACAGAGGCCAGCGTATGGTCGAGCGAGTCGCTGTGGTCATCAGACGAGTCGGTGGTTGAGTCCGGGTCACCCGCGATTGGAGTTGGAGGCGTCCAAGATGGCGGACAAAATGGCTGCGCCCATGATCCCGATCCCCACGCGGCTGGAGGTGCCCAAGATGGCGGACAAGATGGCTGCCCCCACGGTTCACACGTGGCGCTGCTGGCGTTAGCGGTTTTACCTTTGCAGGCGCTGACGTAGTGTCCTTTCTTCCCGCAGCCAGAGCAGGTAGCGTTTTTCGCCGGGCAGCGTGCTCTGGGGTGTTTTGCCTGGCCACAAAAGTAACATTTCGGGCCCTTGGACATCGCTGCAGCAGTTGGTGCCGGGGGTGGTGGTCCAATGACCCAAGGTTGCGGCGTCCACGGTGCGGAGTGGTTAGGGGAGAATGCGTCCATATTCCGGTGGGCCGCATCTAGCGAGAGCGCGAGGGACACTGCCCTCTTCAGGTTGATTTCGCCCTTCTCCAGCAGTCTCTGCCGGGAGTAGTCGGACTTGAGGCCCGCAATGAAAGCATCTCGGTTAAGTCCCTCCGTGTGTGTCACGGCCGATACCTCTTCACAATCACAGGTTCGGCCGAGTATCTGTAGTGCCTGTAGGAATGCCTCCACCGATTCACCGGACTGCTGTTTGCGGGATCTCAGTAGGTGTCTGGCATAAACCATATTTACCGGGCATGTGTATTGTCCTCTTAGCAGATCGATAGCCGCTGCGTAGGTAGTCGCGTCCTGGATGAGTGTGTAGACTTGGTGGCCCACCTTCGAGGCCAGGATTTATAGTTTGTTTCCATCTAGTGTCACGGCCGAGGCTTCCAGGTAAGCTTTGAAGCAACGCAGCCATTGTGTGAACTTGGTAGACAAACCCGCCTCTTGAGGGTCTATGTCCAGGCATGTTGGTCTGAGGGCATGCAGCAGCACCTGCTGCTCAGCGTTTGGTGCCGACATTTTGTTTTTGTTAATAAAATTGATGCGCTATTAACTACTCATAAAAGACGGAGAGTTAGGAGAGTAACTAAAAGGCTTTTATTAACAAAGAACAGAGAATGCCTCTCGTGGTTGACTGGTTTCCAAGAAGGCAGGGGGCTGCAGAGCAGTCACCTTTATACCTGGGCATGTGGGTGGAGCCAGGGGCGGAGCCAGCTGAGGCATGCATAGTTACAACAGTGTGCAACAACAACAACGGTGAACAACAATAACAGTGGTTTACCACAGACAGTTTCCTAGAAGTAAAGGGAATTAAGGGTTACGGGGAGCAGGCAGGAATTTGGACATGAGTCTAGATTCGGATTGGTCGTGGCCCTGTGGGTAGCGGAGCGGGCCCAGGGGCCGTGTAGCCTGATCCTGCTCCTATTTCGTGTGTCTAATTCTGTTAGATTCAGGAGATGGTTCTGTGATAGTAGATTGGCGGTTAGGATCAGATCAGTCATGATCTTATTGAATGGCGGAGCAGGCTAGAGGGGCCGATTGGCCTACTCCTGCTCCTATTTCTTATGTTCTTATGTTCTTATCGGCTTCGTTGGCCAGGGCCTCGAGATCCGTGAGGCTCGATGCCTCGATCGCCGGGCCAATGCTGGGAGGTAGTTGGCGGATAATGAGCGTGCAGAAGAGGGAGCCGGGTGGTTTCTCATCGGTCAGAGCAAGCATGTGTGAGAGCAAGTCTGACGGCGTGGAGTCACCAAGGCCCGGGAGATCGAGGAGGCAGCAGTTGCGCAAGAATTGGGAGGCTGTGAATTTTTTAATGAGCACGACCTTGAGATGTGCGTACTTGCCTTCCTCAGGAGGGTTTTGTGGTGTTGTCCAGACTTTCGTGATTGTGGAGCTGCCCAGGGAGGCGAGGAGGTATTCGTACATCGTTGCGTCGGTGGTGATGCAGCGGAGTCGGAATTGCGATTCGTCTTGAAGGAACCAGGCGGTGGCCAGGTTCTCCCAGAACTCCGGCAGCTTCACAGAAACTGCGTTTGTGTCAGCCATGGTTACACTTAGGAGTCGCCCTGAGCATCAGGGCCACCAATGTAGGAGTCTACTTACTCCTAGCAAAAAAAACAGAACTCGGAGAGGTTCAACAGAAAAGGTTTAATTGTTGAGGCTGCATGCTGAACACGTAATAGAGTCAGAGACTACACAAAGTACGACTGCCTTTCATCAGTGCACAGCTTCGACTGCTCCTCCCCCGCTCTGGGCTTAACTATGTTGCAGATCGAGTTTCTTAAAGGCGTGATCCATCTTAAAGGCATGAAGCCTGATTTATAGTCTATGGACCGGAAAGCGGATTGTGTCCTTTCTGTGATCGGTACGCCACAATATCTTGTTCCACAGCGATGGGCAGTTTATGCTCTCTGAGGCTGCAATCGCTACTTTCTGCTGGCAGTGGGCGCTTGGAGAGAGTGGGGCCGGACAGGCAGCCTGAACGTTGCTGCTGTCGCAGCCTCACACACTCCGGGAGCTGGGGAACAGCAAACAAGCTCATGGGTTTGTTGCCGCATCTGAAATGCGGCTCCGAACTGTTGCTATTGACCGAGGCAGCGCTGCAGGATTCTGTAATGAACTCTCACACAGTCGGTATCTCTGTAGAGTTTGAGTGTGTACAGAACTGTATAGAGAAAAGGAGAAATGCGCTCGGCTGTTAATGTATTTTATTGATCTCTACCTACAAGAGATGATTGAACCGGGGACCTGTTGTGATTTAGACGGAAGTGACAAGCGCTACACTTCGGAAACCGCTGCTCTCTAAATAATTAGAGAAACAGCTCAGAAGAGCAACTGTCATCTATAAATGTTCTTATTCATGCGACATGGGTTCCATTAACTTTTAGAACACTGTTTATTCTATTAAATACGCAAAACTCATTAAACTGTGCTAAAAGTTTGTTGTAATCGCCATTAATCAACCGATAACTTTCTATTTCGGACTGACCGAAATACTCCGATTCACAGTCAAATCTTTAAAAAGTTTTTTGTGTTTTGCATGTGATAAATTTTCATCGGTTCTCATTTTACCGACTGTATTTCAGGAGTTGGGTAAAAACGTTCAGTGCTTATGACGCCAGGAATCTGGTGCAGCTTTTGGTAAATTCAACAGCTCGCAAACACATGAGAGTAATTCGGGTAATATTGGTGCTGGTTTAGTTTCTGGCGCCTAGGCCAGTTTATTGGTGCTTGTTTACTTTCTGACTCGTGGTGCAGTTTATCGGTGCTTGTCTAGTTTCTAACTCCTGGGTCTGTTTATTGGTGCTGGTATAGTTTCTGACTCCTGAGCCAGTTAATTGATGCTGGTTTAGTTTCTGACTCGTGGTGCAGTTTATCGGTGCTTACTTAATTTCTAACTCCTAGGTCTGTTTATTGTTGCTGGTTTAGTTTCTGACTCCAGCGCCAGTTTATCTGTGCTTGTTTAATTTCTGTCTCCTGGGCCAGGTTATTGATGCTGGTTTGATATGTGACTCCTGGGCCACGTTATTGGTGTTGTTTCCGTTTGTGACTCCTGGGCCAGTTTATCGGTGCTGGTTCAGTTTCTGACTGCTGGGCCAGTTTATTTGTCCTGGTTTGTTTTCTGACTGCTGGGCTAGTTTATTGGTGCGTGTTTACTTTCTGACTTCTCATTCACTTTATCATTGTTGGTTTATTGTCTGACTGCTGGGCCAGTTTATCATTGCTGGTTTATTGTCTGACTGCTGGGCCAGTTTATCATTGATGGTTTATTGTCTGACTGCTGGGCCAGTTTATCATTGCTGGTTTATTGTCTGACTGCTGGGCCAGTTTATCATTGCTGGTTTATTGTCTGACTGCTGGGCCAGTTTATCATTGCTGCTTTATTGTCTGACTGCTGGGCCAGTTTATCATTGCTGGTTTATTGTCTGACTGCTGGGCCAGTTTATTGATGCTGGTTTGGTATCTGACTTCTGGTGCACTTTATTGGTGCTTTTTTAATTTGTGACTCCAGGGCCAGTTTATCGGTGCTAGTTTAGATTCTGACTCCTGGGCCAGTTTATCGGTGCTGGTTTGAATTCCCACTGATGCGCCAGTTTATTGTTGCTGGTTTGGTTCCTGACTCAAGTGCTAGTTTATTGGTGCTGGATTGTTTCTGACTCCGGGGCCACTTTATTGCTGCTGGGCCAGTTTATCGGTGCCAAATTATTTTTTGACTCCTAGGCAGGTTTATCGGTGCTGGTTTACTATCTGACTGCTCGGCCACTTTATTGGTGCTTTTTTAATTGGTGTCTCCAGGGCCAGTTTATCGGTGCTAGTTTAGATTCTGACCCCTGGGCCAATTTATCAGTGCTGGTTTGATTTCCCACTGCTGCGCCAGTTTATTGTCGCTGGTTTGGACCCTGACTGCAGTGCCAGTTTATTGAATCCTGGGTCAGTTTTTTGCCCCTGGGACAGTTTATCGGTGCTGGATATTTTCTGACTCCTGGGCCAGTTTATTGATGCTGGTTTAGTTTCTGACTGCTGGGACAGTTTATTGGTGCTGGTTTAGTTTCTGACTGCTGGGACAGTTTATTGGTGCTGGTTTAGTTTCTGACTGCTGGGACAGTTTATTGGTGCTGGTTTAGTTTCTGACTGCTGGGACAGTTTATTGGTGCTGGTTTAGATTCTGACTCCTGGGCAGTTTATTGATGCTTGTTTCCTTTCTGACTCCTGAGCCAGTTTATTGGTGCTTGTTTAGATTCTGACTCTGGGGCCAATTTATCAGTGCAGTTTTAGTTTCTGTCTCCTGGGCCAGTTTATTGATGCTGGTTTAGATTCTGACTCCTGGGTCAGTTTATTGGTGCTGGTTTAGTTTCTTACTCCTGGGCCACTGTATTAGTTGTGGTTTAGTTTCTAACTCCTGGGCCAGTTTTTTGGTGCTTATTTAGTTTCTGTCTGCTGGGCCAATTTATTGTTCCTTGTTTACTTTCTGACTCATGGTACATTTTATCGGTGCTTGTTTAGCTTCTAACCCCTGGGTCTGTTTATTGGTGCTGGTATATGTTCTGACTCCTGAGCCTGTCTATCGGTGCTGGTTTAGTTTATGACTCCTGGGCCAGTTTATTGGTGCTGGTTTAGTTTCTGACTCGTGGTGCATTTTATCGGTGCTTATTTAGTTTCTAACTCCTAGGTCTGTTTATTGTTGCTGGTTTAGTTTCTGACTCCTGGGCCAGTTTATCTGTGCTGGTTTAGTTTCTGTCTCCTGGGCCAGGCTATTGACGCTGGTTTGATATGTGACACCTGGGCCACGTTATTGGTGTTGTTTCTGTTTGTGGCTCCTGGGCCAGTTTATTGCCGCTGGTCCATTTTATCGGTGCTGAATTAATTTCTGACTCCTCGGTCAGTTTATCATTTCTGGTTTATTGTCTGACTGCTGGGCCAGTTTATTGATGCCGGTTTGGTATCTGACTTCTGGTCCACTTTATTGGTGCTTTTTTAATTTGTGACTCCAGGGCCAGTTTTTCGCTGCTGGTTTGATTTCCCACTGCTGCGCGAGTTTATTGTTGCTGGTTTGGTTCCTGACTCCAGTGCCAGTTTATTGGTGCTTGTTTCGTTTCTGACTCCTGTGCCAGTTTATTGTTGCTGGATTGTTTCTGACTCCTGTATCAGTTTTTTTCCGCTGGGCCAGTTTATCGGTGCTGATTTAGATTCTGACTCCTGGACCAGTTTATTGCTACTGGGTCAGTTTATCGGTGCTGAATTATTTTCTGACTCCTGGGACAGTTTATTGGTGCTTGTTTAGATTCTGACTGCTGGTCCAGTTTATTGGTGCTGGTATAGTTTCTGACTCCTGGGCCAGTTTATTGGTGTTTGTTTAATTTCTGTATCCTGGGCCTGTTTATTGGTGCTTGTTTACTTTCTGACTCCTGAGTCAGTTTGTTGGTGCTTGTTTAATTTCTGACTCCTGGGCCAGTTTATCGGTGCAGATTTATTTTCTGACTGCTGGACCAGTTTATCATTGCTGGTTTGGTTTCTGACTCCTGGGCCATTTTATCGGGGCAGATTTATTTTCGGATTCCTGTGTGAGTTTATCGTTGCTGGTTTTGTTTCTGACTGCTGAGCCAGTTTATCAGTGCTGGTTTAGCTTCTGACTCCTCTGCCCGTTTATTGGAGCTGGGCCAGTTTATTGGTGCTGATTAAGTTTCTGACTCTTGGGCCAGGTTAGTTGTGCTGGTTTAATTTCTGACTCGGGCCTGTTTATTGGTGCTAATTTAGTTTCTGACTCCTGACCCAGTATATCGGTGCAGTTTTAGATTCTGACTCGTGGGCCAGTTTATTGTTGCTGGCTTAGTTTCTGGCTGCTGGGACAGCTTATTGGTGCTTGTTTACTTTCTGATGCGTGGGCCAGTTTATTGGTGCTTATTTAGTTTCTAACTCCTGTGTCTGTTTATTGGTGCTGGTTTAATTTCTGACTACTGGGACAATTTATCTGTGCTGGTTTAGTTTCTGACTCCTGGGTCAGTCTATTGGTGCTGGTTTAGGTTCTATCTGCTGGGCCAGTTTATTGGTGATGGTTTAGTTTCTGACTCCTGGGACAGCTTATTGCCACTGGGCCAATTTATCGGTGCTGAATTCGTTTCTGACTCCTGGGCCAGTTTATCGTTGCTGGTTTAGTTTCTGATGACTGAGCCAGTTTTTTGTTGCTTTTTTAGTTTCTGTCTGCTGGGCCAGTTTATTGATGCTGGTTTGTTTGTGACTCCTGGGACAGTTTATTGGTGATGGTTTAGTTTTTGACTGCGGGGCCCCATTATTGGTGCTGGTTAAGTTTCTGACTCCTGGGACAGTTTATCAGTTGTGGTTTAGCTTGTGACTCATGGGCCAGTTTATTGGTGCTTGTTTAGTTTCTGACTGCTTGGCCAGTTTATTGCCGCTGGGCCAGTTTATCAGTTCAGGTTTGGTTTCAGATTCCTGGGCAAGTTTATTGGTGCTGATTTCATTTCTGGCTCCTCGGCCAGTTTGTTCTGCTTGCTATGTTTATGACTCCTGGGCCAATTTATCGGTGGTGCTTTAGTTTGTGACTCCTGGGCCAGTTTATCGGTGCTGGTTTAGGTTCTGACTGGTGGTCCAGTTTATTGGTGCTGGTTTAGTTTCTGACTTTGGCCAGTTTATCGTTGCTGGTTTAGTGTCTGACTGCTGGGCCAGTTTATTGGTGCTGGTTTGTTTTCTGACACCTGGGCCACTTTATTGGTGCTGGTTTAGTTTCTGACTCCTGGTCCAGTTTAATGGTGCTGGATAGTTTCTGACTGCTCGGACAGTTTATTGGTGCTTGCTTACTTTCTGACGCGTGGGCCAGTTTATCGGTGCCTATTTAGGTTCTAACTCCTGTGTCTGCTAATGGTGCTGGTTTAATTTTTGACTCCTGGGACAGTTTAACTGTGCTTGTTTAGTTTCTGACTGCTGGCCAGTTTTTTGATGCTGATTTAGTTTGTGACTCCTGGGACAGTTTTTTGGTGCTGGTTTAGTTTCTGACTCCGGAGTCAGTTTATTGCCGTTGGGCCAGTTTATCATTGCTGACTTATTTTCTGCCTCCTCTGCTAGGTTAATGGTGCTGATTTAGTTTCTGGTTCCTCGGCCAGTTTCTGTCTGCTGGGCCAGTTTATTGATGCTGGTTTGTTTGTGACTCCTGGGGCAGTTTATTGGTGCTGGTTTAGCTTCTGACTCCTGGGCCAGGTTATTGCCACTGGGCCAGTTTATCGCTGCTGAATTCGTTTCTGACTCCTGGGCCAGTTTATCAGAGCTGATTTAGATTCTGACTCCTGGACCAGTTTATCGTTGCTGGTTTAGTTTCTGATGACTGAGCCAGTTTTTTGTTGCTTTTTTAGTTTCTGTCTGCTGGGCCAGTTTATTGATGCTGGTTTGTTTGTGACTCCTGGGACAGTTTATTGGTGATGGTTTAGTTTTTGACTGCGGGGCCCCATTATTGGTGCTGGTTAAGTTTCTGACTCCTGGGACAGTTTATCAGTTGTGGTTTAGCTTGTGACTCATGGGCCAGTTTATTGGTGCTTGTTTAGTTTCTGACTGCTTGGCCAGTTTATTGCCGCTGGGCCAGTTTATCAGTTCAGGTTTGGTTTCAGATTCCTGGGCAAGTTTATTGGTGCTGATTTCATTTCTGGCTCCTCGGCCAGTTTGTTCTGCTTGCTATGTTTATGACTCCTGGGCCAATTTATCGGTGGTGGTTTAGTTTGTGACTCCTGGGCCAGTTTATCGGTGCTGGTTTAGGTTCTGACTGGTGGTCCAGTTTATTGGTGCTGGTTTAGTTTCTGACTTTGGCCAGTTTATCGTTGCTGGTTTAGTGTCTGACTGCTGGGCCAGTTTATTGGTGCTGGTTTGTTTTCTGACACCTGGGCCACTTTATTGGTGCTGGTTTAGTTTCTGACTCCTGGTCCAGTTTAATGGTGCTGGATAGTTTCTGACTGCTCGGACAGTTTATTGGTGCTTATTTAGTTTCTAACTCCTGTGTCTGTTTATTGGTGCTGGTTTAATTTCTGACTACTGGGACAATTTATCTGTGCTGGTTTAGTTTCTGACTCCTGGGTCAGTCTATTGGTGCTGGTTTAGTTTCTATCTGCTGGGCCAGTTTATTGGTGATGGTTTAGTTTCTGACTCCTGGGACAGCTTATTGCCACTGGGCCAATTTATCGGTGCTGAATTCGTTTCTGACTCCTGGGCCAGTTTATCGTTGCTTGTTTAGTTTCTGATGACTGAGCCAGTTTTTTGTTGCTTTTTTAGTTTCTGTCTGCTGGGCCAGTTTATTGATGCTGGTTTGTTTGTGACTCCTGGGACAGTTTATTGGTGATGGTTTAGTTTTTGACTGCGGGGCCCCATTATTGGTGCTGGTTAAGTTTCTGACTCCTGGGACAGTTTATCAGTTGTGGTTTAGCTTGTGACTCATGGGCCAGTTTATTGGTGCTTGTTTAGTTTCTGACTGCTTGGCCAGTTTATTGCCGCTGGGCCAGTTTATCAGTTCAGGTTTGGTTTCAGATTCCTGGGCAAGTTTATTGGTGCTGATTTCATTTCTGGCTCCTCGGCCAGTTTGTTCTGCTTGCTATGTTTATGACTCCTGGGCCAATTTATCGGTGGTAGTTTAGTTTGTGACTCCTGGGCCAGTTTATCGGTGCTGGTTTAGGTTCTGACTGGTGGTCCAGTTTATTGGTGCTGGTTTAGTTTCTGACTTTGGCCAGTTTATCGTTGCTGGTTTAGTGTCTGACTGCTGGGCCAGTTTATTGGTGCTGGTTTGTTTTCTGACACCTGGGCCACTTTATTGGTGCTGGTTTAGTTTCTGACTCCTGGTCCAGTTTAATGGTGCTGGATAGTTTCTGACTGCTCGGACAGTTTATTGGTGCTTGCTTACTTTCTGACGCGTGGGCCAGTTTATCGGTGCCTATTTAGTTTCTAACTCCTGTGTCTGTTTAATGGTGCTGGTTTAATTTTTGACTCCTGGGACAGTTTAACTGTGCTTGTTTAGTTTCTGACTGCTGGCCAGTTTTTTGATGCTGATTTAGTTTGTGACTCCTGGGACAGTTTTTTGGTGCTGGTTTAGTTTCTGACTCCGGAGTCAGTTTATTGCCGTTGGGCCAGTTTATCATTGCTGACTTATTTTCTGCCTCCTCTGCTAGGTTAATGGTGCTGATTTAGTTTCTGGTTCCTCGGCCAGTTTCTGTCTGCTGGGCCAGTTTATTGATGCTGGTTTGTTTGTGACTCCTGGGGCAGTTTATTGGTGCTGGTTTAGCTTCTGACTCCTGGGCCAGGTTATTGCCACTGGGCCAGTTTATCGCTGCTGAATTCGTTTCTGACTCCTGGGCCAGTTTATCAGAGCTGATTTAGATTCTGACTCCTGGACCAGTTTGTCAATGCTGGTTTAAATGCTGACTCCTGGTCCAGTTTTCGGTGCTGGTTTGTATTCTGACTCCTGGGCCAGTTTATTGTTGCTGGTTTAGTTTCTGACTCCTGGGCCAGTTTTTTGGTGCTCCTTTAATTTCTGACTCCTGGGCCAGTTTATCGGTGCTTGTTTATTTGTTGACCCCTGTGTTAAGTCTGTGTGTTATAATGAGAATTACTACACAGACCACAAGAGTAACTTTTAACAGGTCTTTACTAGTCGAAGGTCCGGGCAGAACTGCTCAATAAATCATTACACAGCACTTATATACCGGTGTGGTCACCACCGGTATTATAGTATACAGCAGCCAAGATAAAGTAGTGCAACTCTTAAAATAGTTCTCTTAAAGGTGGAACGGTTACATACACCACAATCCTCCCTTTTTAGCTTAATTGTATATATTCCCCATTAACATAACATAATAACACAACTTCATGTAAAAACAGTTCACAGATTCAGTCTCTCTGGAGGCTTCCTGACTCGGTCCGGATAATGCCTCGGTGGTGTAGTAGTTTTCGGTGGTGTAGTAGGTTCTTTTGGCAAGGTCGATTCGGCTTGCATGCCAGTGTCGGGTTCATCTGATTCCAGTATCACCGGATCGGAGGTAGATACTATGGGTATCTCTGCTTCATCATTAGGCGTATGGAGTTGTGGAGTAGGTTGTCCCTTTTCGGATGACTCTATGATCTGGTCAACATGGCGCCTTATTATGCTTTCACCAATGTCCACGGTATACACCAGCGGTCCTAGTCATGTGCAAATAGTTCCAGGCTGCCATTTCTCGGTACGGTAGTCCCGGGCCAAAACTTGTTGACCTATCTGAAAGGTTCTAGTTGGCCTTTCATTCATGCCTTGAAATTGCCAGTTCTCTACGTCCCTTCTGATGTTTGGCTTGATCAAATCCAGCCGGCATCTTCGTCTTCTATTGAAAAACATCATGGCGGGAGTTTGGTTTGTAACCGCATGTGTTGCATTCCTGTACGCCAACAAGAAGTTATCTACCTTATGTTGTAGATTGATGTCTTCATTACCCATGGCCTTTATGGCCTTCTTGAAGGTCTGGACAAACCTTTCAGCTAATCCATTGGTGGCGGGATGGTATGGGGCGGACGTGTAGTGCTTAACCCCATTGTTTTTTAAGAACTTCCTGAATTCTTCGGACACAAATTGCGGTCCATTATCAGAACAGATCTGTTCCGGCAGCCCATTCCTGGCAAATATGGTCCTTAATACTGTGATGGTTTTTTCCGTGGTGGTGGAGGACATCTTTATTACCTCCGGCCACTTGGAGTGTGCATCCACCGCGATTAAGAACATTGAGTCCATAAATGGACCAGCAAAGTCGATATGTACCCTTTGCCATGGAGATGAGGGCCACTCCCATGGATGTAGAGGGGCTTGTGGTGGGGCGTTTTGGACCTTCTGGCATCCTAGACAGCTCTTGGTCATTTCTTTGATGTCTCCATCGATACCTGGCCACCACACAAGCGCTCTGGCTAGGTTCTTCATTTTCACTCCACCCAGATGCCCCTCATGAAGCTCCTTTAGCACTTTATGCTGGAGTTTGGGTGGAATCACCACTCTGGATCCACACATCAAAGTTCCTCGGCACACTGACAGCTGCTCTCTTCTTTGCGAGAATGCTGGCAACAGTGGTTTGCCATGTGCTGGCCATCCCTTCACCGTTAAATCGTAGACTCGTGAGAGAGTCGGGTCATTTCTCATTTCCTTTTCGATGGTAGAATTTGTTACTGGTAGACATTCCACTATGGTTGAGTGGAACATCTCCACTGGTTCCACTGTAGGCGCCTCTTCTACCGTTGGCAACGGTAGGCATGATAAACTGTCAGCATTCCCATTTTGTTTTGATCCTTTGTATTCTATGTCATATTGGTGTGCCCCTAGGAAAAGGGACCACCTCTGTAGCCTTTGCGCTGTCATAATGGAAACGCCCTTTTTAGGGTTGAATATGGATACCAACGGCTGGTGGTCTGTCAGCAGTGTAAACTTCTGGCCCTGCAGGTAATGACTAAACTTCTTTACTCCCCACACCAGGCTGAGAGCCTCCCTATCTATCTGAGCATAGCTGCGCTCAGCGGAGGTCAATGATCTGGACGCAAATGCGACTGGCCTTTCCAAGCCATTTGGCAACTTGTGTGAGAGTACTGCTCCAATACCATAAGGAAAAGCATCACAAGCTAAACGAATAGGTAGCGTTGGGTTGAAATGAGCCAACACTTCCTCTGAGGTGATCAATGCCTTGCTTTTGTGAAAGGCCTTCTTACAGTCCTCGCTCCACTTCCATGATACTTCTTTCTGCAAAAGAGCATTCAGCGGGTGCAGCACCATGGATAGATTTGGCAGAAACTTATGGTAATAGTTAATCAACCCTAGGAACGACCTCAACTGGGACACATTTTCTGGAGCGGGAGCCTTCACAACAGCTTCGATCTTGTCCGGTGACTTGTGCAGCCCCTCCTGGTCAATGACATGGCCACAGTACGAGATCCGTTTCTGAAAGAACTCACATTTCTGGCGATTAACTCGAAGTCCATATTCCTTCAATCTGGTGAGCACCAGTTTCAAATTTGCAAGGTGTTCCTCATCGTCATCTCCTGTAATCAGGATATCGTCCAAGTAACATTGAGTGTTTGGAATTCCCTGTAATACCTGCTCCATGGCCCTCTGCCAAATTGCTGGAGCCGAAGCCACTCCAAAAACCTGTCTATTATATTGATACAAGCCTCTGTGCGTGTTGATTGTGAGATACTGGCGTGAATCTTCCTCAACTTCCATCTGTAAGTACACTTGCGCCAGGTCTATCTTGGTGAAGTGTTTCCCGCCAGACAATGAAGCAAAGATATCCTCAATCCGCGGAAGCGGATATTGCACCGTGTGAAGCACCGGATTAACTGTGATCTTGAAGTCTCCACAGATGCGGACCTTCCCCGGTTCCCCTGGCTTGTTACTCGATGAACGCTTCATGACGGGAACAATGGGCATGGCCCACTCACTCCAGTCCACCTTAGACAGTACTCCTGAACGTTCTAGCCCTTCTAGCTCAGCTTCCACAGCAGGTCGTATCGCATAAGGTACCGGTCTGGCTTTGAAAAATTTTGGGTTTGCATGTTCTGCAATCTTGATTTTTGCCTTAATTCTTCTTAGTGTTCCCAGTCCCTGTTGGAACACCTCTTTAGCCTCATCCAATATTCTGGACAATCGTTCAGGTTTGACATTTTTTTTCCCGGAATCTACCGTCATTGCTTTTAGGGAGTGCCAGTCCATATTTATTTTCCTGATCCACTCCCGTCCCAGAAGTGGTGGACCTCCCTCAGGTAGTACATATAAGTCCATTCCTTGGTGTTCTTTGCCCTTGTGTATCACCTTGACTTTTATCTTTCTGATGGGGTATACTCTTTGCCCCGTGTATGTCTGCAATACTATCTCCGTATCCCGTAGGGGAATATGTTTGAATAACCTTTTGTAATCTTGCTTATTCATGACTGTCAACACCGATCCGGTGTCCAATTCCATCTTCACTTGGACTCCTGCTATCTGCAGTGTGACCCAGATAGTTTGTAGGTCAGCTTCCTTACTCACATTGTGAATTCTCAGACTACCCAGTTCCTTGCTGTTGGAGTCTGAATCCGAATTCTGTTCATCCGAACTCTTCTCAGCCACCTTATGTACCTTTCTGCACTTTTCCTGCGGTGACTTTTTGCTGCTGGCCTTCTTTCCTGACCGGCATACTTTAGCTATGTGACCAAGCTTGCCACATTTTCTACATTCCTGGTTTTTAGACCAGCATTGGTTCTGATCGTGTGTTGTCTTTCCACAACGAAAGCATTTCATTGTACCCAAAGCCATTTGATCTACGCTGAGTACCGCTGCCTTCAGCTGCATTTCCACAGTGCCTCTTGCTGCGGCTTCATGTGATGCTGCAATAGTGACAGCCTTATCAAGTGTAAGATCATTCTCTTCAAGCAGCCGCTTTTGTGTTCCTTCTTTCGACAATCCACACACGAATTTCTCTCTCAGTGCCTCTGTCAGACTTTCCCCAAACTGACAGTATTTCGCTAGCTTACGCAGTTCAATTAAATACTCCGCGTTGCTTTCCTCTTTCAGTTGCGTTTTCGCATAAAATTTAAATCGTTCCGCTAACATCAGCGGTGTGGGTTTCAAATGATTTTTCAGGACAGCGACAATTTTAGCGAAAGTCTGATCCGCCTGTTTAGCTGGTGATAGAAGGTGCTTCAATAGCCCATATGTCTTCGCACCCATTGAGTTTAGTAAGGTTAGTGCTTTATCTTCATCTGATATTTTATTTGCCTTACAATATATCTCTATGCGTTCTACATACGTGGCCCAATCTTCAACATCGGGATCGAAATTGTTGATGTTACCACGCTTAGGCATCCTCGCAATCTTCTTGAGAAACAAAAAGAATTTTTTCTTTTATTTTTTTTTAAAATGGCGGTTTCCCGCGCTTGTCTTCTTCCCCCGCCTACGAAAATGGCGGCTTCCTGCGTTTGCCTTTCTCCCCCGCTGGCTGTAATGGCGATTGCCATATTGCTGCGTTCGCCCTCCCCAGTGGTTTTCCAATCGTGCCTCCCAGCCCCTCTTGCAGTCCGGTCCTTTCCCCCTGCTGTGGCTCAGTTCTCCGCGTTTTTTTTAAAAAAAAAATATTTTCTCCGGCGCCTTACGCTGACCCGGTCGCTGCGCCTCGCGGCCTCGGTAGCTGCCCGGCCTTTTTCACCGGTCGCGGTCGAGCTCTCTCTCGACGCTGTTGCATCTCCCAGCCCGCTTGCAGCCCGGTCCTTCACACCGGCTGCGTTTGCATGCAGCGCGGCTCCCGTGCCTTCCGCTGCACCAGTCTCAGCGCCTCTGGCCCCGACTTCTGTCCGGCTCTTTTCCCCGGCCGTGGTCGAGTTCTCCGCCCTTATATCCTCCATTTTTTTCCCACCCCTACTTCACAGATCGGCTTACCCACCACCGTGATAGAAGGGATGATCACTGACTGTTGCTGATGGAAGACTTCGTGTCAAGATTCTTCCTTTGCTCTTCAGACCTGCGTCTTTTCTCAGCAGGATGATGAGGGCGGATGCCTCCTCTCAACGCCCGTCAACTGCCTTGTATGTATCTCTGCCGCAGGGTAAGATCGTACTCGTTGCCACTGTTAAGTCTGTGTGTTATAATGAGAATTACTACACAGACCACAAGAGTAACTTTTAACAGGTCTTTACTAGTCGAAGGTCCGGGCTGAAATGCTCAATAAATCACTACACAGCACTTATATACCGGTGTGGTCACCACCGGTATTACAGTATACAGCAGCCAAGATAAAGTAGTGCAACTCTTAAAATAGTTCTCTTAAAGGTGGAACGGTTACATACACCACACCCTGGACCATTTTATCCATGATTAATTCATTCCGGACTCCTGGGCCAGTATATTAGAGCTGATTTAGATTCTGACTCCTGGGCCAGTTTATCAGTGCCGATTTAATTGCTGACTCCTGGGCCAGTTGGTCGGTGCTGGACAGTTTCTGACTCCTGTGCCAGTTTATCGGTGCTGGGCCAGATTATCGGTGCTGGTTTAGTTTCTGACTCCTGGGCCTGCTTTTTGGTGCTGGATTGCTTCTGACTCCCGGGCCAGTTTATTGGTGCTTGTTTATTTTCTGACTCCTGAGCCAGTTTCTCGGTGCTTGTTTAGTTTCTAACTCCTGGGTCTGTTTATTGGTGCTTGTTTAGTTGCTGATACCTAGTCCAGTTAATCGGTGCTGGTTTGGTTTCTGACTCCTGGGCCAGTTTATTGGTGCTTCTTTAGTTTCTGAATCATGAGCCAGTTTATTGGTGCTTGCTTAATTTCTGACTCCTCAGTCTGTTTATTGTTGCTGGTTTAGTGTCGGATTGCTGTGCCAGTTTATTCATGTCGGTTTGGTATCTGAATTCTGCGCCACTTTATTTGTGCTTTTTTAATTTGTGACTCCTGGGCCCGTTTATCGGTGCTAGTTTAGATTCTGACTCCTCGGCCAGTTTATTGTTGATGGTTTGGATTCTGACTCCTGGGCCAATTTATTGTTGCTGATTTCGTTTCTGGATTTTTTCTGACTCCTTGGTCAGTTTATTGCCACTGGGCAAGTTTATCGGTGCTGATTTAGATTCTGACTCCTGGACCAGTTTATTGGTGCTGGGCCAGTTTATCAGTGCTGATTAATTTCTGACTCCTGGGCCACGTTATTGGTTCTGGTTTAGTTTCTGACTCCTGGGCCAGTTTTTTGCTGCTTGTATAGCTTCTGCCTCCTGAGCACGCTTATCGGTGCTGGTTTATTTTATGACTCCTGGGCCAGCTTATTGATGCTGGTTTAGTTTCTGACTCGTGCTGCAGTTTATCGTTGCCTATTTAGTTTCTAACTCCTAGGTCGGTTTATTGTTGCTGGTTTAGTTTCTGACTCCTGGGCCAGTTTATCGATGCTGGTTTAGTTTCTGTCTCCTGGGCCAGGTTATTGATGCTGGTTTGATATGTGACTCCTGGGCCACGTTATTGGTGTTGTTTCCGTTTGAGACTCCTGGGCCAGTTTATTGCTGCTGGTCCATTTTATCGGTGCTGAATTATTTTCTGACTCCTTGGCTAGTTTATTGGTGCTCGTTTACTTTCTGACTCCTCGGTCAGTTTATTGTTGCTGGTTTATTGTCTGACTGCTGGGCCAGTTTATTGATGCTGGTTTGGTATCTGACTTCTGGGCCACTTTATTGGTGCTTTTTTAATTTGTGACTCCAGTGCCAGTTTATCACTGCTAGTTTAGACCCTGACTCCTGGGCCAGTTTATCGGTGCTGGTTTGATTTCCCACTGCTGCGCCAGTTTATTGTTGCTGGTTTGTTTCTGACTCCTGGGTCAGTTTTTTGCCGCTGAGCCAGTTTATCGGTGCTGATTTAGATTCTGACTCCTGAACCAGTTTATTGCTGCTGTTTTGGTTTCTGACTGCTGGGCCAGTTTATTGGTGCTGGTTTAGTTTCTGACTCCTGGGTCAGTTTATTGCTGCTTGTTTACTTTCTGACTCCTGGGCCAGTTTATCGGTGCTGATTTAGTTTCTGACTCCTTGGTCAGTTTATTGTTGCTGGTTTAATTTCTGACTCCTGGGCCATTTTAACAGTGCTGATTTAGTTTCTGACTCCTGGGCCACTTTATTGTTGCTGGTTTACATTCTGACTGCTGTGCCAGTTTATTGGTGCTGGTTTAGATTCTGACTGCTGGTCCAGTTTATCGGTGCACGTTTAGTCTCTGACTCCTGGTCCATTTTATCGGTGCTGATTTAGTTTCGGATTCCTGTGTGAGTTTATCGTTGCTGGTTTTGTTTCTTACTCCTGGGCCAGTTTATCGGTGCTGATTTAACTTCTGACTCCTCTGCCCATTTATTGGCGCTGGGCCAGTTTATCGGTGCTGATTAAGTTTCTGACTCTTGGGCCAGGTTATTTGTGCTGGTTTAATTTCTGACTCGGGGCCAATTTATTGGTGCTAATTTAGTTTCGGACTCCTGGCCCAGTATATCAGTGCTGGTTTAGATTCTGACTCCTGGGCGAGTTTATCGTTGCTGGTTAAGTGTGTGGCTGCTGGGCCTGTTTTTTGGTGCCAATTTGGTATCTGACTTGCTCCCCACTTTTTGGTGCTAGTTTAGTGTGTGACTCCTGGGACAGTTTATCGGTGCTCGTTTTATTCTCACTCCTGTGTCGCTTTATTGGTGCTGGTTTAGTTTCTGACTCCTGGTCCAGTTTAATGGTGCTGGATAGTTTCTGGCTGCTAGGGCAGTTTATTGGTGCTTGTTTACTTTCTGACGCATGGGCCAGTTTATCGGTGCTTATTTATTTATTAACTCCTGTGTCTGTTTATTGGTACTGGTTTAATTTCTGACTCCTGGGCCAGTTTATCTGTGCTGGTTTAGTTTCTGTCTCCTGGTTCAGTCTATTGTTGCTGGTTTAGTTTCTGACATCTTGGCCAGTTTATTGGTGATGGTCTAGTTTCTGAATCCTCAGCCAGTTTATTGGTGCTGCTTTAGTTTCTGACTGCTGGGCCAGTTTATTGATACTGGTTTGTTTGTGACTCCTGGGACAGTTTATTGGTGCTGGTTTAATTTCTGACTGCGGGGCCACTTTGTTGGTGCTGGTTTAGTTTCTGACTAACAACAGAAAATGCTGGAAAAACTCAGCAGGTCAGGCAACATCCGTGGAGAGAAATTTGAGTTGACGTTTCGGGTTTGACCCTTCTTCAAAACTGGAGAGAAAAGGAACCAGATCGAAGGCAGGGCTGCGATCGGACAAAAGAATAAGAGAACAAAAAGAAGTAAAAGAGATTAGAAGCTAGACGAGATGGTAATAGGCTGGGATTAGGTGTAAAGTGTACTGGCAGGGCAAAAGATAGCTGCCAGGTGTGAGAGAGAAACAAAAGGAAAGGGGGGGGAGGAAAGGAGTGGAAAAATATAAGTAAAAATGAAATAGGGGCCGAGGTTATGATCTGAAATTGTTGAACTCGATATTGAGACCGGAAGGCTGCAGACTGCCTAATCGGAAGATGAGGTGCTGTTCCTCGAGTTTACGTTGAGCTTCCGTGGAACAATACAAGAGGCCAAGGACGGTGAGGTCCGAGTGGGAATGGAGCGGTGAATTGAAATGACAGGCGACCGGAAGGTCGGGGTCACCCTTACGGACTGAACGGAGGTGTTCCGCAAAGCGGTCACCCAATCTGCGTTTGGTCTC
Organism: Somniosus microcephalus; assembly: GCF_052327205.1. Taxonomy (NCBI): domain Eukaryota; kingdom Metazoa; phylum Chordata; class Chondrichthyes; order Squaliformes; family Somniosidae; genus Somniosus; species Somniosus microcephalus. The sequence goes on from NW_028225179.1 coordinate 58,325,732, forward strand.
CTCAATGTAGAGGAGACCGCATCGTGAGCAGCGAATACAGTATACTAGATTGCGAGAAGTACAAGTAAATCGCTGTTTCACCTGGAAGGGGTGTTTGGGGCCCTGGACAGTGGGGAGGGGGGAGGTATAGGGGCAGGTGTTGCATCTCCTCCGCTTGCACGGGAAGGTGCCAGGCGAAGGGGAAGGGCTGTTTGGGGTGATAGAGGAGTGGACTAGGGTGTCTCGGAGAGAGCGGTCCCTGCGGAATGCTGAAAGGGGAGGGGAGGGGAAGATACGTTTGGTGGTGGGATCACTTTGGAGGTAGCGGAAATGGTTAGTTTCTGACTCCTGGGCCAGTTTATTGATGCTATTTAGTTTCTGACTCCTGGGCCAGTTTAATGGTGCTGGATAGTTTCTGACTGCTGGGCCAAATTATTGGTGATGGTTCAGGGCCTGACTCCAGGGACAGTTTATTGCCAGTGGGCCAATTTATCAGTACTGATTTAGTTTCTGACTCCTGGGCCAGTTTATCGGTGCTGGTTTCGTTTCTGACTCCTGGGCCAGTTTATCGGTGTTGGTTTAGTTTCTGACTGCTGGCCAGTTTATTGATGCTGGTTTAGTTTGTGACTCCTGGGACAGTTTATTGGTGCTGGTTTAGATTCTGACTGCTGGGCCAGTTTATCGGTGCTGGTTTAGTTTCTGAATCCTGAGTCAGTTTATTGCCGCTGGGCCAGTTTATCAGTACTGATTTAGTTTCTGACTCCTGGGCTATTTTATTGGTCCTGATTTAGTTTCTGACTCCTTAGCCAGTTTATCGGTGCTTGTTTAGATTCTGACTGCTGGGCCAGTTTATAGGTGCTTGTTTGGTTACTGACTCCTGGGCCACTTTATTGGTGCTGGTTTAGTTTCTGATTCCTGGGCCAGTTTATTGCCGCTAGGCCAGTTTATCGGTGCTGAATTCGTTTCTGACTCCTGGGCCAGTTTATTGCCACTGGGCCAGTTAATCAGTGTTGAATTATTTTCTGACTCTTGGGCTTGTTTATCGGTGCTGGTTTAGTTTCTGTCTCCTGGGCCAGTTTTATGGTGTTGGTGCAGTTTCTGACTCCTGGTTCAGTTAATTGGTGCTTGTTTACTTTCTGACTCCTCAGTCTGTTTATCGTTAGTGGTTTAGTGTCGGACTGCTGGGCCAGTATATTGGTGCTGGTTTGGTATTTGACTTCTGGGCCACTTTATTGGTGCTTTTTTAGTTTGTGACTCCTGAGCCCGTTTATCGGTGGTAGTTTAGATTCTGCCTCTGGGCCAGTTTAACGGTGGTGGTTTAGTTGCTGACTCCTGGGCCAGCTTATTGTTGCTTGTTTAGTTTCTGACTTCAGTGCCAGTTTATCGGTACAGGTTTACTTTCTGACACCTGTGTCAGTTTTTCGTTGCTGGTTTAGTTTGCGACTTCTGGGCCAGCTTATCGGTGCAGGTTTAGTTTATGACTGCTGGGACAGTTTATTGGTGCTGGTTTAGTTTATGACTGCTGGGACAGTTTATTGCCGCTGGGCAAGTTTATTGGTGCTGCTTTAGTTTCTGACTCCTGGGCCACTTTTTTGGTGATGGTTTTGTTTCTGACTCCTTGGCCACTTTTTTGGTGATGGTTTAGTTTCTGACTCCTGGGCCAGTTTATCGGTGCTGGTTTGTTTTCTGACTCCTGGGTCAGTTTATTGGTGCTGGTTTAGTTTCTGACTCCTGGGCCAGTTCATTTGTGCTAATTTAATTTATCACTCCTGACCCAGTATATTGGTGCTAGTTTAGATTCTGACTCCTGGGCCAGTTTATAATTGCTGGTTTAGTGTCTGATTGCTGGGCCAGTTTTTTGGTACCGTTTTGCTATATGACTTCTGGGCCACTTTATTGGTTCTGGTTTAGTTTGTGACTCCTGGACCAGTTTATCTGTGCTGGTTTAGTTGTTGACTCCTGGGCCAGTATATCGGGGCTGGTTTAGTTTCTCACTGCTTGGCCTCTTTATTGGTGCCGGTTTGTTTTCTGACTCCTGGGCCAGTTTATTGGTGCTTGTTTACTTTCTGGGCCAGTTTATTGGTGCATGTTTACATTCTGACTAGTGATGCAGTTTATGGGTGCTTGTTAAGTTTCTAACTCCGGTGCCTGTTTATTGGTGCTGGTTTAGTTTCTGACTCCTGGGCCAGTTTATTGATGCAGGTTTGGTTTCTGACTTCTAGGCCAGTTTAATGATGCTGGTTCGTTTTTTGACTCCTGGGCCAGTTTATTGCTGCTGGGCCAGTTAATCGGTGTTGAATTATTTTCTGACTCTTGGGCTTGTTTATTGGTGCTGGTTTAGTTTCTGTCTCCTGGGCCAGTTTATTGGTGCTGGTTCTGTTTCTGACTCCTCGGCCTGGTTAACATTGCTGGTTTAGTGTCAGACTGCTGAAACATTGAAACATAGAAACATAGAAGATAGGAGCAGGGGTAGGCCATTCGGCCCCTCGAGCCTGCTCCGACATTCAATGCGATCATGGCTGATCATCCAAATTCATTACCCGGTCCCTGCTTTCTCCCCATACCCCTTGATCCCTTTAGCCTTAAGAAATATATCCAACTCCTTCTTGAATATATTTAATGTATTGGCCTCTACTGCCTTCTGTGGTAGAGCATTCCACAGGTTCACCACTCTCTGGGTGAAGAAATTCCTCCTCATTTCTGTCCTAAATGGTTTACCCCTTATCCTTAGACTGTGACACCTAGTTCTGGACTCCCTTACCATTGGGAACATCCTTCCTGCATCTAGTCTGTCCAGTCCTGTCAGAATTTTATGAGTTTCAATGAGATCCCCTCTCATTCTTCTATACTCCAGCGAGTACAAACCCAAACGACCAAATCTCTGCGCATACGTCTTTCCTGCCATCCCAGGTATCAGCCTGATGAATCATCGCTGAACTCCTTTCATGGCAAGAACATCCTTCCTCAGATAAGATGACCAAAACTGCACACAATACTCAAGATGTGGCCTCACCAAGGCCCTGTATAACTGCAGCAAGACATCCTTGTTCCTGTACTCAATCCCTCTCGCTATGAAGGCCAACATGCCATTTGAATTCTTAACCACCTGCTGCACCTGCATGCTTAACTTCAGCGACTGGTGCAAAAGGACGCCCAGGTCTCGTTGCACTTCCCCTTCTCCGAATCTATTGCCATTCAGATAATCTGCCTTCCTGTTTTTGCCACCAAAGTGGATAACCTCGCATTTATCCACGTTATATTGCATCTGCCATGCTTTTGCCCAATCACCCAACCTGTCCAAATCATCCTGGAGTTTCTCGTCATCGTCCTCACAGCACACATGCCCACCCAGCTTTGTGTCACCTGCAATTCGGAGCTATTACATCTAGTTCCCTATTCTAGGTCATTAATATATATTTAGAATAGCTGGGGCCCAAGGACTGATACTTGCGATACCCCACTACTCATTGCCTGCCACTCGGAAAAAGACCCGTTATTCCAACACTTTGCTTTCTGTCTGCCAACCAGTTCTCTATCCAAGTCAATACCTTGCCCCCAATCCCATGTGCCATTACTTTACATGCTAATCTCTTATGCGGGACCTTATCGAAAGCCTTCAGAAAGTCCAAATACACCGGCCTAGAAATTGAGTTTTGGCGCAGCCAGGTCTTTAGCGCCGGAAGTTACTGCTGGCGCTAAGTCCCCCTGCGCGCGCCAAAAATTCAGTAGCGCTGCGCCCAAACGGCTGCCGGCGCTACTGGAGGGTTTCAGCGCCTCCCAATGGGCGCCAACTGCCCCATTGCGGCGCTGTTCCGGTGCTGCGGCACCCGATGCGGTGCGGCAGGCTGGGGACGTGCAGGCCTCCTCCTCCCGTTAAGGAGGAGCTGCCTGCACCCGGCCACGGCCCGCGCAAATCAGCTTAAAAATGAGCCCGGCACCTCGGACAAGTGCCAGGCTTGCATCTATTCCGGGGGGGGGGGAGATGTCCGGGGAGGGAGCTGCGGGCAGGCGGCCGGCGGGAAAGTGGCCGGCCGCCGCGTGGACTGTAATGCGCCGGCGCAAACTGGAATAAGGAACCTCTGACAGAACGTTGCTTGCGGCTGCCACGGGCGAGGCGGCCGCAACTCAATTTCGGAGTTCGGGCGGGTTACCACGGCAAACGGGACGCTGCGCACACCGATGACGTCATCGGTGCCGGCGCAGCGCTACCGGTGCAACGCCGATTTAGGGCCCCAGGGAATTTTTTAATTGGCCTTAACTCTGGCGCTAGTCCCTCTAGCACCTCAAAAGCGGCGCTAAGGCAACTGAATTTCTCGGCCACCACATCCACTGGTTCTCGCTTATCTATTTTACCAGTTAGATCCTCAAAAATTTCCAGTAGTTTAGTCAAGCACGACTAACCTTTTGTAAATCCATGTTGACTTTGTCCGATCCTGCCACTGTTTTCCAAGTGCTCTGCTATTACATCTTTTGTAATGGGCTCTAGCATTTTCCCCATGACCGATGTCAGGCTTACCAGTCTGTAATTCCCGTTTTCTCTCTACCAACTTTTTTGAATATTGGGGTAACTTTAGCTACCCTCCAGTCCATGGGTACTGTTCCAGATTCCATCGAATGCTGGAAGATGATCAGCAAAGCATCAACTATTTCTAGGGTCACTTCCTTAAGGACCCTAGTATGTCGATTATCAGGCCCTGGAGATTTATCGGCCTTCAATCCCATCAATTTCCCTAACACCATTTCCCTACAAATACTGATTTCTTTCAGTTCCTCCCTTTCATCAGACCCTATGTTCCCTGACATCTCTGGGAGGTTATTTGTTTCCTCCTTTTTGAAGACAGAACCAAAACATGTATTTAATTGGTCAGCTATTTATTTGTTCCCATTATAAATTTCCCTGATTCTGACTGCAAGAGACCTATGCTTGACTTCATCAATCTTTATCTCTTCACATATCTATAAAAGCTTTTACAGTCAGTTCTAATGTTCCCTGCAAGCTTACTCTCATATTCTATTTTCCCATTCTTAATTAATCCCTTTGTCCTCATTTGTTGATTCCTAAACTGCTCCCAATCGTCAGGTTTACTGCTTTTTCTGGCCAATTTATATGTCCTCTCCTTGGATCTTATGCTATCCCTAATTTCCCTTGCTAGACAAGGTTGAGTCACCTTATTTGTTTTATTTTTATACCAAACTGGGATGAACAAATTCTGTAGTTCATCCATGCGATCTTTGAATGTTTGCCATTGCCTATCCACCGTCAACCCTTTGAGTGACATTCCCCAATCAATCCTATCCAACTCGCCCCTCAGACCATCGTAGTTTCCTTTATATATATTTAGGACCCTAGTCTCTGATTCGAATACTACATTCTCCATTATAATGAAGAATTCGATCATATTAAGATCGCTCCAACCCAAGCGGCCTCGTACAACAAGATTGCTAATTAATCCTTTCTCATTACATAATACCCAGTCTAAGATGGCCTGATGACAATTTGGTCCAGGAAACCATCCCTTAAACACTCCAGGAATTCCTCCTCCACAGAATTGTTATAAGTTTGGTTAGCCCAATCTATATGTAGATTAAAGTCACCCATGATGACTGCTGTGCCCTTATTGCACGCTTCTCTAATTTCCCTTTTAATGCTGGGCCAGTTTATTGGTGCCGGCTTGGTATCTGACTTCTGGGCCACTTTATTGGCGCTTTTTAAATTTTGGACTATTGGGCCTGGTGCTAGTTTGAATTCTGACTCTGGGCCAGTTTAACGCTGGTGGTTTAGTTGCTGACTCCTGGGCCACCTTATTATTGCTGGTTTTGTTTCTGACTCCTGGGTCAATTTATTGTTCCTGGATTGTTTCTGACTCCTGCGTCAGTTTATTGCCACTGGGCCAGTTTATCGGTGCTGATTTAGATTCTGACTCCTGGACCAGTTTAACGTCGCTGGTTTAGTTTTTGACTCCTCAGCCAGTTTATCGGTGCTGGTTTAGTTTCTGACTTTTGGGCCAGATTACCGGTGCAGGTTTAGTTTCTGACTCCTGTGTCTGTTTATCGTTGCTGGTTTTATTTCTGACTTCTGGGCCAGTTTATCGGTGCAGGTTCAGTTTCTGACTGCTGGGACAGTTTATTGGTGCTGGTTTAGTTTCTGACTCCTGCGACAGTTTATTGGTGCTGGTTTAGTTTCTGACTGCTGGGCCAGTTTATCGGTGCTGGTTCAGTTTCTGACTCCTGAGTCAGTTTATTGCCGCTAGGCCAGTTTATTGGTGCTGATTTAGATTCTGAATGCTGGGCCTGTTTATCGGTGCTGGTTTAGATTCTGACTCCTGGGCCAGTTTATTGTTGCTGGATAGTTTATGACTCCTGGTCCAGTTTATTGTGCTTGTTTTTATTCTGACTCCTGGGCCAGTTTATTGGTGCTGGTTTAATTACCTACTCCTGGGTCAGATTACTCGTGTCAGTTTATTTTCTCACTCCTGGGCCAGTTTATTGGCGCTGGGCCAGTTTCTGACTCCTGGGTCAGTTTATTGGTGATGGTTTAGTTTCTGACTCCTGGGTCAGTTTATCGGTGCTGGCTAATTTCTGAATCCTGGGCACATGTATCAGAGCTGATTTTGATTCTGTCTCCTGGGGCAGTTTACCAGTGCAGGTTTAGTTGCTGACTCCTGCGCCAGTTGATCTGTTTTGGCTTGGTTTCTGACTCCTGGTTCAGTTTATTGCCACTAGGGCAATTTATTGGTGCTGATTTAGTTTCTGACTCCTGGGCCAATTTATTGGTGCTGGACAGTTTCTGACTCCTGGGCCAGTTTATCATTGCTGGTTTAGTGTCGGACAGGTGGACCAGTTTATTGTTGCCGGTTTGGTAGCTGTCTTCTGGGCTACTTTATTGGTGCTTTTTTAATTTGTGGCTCCTGGGCCAGTATATCGGTGCTAGTTTAGATTCTGACTCCTGGGCCAGTTTATTGGTGCAAATTTAGATTCTGTCTCCTGGGCCAGTTTAGTGGTGCTGGTTTAGATTCTGACTCCTCGGCCAGTTTATTGGTGCTTGTTTAGTTTCTGACTCGTGGGCCATTTTTTTTGTGCTTGTTTACTGTCTGACTACTTGGGCTAGTTTATTGATACGTGTTTAGTTTCTGACTGCTGGGACAGTTTATTGGAGCTTGTTTAATTTCTGACTCCTCGGTCAGTTTATCGATGCTGGTTTAATTTCTGACTCCTCGGTCAGTTTATCGATGCTGGTTTAATTTCTGACTCCTGGGTCAGTTTATCGCTGCTAGTTAACTTTCTGACTCCTGAGCCAGTTCTTTGGTGGTGGTTTAATTTCTGAATCCTGGGTCAGATATTGTTGCTGGTTTAGTTTCTGACTGCTGGCCAGTTTATCGGTGCTGATTTAATTTCTGACTCCTGGGCCAGGTTATTGGTGCTGGTTTAATTTATGACTCCTTGGCCAATTTATTGGTCCTGGTTTAATTTCTGACTGCTGGTCCATTTTATTGGTGCAGGTTTAGTTTTCTGACTCCTGGGCCAGTTTATTGGTGCTGGTTTATTTTCTGACTCCTGGGACAGTTTCTCGGTGCTGGGCCAGGTTTCAAGTGTTGGTTTAGCTTCTAACTGCTGTGTCAGTGTAATGGTGCTGCTTTTATATCTGATTCCTGGGTCAGTTTATTGCTGCTGGTTTAGTTTATAGATCTTCGGTCAGTTTATAGATGTTCCGCCAGTTAATAGATGGGAGGTCAGTTAATTGATGCTGGTTTAGCTTATATATGTTCGGTCAGTTTATTGCTGCTCGGTCAGTTTATTGCTGCTGGTTTAGTTTATATATGTTCGGTCAGTTTATCGATGCTGGGTCTGTTTATTACTGCTGGTTTAGTTTATATATGTTCGGTCAGTTTAATGATGCTGGGTCAGTTTATTGATGCTAGTTTAGTTTATATATGTTCGGTCAGTTTATCGATGCTGGGTCCGTTTATTACTGCTGGTTTAGTTTATATATGTTTGGTCAGTTTATCGATGCTGGGTCTGTTTATTACTGCTGGTTTAGTTTATATATGTTCAGTCAGATTATTGCTGCTGGGTCTGTTTATTACTGTTGGTTTAGTTTATAGATCTTCGGTCAGTTTATATATGTTTGGTCAGTTTATTACTGCTGGGTCAGTTTATTACTGCTGGTTTATTTTATACATGTTCAATCAGTTTATCAACGCGGGGTCAGTTTATTACTGTTGGTTTAGTTTATAGATCTTCGGTCAGCTTATATATGTTTGGTCAGTTTATCGATGCTGGGTCTGTTTATTACTGCTGGTTTATTTTATATATGTTCAACAGTTAATAAACGTGGGTTCAGTTTATTACTGCTGGGTCTGTTTACTGCTGGTTTAGTTTATAAACATGGTCACACCTATGAAGTTAATTAATGCAGATGTAGTCCATGGTCATGGACAGGACGGTGTGACTACGAGTGAGGCAGGTACGGGGATCAAGGAAGTAGTGTTAGAGGAGCTGCAGCCCCTGCTCTTGCCCAACAGGTTCGAGGTTCTTACTCCCTGTGGGGACAGGAGCAGGGACTGCAGGGAGGATGAGCAACCTGGCCACAGCACCGTGGAACGGGGGGCCATTCAAGAGGGGGGAGTAAATAGAAATGTTGTAGTGGTAGGGGATAGTATTATTAGGGGGATAGATAGAGTTCTCTGCAGCCGAGAGCGAGAGTCCCGAAGGCTGTGTTGCCTACCCGGTAGGGTTAAGGACATCTCCTCTGGGCTGAAAAGAACTTGCAGTGGGAGGGGGTGAATCCAATTGTCGTGGTCCATGTTGGTACAAACGACATAGATAGGACTAGGAAGTCGGTTCTGTTAAAGGAGTATGAGCAGCTAGGGGTCAAATTAAAAGACAGAGCCTCAAGGGCAATAATCTCTGGATTATTACCTGAGCCACGAGTGAATTGGGCTAGGACAAATAAAATTAGAGAGTTAAATGCGTGGCTCAAAGACTGGTGTGGGAGAAATGGGTTTTGCTTCCTGGGACACTGGCACCAGTACTGGGGCAGGAGGGAGCTGTTCCGTTGGGATGGGCTTCACTTGGCCAGTGCTGGGGCTAGAGTCCTGGCGGATCATATAACTAGGGCTGTAGAGAGGGCTTTAAACTAACTAGTGGGGGGGAGGTTCCTAGAGAGCAAGTAATAAAAATGACAACAGAGAAGGTCATAGACTTAGGTAGCAGTGGGGAAATTAAAAACCAGAGCGTGCCAGGAAGGGGCAAAAGGTATGGAGTAAAAGTTAAAGTAATAAAAAGGGCAAAAGCAGGAACTAAGTGTTACAAAACATATTTGAAAGTTCTCTATCTGAATGCACGTAGCATTCATAACATAATAGACGAGTTAATGGCACAAATAACTACATATGGGTATGATCTTGTGGCCATTGCAGAAACATAGCTGCAGGGTGACAATGCCTGGCAATTAAACATATCAGGTTATTTAATGATCAGGAAGGACAGGCATGAAGGAAGGGGAGGTGAGGTGGCTATGTTAATAAAGGAAGGAATCACTGTAATAGAGAAATGATATTGGGTCAAAAGATCGGGATAATGAAACAGTTTGGGTGGAGATAGGGAATGATAAGGGGAAAAAAACACTAGTGGGCGTAGTCTATAGGCCTCCGAACAGTTGCAACACTGTTGGACGGAGTATCAATCAGGAAATAGTTGAGGCTTGTAATAAGGGAACATCTATAATTATGGGGGATTTTAATTATCATATTAATTGGACAAATCAAATTGGGCAGGGCTGCCTTGAGGATGAGTTCATTGAGTGTATTAGGGATGGGTTTCTTGAGCAGTATGTAACTGAACCGACCAGGGGGCAAGCAACCTTAGATCTGGTCCTGTGTAATGAGACAGGATTAATTAAAATGTCCGAGTAAAGGATCCCCTTGGAATGAGTGACCATAACATGGTTGAATTCCATATTCAATTAGAGGGTGAGAAGGTTGGATCTCAAACAAGTGTGCTAAGCTTGAATAAAGGAGACTATGAAGGTATGAGAGCGGAATTGAGTAGAGTTGATTGGGAAAATAGATTAATGGGTAAGATGATACATGATCAGTGGTGTACATTTAAGGAATTATTTTACAACTTCCAAAAAATATATATTCCACTGTGAAGGAAAGGGTGTAAAAGAAAAGACAGTCTTCCATGGCTAAGTAAAGCATATGAGGTAGCCAAATCTAGTGGGAGGATAGAGGATTGGGAAAACTTTAAAAGACAGCAAAAAATAACAAAATGATTGATTAAGAAAGGGAAGATAGATTATGAAAGTAAATTAGCAAAAAATATAAAAGCAGAAAGGAAGTGTTTTATAGTTATATAAAAGGAAAAAGGGTGGCTAAAGTAAATGTTGGTCCCTTAGAGGATGAGACCGGGAAATTAATGGTGGGAAATATGGAGATGGCAAAAACACTGAATGAATATTTTGTATCAGTCTTTACAGTGGAGGACACTAAGAATATCCCAACACTGGACAAAAAGGGGGCTATAGTGGGGGAGGAGCTAAACACGATCAAAATCACTAAGGAAGTGGTACTCGGTAAAATAATGGGACTCAAGGCGGGTAATCACCTGGACCGGATGGCTTACATCCTAGAGTCTTGAGGGAAGTGGCGGTAGGGATTGTGGATGCATTGGTAATTTTCCAAAACTCCCTGGACTCAGCAAAGGTCCTGCCAGACTGGAAAACTGCTAATGTAACACCCTTATTTAAAAAGGGCAGTAGACAGAAGGCTGGATACTATAGATCGGTTAGCCTAACATCTGTGGTAGGTAAAATTTTGGAGTCCATTATTAAGGAGACAGTAACAGGACATTTGGATAATCATAATTTAATAGGACAAAGTCAGCATGGTTTTATGAAGGGGAAGTCATGTTTGACAAATTTGCTGGAGTTCTTTGAGGAAGTAACATATAGGGTGGATAAAGGGGAACCAGTGGACGTAGTGTATTTAGACTTCCAAAAGGCATTTGACAAGGTGCCACACAAGATTATTGCTTAAGATAAAAAATCACGGGATTGGTGGTAATATTCTGGCATGGATAGAGGATTGACTATCTAACAGGAGGCAGAGAGTTGGGATAAATGGTTCATTCTCAGACTGGCAATCAGTAAATAGTGGTGTTCCGCAGGGGTCAGTGTTGGGTCCCCAACTCTTTACAATCTATATTAACGATTTGGAGGAGGGGACCAAGTGTAACATCAAAGTTTGCAGATGTTACGAAGATGGGGGGGGAAAGTAGTGAGTGAGGAGGACATAAAAAACCTGCAAGCGGACATAGAAAGGCTGAGTAAGTGAGCAGAGATTTGGCAGCTGGAATACAATACTGGATTTTTTCTGACTCCTGGGTCAGTTTATTGCCACTGGGCAAGTTTATCGGTGCTGATTTAGATTCTGACTTCTGGGTCAGTTTATTGGTGCTGGTTTAGTGTCTGACACCTGGGCCACGTTATTGGTTCTGGTTTAGTTTCTGACTCCTGGGCCAGTTTTTTGGTGCTTGTATAGTTTCTGACTCCTGAGCCAACTTATCGGAGCTGGTTTATTTTGTGACTCCTGGGCCCGTTTATTGGTGCTGGTTTAGTTTCTGACTCGTGCTGCAGTTTATCGTTGCTTATTTAGTTTCTAACTCCTAGGTCGGTTTATTGTTGCTGGTTTAGTTTCTGACTCCTGGGCCAATTTATCTGTGCTGGCTTAGTTTCTGTCTCATGGGCCAATTTTTGATGCCGGTTTGGTATCTGACTTCTGGGCCACTTTATTGGTGCTTTTTAAATTTGTGACTCCAGTGCCAGTTTATCGGTGCTAGTTTAGATTCTGACTCCTGGGCCAGTTTATCGGTGCTGGTTGGATTTCCCACTGATGCGCCAGTTTATTGTTGCTGGATAGTTTCTGACTCCTGGGCCATTTTATCAGTGCTGATTTAGTTTCTGACTCCTGGGTCACTTTATTGTTGCTGGTTTACATTCTGACTGCTGTGCCAGTTTATTGGTGCTGGTTTAGATTCTGACTGCAGGGCCAGTTTATCGGTGCAGGTTTAGTTTCTGACTCCTGGGCCACTTTATCGGTGCTGATTTAGCTTTGGATTCCTGTGTGAGTTTATCATTGCTGGTTTTGTTTCTTACTCCTGGGCCAGTTTATCGGTGCTGATTAAGTTTCAGGCTCTTGGGCCAGGTTATTTGTGCTGGTTTAATTTCTGACTCGGTGCTAATTTAGTTTCTGACTCCTGGTCCAGTATATCGGTGCTGGTTTAGATTCTGACTCCTGGGCCACTTTATCGTTGCTGGTTAAGTGTCAGGCTGCTGGGCCTGTTTTTTGGTGCCAATTTGGTATCCGACTTGTTCCCCACTTTTTGGTGCTAGTTTAGTGTGTGACTCCTGGGCCAGTTTATCGGTGCTCGTTTTATTCTCACTCCTGGGCCACTTAATTAGTGCTGGTTTAGTTTCTGACTCCTGGTCCAGTTTAATGGTGCTGGATAGTTTCTGGCTGCTAGGACAGTTTATTGGTGCTTGTTTACTTTCTGACGCATGGGCCAGTTTATCGGTGCTTATTTATTTTTTAACTCCTGTGCCTGTGTATTGGTACTGGTTTAATTTCTGACTCCTGGGCCAGTTTATCTGTGCTGGTTAATTTCTATCTCCTGGTTCAGTCTATTGGTGCTGGTTTAGATTCTGACTCCATGGTCAGTTTATTGGTACTGGTTTAATTTGTGACTCCTGGGCCAGTTTACCTGTGCTGGTTTAGTTTCTGACTCCTGGGTCAGTTTATTGTTGATGGTTTAGTTTCTGACTCCTCGGCCAGTTTATTGGTGCTACTTTAGTTTCTGACAGCTGGGCCAGTTTATTGATACTGGTTTGTTTGTGACTCCTGGGACTGTTTATTGGTGCTGGTTTAATTTCTGACTGTGGGGCCACTTTTTGGTGCGGTTTAGATTCTGACTCCTGGGCCAGTTTATTGATGCTGGTTTAGTTTGTGACTCCTGGGCCAGTTTGTCGGTTGTGGTTTAGCTTGTGCCTCATGAGCCAGTTTATTGGTGCTTGTTTAGTTTCTGACTGCTGGGCCAGTTTACTGCCGCTGGGCCAGTTTATCAGTGCTGATTTGATTTCTGATTCCTTGGCAAGTTTATTGGTGCTGATTTAGTTTCTGGCTCCTCGGCCAGTTTATTGTGCTTGCTAAGTTTCTGAATCCTGGGCCAGTTTATTGTGCTTGCTAAGTTTCTGATTCCTGGGCCAGTTTATCAGTGGTGGGTTAGTTTGTGACTCCTGGGCCAATATATTGGTGCTTGTTTAGCTTCTGACTGCAGAGACAGTTTATTGCCGCTGTGCCAGTTTATCAGTGCTGAATTATTTTCTGACTCATGGGCCAGTTTATCGGTGCTGGTTAGTTTTCAGACTCCTGGGCCACTTTATTGGTGCTGGTATAGTTTCTGACTCCTGTTCCAGTTCAATGGTGCTGGAAAGTTTCTGACTACTGGGACATTTTATTGGTGTTTGTTTACTTTCTGACACGTGGGCCAGTTTATCAGTGCTTATTTAGTTTCTAACTCCTGTGTCTGTTTATTGTTGCTGGTTTAATTTCTGACTCCTGGGATTGTTTATCTGTGCTGGGCCTGTTTGTTGCCCCTGGGCCAGTTTATCACAGCTGATTTAGATTCTGACTCCTGGGACAATTTATCAGTGCTGGTTTAATTGCTGACTCCTGGGCCAGTTGATTGGTGCTGGGCCACATTATCGGTGCTGGTTTAATTTCAGACTCCTGGACTAGTTTATTGGTGCTGGCTTATTTTCTGACTACTGAGCCAGTTCATTGGTGCGAGTTTAGTTTCTGACTCCTGGGTCAGTTTATTGTTGCTGGTTTAGTTTCTGACTCCTGGGCCAGTTTATCATTGCTGATTTAGTTTCTGACTCCTGGGCCAGTTTGTTGGCGCTGGGCCAGTTTATCGGTGCTGATTAAATTTCAGACTCCTGGGCCAGGTTATTGGCGCTGCTTTAATTTCTGACTCGGAGCCAGTTTATTGGTGTTAATTTTATTTCTGTCTCCTGACCCAGCATATCGCTGGTAGTTTAGATTCTGACTCCTGGGCCAGTTTATCGTTGCTGGTTTAGTATCTGATTGCTGAGACAGAATGTTGGTGCCAGCTTGGTATGTGACTTCTGGGCCACTTTATTGGTGCTGGTTTAGTTTGTGACTCCTGGGCCAGTTTATTGGTGCTGGTTTAGTTTGTGACTCCTGGGCCAGTTTATTGGTGCTGGTTTAGTTTGTGACTCCTGAACCAGTTTATGTGTGCTGGTTTAGTTGTTGACTTTTGTGCCAGTTTATCAGTGCTGGTTTAGTTTCTGACTCCTTTCCAGTTTATTGGTGCTGGTTTAGTTTCTGACTCCTTTCCAGTTTATTGGTGCTGGTTTGCTTTCTCACTGCTGAGCCAGTTTATTGGTGCTGGTTTGTTTTCTGATTCCAGGGCCTGTTTATTGGTGCTGGATAGTTTCTGACTGCTGGGCCAGTTTATTGGTGCTGATTTAATTTCTGAATCCTAGGCCAGTTTATCTGTGCTTGTTTACTTTCTGACTCGTGGTGCAGTTTATCGGTGCTTGTTCAGGTTCTGACTGCTGGGCCTCTTTTTTGGTACTGGTTTGTTTTCTGACTCCTGGGCCAGTTTATTGGTGCTTGTTTAGTTACTGACTCCTGAGCCAGTTCATTGATGCTTGTTTACTTTCTGACTCCTCGGTCTGTTTGTTGTTGCTGGTTTAGTGTCGGACTGCTGGGCCAGTTTATTGGTGCTTTTTTAATTTGTGACTCCTGGGCCCGTTTATCAGTGCTAGTTTAGATTCTGTCTACTGGGTCAGTTTATTGTTGCTGGTTTGGTTTCTGACTCCTGGCCAGTTTATTGGTGCTGGTTAATAAGAACATAAGAAGTAGGAGCAGGAGTATGCCATATGGCCCCTCGGGCCTGCTCCGCCATTCAATAGGATCAGGCTGATCCAAACCTAGACGCACATCCACTGCCCTGCCCTCTCCCCGTAACCCCTAATTCCCTTGTCTGCTAGGAAACTGTCTATCTCCGTTTTAAATTTATTTAATGTTGCAGCTTCCACAGCTCTCTGGGGTAGGAAATTCCATAGATTTACTACCCTCTGAGTGAAGAACTTTCTCGTCATCTCAGTTTTGAAAGGGCAGCCCCTTATTCTAAGATTATGCCCCCTAGTTCTAGTCT
Source organism: Somniosus microcephalus (assembly GCF_052327205.1). Lineage (NCBI taxonomy): Eukaryota > Metazoa > Chordata > Chondrichthyes > Squaliformes > Somniosidae > Somniosus > Somniosus microcephalus. The sequence continues at coordinate 58,340,954 of NW_028225179.1, forward strand.
CACCCATCAGTGGAAACATCCTCACCGAATCCACCCGATCAAGCCCCCTCACAATCTTATATGTTTCGAAAAGTTAGCCTCTCATTCTTCTGAACTCCAATGAGTAGAGTCCCAACATACTTAACCTTTCCTCATACGTCAACCCCCCTCATCTCCGGAATCAATCAAGTGAACCTTCTCTGAACTGCCTCGAGAGCAAGTATATCTTTTCTTAAATATGGAAACCAAAACTGCTCGCAGTATTCCAGGTGTGGCCTCACCAATACCCTGTATAACTTCAGCAAGACTTCCCTGTTTTTATACTCCATCCCCCTTGCAATGGTTTCGTTTCTGACTCCTGTGCCTGTTTATTGTTCCTGGATTGTTTCTGACTCCTGGGCCAGTTTATTGCCACTGGGCCAATTTTTCGGTGCTGATTTGGATTCTGACTCATGGAGCAGTTTATTGGTGCTGGGCCAGTTTATCAGTGCTGATTAAGTTTCTGGCTCCTTGGCTAGTTTATTGGTGCTGATTTAGTTTCTGGCTCCTCGGTCAGTTTATTGTGCTTGCTAAGTTTCTGATTCCTGGGCCAGTTTATCAGTGCTGGTTTAGATTCTAACAGCTGGGCCAGTATATTGGTGCTTGTTTGTTTTCTGACTCCTGGGCCACTTTATTGGTGCTGGTTTAGTTTCTGACTCCAGGGCCAGTTTATTGGTGCTGGTTTAGTTTCTGACTCCTGTGTCAGTTTATTAGCGCTGGTTTATATTCTGACTCCTGGGCCAGTGTATCAGTGCTGGTTTAGTTGTTCGAACCTGGGCCAGTTTATTGCTGCTGGGCCAATTTATCGGTGCTGAATTCGTTTCTGACTTCTGGGCCAGTTTATCGTAGCTGATTTAGCTCTTACTCCTGGGCCAGTTTATCAGTGCCGGTTAAGTTGCTGACTCCTGGGCCAGTTTATCGATGCTGGTTTGGTTTCTGACTCTTGTGCCAGTTTATTGGTGTTGGTTTAGTTTCTGACTCCTGGGCCTGTTTAATGGTACTTGTTTAGTTTCTGACTCCTGGGCCAGTTTATCAGAGCCAGTTTAGTTGCTGACTCCTGGGCCACTTGATGGGTGCCGGTTTGGTTTCTGACTCCTGGGCCAGTTTGTTGCCGCTGGGCCAGTTTATTGGTGCTGGATAGTTTCTGACTCCTGGGCCTGTTTAATGGTGTTGGTTTAGTTATTGACTCCTGGGCCAGTTTATCGGTGCTGAGCCAGTTTATTGCCGCTGGGCCAGTTTATCGGTGCTGAATTTGTTTGTGACTCCTGGTCCAGTTTATCGATGCTGGTTTAGTTTCTGACTCCTGGGGCAGTTTATCAGTGTTGGCTTTCTTGTTGACTCCTGGGCCAGTTTATCAGTGCTGGGCCAGTTTATTGTCACTGGGCCAGTTTATCAGTGCTGAATTTGTTTCTGACTCCTGGGCCAGTTTATCGGATCTGATTTAGATTCTGACTCCTGGGCCACTTGATGGGTGCTGGTATGGTTTCTGATTCCTGGGCCAATTTGTTGCCGCTGGGCCAGTTTATCGGTGATGGATATTTTCTGACTCCTGTGCCAGTTTATCGGTGCTGGGCCAGATTATTGGTGCTGATTTAGTTTCTAACTCCTGGGTCAGCTTTTTGGTGCTGGGTAGTTTCTGACTCCTAGGCCAGTTTATTGGTGCTTGTTTACTTTCCGACTCGTGGTGCAGTTTATCGGTGCTGGTTTAGATTCTGACTCCTGGGCCAGTTTATCGTTGCTGGTTTAGTGTCTGGCTGCTGGGCCAGTTTTATGGTGCTGGATAGTTTCTGACTGCTGAGACAGTTTATTGGTGATTGTTTACTTTCTGACGCATGGACCAGTTTATCGGTGCTTATTTAGTTTCTAACTCCTGTGTCTGTTTATTGGTGCTGGTTTAATTTCTGACTCCTGGGAGAGTTTATCTGTGCTTGTTTAGTTTCTGACTCCTGGGTAAGTTTATTGGTGCTGGTTTAGTTTCTTACTGCTGGGCCAGTTTATTGGTGCTGAATTCATTTCTGTCTACTGGGCCATTTTATCGGTGCTGGTTTAGTTTCTGACTCCTCGGCCAGTTTATTGGTGATGGTTTACTTTCTGACTACTGGGACAGTTTATTGCCAATGGGCCATTTTATTGGTGTTGGTTTAGTTTCTGACTGCTGGGGCAGTTTATTGATGCTGGTTTGTTTGTGACTCCTGGGACAGTTTATCGGTGCTGATTTAGTTTTCGTCTTCTCGGCCAATTCATTGTTTTTTTTTTAGTTTCTGACTCCTTAGTCAGTTTATTGCCGTTAGGCCAGTATATCAGTGCTGTGTTATTTTCTGACTCCTGGGACAGTTTATCAGTGCTGGATTAGATTCTGACTGCTGGGCCAGTTTATCGATGCTGGTTTAGATTCTGACTGCTGGGCCAGTTTATTGGTGCTGGTTTAGTTTCTGAAAATGGGCCTATTTATCGTTGCTGTTTTAGTGTCTGACTGCTGGACCAGTTTATTGGTGCAGGTTTGTTTTCTGATTCCTGGGCCACATTATTGGTGCTGGTTTAGTTTCTGACTCCTGGTCCAGTTTAATGGTGCTGGATAGTTTCTGACTGCTGGGCCAAATTATTGGTGATGGTTTAGGGCCTGACTCCAGGGACAGTTTATTGCCAGTGGGCCAATTTATCAGTACTGATTTAGTTTCTGACTCCTGGGCCACTTTATCGGTGCTGGTTTCGTTTCTGACTCCTGGGCCAGTTTATCGGTGTTGGTTTAGTTTCTGACTGCTGGCCAGTTTATTGATGCTGGTTTAGTTTGTGACTCCTGGGACAGTTTATCGGTGCTGGTTTAGTTTCTGAATCCTGAGTCAGTTTATTGCCGCTGGGCCAGTTTATCAGTACTGATTTAGTTTCTGACTCCTGGGCTAGTTTATTGGTCCTGATTTAGTTTCTGACTCCTTAGCCAGTTTATCGGTGCTTGTTTAGATTCTGACTGCTGGGCCAGTTTATTGGTGCTTGTTTGGTTACTGACTCCTGGGGCACTTTATTGGTGCTGGTTTAGTTTCTGATTCCTGGGCCAGTTTATTGCCGCTAGGCCAGTTTATCGGTGCTGAATTCGTTTCTGACTCCTGGGCCAGTTTATTGCCGCTGGGCCAGTTAATCAGTGTTGAATTATTTTCTGACTCTTGGGCTTGTTTATCGGTGCTGGTTTAGTTTCTGTCTCCTGGGCCAGTTTTATGGTGTTGGTGCAGTTTCTGACTCCTGGTTCAGTTTATTGGTGCTTGTTTACTTTCTGACTCCTCGGTCTGTTTATCGTTAGTGGTTTAGTGTCGGACTGCTGGGCCAGTATATTGGTGCCGGTTTGGTATTTGACTTCTGGGCCACTTTATTGGTGCTTTTTTGTTTGTGACTCCTGAGCCCGTTTATCGGTGGTAGTTTAGATTCTGCCTCTGGGCCAGTTTAACGGTGGTGGTTTAGTTGCTGACTCCTGTTCCAGCTTATTGTTGCTTGTTTAGTTTCTGACTTCAGTGCCAGTTTATCGGTGCAGGTTTACCTTCTGACACCTGTGTCAGTTTGTCGTTGCTGGTTTAGTTTGCGACTTCTGGGCCAGCTTGTCGGTGCAGGTTTAGTTTATGACTGCTGGGACAGTTTATTGGTGCTGGTTTAGTTTCTGACTGCTGGGACAGTTTACTGCCGCTGGGCAAGTTTATTGGTGCTGCTTTAGTTTCTGACTCCTGGGCCAGTTTATCGGTGCTGGTTTGTTTTCTGACTCCTGGGTCAGTTTATTGGTGCTGGTTTAGTTTCTGACTCCTGGGCCAGTTTATCGGTGCAGGATTAGTTTCTGATCGCTGGGCCAGTTCATTTGTGCTAATTTAATTTATCACTCCTGACCCAGTATATTGGTGCTAGTTTAGATTCTGACTCCTGGGCCAGTTTATAATTGCTGGTTTAGTGTCTGATTGCTGGGCCAGTTTTTTGGTACCGTTTTGCTATATGACTTCTGGGCCACTTTATTGGTTCTGGTTTAGTTTGTGACTCCTGGACCAGTTTATCTGTGCTGGTTTAGTTGTTGACTCCTGGGCCAGTATATCGGGGCTGGTTTAGTTTCTCACTGCTTGGCCTCTTTATTGGTGCCGGTTTGTTTTCTGACTCCTGGGCCAGTTTATTGGTGCTTGTTTACTTTCTGGGCCAGTTTATTGGTGCATGTTTACATTCTGACTAGTGATGCAGTTTATGGGTGCTTGTTAAGTTTCTAACTCCTGTGCCTGTTTATTGGTGCTGGTTTAGTTTCTGACTCCTGGGCCAGTTTATTGATGCTGGTTTGGTTTCTGACTTCTAGGCCAGTTTATTGATGCTGGTTCGTTTTTTGACTCCTGGGCCAGTTTATTGCTGCTGGGCCAGTTAATCGGTGTTGAATTATTTTCTGACTCTTGGGCTTGTTTATTGGTGCTAGTTTAGTTTCTGTCTCCTGGGCCAGTTTATTGGTGCTGGTTCAGTTTCTGACTCCTCGGCCTGTTTAACATTGCTGGTTTAGTGTCACACTGCTGAAACATTGAAACATAGAAACATAGAAGATAGGAGCAGGAGTAGGCCATTCGGCCCCTCGAGCCTGCTCCGACATTCAATGCGATCATGGCTGATCATCCAAATTCATTACCCGGTCCCTGCTTTCTCCCCATACCCCTTGATCCCTTTAGCCTTAAGAAATATATCCAACTCCTTCTTGAATATATTTAATGTATTGGCCTCTACTGCCTTCTGTGGTAGAGCATTCCACAGGTTCACCACTCTCTGGGTGAAGAAATTCCTCCTCATTTCTGTCCTAAATGGTTTACCCCTTATCCTTAGACTGTGACACCTAGTTCTGGACTCCCTTACCATCGGGAACATCCTTCCTGCATCTAGTCTGTCCAGTCCTGTCAGAATTTTATGAGTTTCAATGAGATCCCCTCTCATTCTTCTATACTCCAGCGAGTACAAACCCAAACGACCAAATCTCTCCACATACGTCTTTCCTGCCATCCCAGGTATCAGCCTGATGAATCATCGCTGAACTCCTTTCATGGCAAGAACATCCTTCCTCAGATAAGATGACCAAAACTGCACACAATACTCAAGATGTGGTCTCACCAAGGCCCTGTATAACTGCAGCAAGACATCCTTGTTCCTGTACTCAAACCCTCTCGCTATGAAGGCCAACATGCCATTTGAATTCTTAACCACCTGCTGCTCCTGCATGCTTAACTTCAGCGACTGGTGCAAAAGGACGCCCAGGTCTCGTTGCACTTCCCCTTCTCTGAATCTATTGCCATTCAGATAATCTGCCTTCCTGTTTTTGCCACCAAAGTGGATAACCTCGCATTTATCCACGTTATATTGCATCTGCCATGCTTTTGCCCAATCACCCAACCTGTCCAAATCATCCTGGAGTTTCTCGTCATCGTCCTCACAGCACACATGCCCACCCAGCTTTGTGTCACCTGCAATTCGGAGCTATTACATCTAGTTCCCTATTCTAGGTCATTAATATATATTTAGAATAGCTGGGGCCCAAGGACTGATACTTGCGATACCCCACTACTCATTGCCTGCCACTCGGAAAAAGACCCGTTATTCCAACACTTTGCTTTCTGTCTGCCAACCAGTTCTCTATCCAAGTCAATACCTTGCCCCCAATCCCATGTGCCATTATTTACATGCTAATCTCTTATGCGGGACCTTATCGAAAGCCTTCAGAAAGTCCAAATACACCGGCCTAGAAATTGAGTTTTGGCGCAGCCAGGTCTTTAGCGCCGGAAGTTACTGCCGGCGCTAAGTCCCTCTGCGCGCGCCAAAAATTCAGTAGCGCCGCGCCCAAACGGCTGCCGGCGCTACTGGAGGATTTCAGCGCCTCCCAATGGGCGCCAACTGCCCCATTGCGGCGCTGTTCCGGTGCTGCGGCACCCGATGCGGTGCGGCAGGCTGGGGACGTGCAGGCCTCCTCCTCCCGTTAAGGAGGAGCTGCCTGCACCCGGCCACGGCCCGCGCAAATCAGCTTAAAAATGAGCCCAGCACCTCGGACAAGTGCCAGGCTTGCATCTATTCCGGGGGGGGGGGAGATGTCCGGGGAGGGAGCTGCGGGCAGGCGGCCGGCGGGAAAGTGGCCGGCCGCCGCGGGGACTTTAATGTGCCGGCGCAATCTGGAGTAAGGCACCTCTAACAGAACGTTGCTTGCGGCTGCCACGGGCGAGGCGGCCGCAACTCAATTTCGGAGTTCGGGCGGGTTACCACGGCAACCGGGACGCTGCGCACACCGATGACGTCATCGGTGCCGGCGCAGCGCTACCGGTGCAACGCCGATTTAGGGCCCCAGGGAATTTCTAAATTGGCCATAACTCTGGCGCTAGTCCCTCTAGCGACTCAAAAGCGGCGCTAAGGCAACTGAATTTCTAGGCCACCACATCCACTGGTTCTCGCTTATCTATTTTACCAGTTAGATCCTCAAAAAATTCCAGTAGATTAGTCAAGCACGACTAACCTTTTGTAAATCCATGTTGACTTTGTCCGATCCTGCCACTGTTTTCCAAGTGCTCTGCTATTACATCTTTTGTAATGGGCTCTAGCATTTTCCCCATGACCGATGTCAGGCTTACCAGTCTGTAATTCCCGTTTTCTCTCTACCAACTTTTTTGAATATTGGGGTAGCTTTAGCTACCCTCCAGTCCATGGGTACTGTTCCAGATTCCATCGAATGCTGGAAGGTGATCAGCAAAGCATCAACTATTTCTAGGGTAACTTCCTTAAGGACCCTAGTATGTCGATTATCAGGCCCTGGAGATTTATCGGCCTTCAATCCCATCAATTTCCCTAACACCATTTCCCTACAAATACTGATTTCTTTCAGTTCCTCCCTTTCATCAGACCCTATGTTCCCCGACATCTCTGGGAGGTTATTTGTTTCCTCCTTTTTGAAGACAGAACCAAAACATGTATTTAATTGGTCAGCCATTTATTTGTTCCCATTATAAATTTCCCTGATTCTGACTACAAGAGACCTATGCTTGACTTCATCAATCTTTATCTCTTCACATATCTATAAAAGCTTTTACAGTCAGTTCTAATGTTACCTGCAAGCTTACTCTCATATTCTATTTTCCCATTCTTAATTAATCCCTTTGTCCTCATTTGTTGATTCCTAAACTGCTCCCAATCGTCAGGTTTACTGCTTTTTCTGGCCAATTTATATGTCCTCTCCTTGGATCTTATGCTATCCCTAATTTCCCTTGCTAGACAAGGTTGAGTCACCTTATTTGTTTTATTTTTATACCAAACTGGGATGAACAAATTCTGTAGTTCATCCATGCGGTCTTTGAATGTTTGCCATTGCCTATCCACCGTCAACCCTTTGAGTGACATTCCCCAATCAATCCTATCCAACTCGCCCCTCAGACCATCGTAGTTTCCTTTATATATATTTAGGACCCTAGTCTCTGATTCGAATACTACATTCTCCATTATAATGAAGAATTCGATCATATTAAGATCGCTCCAACCCAAGCGGCCTCGTACAACAAGATTGCTAATTAATCCTTTCTCATTACATAATACCCAGTCTATGATGGCCTGATGACAATTTGGTCCAGGAAACCATCCCTTAAACACTCCAGGAATTCCTCCTCCACAGAATTGTTATAAGTTTGGTTAGCCCAATCTATATGTAGATTAAAGTCACCCATGATGACTGCTGTGCCCTTATTGCACGCTTCTCTAATTTCCCTTTTAATGCTGGGCCAGTTTATTGGTGCCGGCTTGGTATCTGACTTCTGGGCCACTTTATTGGCGCTTTTTAAATTTTGGACTACTGGGCCTGGTGCTAGTTTAGATTCTGACTCTGGGCCAGTTTAACGCTGGTGGTTTAGTTGCTGACTCCTGGGCCACCTTATTATTGCTGGTTTTGTTTCTGACTCCTGGGTCAATTTATTGTTCCTGGATTGTTTCTGACTCCTGCGTCAGTTTATTGCCACTGGGCCAGTTTATCGGTGCTGATTTAGATTCTGACTCCTGGACCAGTTTAACGTCGCTGGTTTAGTTTTTGACTCCTCAGCCAGTTTATCGGTGCTGGTTTAGTTTCTGACTTTTGGGCCAGATTACCGGTGCAGGTTTAGTTTCTGACTCCTGTGTCTGTTTATCGTTGCTGGTTTTATTTCTGACTTCTGGGCCAGTTTATCGGTGCAGGTTCAGTTTCTGACTGCTGGGACAGTTTATTGGTGCTGGTTTAGTTTCTGACTCCTGCGACAGTTTATTGGTGCTGGTTTAGTTTCTGACTGCTGGGCCAGTTTATCGGTGCTGGTTCAGTTTCTGACTCCTGAGTCAGTTTATTGCCGCTAGGCCAGTTTATTGGTGCTGATTTAGATTCTGAATGCTGGGCCAGTTTATCGGTGCTGGTTTAGATTCTGACTCCTGGGCCAGTTTATTGTTGCTGGTTTAATTACCTACTCCTGGGTCAGATTACTCGTGTCAGTTTATTTTCTCACTCCTGGGCCAGTTTATTGGCGCTGGGCCAGTTTCTGACTCCTGGGTCAGTTTATTGGTGATGGTTTAGTTTCTGACTCCTGGGTCAGTTTATCGGTGCTGGCTAATTTCTGAATCCTGGGCACATGTATCAGAGCTGATTTTGATTCTGTCTCCTGGGGCAGTTTACCAATGCAGGTTTAGTTGCTGACTCCTGCGCCAGTTGATCGGTTTTGGCTTGGTTTCTGACTCCTGGTTCAGTTTATTGCCACTAGGGCAATTTATTGGTGCTGGTTTAGTTTCTGACTCCTGGGCCAATTTATTGGTGCTGGACAGTTTCTGACTCCTGGGCCAGTTTATCATTGCTGGTTTACTGTCGGACAGGTGGACCAGTTTATTGTTGCCGGTTTGGTAGCTGTCTTCTGGGCCACTTTATTGGTGCTTTTTTAATTTGTGGCTCCTGGGCCAGTATATCGGTGCTAGTTTAGATTCTGACTCCTGGGCCAGTTTATTGGTGCAAATTTAGATTCTGTCTCCTGGGCCAGGTTAGTGGTGCTGGTTTAGATTCTGACTCCTCGGCCAGTTTATTGGTGCTTGTTTAGTTTCTGACTCGTGGGCCAGTTTTTTTGTGCTTGTTTACTGTCTGACTACTTGGGCTAGTTTATTGATACGTGTTTAGTTTCTGACTGCTGGGACAGTTTATTGGAGCTTGTTTAATTTCTGACTCCTCGGTCAGTTTATCGATGCTGGTTTAATTTCTGACTCCTCGGTCAGTTTATCGATGCTGGTTTAATTTCTGACTCCTGGGTCAGATTATCGCTGCTAGTTAACTTTCTGACTCTTGAGCCAGTTCTTTGGTGGTGGTTTAGTTTCTGAATCCTGGGTCAGATATTGTTGCTGGTTTAGTTTCTGACTGCTGGCCAGTTTATCGGTGCTGATTTAATTTCTGACTCCTGGGCCAGGTTATTGGTGCTGGTTTAATTTCTGACTAGGGTCCAGTTTATTGCTGCAAATTTAATTTCTGACTCCTGGCCCAGTATATCGGTGCTGATTTGGATTCTGTCCAATATATCTTTGCTGGTTTAGTGTCTGACCACTGAACCAGTTTATCTGTGCTGGTTTAGTTTCTGACTCCTGTGCCAGTTTATTGTCGCTGGGCCAGTTTCTGACTCCTGGGTCAGTTTATTGGTGCTGGTATAGTTTGTGACTCCTGGGACAGTTTATCGGTGCTTGTTTATTTTCTGACTCCTGGGCCACTTTTTTGGTGCTGGTTTAGTTTCAGACTCATGGGTCAGTTTATTGGTGCTGTTCAGTTTCTGAATGCTCTGCCATTTTATTGGTGCTGGCTTACTTTCCGACTCCTGTGCCAGTTTATTTGTGTTTGTTTATTTTCTGACTCCCGGGCCATTTTATTGGTGCTGGTTTATATTCCGACTCCTCGGCCAGTTTATCAGTGCTGGTTTAGTTTCTGACTCCTGGGCCAGTTCATTGGTGGTGGATTAGTTTTTGACTCCTGTGCCAGTTTATTGTTGTTTCTTTAGTGTCTGACTCCTGGGCCAGTTTTTTGGTGCTTGTTTACTTTCTGACTCCTTGGGCTAGTTTATTGGTACGTGTTTAGTTTCTGACTGCTGGGCCAATTTATTGGTGCTGGTTTAGTTTCTGACTCATGAGACAGTTTATCGGAGCTTGTTTAATTTCTGAATCCTCGGTCAGTTTATCGATGCTGGTTTAATTTCTGACTCCTCGGTCAGTTTATCGCTGCTGGTTCACTTTCTGACTCCTGGGTCAGTTTATTGGTGCTGGTTTAATTTCTGACTCGGGGCCAGTTTATTGGTGCTAATTTAATTTCTGACTCCTGGCCCAGTATATCGGTGCTGATTTAGATTCTGTGAAATTTATCGTTGCTGGATTAGTGTCTGACTACTGTGCCAGTTTTTTGGTGCTGATTTAGTTTCTGACTGCTGAACCAGTTTATTGGCGCTGGTATGTTTTATCACTGCTGGGACAGTTTATTGGGGCTGGTTTGGTTTTTGACTCCTGGGCCAATTTATTTGTGCTGGATAGTTTCTGACTCCTGGGTCAGTTTATTAGTGCTGGTTTAGTTTCTGACTTCTGGGCCAGTTTATCGGTTCTGGTTTAGTTTGTGACTCCTGGGACAGTTTATTGGTGCTGGGCCAGTTTATCAGTGCTTGTTTAGGTTCTGACTGCAGGGCCAGTTTATTGCTGCTGGTTTGGTTTCTGACTCCTGGGTCTATTTACTTTTGCTGGTTTAGTTTGTGACTCCTGGGCCAGTTTATTGGTGCTTGTTTAGTTTCTGATTCCTTAGTCGGTTTATTGCCGCTGAGCTAGTTTATTGGTGCTGAATTAGTTTCTGGTTCATCGGCCAGTTTGTTGCTGCTTGTTTGGTTTCTGACTCCTGGGCCAGTTTATTGGTGCTGTTTTAGTTTCTGGTTCATCGGCCAGTTTATAGGTGCTTGTTTGGTTTCTGACTCCTGGGCCAGTTTATTGGAGCTTGTTTGGTTTCTGACTCCTGGGCCAGTTTATTGGTGCTGGTCTATTTTCTGACTGCTGGGCCAGTTTATTGGTGCTTGTTTATTTTCTGACTCCTGGGCCAGTTAATTGGTGGTGGATTAGTTTCTGACTCCTGGGCCAGTTTATTGGTGCTGGTTTATATTCCAACTCCTGGGCTAGTTTATCAGTGCTTGTTTAGTTTCTGACTCCTCGGTCAGTTTATCGATGCCAGTTTACTTTCCAACTCCTGGGCCAGTTCAGTGCTGGTGGTTTAGTTTCTGAATCCTGGGCCAGTTCATTGGTGTTGGATTAGTTTCTGAATCCTGAGCCAGTTCATTGGTGGTGGATTAGTTTCTGACTCCTGGGCCAGTTCAGTGCTGGTGGTTTAGTTTCTGACTCTTGTGCCAGTTTATCGGTTTTGGCTTAATTTCTGACTCCTGGGTCAGTTTATTGCTGCTGGTTTATTTTCTGACTGCTGTTCCAATTTATCTTTGCAGGTTTAGTTTCAGACTGCTGGTCCAGCTTATCAGTGCTTGTTTAGTGTCTGACTTCTGTGCCAGTTTTTCGGTGCTGGTTTTGATTCTGACTCCTGGGCCAGTTTATCGGTGCTGGTTAGATTCTGACTCCTGGGTCAGCTTATCGGTGCTGGTTAGATTCTGACTCCTGGGTCAGCTTATCGGTGCTGGTTTAATTTATGACTCCTTGGCCAGTTTATTGGTCCTGGTTTAATTTCTGACTGCTGGTCCATTTTATTGGTGCAGGTTTAGTTTTCTGACTCCTGGGCCAGTTTATTGGTGCTGGTTTATTTTCTGACTCCTGGGACAGTTTCTCGGTGCTGGGCCAGGTTTCAAGTGCTGGTTTAGCTTCTAACTGCTGTGTCAATGTAATGGTGCTGCTTTTATATCTGATTCCTGGGTCAGTTTATTGCTGCTGGTTTAGTTTATAGATCTTCGGTCAGTTTATAGATGTTCCGCCAGTTAATAGATGGGAGGTCAGTTAATTGATGCTGGTTTAGTTTATATATGTTCGGTCAGTTTATTGCTGCTCGGTCAGTTTATTGCTGCTGGTTTAGTTTATATATGTTCGGTCAGTTTATCGATGCTGGGTCTGTTTATTACTGCTGGTTTAGTTTATATATGTTCTGTCAGTTTAATGATGGTGGGTCAGTTTATTGATGCTAGTTTAGTTTATATATGTTCGGTCAGTTTATCGATGCTGGGTCCGTTTATTACTGCTGGTTTAGTTTATATATGTTTGGTCAGTTTATCGATGCTGGGTCTGTTTATTACTGCTGGTTTAGTTTATATATGTTCAGTCAGTTTATTGCTGCTGGGTCTGTTTATTACTGTTGGTTTAGTTTATAGATCTTCGGTCAGTTTATATATGTTTGGTCAGTTTATTACTGCTGGGTCAGTTTATTACTGCTGGTTTATTTTATACATGTTCAATCAGTTAATCAACGCGGGGTCAGTTTATTACTGTTGGTTTAGTTTATAGATCTTCGGTCAGCTTATATATGTTTGGTCAGTTTATCGATGCTGGGTCTGTTTATTACTGCTGGTTTATTTTATATATGTTCAACAGTTAATAAACGTGGGTTCAGTTTATTACTGCTGGGTCTGTTTACTGCTGGTTTAGCTTATAAACATGGTCACACCTATGAAGTTAATTAATGCAGATGTAGTCCATGGTCATGGACAGGACGGTGTCACTACGAGTGAGGCAGGTACGGGGATCAAGGAAGTAGTGTTAGAGGAGCTGCAGCCCCTGCTCTTGCCCAACAGGTTCGAGGTTCTTACTCCCTGTGGGGACAGGAGCAGGGACTGCAGGGAGGATGAGCAACCTGGCCACAGCACCGTGGAACGGGGGGCAATTCAAGAGGGGGGAGTAAATAGAAATGTTGTAGTGGTAGGGGATAGTATTATTAGGGGGATAGATAGAGTTCTCTGCAGCCGAGAGCGAGAGTCCCGAAGGCTGTGTTGCCTACCCGGTAGGGTTAAGGACATCTCCTCTGGGCTGGAAAGAACTTGCAGTGGGAGGGGGTGAATCCAATTGTCGTGGTCCATGTTGGTACAAACGACATAGATAGGACTAGGAAGTCGGTTCTGTTAAAGGAGTATGAGCAGCTAGGGGTCAAATTAAAAGACAGAGCCTCAAGGGTAATAATCTCTGGATTATTACCTGAGCCACGAGTGAATTTGGCTAGGACAAATAAAATTAGAGAGTTAAATGCGTGGCTCAAAGACTGGTGTGGGAGAAATGGGTTTTGCTTCCTGGGACACTGGCACCAGTACTGGGGCAGGAGGGAGCTGTTCCGTTGGGACGGGCTTCACTTGGCCAGTGCTGGGGCTAGAGTCCTGGCGGATCATATAACTAGGGCTGTAGAGAGGGCTTTAAACTAACTAGTGGGGGGGAGGTTCCTAGAGAGCAAGTAATAAAAATGACAACAGAGAAGGTCATAGACTTAGGTAGCAGTGGGGAAATTAAAAACCAGAGCGTGCCAGGAAGGGGCAAAAGGTATGGAGTAAAAGTTAAAGTAATAAAAAGGGCAAAAGCAGGAACTAAGTGTTACAAAACATATTTGAAAGTTCTCTATCTGAATGCACATAGCATTCATAACATAATAGATGAGTTAATGGCGCAAATAACTACATATGGGTATGATCTTGTGGCCATTGCAGAAACATAGCTGCAGGGTGACAATGCCTGGCAATTAAACATATCAGGTTATTTAATGATCAGGAAGGACAGGCATGAAGGAAGGGGAGGTGGGGTGGCTATGTTAATAAAGGAAGGAATCACTGTAATAGAGAAATGATATTGGGTCAAAAGATCGGGATAATGAAACAGTTTGGGTGGAGATAAGGAATAATAAGGGGAAAGAAACACTAGTGGGCGTAGTCTATAGGCCTCCGAACAGTTGCAACACTGTTGGATGGAGTATCAATCAGGAAATAGTTGAGGCTTGTAATAAGGGAACATCTATAATTATGGGGGATTTTAACTATCATATTAATTGGACCAATCAAATTGGGCAGGGCTGCCTTGAGGATGAGTTCATTGAGTGTATTAGGGATGGGTTTCTTGAACAGTATGTAACTGAACCGACCAGGGGGCAAGCAACCTTAGATCTGGTCCTGTGTAATGAGACAGGATTAATTAAAAATGTCCGAGTAAAGGATCCCCTTGGAATGAGTGACCATAACATGGTTGAATTCCATATTCAATTAGAGGGTGAGAAGGTTGGATCTCAAACAAGTGTGCTAAGCTTGAATAAAGGAGACTATGAAGGTATGAGAGCGGAATTGAGTAGAGTTGATTGGGAAAATAGATTAATGGGTAAGATGATACATGATCAGTGGTGTACATTTAAGGAATTATTTCACAACTTCCAAATAATATATATTCCACTGTGAAGGAAAGGGTGTAAAAGAAAAGACAGTCTTCCATGGCTAAGTAAAGCATATGAGGTAGCCAAATCTAGTGGGAGGATAGAGGATTGGGAAAACTTTAAAAGACAGCAAAAAATAACAAAATGATTGATTAAGAAAGGGAAGATAGATTATGAAAGTAAATTAGCAAAAAATATAAAAGCAGAAAGGAAGTGTTTTATAGTTATATAAAAGGAAAAAGGGTGGCTAAAGTAAATGTTGGTCCCTTAGAGGATGAGACCGGGAAATTAATGGTGGGAAATATGGAGATGGCAAAAACACTGAATGAATATTTTGTATCAGTCTTTACAGTGGAGGACACTAAAAATATCCCAACACTGGACAAAAAGGGGGCTATAGTGGGGGAGGAGCTAAACACGATCAAAATCACTAAGGAAGTGGTACTCGGTAAAATAATGGGACTCAAGGCGGGTAATCACCTGGACCGGATGGCTTACATCCTAGAGTCTTGAGGGAAGTGGCGGTAGGGATTGTGGATGCATTGGTAATTTTCCAAAACTCCCTGGACTCAGCAAAGGTCCTGCCAGACTGGAAAACTGCTAATGTAACACCCTTATTTAAAAAGGGCAGTAGACAGAAGGCTGGAAACTATAGATCGGTTAGCCTAACATCTGTGGTAGGTAAAATTTTGGAGTCCATTATTAAGGAGACAGTAACAGGACATTTGGATAATCATAATTTAATAGGACAAAGTCAGCATGGTTTTATGAAGGGGAAGTCATGTTTGACAAATTTGCTGGAGTTCTTTGAGGAAGTAACATATAGGGTGGATAAAGGGGAACCAGTGGACGTAGTGTATTTAGACTTCCAAAAGGCATTTGACAAGGTGCCACACAAGATTATTGCTTAAGATAAAAAATCACGGGATTGGTGGTAATATTCTGGCATGGATAGAGGATTGACTATCTAGCAGAAGGCAGAGAGTTGGGATAAATGGTTCATTCTCAGACTGGCAATCAGTAACTAGTGGAGTTCCGCAGGGGTCGGTGCTGGGTCCCCAACTCTTTACAATCTATATTAACGATTTGGAGGAGGGGACCAAGTGTAACATCAAAGTTTGCAGATGCTACTAAGATGGGGGGGGGAAAGTAGTGAGTGAGGAGGACATAAAAAACCTGCAAGCGGACATAGAAAGGCTGAGTAAGTGAGCAGAGATTTGGCAGATGGAATACAATACTAGATTTTTTCTGACTCCTGGGTCAGTTTATTGCCACTGGGCAAGTTTATCGGTGCTGATTTAGATTCTGACTCCTGGGTCAGTTTATTGGTGCTGGTTTAGTGTCTGACTCCTGGGCTACGTTATTGGTTCTGGTTTAGTTTCTGACTCCTGGGCCAGTTTTTGGTGCTTGTATCGTTTCTGACTCCTGAGCCAACTTATCGGAGCTGGTTTATTTTATGACTCCTGGGCCCGTTTATTGGTGCTGGTTTAGTTTCTGACTCGTGCTGCAGTTTATCGTTGCTTATTTAGTTTCTAACTCCTAGGTCGGTTTATTGTTGCTGGTTTAGTTTCTGACTCCTGGGCCAATTTATCTGTGCTGGTTTAGTTTCTGTCTCATGGGCCAATTTTTGATGCCGGTTTGGTATCTGACTTCTGGGCCACTTTATTGGTGCTTTTTAAATTTGTGACTCCAGTGCCAGTTTATCGGTGCTAGTTTAGATTCTGACTCCTGGGCCAATTTATCGGTGCTGGTTGGATTTCCCACTGATGCGCCAGTTTATTGTTGCTGGATAGTTTCTGACTCCTGGGCCATTTTATCAGTGCTGATTTAGTTTCTGACTCCTGGGTCACTTTATTGTTGCTGGTTTACATTCTGACTGCTGTGCCAGTTTATTGGTGCTGGTTTAGATTCTGACTGCTGGGCCAGTTTATCGGTGCAGGTTTAGTTTCTGACTCCTGGGCCACTTTATCGGTGCTGATTTAGTTTTGGATTCCTGTGTGAGTTTATCATTGCTGGTTTTGTTTCTTACTCCTGGGCCAGTTTATCGGTGCTGATTTAACTTCTGACTCCTCTGCCCATTTATTGACGCTGGGCCAGTTTATCGGTGCTGATTAAGTTTCAGGCTCTTGGGCCAGGTTATTTGTGCTGGTTTAATTTCTGACTCGGTGCTAATTTAGTTTCTGACTCCTGGTCCAGTATATCGGTGCTGGTTTAGATTCTGACTCCTGGGCCACTTTATCGTTGCTGGTTAAGTGTCAGGCTGCTGGGCCTGTTTTTTGGTGCCAATTTGGTATCCGACTTGTTCCCCACTTTTTGGTGCTAGTTTAGTGTGTGACTCCTGGGCCAGTTTATCGGTGCTCGTTTTATTCTCACTCCTGGGCCACTTAATTAGTGCTGGTTTAGTTTCTGACTCCTGGTCCAGTTTAATGGTGCTGGATAGTTTCTGGCTGCTAGGACAGTTTATTGGTGCTTGTTTACTTTCTGACGCATGGGCCAGTTTATCGGTGCTTATTTATTTTTTAACTCCTGTGCCTGTGTATTGGTACTGGTTTAATTTCTGACTCCTGGGCCAGTTTATCTGTGCTGGTTAATTTCTGTCTCCTGGTTCAGTCTATTGGTGCTGGTTTAGTTTGTGACATCTTGGTCAGTTTATTGGTGCTGGTTTAGATTCTGACTCCATGGTCAGTTTATTGGTACTGGTTTAATTTGTGACTCCTGGGCCAGTTTACCTGTGCTGGTTTAGTTTCTGACTCCTGGGTCAGCTTATTGTTGATGGTTTAGTTTCTGACTCCTCGGCCAGTTTATTGGTGCTGCTTTAGTTTCTGACTGCTGGGCCAGTTTATTGATACTGGTTTGTTTGTGACTCCTGGGACTGTTTATTGGTGCTGGTTTAATTTCTGACTGTGGGGCCACTTTTTGGTGCGGTTTAGATTCTGACTCCTGGGCCAGTTTATTGATGCTGGTTTAGTTTGTGACTCCTGGGCCAGTTTGTCGGTTGTGGTTTAGCTTGTGCCTCATGAGCCAGTTTATTGGTGCTTGTTTAGTTTCTGACTGCTGGGCCAGTTTACTGCCGCTGGGCCAGTTTATCAGTGCTGATTTGATTTCTGATTCCTTGGCAAGTTTATTGGTGCTGATTTAGTTTCTGGCTCCTCGGCCAGTTTATTGTGCTTGCTAAGTTTCTGAATCCTGGGCCAGTTTATTGTGCTTGCTAAGTTTCTGACTCCTGGGCCAGTTTATCAGTGGTGGGTTAGTTTGTGACTCCTGGGCCAATATATTGGTGCTTGTTTTGCTTCTGACTGCTGAGACAGTTTATTGCCGCTGTGCCAGTTTATCAGTGCTGAATTATTTTCTGACTCATGGGCCAGTTTATCGGTGCTGGTTAGTTTTCAGACTCCTGGGCCACTTTATTGGTGCTGGTATAGTTTCTGACTCCTGGTCCAGTTCAATGGTGCTGGAAAGTTTCTGACTACTGGGACATTTTATTGGTGTTTGTTTACTTTCTGACACGTGGGCCAGTTTATCAGTGCTTATTT
This sequence comes from Somniosus microcephalus, assembly GCF_052327205.1. Lineage (NCBI taxonomy): Eukaryota > Metazoa > Chordata > Chondrichthyes > Squaliformes > Somniosidae > Somniosus > Somniosus microcephalus. The sequence continues at coordinate 58,358,870 of NW_028225179.1, forward strand.
AGTTTCTAACTCCTGTGTCTGTTTATTGTTGCTGGTTTAATTTCTGACTCCTGGGATTGTTTATCTGTGCTGGGCCTGTTTGTTGCCCCTGGGCCAGTTTATCGGTGCTGAATTCGTTTCTGACTCCTGGGCCAGTTTATCACAGCTGATTTAGATTCTGACTCCTGGGACAATTTATCAGTGCTGGTTTAATTGCTGACTCCTGGGCCAGCTAATCGGTGCTGGGCCACATTATCGGTGATGGTTTAATTTCTGACTCCTGGACCAGTTAATCAGTGCTGAAATATTTTCTGACTCCTGGGAGTTTATTGGTGCTGGTTTACATTCTGACTGCTGGGCCAGTTTATTGGTGCTTGTTTTATTTCTGACTGCAGGGTCAGTTTATTGGTACTGGTTTAGTTTCTGATTCCTGGGCCAGTTTATTCGTGCTTGTTTAATTTCTGGCTCCTCGGTCAGCTTATCTATGCAGGTTTAATTTCTGACTCCTTGGTCAGTTTATTGGTGCTGGCTTATTTTCTGACTCCTGAGCCAGTTCATTGGTGCGAGTTTAGTTTCTGACTCCTGGGTCAGTTTATCAGTGCTGGTTTAGTTTCTTATTCCTGTGCCGGTTTATCATTGCTGATTTAGTTTCTGACTCCTGGGTCAGTTTATCAGTGCTGGTTTAGTTTCTTATTCCTGTGCCAGTTTGTTGGCGCTGGGTCAGTTTATCGGTGCTGATTAAATTTCAGACTCCTGGGCCAAGTTATTGGCGCTGCTTTAATTTCTGACTTGGGGCCAGTTTATTGGTGCTAATTTAATTTCTGACTCCTGACCCAGTATATCGCTGGTAGTTTAGATTCTGACTCCTGGGCCAGTTTATCATTGCTGGTTTAGTATCTGATTGCTGGGACAGAATTTTTGGTGCCAGCTTGGTATCTGACTTCTGGGCCACTTTATTGGTGCTGGTTTAGTTTGTGACTCCTGGGCCAGTTTATTGGTGCTGGTTTAGTTGTTGACTCCTGGGCCAGTTTATCAGTGCTCGTTTAGTTTCTGACTCCTTTCCAGTTTATCAGTGCTGGTTTGCTTTCTCACTGCTGGGCCAATTTATTGGTGCTGGTTTGTTTTCTGATTCCAGAGCCTGTTTATTGGTGCTGGATAGTTTCTGACTGCTGGGCCAGTTTATTGGCGCTGATTTAATTTCTGAATCCTAGGCCAGTTTATCTGTGCTTGTTTACTTTCTGACTCGTGGTGCAGATTATCGGTGCTTGTTTAGTTTCAGACTCCTGCGTCTGTTTATTGATGCTGGTTTAGTTTCTGACTCCTAGGCCAGTTTATTGCCGCTGGGCCAGTTTATCAGTGCTGAATTATTTTCTGACTCTTGGGCTTGTTTAACAGTGCTGGTTCAGGTTCTGACTCCTGGGCCAGTTTATTGGTGCTTGTTTAGTTACTGACTCCTGAGCCAGTTCATTGATGCTTGTTTACTTTCTCACTCCTCAGTCTGTTTGTTGTTGCTGGTTTAGTGTTGGACTGCTGGGCCAGTTTATTGGTGCTTTTTTAATTTGTGACTCCTGGGCTCGTTTATCGGTGGTAGTTTAGATTCTGACTACTGGGTCAGTTTATTGTTGCTGGTTTGGTTTCTGACTCCAGGCCAGTTTATTGGTGCTGGTTAATAAGAACATAAGAAGTAGGAGCAGGAGTATGCCATATGGCCCCTCGGGCCTGCTCCGCCATTCAATAGGATCATGGCTGATCCAAACCTAGACGCACATCCACTGCCCTGCACTCTCCCCGTAACCCCTAATTCCCTTGTCTGCTAGGAAACTGTCTATCTCCGTTTTAAATTTATTTAATGTTGCAGCTTCCACAGCTCTCTGGGGTAGGAAATTCCATAGATTTACTACCCTCTGAGTGAAGAACTTTCTCCTCATCTCAGTTATGAAAGGGCAGCCCCTTATTCTAAGATTATGCCCCCTAATTCTAGTCTCACCCATCAGTGGAAACATCCTCATCGAATCCACCCGATCAAGCCCCCTCACAATCTTATGTTTCGAAAAGATAGCCCCTCATTCTTCTGAACTCCAATGAATAGAGGCCAAACCTACTTAACCTTTCCTCATACGTCAACCCCCCTCATCTCCGGAATCAATGGAGTGAACCTTCACTGAACTGCCTCGAGAGCAAGTATATCTTTTCTTAAATATGGAAACCAAAACTGCTCGCAGTATTCCAGGTGTGGCCTCACCAATACCCTGTATAACCTCAGCAAGACTTCCCTGTTTTTATACTTCATCCCCCTTACAATGGTTTCGTTTCTGACTCCTGTGCCTATTTATTGTTCCTGGATTGTTTGACTCCTGGGTCAGTTTATTGCCACTGGGCCAATTTATCGGTGCTGATTTGGATTCTGAATCATGGAGCAGTTTATTTGTGCGGGGCCAGTTTATCAGTGCTGATTAAGTTTCTGGCTCCTTGGCTAGTTTATTGGTGCTCATTTAGTTTCTGGCTCCTCGGTCAGTTTATTGTGCTGGCTAAGTTTCTGACTCCTGGGCCTGTTTATCGGTGCTGGTTTAGATTCTAACAGCTGGGCCAGTATATTGGTGCTTTTTGGTTTCTGACTCCTGGGCCATTTTATTGGTGGTGGTTTAGTTTCTGACTCCAGGGCTAGTTTATTGGTGCTGGTTTAATTTCTGACTCCTGGGGCAGTTTATCTGTGCTGGTTTAGTTTCCTACTCCTGGGTCAGATAATTCGAGTCAGTTTAGTTTCTGACTCCTGTGTCAGTTTATTAGCGCTGGTTTAGTTTCTGACTCCTGGGCCAGTTTACCAGTGCTGGGCCAGTTTATTGCTGCTGGGCCAATTTATCGGTGCTGAATTCGTTTCTGACTTCTGGGCCAGTTTATCAGTGCCGGTTAAGTTGCTGACTCCTGGGCAATTGATGGGTGCTGGTTTGGTTTCTGACTCCTAGGCCAGATTATTGGTGTTTGTTTAGTTTCTGACTCCTGGGCCAGTTTATCGATGCTGGTTTGATTTTTGACTCCTGGGCCAATTTATTGGTGTTGGTTTAGTTTCTGACTCCTGGGCCTGTTTAATGGTGCTTGTTTAGTTTCTGACACCTGGGCCAGTTTATCGTTGGTGGTTTAGTGTCTGGCTGCTGGGCCAGTTTTATGGTGCTGGATAGTTTCTGACTGCTGAGACAGTTTATTGGTGATTGTTTACTTTCTGACGCGTGGGCCAGTTTATCGGTGCTTATTTAGTTTCTAACTCCTGTGTCTGTTTATTGGTGCTGGTTTAATTTCTGACTCCTGGGACAGTTTATCTGTGCTTGTTTAGTTTCTGACTCCTGGATAAATTTATTGGTGCTGGTTTAGTTTCTTACTGCTGGGCCAGTTTATTGGTGATGGTTTAGTTTCTGACTCCTGGGACAGTTTATTGCCACTGGGCCAGTTTATCGGTGCTGAATTCATTTCTGTCTCCTGGGCCAGTTTATCGGCGCTGGTTTAGTTTCTGACTCCTCGGACAGTTTATTGGTGTTGGTGTGGTTTCTGACTCCTGAGTCATTTGATTGCCGCTGGGCCAGTTTATCGCTGCTGATTTAGTTTCTGACTGCTGGCCAATTTATTGATGCTGGTTTAGTTTGTGACTCCTGGGACAGTTTATTGGTGCTGATTTAGTTTCTGGTTCCTCGGCCAGTTTGTTGTGCTTGCTAAGTTTCTGACTCCTTGGCCAGTTTATCAGTGCTTGTTTAGATTCTGACTGCTGGGCCAGTTTATTGGTGCTTGTTTGGTTACTGACTCCTGGGCCACTTTATTGGTGCTGGTTAAGTTTCTGATTCCTGGGCCAGTTTGTTGCCACTAGGCCAGTTTATCGGTGCTGAATTCATTTCTGACTCCTGGGCCAGTTTATCAGAGCTCATTTAGATTTTAACTCCTGGGCCAGTTTATTGCCGCTGGGCCAGTTAATCCGTGTTGAATTATTTTCTGTCTTCAGTGCCAGTTTATTGGTGCTGGTTTATTTTCTGACTGCCGGGCCAGTTTATCGGTGCTGGTTTAGTTTGACTGCTGGGACAATTTATTGCTGTTGGTTTAGTTTATCACTGCTGGGACAGTTTATCGGTGCTGGTTTAGTTTATGACTGCTGGGTCAGTTTATTGCTGCTGCTTTAGTTTTTGACTCCTGGGCTAGCTTATTGGTGCTTGTTTATTTTCTGACTCTTGGGGATACTTTTTTGGTGATGTTTTAGTTTCTGACTCCTTGGCCACTTTTTTGGTGATGGTTTAGTTTCTGACTCCTGGGTCAGTTTATCGGTGCTGGTTTGGTTTCTGACTCCTGGGTCAGTTTATCGGTGCTGGTTTAGGTTCTGACCCCTGGGCCAGTTTATCATTGCAGGTTTAATTCATAACTGCTGGGACAGTTTCTCGGTGCTGGTTCAGTTTATGACTTCTGGGCCAGCAAATCAGTGCTGCTTTAGTTTCTGTCTCCTGGGCTGGTTTTTTGGTACTGATTTTGTTTTTGGCTCCTTAGCCAGTTTACTGTGCCTGTCTAGTTTCTGATTCCTGGGCCAGTTTATTGGTGCTTGTTTAGTTTCTGACTCCTGGGTCAGGTTATTGGTAATGGTTTAGTTTCTGACTCCTGGGTCAGGTTATTGGTGATGGTTTAGTTTCTGACTCCTAGGCCAGTTTATCAGAGCTGATTTAGATTCTGACTCCTGGGCAAGTTTACCAGTGCAGGTTTAGTTGCTGACTCCTGGGCCAGTTGATCAGTTTTGCATTGATTTCTGACTCCTGTGTCACTTTATTGCCACTAGGCCTGTTTATTGGTGCTGATTTAGTTTCTGACTCCTGGGCCAGTTTATTGATGCTGGTTTAGTTTCTGACTCCTGGGACAGTTTATGGATGCTGGTTTGATTTCTGACTCCTGGGCCAGTTTATTGATGATGGTTTAGTTTCTGACTCCTCGGCCAGTTTATGGATGCTGGTTTGATTTCTGACTCCTGGGCCAGTTTATTGCTGCTGGGCCAGTTAAACGGTTTTGAATTATTATCTGACTCCTGGGCTTGTTTATCGGTGCTGGATATGTTTCTGACTCCTGGGCCAGTTTATTGGTGCTGGTTCAATTTCTGTCTCCTGGGCCAGCTTATTGGTGCTTGTTTACTTTCTGACTCCTCGGTCTCTTTATCGTTGCTGGTTTAGTGTCGGACTGCTGGGCCAGTTTATTGGTGCCGGTTTGGTATCTGATTTCTGGCCCACTTTATTGGTGTTTTTTAAATTTGTGACCCCTGGGCCCATTTATCGGTGCTAGTTTATATTCAGTCTCTGGGCCAGTTTAACGGTGCTGATTTAGTTGCTGACTCCTGGTCCAGCTTACTGTTGCTGGTTTCGTTTCTGATGCCTGGGCCAGTTTATTGTTCCTGGATTGTTCCTGACTCCTGGGTCAGTTTATTGCCGCTGGGCCAGTTTATTGGTGCTGATTTAGTTTCTGACTCCTGGGCTTGTTTATCGGTGCAGGATTAGTTTATGACTGCTGGGACAGTTTATTGGTGCTGCTTTAGGCTATGACTGCCGGGCCAGTTTATTGGTGCTGGTTTAGTTTCTGACTCCTTGGCCAGTTTATTGTGTTTGTTTAGTTTCTGACTCTTGGGCCAGTTTATTGGCGCTGGGCCAGTTTCTGACTCCTGGGTCAGGTTTTTGGTGCAGGTTTAGTTGCTTACTGCTGGGCCATTTGATCGGTTTTGGATCGGTTGCTGACTAATGGGTCAGTTTATTGCCGCTAGGCCAGTTTATTGGTGCTGGTTTAGTTTCTGACTCCTGGGCCAGTTTATCGGTGCTGGTTTAGTTTCTGTCTCCTGGGCCAGTTTATTGGTGCTTGTTTAGTTTCTGTCTCCTGGGCCAGTTTATTGATGCTGGTTTAATTTCTGACTCCTCGGTCAGTTTATTGATGCTGGTTTAGTTTCTGACTCCTGGGTCAGTTTATCGTTGCTGGTTTATGTTCTGACTCCTGAGCCAGTTCATTTGTGCGGGTTTAGAATCGGAATCCTGGGTCAGTTTATTGTTGCTGGTTTAGCTTCTGACTGCTGGGCCAAATTATCGGTGCAGGTATAGTTTCTGACTCCTGGGCATGTTTATCGGTGCAACTTTAGTTTCTGATTTCTGGGCCAGTTTGACGGAGCTTGTTTCGTTTCTGACTCCTGGGCCAGTTTATTGTTGCTGGTTTTGTTTCTGACTCCTGGGCCAGTTTATTGACGCTGGGCCTGTTTATCGGTGCTGACTAAGTTCTGACTCCTGGCCCCGTTTATCAGTGCTGGTTTAGATTCTGACTCCTGGGCCAGTTTATCGTTGCTGGTTTAGTGTCTGACTACTGGGTCACTTTATTGGTGCTGGTTTAGTTTCTGACTGCGGAACCAGCTTATCTGTGCTGGTTTAGTTCCTGACTCCTGGGCCAATTTATTGTTGCTGGTTTTGTTGCTGGCTCCTGGGCCAGTTTATTGGTGCTGGTTTGGTTTCTCACTGCTGGTCCAGTTTATTGGTGCTGGTTTGATTTTGACTCCTGGGCCAGTTTATTGGTGTTGGATAGTTTGTGACTGCTGCTCCAGTTTATTGGTGCTGGTTTGATTTCTGACTCCTGGGCCTATTTATTGATGCTGGTTTAGTTTGTGACTCCTGGGACAGTTTATCGCTGCTCATTTAGTTTCTGGCTTCTCGGCCAGTTTATTGGTGCTGGTTTAGTTTCTGAATCCGTATTCAGTTTATTGCCACTGGGCCAGTTTATTGGTGCTGATTTAGTTTCTGGCTCATCGGCCTGTTTATTGGTGCTTGTTTGGTTTCTGACTGCTGGGCCAGTTTGTTGGTGCTGGTATAGTTTCTGACAACAGGGCAGTTTATTGATGCCGGTTTGATTTCTGACTCCTAGGCCAGTTTATTGCCACTGGGCCAGTTTCTCGGTGCTGAATTATTTTCTGACTCCTGGGCCAGTTTATTGGTGCTGGTTCAGTTTCTGACTGGGCCAGTGTTTCAGTGCTTGTTTGGTTTCGGACTCCTGTGTCAGTTTATCATTGATGGTTTAGTTTCTGACTCCTGACCCAGTTTGTCGGTGGTAGTTTTGTATCTGTCTCCTGTGCCAATTTATCGGTGCTGATTAATATTCTGCCTCCTGTGCCAAGTTATTGGTGCTAATTTAATTTCTTACTCCTGGCCCATTATATTGGTGCTAGTTTAGATTCTGACTCCTGAACCAGTTTATCATTGTTGGTTTAGTGTCTGATTGCTGGACTAGTTTTTTGATGCCAGTTTGGTATCTGACGTCTGGACCACTTTATTGGTGCTGGTTTAGTTTGTGTCTCCTGGGCCACTTTATCTGTGCTGGTTTAGTTGCTGACTCCTGGGCCAGTTTATTGGTGCTTGTTTACTTTCTGTCTCCTTGGCCTGTTTATCGTTGCTGGTTTACTTTCTAACTCCTGGGTCTGTTTATCGGAACTAGTTTAAATTCTGACTCTGTGCCAGTTTACCAGTGGTGGTTTAGTTGCTGACTCCTGGGCCAGCTTATTGGTGCTGGTTTCTTTTTTGACTCCTGGGCCAGTTTATTGGTGCTTGTTTACTTTCTAACTCCTGGGTCTGTTTATTGTTGCTGGTTTAGTTTCTGTCTCCTGGGCCAATTTATTGGTGCTGGTGCAGTTTCTGACTCCTGGGCAATTTTATTGGTGCTTGTTTACTTTCTGTCTCCTCGATCTGTTTATCGTTGCTGGTTTAGTGTCGGACTGCTGGGCCAGTTTATTGGTGCCGGTTTGGTATCTGATCTCTGGGCCACTTTATTGGTGCTTTTTTAAATTTGAGACTCCTGGGCCCGATTATCGGTGCTGGTTTAGATTCTGACTCTGGGCCAGTTTAACGGTGGTGGTTTAGTTGCTGACTCCTGGGCCAGCTTATTGTTGCAGGTTTCGTTTCTGACGCCTGGGCCAGTTTATTGTTCCTGGATTGTTTCAGAATCCTGCGTCAGTTTATTGCCGCTGGGCAAGTTTATCGGTGCTGATTTAGTTTCTGACACCTGGGCTAGTTTATCGGTGCAGGATTAGTTTAGGACTGCTGGGAAAGTGTATTGGTGCTGCTTTAGATTCTGACTGCCAGGCCAGTTTATTGGTGCTGGTTTAGTTTCTGACTCCTGGGCCACATTATTGGTGCTTTTTTAATTTGTGACTCCTAGGCCAGTATATCCGTGTTAGTTTAGATTCTGACTCCTGGGCCAGTTTATCAGTGCTGGTTTAGTTTCTGACTGCTGGGCCAGTTTATTGGTGCTGGTTTAGTTTCTGACTCCTGGGCCAGTTTATTGGTGTTGGTTTAGTTTCTGACTGCTGGGCCAGTTTATTGGTGCTTGTTTAGTTTCTGACTCCTGGCCCAGTTTTTTGGTGCTTGGTTACTTTCTGACTCCTGAGCCAGTTTATTGGTGCTGTTTTAATTTCTGACTCCTCAGTCAGTTTATCGATGCTGGTTTAATTTCTGACTCCTGAGTCTGTTTATCATTGCTGGATTATTTTCTGACTCCTGGGTCAGTTTATCGTTGCTGGTTTATTTTCTGAATCCTGAGCCAGTTCTTTGGTGCTGGTTTAGTTTCTGACTCCTGGGTCATTTTATTGGTGCTGGTTTTGTTTCTGACTCTTCGGCCAGTTTATTGACGCTGGGCCTGTTCATCGGTACTGACTAAGTTCTGACTCCTGGGCCAGGTTATTGGTGCTAATTTAATGTCTGACTCCTGGCCCAGGTTATCGGTGCTTGTTTAGATTCTGACTCCTGGGCCAGTTTATCGTTGCTGGTTTAGTGTCTGACTACTGGGCCAGTTTATTGGTGCCGGTTTGGTGTCTGACTTCTGGCCCACTTTATTGGTGCTGGTTTAGTTTCTGACTGTGGAAACAGCTTATCTGTGGTGGTTTAGTTCCTGACTCCTGGGCCAGTTCATTGTTGCTGCTTTTGTTGCTGACTCCTGGTCCAGTTTATTGGTGCTGGTTTGGTTTCTCACTGTTGGGACAGTTTATTGGTGCTGGTTTGGTTTTGACTCCTGGACCAGTTTATCGGTGCTGGATAATTTCTGACTCCTGGTCCGGTTTATTGGCGCTGGTTTAGTTTCTGACTCCTGTGTCTGTTTATTGGTGCTGGTTTAGTTTTTGACTCCTGTGTCTGTTTATTGGTGCTGGTTTAGTTTCTGACTCCTGGGCCAGTTTATTGGTGCTGGTTTGATTTCTGACTCCTGGGCCTATTTATTGATGCTGGTTTAGTTTGTTACTCCTGGGACAGTTTATTGCTGCTGATTTAGCTTCTGGCTCCTGGGCCAGTTTATTGGTGCCTGTTTAGTTTCTGAATCCTTAGTCAGTTTATTGCCGCTGGGCCAGTTTATTAGTGCTGATTTAGTTTCTGGCTCATCGGCCAGTTTATTGGTGCTTTTTTGGTTTCTGACTCCTGGGCCAGTTTATTGGTGCTGGTTTGGTTTTTGACTCCTAGGCCAGTTTATTGCCACGGGGCCACTTTCTCGGTGCTGAATTATTTTCTGACTCCTGGGCCAGTTTTATGGTGCTAGTTTAGTTTCTGACTCCTGGGCCAGTTTATTGGTGCTTGTTTAGTTTCTGACTCCTGAGCCAGTTTATTGGTGCTTGTTTAATTTCTGACTCTTCGTCAGTTTATCGTTGCTGGTTTAATGTCGGGCTGCTGGGCAATTTTATTGTTGCCAGTTTGGTATCTGAATTCTGGGCAACATTATTTGTGCTTTTTTAATTTGTGACTCCTGGGCCAGTTTATCAGTGCTGGTTTAGATTCTGACTCCTGGGCCAGTATATCAGTGGTTTACTTTCTGACTGCTGGGCCAATTTATCGGAGCTGGTTAATTTTATGACTCCTGAGCCAGTTCCTTGGTGGGGGTTTAGTTTCTGACTCCTGGGACAGTTTATCGGTGCAGGATTAGTTTCTGATCGCTGGGCCAGTTTTTCGGTGCTTGTTTAGTTTCGGACTCCTGTGTCAGTTTATCGTTGCTGGTTTAGTTTCTGACTCCTGAACCACACTATCGGTGCTGGTTTAGTGTCTGTCTCCTGTGCCAGTTTATTAGCGCTGGGCCAGTTTATCGGTGCTGATTAATTTTCTGACTCCTGGGCCAGGTTATTTGTGCTAATTTTATTTATCACTCCTGACCCAGTATATCGGTGCTAGTTTAGATTCTGACTCCTGGGCCAGTTTATCGTTGCTGGTTTAGTTTCTGATAGCTGGGCCATTTTTTTGATGCCGGTTTGGTATCTGACTTCTGGGCCACTTTATTGGTTCTGGTTTAGTTTGTGACTCCTGGACCAGTTTATCTGTGCTGGTTTAGTTGTTGACTCATGGGCCAGTATATCAGTGCTGGTTTAATTTCTCACTGCTGGGCCTCTTTGTTGGTGCTGGTTTGTTTTCTGACTCCTGGGCCAGTTTATTGGTGCTTCTTTACTTTCTCTGCCAGTTTATTGGTGCATGTTTACATTCTGACTCGTGATGCAGTTTATGGGATCTTGTTTAGTTTTTATCTCCTGTGCCTGTATATTGGTGCTGGTTTAGTTTCTGACTCCTGGGCCAGTTTATTGATGCTGGTTTAGTTTCTGTCTTCTGGGCCAATTTATTGGTGCTGGTTCAGTTTCTGACTCCTCGGCCTGTTTATTGTTGCTGGTTTAGTGTCAGACTGCTGAAACATTGAAACATAGAAACATAGAAGATAGTAGCAGGAGTAGGCCATTCGGCCCCTCGAGCCTGCTCCGCCATTCAATGCGATCATGGCTGATCATCCAAATTCAGTACCCGGTCCCTGCTTTCTCCCCATACCCCTTGATCCCTTTAGCCTTAAGAAATATATCCAACTCCTTCTTGAATATATTTACTGTATTGGCCTCTACTGCCTTCTGTGGAAGAGTATTCCACAGGTTCACCACTCTCTGGGTAAAGAATTCCTCCTCATCTCTGTCCTAAATGGCTTACCCCTTATCCTTAGACTGTGACACCTAGTTCCGGACACCCTGACCATCGGGAACATCCGTCCTGCATCTAGTCTGTCCAGTCCTGTCAGAATTTTATAAGTTTCAATGAGGTCCCCTCTCATTCTTCTAAACTCCAGCGAGTACAAACCGAATCGACCCAATCTCTCCTCATACGTCTTTCCTGCCATCCCAGGTATCAGCCTGGTGAATCATCGCTGAACTCCTTCCATGGCAAGATCATCCTTCCTCAGATAAGGTGACAAAACTGCACACAATACTCGAGATGTGGTCTCACCAAGGCCCTGTATAACTGCAGCAAGACATCCTTGTTCCTTTTCTCAAACCCTCTCGCTATGAAGGCCAACATGCCATTTGAATTCTTAACCACCCACTGTGCCTGCATGCTTACCTTCAGTGACTGGTGCAAAAGGACGCACAGGTCTCGTTGCACTTCCCCTTCTCCCAATCTATTGCCATTTAGATAATAATCTGCCTACCTGTTTTTGCCACCAAAGTGGATAACCTCGCCTTTAGCCACGTTATATTGCATCTGCCATGCTTTTGGCAATCACCCAACCTGTCCAAATCATCCTGGATTTTCTCGGCATCATCCTCACAGCACACACGCCCACCCAGCTTTGTGTCATCTGCAATTCGTAGATATTACATCCAGTTCCCTAGTCTAGGTCATTAATATATATTGTTAATAGCTGGGACCCAAGGACTGATACCTGCGATACCCCACTTGTCACTGCCTGCCACTCTGAAAAAGACCCGTTTATTCCAACACTTTGCTTTCTGTCTGCCAACCAGTTCTCTATCCAAGTCAATACCTTGCGCCCAATCCCATGTGCCATTACTTTACATGCTAATCTCTTATGCGGGACCTTTTCGAAAGCCTTCTGAAAGTCCAAATACACCCCATCCACTGGTTCTCGCTTATCTATTTTACCAGTTACATCCTCAAAAAATTCCAGTAGATTAGTCAAGCACGACTTACCTTTTGTAAATCCATGTTGACTTTGTCCGATCCTGCCACTGTTTTCCAAGTGCTCTGCTATTACATCTTTTGTAATGGGCTCTAGCATTTTCCCCACGACCGATGTCAGGCTTACCAGTCTGTAATTCCCGTTTTCTCTCTACCAACTTTTTTGAATATTCGGGTAACTTTAGCTACCCTCCAGTCCATGGGTACTGTTCCAGATTCCATCAAATGCTGGAAGATCATCAGCAAAGCATCAACTACTTCTAGGGTCACTTCCTTAAGGACCCTAGTATGTAGATTATCAGGCCCTGGAGATTTATCGGCCTTCAATCCCATCAATTTCCCTAACACCATTTCCCTACAAATACTGATTTCTTTCAGTTCCTCCCTTTCATCAGACCCTATGTTCCCCGACATCTCTGGGAGGTTATTTGTTTCCTCCTTTGTGAAGACAGAACCAAAATATGTATTTAATTGGTCAGCCATTTCTTTGTTCCCCATTATAAATTCCTCTGATTCTGACTGCAAGGGACCTACGCTTGACTTCACCAATCTTTTTCTCTTCACATATCTATAAAAGCTTTTACAGTCAGTTTTTATGTTCCCCAGGAAGCTTACTCTCATATTCTATTTTCCCTTTCTTAATTAATACCTTTGTCCTCCTTTTTTGATTCCTAAACTGCTCCCAATCGTCAGGTTTACTGCTTTTTCTGGCCAATTTATATGTCCTCTCCTTGGATCTTATGCGATCCCTAATTTCCCTTGCTAGACAAGGTTGAGTCACCTTTTTTGTTTTATTTTTATACCAAACTGGGATGAACAAATTCTGTAGTTCATCCATGTGGTCTTTGAATGTTTGCCATTGCCTATCCACCGTCAACCCTTTGAGTGACGTTCCCCAATCAATCCTACCCAACTCGCCCCTCAGACCATCGTAGTTTCCTTTATATATATTTAGTACCCTAGTCTCTGATTCGACTACTTCATTCTCCATTTTAATGAAGAATTCGATCATAATATGATCGCTCCGACCCAAGGGGCCTCGTGCAACAAGATTGCTAATTAATCCTTTCTCGTTACATAATAGCCAGTCTAAGATGGCCTGATGACCTATTGGTCCAGGAAACCATCCCTTAAACACTCCAGGAATTCCTCCTCAACAGAATTGTTATAAGTTTGGTTAGCCCCATCTATATGTAGATTAAAGTCACCCATGATGACTGCTGTGCCCTTATTGCACGCTTCTCTAATTTCCCTTTTAATGCTGGGCCAGTTTATTGGTGCCGGCTTGGTATCTGACTTCTGGGCCACTTTATTGATGCTTTTATAATTTTTGACTCCTGGGCCCGGTGCTAGTTTAGATTCTGACTCTGGGCCAGTTTAACGCTGGTGGTTTAGTTACTGACTCCTTGGCCACCTTTTTATTGCTGGTTTCGTTTCTGACTCCTGGGCCAATTTATTTTTCCTGGATTGTTTCTGAATCCTGGGTCAGTTTATTGCCACTGGGCCAGTTTATCGATGCTGATTTAGATTCTGACTCCTGGACCAGTTTATCGGTGCAGGTTTAGTTTCTGACTCCTGTGTCTGTTTATTGTTGCTGGTTTAGTTTCTGACTTCTGAGCCAGTTTATCGGTGCAGGTTCAGTTTCTGACTGCTGGGACTGTTTATTGGTGCTGGTTTAGTTTCTGACTGCTGGGCCAGTTTATCGGTGCTGGTTCAGTTTCTGACTCCTGAGTCAGTTTATTGCCGCTAGGGCAGTTTATTGGTGCTGATTTAGTTTCTGAATGCCGGGCCAGTTTATCGGTGCTGGTTTAGATTCTGACTCCTGGTCCAGTTTATTGGTGCTGGTTTAATTACCTACTCCTGGGTCAGATTAATCGTGTCAGTTTAATTTCTCCCTCCTGGGCTAGTTTATTGGCGCTGGGCCAGTTTCTGACTCCTGGGTCAGTTTATTGGTGATGGTTTAGTTTCTGACTCCTGTGTCAGTTTATTGGTGCTGGTTTAGTTTCTGACTCCTGGCCAGTTTATCAGTGCTGGTTAATTTCTGAATCCTGGGCCCATGTATCACGGCTGATTTTGACTCTGACTCCTGGGGCAGTTTTCCAGTGCAGGTTTAGTTGCTGACTCCTGGGCCAGTTGATCGGTTTTGGCTTGGTTTCTGACTCCTGGTTCAGTTTATTGCCGCTAGGCCAGTTTATTGATGCTGAATTAGTTTGACTCCTGGGCCAGTTTATCATTGCTGGTTTACTGTTGGACAGGTGGACCAGTTTATTGTTGCCGGTTTGGTAGCTGTCATTTGGGCCACTTTATTGGTGCTTTTTTAATTTGTGACTCCTGGGCCAGTATATCGGTGCCAGTTTAGATTCTGACTGCTGGGCCAGTTTTTTTGTGCTTGTTTACTTTCTGACTCCTTGGGCTAGTTTATTGATATGTGTTTAGTTTCTGACTGCTGGGCCAGTTTATTGGTGCTTGTTTAATTTCTGACTCCTTGGCCAGTTTATCGATGCTGGTTTAATTTCTGACTCCTCAGTCAGTTTACGATGCTGGTTTAATTTCTGACCCCTCGGTCAGTTTATCGATGCTGGTTTAATTTCTGACTCCTCGGTCAGTTTACGATGCTGGTTCAATTTCTGACCCCTCGGCCAGGTTATTGGTGCTGGTTTAATTTCTGACTCGGGTCCAGTTTATTGCTGCTAATTTAATTTCTGACTCCTGGACCAGTATATCGGTGCTGATTTGGATTCTGTCCAATTTGTCGTTGCTGGCTTAGTGTCTGACTACTGAACCAGTTTATCTGTGCTGGTTTAGTTTCTGACTCCTGTGCCAGTTTATTGTCGCTGGGCCAGTTTCAGACTCCTGGGTCAGATTATTGGTGCTGGTATAGTTTGTGACTCCTGGGACAGTTTATCGGTGCTTGTTTATTTTCTGACTCCTGGGCCTCTTTTTTGGTGCTGGTTTAATTTCAGACTCATGGGCCAGTTTATTGGTGCTGTTTAGTTTCTGACAGCTCTGCCATTTTATTGGTGCTGGCTTACTTACCGACTCCTGTGCCAGTTTATTTGTGTTTGTTTATTTTCTGTCTCCCGGGCCATTTTATTGGTGCTGGTTTATATTCTGACTCATCAGCCAGTTTATCAGTGCTGGTTTAGTTTCTGACTCCTGGGCCAATTCATTGGTGGTAGATTACTTTTTGACTCCTGTGCCATTTTTTGTTGCTTGTTTAGTTTCTGACTCCTGGGCAAGATTTTGGTGCTGGTTTACTTTCTGACTCCTTGGGCTAGTTTATTGGTACGTGTTTAGTTTCTGACTGCTGGGCCAGTTTATTGGTGCTGATTTAGTTTCTGACTCATGAGACAGTTTATTGGAGCTTGTTTAATTTCTGAATCCTCGGTCAGTTTATCGATGCTGGTTTAATTTCTGACTCCTCGGTCAGTTTATCGATGCTGGTTTAATTTCTGACTCCTGGGTCAGTTTATCGCTGCTAGTTAACTTTATGACTCCTGAGCCAATTCTTTGGTGGTGGTTTAGTTTCTGAATCCTGGGTCAGATATTGTTGCTGGTTTAGTTTCTGACTCCTGTGCCTGTTTTACGGTGCTGGTTAAGTTTAGGAATCGTGTTTCAGTTTATTGTTGCTGGTTTAGTTTTTGACTCCTGGGCCAGTTTATTGGTGCTGGGACAGTTTATCAGTGCTGGTTTAGTTTCTGACTGCTGGGCCAGTTTATTGGTGCTGGTTTAGTTTCTGACTGCTGGGCCAATTTATTGGTGCTGGTTTTGTTTCTGACTCCTGGGTCTATTTATTGATGCTGGTTTAGTTTATGACTCCTGGGCCAGTTTATCGCTGCTGATTCAGTTTCTGACTCCTGGCCAAGTTTATTGGTGCTGATTTAGTTTCTGTCTTCTCGGCCAGTTCATTGGTGCTTGTTTATTTTCTGACTCCTTAGTCAGTTTATTGCTGCTGAGCTAGTTTATTGGTGCTGATTTAGTTTCTGGCTCATCGGCCAGTTTATTGGCGCTTGTTTGGTTTCTGACTCCTGGGCCAGTTTATTGGTGCTGGTTTATCTTCTGACTCATCGGCCAGTTTATTGGTGCTTGTTTGGTTTCTGACTCCTGGGCCAGTTTATTGATGCTGGTCTATTTTCTGACTACAGGGCCAGTTTATTGATGCTGGTCTATTTTCTGACTACAGGGCCAGTTTATTTATGCTGGTCTATTTTCTGACTACAGGGCCAGTTTATTGGTGCTGGTTTAGTTTCCTACGCCTGGGTCAGATTATTCGTGTCATTTTAATTTCTGACTCCTGTGCCAGTTTATTGTCGCTGGGCCAGTTTCTGACTCCTGGGCCAATTTATTGGTGCTTGTGTTGAGATACCGCGGCAAACGTGGGAGTCGAGACCAGAGTTAGTGAAACACAACTGCTTTATTCAACCTATTGGCAAAGAGGAACTGGAAAAGCCCGCGCAACCACTTCAATACTCCCCAGGCAGGAAGTGCTCCCGGCAGCCTGTCCCTGTGGGAATACAAGTTGCTGGAGGAAAGGGCCCCCGGCTGGGGGCATCTGCTTAAACTGTCCGTGCCACCGTGAGCGGATTATGTCCAGCCATGGCGTGTCGCCACAGAGCTCCCCCCAGAATCCGATTAGGAGGAGTGGACGAGTCGTGATGGTGGTCTAATGGTTCTGCCGGAGCGGCTCTGAGTGGTGGCCGGTCTAGTTGGTGGGGCCGGGTGGTTCACCGCCAGCTGTGCTGGCTTGCTGGCTGGACGGCCTCTAGTTGGAGGTCGCGCCATGGGGACCTGTTCCCCTGGTTGTATGTGTGCTGGTTTGAGCCGGTCGATGGAGACTGTGTCGACCCTGTCACTGAGTCGCAGCTTGAAGACCTTGTCCCCGGTTTGTAGTACCTCGTATGGTCCATCGTACGGGGGTCGCAGGGGTCTGTGGTGCGCGTCGTGTAGCATGAAAACGAAGCGTGCCTGCTGTAAATTTGGCGGGACGTGTGGTGCGAGTTCGCCGTGTCAGTTGACCGGAAGTGGGGCGAAATGTTGAGCGGAAGAGAAAGAGTTGACCCGCTGCTGTTCGGCCGACCAAGGCGTGGTAGCCTCCGTAAGGAATTTGCCTGGGACGCGCAGCGGTTGTCCGTAGACTAACTCCGCTGCCGAGGACTGGAGGTCTTCCTTGACCATGGTGCATAGGCCTAGTAGCACCCACAGTAGGCGGTCAGTCCAGGTACTGTCCTGCAGGCCGGCACGGAGTGAGGCCTTGAGTGACCTGTGGAAGCATTCACACAGCCCATTGGCCTGCGGGTGGTATGCCGTGGTTCGGTGGAGCGTCACCCTGAGGTTACGTGCTGTGGCCGTCCAGAGATTGGAGGTGAACTGGGTGCCTCTGTCGGTGGTTATGTCGGCTGGTATGCCGAACCTTGCGACCCAGGTGTTAACGAATGCCCTGGCGATTTCGGCTGTGGTGGTGGAGGGCAGCGGCACTGCCTCAGGCGAGCGTGTGTAGCGGTCGACCAACGTGAGGAGATAAGTTTGGCCTTGCGATGGCGGCAGAGGACCGACGATGTCGACGTGTGCGTGGTCGAAGCGGCGGCTGGGTACCTCGAAGTCTCCCAGGGGTGCTTGTGTGTAGCTGTACCTTAGCCCATTGGCAGGCGAGGCAGGAGGTGGCCCAAGTCCGAACATCTTTGATGAGGCCACGCCAGACGAAACGCTGGGAGAGGAGTTTGACGGATGCGCGGGAACCCGGATGGGAGAGCGCATGTAGCGCGTCGAAGATGCGGCGGCGCCAGGTTGCAGGGACGACCGGCCTGGGTTGGCCGAGTGAGACGTCGCAAGTGACTGCCGTGGCTTCGGGCCCATGCGCGACCTTGGCTAGGCATAGCCCTGGCAGGCTGGTAGCCGCCGAGTGGACGTCTGGGTCCATGAGCTGGGCCGCTGATAGTTGCGCGTAGTCGACCGCGAGGTGATTCGCGCAGATGGCGGGACGGGAAATGTAGTCGGCGACAATGTTGTCTCTACCGGAGATGTGCTGGATGTCCATAGTAAACTCAGACATGGCCACGAGCTGGCGTTGCTGCCTAGCGGACCAGGTTTCGGTGTGCTTGGTCATCGCGTATGTGAGTGGTTTGTTGTCCACGTACGCGGTGAAGGGGCAGCCCTCCAGGAGGAACCTGAAATGGCGGACCAACAGGTGGAGCGCGAGAAGCTCGCGGTCGAAAGTAGAGTATTTGACCTCCGGAGGGGGCAGTTGGCGGCTGTAGAAGGCAAGTGGCTGCCACGCGCCATTGACCCACTGCTCGAACACGGCTCCGACCGCGTGGTCGGAGGCGTCGGTGGTGAGCGCGACCCGGGCATCGGCCCTCGGGTGCATGAGCATGGTGGCGTCGGCGAGCGCATTTTTGGTGGCGTCGAAGGCGGCTGACGTGTCAGTGGTCCAGGCTACGGCCATCTTGCCGGATTTACCTCGGATGCAGTCGTATAGGGGCTTCATGAGGGCTGCAGCTCTGGGGATGAACCTGTTGTAGAAGTTCACCATCCCCAGGAACTCCTGGAGGCCCTTGATGGTTTTGGGGCGGGGGAATTGCTGGACAGCCTGCACCTTGTTGGGCAGGGGGACGGCCCCAGCAGGGGTGATGTGGTGACCAAGAAAATCGATCTCGGTTAGGCCGAATTGGCACTTCGCCAGGCTGAGGATGAGCCCGTGTTGTGCTAGGCGCCCGAACAGGATGCGTTTGTGTTCGAGGTGTTCCTGTTGGGAGGAGCTGGCCACGAGAATGTTGTCTGGATAGATGAATAGGAAGTTCAGGTCCCGGAGGACTGAGTCCATAAGGCGCTGGAAAGCCTGGGCTGCATTCTTGAGGCCGAAGGGCATCCTCAGGAACTCGAACAGGCCGAATGGGGTGATGACGGCCGTTTTGGCGATGTCCACGGGGTGTATGGGGACTTGGTGGTAACCACGCACCAGGTCGACCTTGGAAAAGACGGTTCATCCGGCCAGTCGGGCCGAGAAGTCCTGGAAGTGCGGCACAGGGTATCGGTCGGGGGTGGTGGCGTTGTTGAGGCGGCGGTAGTCCCCGCAAGGGCGCCAGCCTCCACCGGGCTTGGGGGCGATGTGGAGGGGTGAGGCCCAAGGGCTGCTGGAGCGGCGGATGATGCCGAGTTGTTCCATGGTGGTGAACTCGGCCCGCGCGATTTCCAGCTTGGCCTGGTTGAGTCTGCGGGCGTGGGCAGAAACCGAGGGGCCGGTGGAGGGGATATAGTGCTCCACACCGTGTTTGGCGGCTTTGGCCGAAAAGGTCGGGTTATTGAGGGCGGGAAACTCGGCTAGAAGTGCCGAGTAGTCGTCCGTGGCTCTGGCGAGGCAGTAGGTCGTCGGGCCTGCCGAACGGGCGGGGGTGAATGCGCCAGGGATGGGGGCCATAGTGTTGATGTCGATGAGGCAGTGCCTCGGAATGTCGACAAGGAGGCCGTGGGCGCGTAGGAAGTCGGCGCCGATGAGTGGGCAGAGGACCCTGGCTGTGAGGAACTCCCAGTGGTAGCGGCGGTGTGCCAGGTCGAGCATAACCATGCAGGTGCCATATGTGCGGGTGTCAGAGCCATTGGCTGTGTCCAGCGTGATACCCCGTGCGCCGCGTTGGATTTCGAGGGTGGAGGCGGGGGTGATGCTGTGCTGGGCCCGTGTCGCAGAGAAATCGGTGGTTGGTGCTGTCATCGGTGACGTACAGTAGAGGCCCCTTTTGCCCCATGGCCATCGTGGGGGCCGGTACGGGAGGGGGTTTGAAAGTGCACGGTGGCGTGCAGCGTTGGGCCCTAGTGCCAAAACGGGTGTGGTAGTAGCAGTGACCTGGAGTGGTAGGGCGGTCAGGCCTAGTGGGCCAGGAAGACCGCGTGGTCATTGCCGTGAGGTTGGGCGTGACGTCACGGGTGGAATGCGCAGAGCAGCCGGTCGGCCTTTTCGGCTATCTCATTCAGGTCCGTGGAGCCAGATTCCACAATGAGCGGGTGGATGCTGGCGGGGAGCTGCCGAATGAAAAGCGTGTGAAAGAGGGCGCCGGTGTTTTTGTCATCCGAGAGGGACAGCATGTGGGAAAGCAGGTCCGATGGTGAAGCATCACCAAGACCGGGGAGGTCGAGGAGTTGGCAGTTGCGCTGGTAAGAGGACGTTTGAAATTTTTTAAGTAGCGCAGCCTTCAAATGTTCGTACTTGCCTTCCACTGGTGGCTCCTGCAGCGCTGCCCAAACTTGGGGACTGTGGCGAAGGTGAGAGAGGCGATGAGGTAGTCGTACTTCGTGGCGTCGACTGTAATGTTTTTCAGCCAGAATCTGGACTCGGCGTGAACAAACCAGGCTTCGGCCAGGTTCTCCAAAAAGTCCGGTAGTTTAACCGTGACTGCGTTTGTATCCGCCATGCTAGCTTAGGATTCGTCCTGAGCGTCGGGGTCACCAGTGTTGAGATACCGCGGCAAACGTGGGAGTCGAGACCAAAGTTAGTGAAACACAACTGCTTTATTCAACCTCATGGCAAAGAGGAACTGGAAAAGCCCACGCAATCACTTAAATACTCCCCAGACAGGAAGTGCTACCGGCAGCCTGTCCCTGTGGGAAGCAAGTTGCTGGAGGAAAGGGCCCCCAGCTGGGGGCGTCTGCTTAAACTGTCCGTGCCACCGTGAGCGGTTTATGTCCAGTGGTGGCGTCTCGCCACACTTGTTTAGTTTCTGACTCCTGTGCCAGTTTATTGGTGCTGGTCTATTTTCTGACTACAGGGCCAATTTATTGGTGCTTGCTTAGTCTCTGACTCCTGGGCCAGTTTATTGGTGGTGGATTAGTTTCTGAATCCTGGGCCAGTTCATTGGTGGCGGATTAGTTTCTGACTCCTGGGAAGTTTATTGGTGGTGGATGAGTTTCTGGCTCCTGGGACAGTTTACTGGTGGTGGATTCGTTTCTGACTCCTGGGCCAGTTCATTGGTGGTGGATTAGTTTCTGACTCCTGGGACAGTTTATTGTGGGTGGATTAGTTTCTACCTCCTGTGCCAGTTCATTGGTGGTGGATTAGTTTCTGACTCCTGGGACAGTTTATTGGTGCTGGTTTATATTCCGACTCCTGGGCTAGTTTATCAGTGCTTGTTTAGTTTCAGACTCCTCGGTCAGTTTATCAATGCGAGTTTAGCTTCCAACTCCTGGGCCAGTTCAGTGCTGGTGGATTAGTTTAGGACTCCTGTGCCAGTTTATCGTTTTTGGCTTAGTTTATGACTCCTGGGTCAGTTTATTGCTGCTGGTTTAGTTTCTGACTGCTGTTCCAGTTTGTCATTGCAGGTTTACTTTCTGACTGCTGGGCCAGCTTATCAGTGCTTGTTTAGTGTCTGACTTCTGGGTCAGTTTATCGGTGCTGATTTAGATTCTGACTCCTGGGTCAGCTTACTGGTGCTGGTTTAATTTCTGACTCCTTGGCCAGTTTATTGGTCCTGGTTTAATTTCTGACTGTTGGTCCATTTATTGGTGCTGGTTTAGTTTTCTGACTCCTGGACCAGTTTATCAGTGCTGGGTCAGGTTTCAAGTGCTGCTTTAGCTTCTGACCGCTGTGTCAGTTTAATGGTGCTGCTTTTATACCTGATTCCTGGGTCAATTTATTGGTGCTGGTTTAGTTTATAGCTGTTCAGCCAGTTCATCGATGCGGTGTCAGTTTATTGCTGCTGGTTTAGTTTATAGATCTTCGGTCAGTTTATAGATGTTCCGCAGGTTAAAGATGGGAGGTCAGTTTATTGATGCTGGTTTAGTTTATATATGTTCGGTCAGTTTATTGCTGCTCGGTCAGTTTATTACTGCTGGTTTAGTTTATATATGTTCGGTCATTTTATCGATGCTGTGTCTGTTTATTACTGCTGGTTAATTTATATATGTTCGGTCAGTTTATCAATGCTGGGTCTGTTTATTACTGCTGGTTTAGTTTATATATGTTCGGTCAGTTTATTGCTGCTGGGTCTGTTTATTACTGCTAGTTTAGTTTATATATGTTCGGTCAGTTTATCGATGCTGGGTCACTTTATTACTGCTGGTTTATTTTATATATGTTCAACAGTTAATCAACGCGGGTTCAGTTTATTACTGCTGAGTCTGTTTACTGCTGGTTTAGTTTATAAACATAGTCACACCTATGAAGTTAATTAATTCAGATGTAGCCCATGGTCATGGACAGGACGGTGTGACTATGATTGAGGCAGGTACGGGGATCAAGGAAGTAGTGTTAGAGGAGCTGCAGCCCTTGCTCTTGTCCAACAGGTTCGAGGTTCTTACTCCCTGTGGGGACAGGAGCAGGGACTGCAGGGAGGATGAGCAACCTGGCCACAGCACCGTGGAACGGGGGGCCATTCAAGAGCGGGGAGTAAATAGAAATGTTGTAGTGGTAGGGGATAGTATTATTAGGGGGATAGATAGAGTTCTCTGCAGCCGAGAGCGAGAGTCCCGAAGGCTGTGTTGCCTACCCGGTGCCAGGGTTAAGGACATCTCCTCTGGGCTGGAAAGAACTTGCAGTGGGAGGGGGTGGATCCAGTTGTCGTGGTCCATGTTGGTACAAACGAGATAGATAGGACTAGGATGCCGGTTCTGTTAAAGGAGTATGAGCAGCTGGGGTCAAATTAAAAGACAGAACCTCAAGGGTAATAATCTCTGGATTATTACCTGAGCCACGAGCGAATTTGGCTAGGACAAATAAAATTAGAGAGTTAAATGTGTGGCTCAAAGACTGTTGTGGGAGAAATGGATTTTGCTTCCTGGGACACTGGCACCAGTACTGGGGCAGGAGGGAGCTGTTCCTTTGGGACTGGCATCGCTTGGCCCGTGCTGGGGCTAGAGTCCTGGCGGATTGTATAACTAGGGCTGTAGAGAGGGCTTTAAACTAAATAGTGCGGGGGAGTTTCCTAGAGAGCAAATAATAAAAATGACAACAGGGAAGGTCATAGACTTAGGTAGCAGTGGGGAAATTAAACAACAGAGCGTGTCAGGAAGGGGCAGAAGGTATGGAGTAAAAGGTAAAGTGATAAAAAGGGCAAAAGCAGGAACTAAGGCCTAGAAATTCAGTTGCGTTTGCGCCCACTTTTTGGCTATAGAGTGGGTTTGCGCCGTAAGTTTTTAACGCCCGAAATTGAGTTCGTCCCTAACATCAGCGTTAGCCGCTAGCGCTGCGCCGGCACCGATGACATCATCGGTGTGCGCAGTGCCCCGGTTCCAATGATAAACCATCCCGATGGCCAAATTGAGTTGCAGCCGCCTCGCCCATCGCGGCCGCAAACAGCGTTTGCAAAACGGTGCATTGCAGCTCCGAAAGGCCGGCGCATAAAGGTGGAGCGGCGGCTGGCCGCTTTTCCGGCAGCCGCCTGCCCGCAGCTCCCTCCCCGGACTCCTGCACCAGCCCCCCGCGGCATTGGTGTGTGACTCCCGCGAGCCCGGCACTTCTCCGTGGTGACAGGCTCATTTGTAACTTGCCCAGCAGTCAGAATCTAAACCAGCACCAATTAACTGGAACAGCAGTCAGAATCTAAACCAGCACCAATAAACTGGCACAGCAGTCCGAATGTAAACCAGCAACAATAAAGTGACCCAGGAGTCAGAAACTAAATCAGTACTGATAAAATGGCCCAGGAGTCAGAAATTAAACCAGCACCGATAAGCTGGCTCAGGAGTCAGAAAATATACAAGCACCAAAAAACTGGTCCAGGAGTCAGAATCTAAACCAGCACCGATAAACTGGCCCAGGAGTCAGAAAATATAAAAGCACCAAAAAACTGGTCCAGGAGTCAGAATCTAAACCAGCACCGATAAACTGGCCCAGGAGTCAGAAAATATACAAGCACCAAAAAACTGGTCCAGGAGTCAGAATCTAAACTAGCACCGATAAACTGGCACTGGAGTCACAAATTAAAAAAGCACCAATAAAGTGGCCCAGAAGTCAGATACCAAACCGGCATCAATAAATTGGCCCAGCAGTCAGACAATAAACCAGCAACGATAAACTGACCGAGGAGTCAGAAAGTAAACGAGCACCAATAAACTAGCCAAGGAGTCAGAAAATAATTCAGCACCGATAAAATGGACCAGCAGCAATAAACCGGCCCAGGAGTCACAAACGGAAACAACACCAGTAACGTGGCCCAGGAGTCACATATCAAACCAGCATCAATAACCTGGCCCAGGAGACAGAAACTAAACCAGCACCGATAAATTGGCCCAGGAGTCAGAAACTAAACCAGCAACAATAAACCGACCTAGGAGATAGAAACTAAATAAGCAACGATAAACTTCAGCACGAGTCAGAAACTAAACCAGCACCAATAAACGGGCCCAGGAGTCAGAAACTAAACCAGAACCAATAACGTGGCCCAGGAGTCAGAAACTAAATCAGCACTGATAAACTGGCCCAGCACCAATAAACTGGTCCAGGAGTCAGAATCTAAATCAGCACTGATAAACTTGCCCAGTGGCAATAATCTGACCCAGGAGTCAGAAAAAATCCAATATTGTATTCTATCTGCCAAATCTCTGCCCACTTACTTAGCTTGTCTATGTCCCCTTACAGATTTTTTATGCCCTCCTCACTCACTACTTTCCCCCCCATCTTAGTATCATCTGCAAACTTTGATATGTTACACTCGGTCCCCTCCTCCAAATCATTAATATAGATTGTAAAGAGTTGGGGACCCAGCACCGACCCCTGCGGAACACCACTAGTTACTGATTGCCAGTCTGAGAATGAACCATTTATCCCAACTCTCTGCCTTCTGTTAGATAGCCAATCCTCTATCCATGCCAGAATATTACCCCCAATCCCGTGATTTTTTATCTTAAGCAATAATCTTGTGTGGCACCTTGTCAAATGCCTTTTGGAAGTCTAAATACACTACGTCCACTGGTTCCCCTTTATCCACCCTATATGTTACTTCCTCAAAGAACTCCAGCAAATTTGTCAAACTTGACTTCCCCTTCATAAAACCATGCTGACTTTGTCCTATTAAATTATGATTATCCAAATGTCCTGGTACTGTCTCCTTAGTAATGGACTCCAAAATTTTATCTACCACAGATGTTAGGCTAACCGGCCTATAGTTTCCAGCCTTCTGTCTACTGCCCTTTTTAAATAAGGGTGTTACATTAGCAGTTTTCCAGTCTGACGGGACCTTTGCTGAGTCCAGGGAGCTTTAGAAAATTATTACCAAGGCATCCACAATCCCTACCGCCACTTCCCTCAAGACCCTAGGATGTAAGCAATCCGGTCCAGGTGATTTATTCGCCTTGAGTCACATTATTTTACCGAGTACCACTTCCTTAGTGATTTTGATCGTGTTTAGCTCCTCCCCAACTATAGCCCACTGTTTGTCCAGTGTTGGGATATTCTTAGTGTCCTCTATTGTAAAGACTGATACAAAATATTCTTTCAGTGTTTTTGCCATCTCCACATTTCCGACCATTAATTTCCCGGTCTCATCCTCTAAGGGACCAACATTTACTTTAGCCACCCTTTTTCCTTTTATATAACTATAAAAACAATTCCTATCTGTTTTTATATTTTTTGATCATTTACTTTCATAATCTATCTTCCCTTTCTTAATCAATCATTTTGTTATTTTTTGCTGTCTTTTAAAGTTTTCCCAATCCTCTATCCTCCCACTAGTTTTGGCTACCTCATATGCTTTACTTAGCCATGGATGGCTGTCTTTTCTTTTACACCCTTTCCTTCTAAGTGGAATATATATTTTTTGGAAGTTGTAAAATAATTCTTTAAATGTACACCACTGATCATGTATCGTCTTACCCATTAATCTATTTTCCCAATCAACTCTACTCAATTCCGCTCTCATACCTTCATAGTCTCCTTTATTCAAGCTTAGCACACTTGTTTGAGATCCAACCTTCTCACCCTCTATTTGAATATGGAATTCAACCATGTTATGGTCACTCATTCCAAGGGGATCCTTTACTAGGACATTTTTAATTAATCCTGTCTCATTACACAGGACCAGATCTAAGGTTGCTTGCCACCTGGTCGGTTCAGTTACATACTGCTCAAGAAACCCATCCCTAATACACTCAATGAACTCATCCTCAAGGCAGCCCTGCCCAATTTGATTTGTCCAATTAATATGATCGTTAAAATCCCCCATAATTATAGATGTTCCCTTATTACAAGCCTCAACTATTCCCTGATTGATACTCCGTCCAACAGAGTTGCAACTGTTCGGAGGCCTATAGACTACGCCCACTAGTGTTTTTTTCCCCTTATCATTCCCTATCTCCACCCAAACTGTTTCATTATCCTGATCTTTTAACCCAATATCATTTCTCTGTATTACAGTGATTCCTTCCTTTATTAACATAGCCACCCCACTTCCCCTTCCTTCCTGTCTGTCCTTCCTGATCATTAAATAACCTGGTATGTTTAATTCCCAGGCATTGTCACCCTGCAGCCATGTTTCTGCAATGGCCAGAAGATGATACCCATATGTAGTTATTTGTGCCATTAACTCATCTATTATGTTACGATTGCTACATGCATTCAAATAGAGAACTTTCAAATATGTTTTGTAACACTTAGGGCTAAAAATTCGGTTCCGCCGCGCCAGGTCTTTAGCGCGTGAAATTTAGCGCACGCCCGGATTCCCCTAGCGCCCGCCTGAAATTCAGTAGCGCTGCCCCAAGACGTCGGCGGGCGCTATTGCAGGGTTTGGACGCCTCGTTTGGGGCGAAGACTGTCAGTTTCCGGCGCCGAGCTGCCGCTGCGGCAACCGATGCGGTGCGGCAGGCTGGGGTACTGCAGGCCTCCTCCTTCTCTTAAGGAGGAGCTGCCTGCAGCCGTGAGATCGCCTCGGTGCAGGTTTAGTTTCTGACTCCTGGGCCATTTTATCGGTGCTGATTTAGTTTTGGATTCCTGTGTGAGTTTATCATTGCTGGTTTTGTTTCTTACTCCTGGACCAGTTTATCGGTGCTGATTTAACTTCTGACTCCTCTGCCCGTTTATTGGCGCTGGGCCAGTTTATCGGTGCTGATTAAGTTTCTGACTCTTGTGCCAGGTTATTTGTGCTGGTTTAATTTCTGACACGGTGCCAATTTATTGGTGCTAATTTAGTTTCTGTCTCCTGGCCCAGTATATCGGTGCTGGTTTAGATTCTGACTCCTGGGCCAGTTTATCGTTGCTGGTTAAGTGTCAGGCTGCTGGGCCTGTTTTTTGGTGCCAATTTGGTATCCGACTTGTTCCCCACTTTTTGGTGCTAGTTTAGTGTGTGACTCCTGGGCCAGTTTATCGGTGCTCATTTTATTCTCACTCCTGGGCCACTTTATTGGTGCTGGTTTAGTTTCTGACTCCTGGTCCAGTTTAATGGTGCTGGATAGTTTCTGGCTGCTAGGACAGTTTATTGGTACTGGTTTAATTTCTGACTCCTGAGCCAGTTTATCTGTGCTGGTTTAGTTTCTGTCTCCTCGTTCAGCCTGTTGGTGCTGGTTTAGTTTCTGACATCTTGGTCAGTTTATTGGTGCTGGTTTGGATTCTGACTCCATGGTCAGTTTATTGGTACTGGTTTAATTTGTGACTCCTGGGCCAGTTTACCTGTGCTGGTTTAGTTTCTGACTCCTCGGCCAGTTTATTGGTGCTGCTTTAGTTTCTGACTGCTGGGCCAGTTTATTGATACTGGTATGTTTGTGACTCCTGGGACAGTTTATTGGTGCTGGTTTAATTTCTGACTGCCGGGCCACTTTATTGGTGCTGGTTTAGTTTCTGACTCCTGGGCCAGTTTATTGATGCTGGTTTAGTTTGTGACTCCTGGGCCAGTTTGTCGGTTGTGGTTTAGCTTGTGCCTCATGAGCCAGTTTATTGGTACTTGTTTAGTTTCTGACTGCTGGGCCAGTTTACTGCCACTGGGCCAGTTTATCAGTGCTGATTTGATTTCTGATTCCTGGGCAAGTTTATTGGTGCTGATTTAGTTTCTGGCTCCTCGGCCAGTTTATTTTGCTTGCTAAGTTTCTGACTCCTGGGCCAGTTTATCAGTGGTGGGTTAGTTTGTGACTCCTGGGCCCATATATTCGTGCTTGTTTAGTTTCTGACTGCTGGGACATTTTATTGGTGTTTGTTTACTTTCTGACGCGTGGCCCAGTTTATCAGTGCTTATTTAGTTTCTAACTCCTGTGTCTGTTTATTGTTGCTGGTTTAATTTCTGACTCCTGGGAATGTTTATCTGTGCTGGGCCACTTTATTGCTGCTGCGTCAGTTTATCGGTGCTGAATTCGTTTCTGACTCCTGGGCCAGTTTATCACAGCTGATTTAGATTCTGACTCCTGCAGCAACATCCGCAGTATTTTGCTATCGCAATTTATCAGTGCTGGTTTAATTGCTGACTCCTGGGCCAGTTGATCGCTGCTGGGCCACATTATCGGTGCTGGTAAATTTCTGACTCCTGGACCAGTTTATTGGTGCTGGTTTAGTTTCTGACTCCTGGGCCAGGTAATCAGTGCTGAAATATTTTCTGACTCCTGGGACAGTTTATTGGTGCTGGTTTACATTCTGACTGCTGGGCCAATTTATTGGTGCTGGTTTTATTTCTGACTGCAGGGTCAGTTTATTGTTGCTGGCTTATTTACTGACTCCTGAGCCAGTTCATTGGTGCGAGTTTAGTTTCTGACTCCTGGGTCAGTTTATTGTTGCTGGTTTAGTTTCTGACTCCTGGCCCAGTTTATCATTGCTGGTTTCGTTTCTGACTCCTGAGCAAGTTTATCGGTGCTGGTTTAGTTTCTGACTCCTGTGCCAGTTTGTTGGCGCTGGGCCAGTTTATCGGTGCTGATTAAATTTCAGACTCCTGGGCCAGGTTATTGGTGCTGCTTTAATTTCTGACTCAGGGCCAGTTTATTGGTGCTAATTTAATTTCTGACTCCTGACCCAGTATATCGCTGGTAGTTTAGATTCTGACTCCTGGGCCAGTTTATCATTGCTGGTTTAGTATCTGATTGCTGGGACAGAATTTTGGTGCCAGCTTGGTATCTGACTTCTGGGCCACTTTATTGGTGCTGGTTTAGTTTTTGACTCCTGGGCCAGTTTATTGGTGCTGGTTTAGTTTGTGACTCCTGAACCAGTTTATGTGTGCTGGTTTAGTTGTTGACTCTTGGGCCAGTTTATCAGTGCTGGTTTAGTTTCTGACTCCTCTCCAGTTTATCGGTGCTGGTTTGCTTTCTGATTCCAGGGCCTGTTTATTGGTGCTGGATAGTTTCTGAATCCTAGGCCAGTTTATCTGTGCTTGTTTACTTTCTGACTCGTGGTGCAGTTTATCGGTGTTTGTTTAGTTTCAGACTCCTGGGACTGTTTATCGGTACTTGTTTAGTTTCTGACTCCTGTGTCTGTTTATTGATGCAGGTTCAGTTTCTGATTCCTAGGCCAGTTTATTGCCGCTGGGCCAGTTTATCAGAGCTGAATTATTTTCTGAATCTTGGGCTTGTTTAACGGTGCTGGTTCAGGTTCTGACTGCTGGGCCAGTTTTTTGGTGCTGGTTTGGTTTCTGACTCCTGGGCCAGTTTATTGGTGCTTGTTTAGTTACTGACTCCTGAGCCAGTTCATTGAAGCTGGTTAATAAGAACATAAGAACATAAGAAGTAGGAGCAGGAGTATGCCATATGGCCCCTCGGGCCTGCTCCGCCATTCAATAGGATCATGGCTGATCCAAACCTAGATGCACATCCACTGCCCTGCCCTCTCCCCGTAACCCCTAATTCCCTTGTCTGCTAGGAAGCTGTCTATCTCCGTTTTAAATGTATTTAATGTTGCAGCTTCCACAGCTCTCTGGGGTAGGAAATTCCATAGATTTACTACCCTCTGAGTGAAGAACTTTCTCGTCATCTCAGTTTTGAAAGGGCAGCCCCTTATTCTAAGATTATGCCCCCTAGTTCTAGTCTCACCCATCAGTGGAAACATCCTCACCGAATCCACCCGATCAAGCCCCCTCACAATCTTATATGTTTCGAATAGATAGCCTCTCATTCTTCTGAACTCCAATGAGTAGAGGCCCAACATACTTAACCTTTCCTCATACGTCAACCCCCCTCATCGCCGGAATCAATCGAGTGAACCTTCTCTGAACTGCCTCGAGAGCAAGTAGATATTTTCTTAAATATGGAAACCAAAACTGCTCACAGTATTCCAGGTGTGGCCTCACCAATACCCTGTATAACTTCAGCAAGACTTCCCTGTTTTTATACTCCATCCCCGTTGCAATGGTTTCGTTTCTGACTCCTGTGCCTGTTTATTGTTCCTGGATTGTTTCTGACTCCTGGGTCAGTTTATTGCCACTCGGCCATTAATCGATGCTGATTTGGATTCTGACTCATGGAGCAGTTTATTGGTGCGGGTCCAGTTTATCAGTGCTGATTAAGTTTCTGGCTCCTTGTCTAATTAATTGGTGCTGATTTAGTTTCTGGCTCCTCGGTCAGTTTAATGTGTTTGCTAAGTTTCTGACTCCTGGGCCTGTTTATCGGTGCTGGTTTAGATTCTAACAGCTGGGCCAGTATATTGGTGCTTGTTTGGTTTCTGACTCCTGGCCCACTTTATTGGTGCTTGTTTAGTTTCTGACTCCAGGGCTATTTTATTGGTGCTGGTTTAATTTCTGACTCCTGGGGCAGTTTAATGGTGCTTGTTTAGTTTCTGACTCCTGGGCCAGTTTATCAGTGCTGGTTTAGTTGTTGACTCCTGGGCCAGTTTACCAGTGCTGGGCCAGATTATTGCTGCTGGGCCAATTTATCTGTGCTGAATTCGTTTCTGACTTCGGGGCCAATTTAACGGAGCTGATTTAGATTCTGACGCCTGGACAAGTTTATCAGTGCCGGTTAAGTTGCTGACTCCTGGGCAACTTGATGGGTGCTGGTTTAGTTTCTGACTCCTGTGCCAGTTTATTGGTGTTGGTATAGTTTCTGACTCCTGGGCCTGTTTAATGGTCCTTGTTTAGTTTCTGACTCCTGGGCCACTTTATCGATGCTGGTTTGGTTTCTGACTCCTGGGCCCGTTTATTGGTGTTGGTTTAGTTTCTGACTCCTGGGCCTGTTTAATGTTGCTTGTTTAGTTTCTGACTCCTGGGCCAGTTTATCGATGCTGGTTTAGTTTCTGACTCCTGGGCCACTTTATCGGAGCTGACTTAGATTCAACCCCATGGCCAGTTTATCAGTGCCAGTTTAGTTGCTGACTCCTGGGCCACTTGATGGGTGCCGGTTTGGTTTCTGACTCCTGGGCCAGTTTGTTGCCGCTGGGCCAGTTTATCGGTGCTGGATATTTTCTGACTCCTGTGCCAGTTTATCGGTGCTGGGCCAGATTATTTGTGCTGATTTAGTTTTTAACTCCTGGGTCAGCTTTTTGGTGCCGGGTAGTTTCTGACTCCTGGGCCAGTTTATTGGTGCTTGTTTACTTTCCGACTCGTGGTGCAGTTTATCGGTGCTGGTTTAGTTTCTGACTCCTGGCCCAATATATCGGTGCTGGTTTAGATTCTGACTCCTGGGCCAGTTTATCGTTGCTGGTTTAGTGTCTGGCTGCTGGGCCAGTTTTATGGTGCTGGATAGTTTCTGACTGCTGAGACAGTTTATTGGTGATTGTTTACTTTCTGACGTGTGGGCCAGTTTATCGGTGCTTATTTAGTTTCTAACTCTTGTGTCTGTTTATTGGTGCTGGTTTAATTTCTGACTTCTGGGACAGTTTATCTGTGCTGGTTTAGTTTCTGACTCCTCGGCCAGTTTTATGGTGCTGGTTTAGTTTCTGACTCCTCGGCCAGTTTATTGGTGTTGGTTTAGTTTCTGACTGCTGGGGCAGTTTATTGATGCTGGTTTGTTTGTGACTCCTGGGACAGTTTATCGGTGCTGATTTAGTTTCTGACTCCTGAGTCATTTGATTGCCATTGGGACAGTTTATCGCTGCTGATTTAGTTTCTGACTCCTGGGCAAGTTTATTTGTGCTGATTTAGTTTCTGTATTCTCGGCCAGTTCATTGGTTTTTTTTTAGTTTCTGACTCCTTAGTCAGTTTATTGCCGCTGGGCCAGTATATCGGTGCTGGTTTAGTTTCTGATTATGGGACTATTAATCGTTGCTGGTTTAGTGTCTGACTGCTGGACCAGTTTATTGGTGCAGGTTTGTTTTCTGACTGCTGGGAAACTTTATTGGTGCTTGTTTGTTTTCTGATTCCTGGGCCACATTATTGGTGCTGGTTTAGATTCTGTCTCCTGGTCCAGTTTAATGGTGCTGGATAGTTTCTGACTGCTGGGCCAAATTATTGGTGATAGTTTAGGTTCTGACTCCAGGGACAGTTTATTGCCAGTGGGCCAGTTTATCGGTGCTGGTTTTGTTTCTGATCCTGGGCCAGTTTATCGGTGCTGGTTTAGTTTCTGACTGCTGGCCAGTTTATTGATGCTGGTTTACTTTGTGACTCCTGGGACAGTTTATTGGTGTTGGTTTAGATTCTGACTGCTGGGCCAGTTTATCGGTGCTGAGTTAGTTTCTGACTCCTGGGCTAGTTTATTGGTGCTGATTTAGTTTCTGGTTTCTCGGCCAGTTTGTTGTGCTTGCTGAGTTTCTGACTCCTTGGCCAGTTTATCAGTGCTTGTTTAGATTCTGACTGCTGGGCCAGTTTATTGGTGCTTGTTTGGTTACTGTCTCCTGGGCCACTTTATTGGTGCTGGTTTAGTTTCTGATTCCTGGTCCAGTTTATTGCCGCTAGGCCAGTTTATCGGTGCTGAATTCGTTTCTGACTCCTGGGCCAGTTTATCAGAGCTGATTTAGATTTTGACTCCTGGGCCAGTTTATTGCCGCTGGGCCAGTTAATCAGTGTTGAATTATTTTCTGACTCTTGGGCTTGTTTATCGGTGCTGGTTTAGTTTCTGTCTCCTGGGCCAGTTTTTTGCTGTTAGTGCAGTTTCTGACTCCTGGTTCAATTTATTGGTGATTGTTTACTTTCTGACTCCTCGGTCTGTTTATCATTAGTGGTTTAGTGTCGGACTGCTGGGCCAGTTTATTGGTGCCGGTTTGGTATTTGACTTCTGGGCCACATTATTGGTGCTTTTTTAGTTTGTGACTCCTGAGCCCGTTTATCGGTTGTAGTTTAGATTCTGCCTCTGGGCCAGTTTAACGGTGGTGGTTTAGTTGCTGACTCCTGTTCCAGCTTATTGTTGCTCGTTTACTTTCTGACACCTGTCAGTTTTTCATTGCTGGTTTAGATTGTTACTTCTGGGCCAGCTTATCGGTGCAGGTTAAGTTTATGACTGCTGGGACAGTTTATTGGTGCTGGTTTAGTTTCTGACTGCCAGGCCAGTTTATCGCTGCTGGTTTAGTTTATGACTGCTGGGACAGTTTATTGGTGCTGGTTTAGTTTATGACTGTTGGGACAGTTTATTGGTGCTGGTTTAATTTCTGACTCCTGTGTCAGTTTATTGCCGCTGGGCAAGTTTATCGGTGCTGCTTTAGATTTTGACTCCTGGGCTGGTTTATTGGTGCTGATTTAGTTTTTGGCTCCTTGGCCAGTTTATTGGTGCTTGTTTATTTTCTGACTCCTGGGCCACTTTTTTGGTGATGGTTTAGTTTCTGACTCCTTGGCCACTTTTTTGGTGATGGTTTAGTTTCTGACTCCTGGGTCAGTTTATCATTGCAGGTTTAATTTATGACTGCTGGGACAGTTTATCGGTGCTTGTTCAGTTTATGACTTATGGCAGCACGGTGGCATAGTGGTTAGCACTGTTTTCTCACAGCACCAGGGACCCGGGTTCGAATGCGGCCTCGGTCGACTGTCTGTGTGGAGTTTGCACATTCTCCCCGTGTTTGCGTGGGTTTTCTCCGGGTGCTCCGTTTTCCTCCCACAGTCCAAAGATGTGCAGGTTAGGTTGTTTGGCTATGATAAATTGACCCTTAGTGTTAGGGGGATTAAATACATGGGGTTACGGGGATAGGGTGGGATATGTGTTGGTGTAGGGGTTACGGGGATCGAGTGGGATAATGTGTCAGTGCAGGCTCGATGGGCCGAAATGGCCTCTATCTGCACTGTGGGGTTTCTGTGATTCTGGGCCAGCTTATCAGTGTTGCTTTAGTTTCTGTCTCCTAGGCTGGTTTATGGGTGCAGATTTAGTTTTTGGCTCCTTAGCCAGTTTATTGGTGCCTGTCTAGTTTCTGACTCCTGGGTCAGGTTATTGGTAATTGTTTAGTTTCTGACTCATGGCCCAGTTTGCTGGCGCTAGTTTAGTTTCTGAATCCTAGACCAGTTTATCAGAGCTGATTTAGATTTTGACTCCTGGGCCAGTTTACCAGTGCAGGTTTAGTTGCTGACTCCTGGGCCAGTTGATCAGTTTTGCATTGATTTCTGACTCCTGTATCAGTTTATTGCCGTTAGGCCTGTTTATTGGTGCTGATTTAGTTTCTGACTGCTGGGCCAGTTTATCGATGCTGGTTTAGTGTCGGACAGGTGGGCCAGTTTATAGTTGCCGATTTGGTAACTGTGTTCTGGGCCACTTTATTGGTGCTTTTTTAATTTGTGACTCCTGGGCCATTTATCGGTGGTGTTTTAGTTTCTGACTCCTGTGCCAGTTTTTTGCTGCTGGATAGTTTCTGACTCCTGGGCCAGTTTATCAGTGCTGATTTAGATTCTGACTCCTGGGCCAGTTTATTGGTGCTGGTTTAGATTCTGACTGCTGGGCCAGTTCATTGGTGCTGGTTTAGTTTCTGACTCCTGGGCCAGTCTATTGTTGCTTGTTTACTTTCTGACTCCTGAGCCAGTTTATTGGTGCTTGTTGAATTTCTGACTCCTCGATCAGTTTATTGTTGCTGGTTTAGTGTCGGACTGCTGGGCCATTTTATTGTTGCCAGTTTGGTATCTGACTTCTGGGCCACTTTATTGGTGCTTTTATAATTTGTGACTCCTGGGCCAGTTTATCGGTGCTAGTTTAGATTCCGAATCCTGGGCCAGTTTATCGGTGGTGGTTTACTTTCTGACTCCTGAGCCAGTTTATCGGTGCTGGTTTAATTTCTGTCTCCTGTGCCAGTTTATCGGTGCTGAGTAATTTTCTGACTCCTGGGCCAATTTATTGGTGCTAATTTAATTTCTAACTCCTGGTCCAGTATATCGGTGCTAGGTTAGACTCTGACTCCTGGGCCAGTTTATTATTGCTGGTTTAGTGTCTGATTGCTGGGCCAGTTTTTTGGTGCCAGTTTGGTATCTGATGTCTGGGCCACTTTGTTGGTGCTGGTTTAGTTTGTGACTCCTGCGCCTGTTTATTAATGCTGGTTTAGATTCTGACTCCTGAGCCAGTTTATGGATGCTGGTTTGATTTCTGACTCCTGGGCCAGTTTATTGCTGCTGGGACAGTTAATCGGTGTTGAATTATTTTCTGACTCCTGGGCTTGTTTATCGGTGCTGGATAAGATTCTGACTACTTGGCCAGTTTATTGGTGCTGGTTCAGTTTCTGTCTCCTGGGCCAGCTTATTGGTGCTTGTTTACTTTCTGACTCCTCGGTCTGTTTATCATTGCTGGTTTAGTGTTGGACTGCTGGGCCAGGTTATTGGTGCCGGTTTGGTATCTGATTTCTGGGCCACTTTATTGGTGTTTTTAAAATTTGTGACTCCTGGGCCCATTTATCGGTGCTAGTTTAGATTCTGTCTCTGGGCCAGTTTAACGGTGGTGGTTTAGTTGCTGACTCCTGGGCCAGCTTACTGTTGCTGGTTTCTGACTCATGGGTCAGTTTATTGCCACTGGGGAAGTTTATCGGTGCTGATTTAGTTTCTGACTCCTGGGCTAGTTTATTGGTGCTGGTTTAGTTTCTGACTCCTGTGTCAGGTTATTGCCGCTGGGCCAATTTATTGGTGCTGATTTAATTTTTGGCTCCTTGGCCAGTTTATTGTGCTTGTTTAGTTTCTGACTCCTGGGCCAGTTTATTGGCGCTGGGCCAGTTTCTGACTCCTGGGTCAGGTTATTGGTGCTGGTTTATTTTCTGACTCCTGGGTCAGTTTATCAGAGCTGATTTATGTTCTGACTCCTGGGCCAGTTTACCAGTGCAGGTTTAGTTGCTGACTCCTGGGCCATTTGATCGGTTTTGGATTGGTTGCTGACTAAAGGGTCAGTTTATTGCCGCTAGGCTAGTTTATTGGTGCTGATTTAGTTTCTGCCTCCTGGGCCAGTTTATTGATGCTTGTTTAGTTTCTGACTGCTGAGCCAGTTTGTTGGTGCTGGTTTAGTTTCTGACTCCTCAGTCAGTTTATCGATGCTGGTTTAATTTCTGACTCCTCGGTCTGTTGATCGATGCTGGTTTAATTTCTGACTCCTGAGCCAGTTCTTTTGTGGTGGTTTAGTTTCTGAATCCTGGATCAGTTTATTGTTGCTTGTTTAGCTTCTGACTCCTGAGCCAGTTCATTTGTGCGGGTTTAGATTCTGAATCCTGGGTCAGTTTATTTTAGTTGGTTTAGATTCTGACTGCTGGGCCAGTTTGACGGACCTTGTTTAGTTTCGAACTCCTGTGTCAGTTTATCGTTGCTGGTTAAGTTTCTGACCCCTGGGCCAATTTATTGTTGCTGGGTTTTTTTCTGACTCCTGGGCCAGTTTATTGACGCTGGGCCTGTTTATCGTTGCTGACTAATTTCTGACTCCTCGGCCACTTTATTGGTGCTGGTTTACTTTCTGACTCGGGGCCAGTTTATTGGTGCTAATTTAATGGCTGACTCCTGGCCCCGTTTATCAGTGCTGGTTTAGATTCTGACTCCTGGGCCAGTTTATCGTTGCTGGTTTAGTGTCTGACTACTGGGCCAGTTTTTTGGTGCCGGTTTGGTGTCTGACATCTGGGCCACTTTATTGGTGCTGGTTTAGTTTCTGACTGCGGAACCAGCTTATCTGTGCTGGTTTAGTTCCTGACTCCTGGGCCAATTTATTGTTGCTGGTTTTGTTGCTGACTCCTGGGCCAGTTTATTGGTGCTGGTTTGATTTCTCACTGCTGGCACAGTTTATTGGTGCTGGTTTGATTTCTGACTCCTGGGCCTATTTATTGATGCTGGTTTAGTTTG
The DNA here is from genome assembly GCF_052327205.1 of Somniosus microcephalus. Taxonomy (NCBI): domain Eukaryota; kingdom Metazoa; phylum Chordata; class Chondrichthyes; order Squaliformes; family Somniosidae; genus Somniosus; species Somniosus microcephalus. Next base: position 58,395,834 of record NW_028225179.1, read on the forward strand.
TGACTCCTGGGACAGTTTATCGGTGCTGGTTTAGTTTCTGGTTTCTCGGCCAGTTTATTGGTGCTTGTTTTGTTTCTGAATCCGTAGTCAGTTTATTGCCGCTGGGCAAGTTTATCGGTGCTGCTTTAGATTTTGACTCCTGGGCTGGTTTATTGGTGCTGATTTAGTTTTTGGCTCCTTGGCCAGTTTATTGGTGCTTGTTTATTTTCTGACTCCTGGGCCACTTTTTTGGTGATGGTTTAGTTTCTGACTCCTTGGCCACTTTTTTGGTGATGGTTTAGTTTCTGACTCCTGGGTCAGTTTATCGGTGCTGGTTTGTTTTCTGACTCCTGGGTCAGTTTAACGGTGCTGGTTTAGTTTCTGACTCCTGGGCCAGTTTATCATTGCAGGTTTAATTTATGACTGCTGGGACAGTTTATCGGTGCTTGTTCAGTTTATGACTTATGGCAGCACGGTGGCATAGTGGTTAGCACTGTTTTCTCACAGCACCAGGGACCCGGGTTCGAATGCGGCCTCGGGCGACTGTCTGTGTGGAGTTTGCACATTCTCCCCGTGTTTGCGTGGGTTTTCTCCGGGTGCTCCGTTTTCCTCCCACAGTCCAAAGATGTGCAGGTTAGGTTGATTGGCTATGATAAATTGACCCTTAGTGTTAGGGGGATTAAATACATGGGGTTACGGGGATAGGGTGGGATATGTGTTGGTGTAGGGGTTACGGGGATTGGGTGGGATAATGTGTCAGTGCAGGCTCGATGGGCCGAAATGGCCTCTATCTGCACTGTGGGGTTTCTGTGATTCTGGGCCAGCTTATCAGTGTTGCTTTAGTTTCTGTCTCCTAGGCTGGTTTATGGGTGCAGATTTAGTTTTTGGCTCCTTAGCCAGTTTATTGTGCCTGTCTAGTTTCTGACTCCTGGCCCACTTTATTGGTGCTTGTTTAGTTTCTGACTCCAGAGCTATTTTATTGGTGCTGGTTTAATTTCTGACTCCTGGGGCAGTTTAATGGTGCTTGTTTAGTTTCTGACTCCTGGGCCAGTTTATCAGTGCTGGTTTAGTTGTTGACTCCTGGGCCAGTTTACCAGTGCTGGGCCAGATTATTGCTGCTGGGCCAATTTATCGGTGCTGAATTCGTTTCTGACTTCTGGGCCAATTTAACAGAGCTGATTTAGATTCTGACGCCTGGACAAGTTTATCAGTGCTGGTTAAGTTGCTGACTCCTGGGCAACTTGATGGGTGCTGGTTTAGTTTCTGACTCCTGTGCCAGTTTATTGGTGTTGGTATAGTTTCTGACTCCTGGGCCTGTTTAATGGTGCTTGTTTAGTTTCTGACTCCTGGGCCACTTTATCGATGCTGGTTTGTTTTCTGACTCCTGGGCCCGTTTATTGGTGTTGGTTTAGTTTCTGACTCCTGGGCCTGTTTAATGGTGCTTGTTTAGTTTCTGACTCCTGGGCCAGTTTATCGATGCTGGTTTAGTTTCTGACTCCTGGGCCACTTTATCGGAGCTGACTTAGATTCAACCCCATGACCAGTTTATCAGTGCCAGTTTAGTTGCTGACTCCTGGGCCACTTGATGGGTGCCGGTTTGGTTTCTGACTCCTGGGCCAGTTTGTTGCCGCTGGGCCAGTTTATCGGTGCTGGATATTTTCTGACTCCTGTGCCAGTTTATCGGTGCTGGGCCAGATTATTTGTGCTGATTTAGTTTTTAACTCCTGGGTCAGCTTTTTGGTGCCGGGTAGTTTCTGACTCCTGGGCCAGTTTATTGGTGCTTGTTTACTTTCCGACTCATGGTGCAGTTTATCGGTGCTGGTTTAGTTTCTGACTCCTGGCCCAATATATCGGTGCTGGTTTAGATTCTGACTCCTGGGCCAGTTTATCGTTGCTGGTTTAGTGTCTGGCTGCTGGGCCAGTTTTATGGTGCTGGATAGTTTCTGACTGCTGAGACAGTTTATTGGTGATTGTTTACTTTCTGACGTGTGGGCCAGTTTATCGGTGCTTATTTAGTTTCTAACTCTTGTGTCTGTTTATTGGTGCTGTTTTAATTTCTGACTTCTGGGACAGTTTATCTGTGCTGGTTTAGTTTCTGACTCCTCGGCCAGTTTTATGGTGCTGGTTTAGTTTCTGACTCCTCGGCCAGTTTATTGGTGTTGGTTTAGTTTCTGACTGCTGGGGCAGTTTATTGATGCTGGTTTGTTTGTGACTCCTGGGACAGTTTATCGGTGCTGATTTAGTTTCTGACTCCTGAGTCATTTGATTGCCATTGGGACAGTTTATCGCTGCTGATTTAGTTTCTGACTCCTGGGCAAGTTTATTTGTGCTGATTTAGTTTCTGTATTCTCGGCCAGTTCATTGTTTTTTTTTTAGTTTCTGACTCCTTAGTCAGTTTATTGCCGCTGGGCCAGTATATCGGTGCTGGTTTAGTTTCTGATTATGGGACTATTAATCGTTGCTGGTTTAGTGTCTGACTGCTGGACCAGTTTATTGGTGCAGGTTTGTTTTCTGACTGCTGGGAAACTTTATTGGTGCTTGTTTGTTTTCTGATTCCTGGGCCACATTATTGGTGCTGGTTTAGATTCTGTCTCCTGGTCCAGTTTAATGGTGCTGGATAGTTTCTGACTGCTGGGCCAAATTATTGGTGATAGTTTAGGTTCTGACTCCAGGGACGGTTTATTGCCAGTGGGCCAGTTTATCGGTGCTGGTTTTGTTTCTGATCCTGGGCCAGTTTATCGGTGCTGGTTTAGTTTCTGACTGCTGGCCAGTTTATTGATGCTGGTTTACTTTGTGACTCCTGGGACAGTTTATTGGTGTTGGTTTAGATTCTGACTGCTGGGCCAGTTTATCGGTGCTGAGTTAGTTTCTGACTCCTGGGCTAGTTTATTGGTGCTGATTTAGTTTCTGGTTTCTCGGCCAGTTTGTTGTGCTTGCTGAGTTTCTGACTCCTTGGCCAGTTTATCAGTGCTTGTTTAGATTCTGACTGCTGGGCCAGTTTATTGGTGCTTGTTTGGTTACTGTCTCCTGGGCCACTTTATTGGTGCTGGTTTAGTTTCTGATTCCTGGTCCAGTTTATTGCCGCTAGGCCAGTTTATCGGTGCTGAATTCGTTTCTGACTCCTGGGCCAGTTTATCAGAGCTGATTTAGATTTTGACTCCTGGGCCAGTTTATTGCCGCTGGGCCAGTTAATCAGTGTTGAATTATTTTCTGACTCTTGGGCTTGTTTATCGGTGCTGGTTTAGTTTCTGTCTCCTGGGCCAGTTTTTTGCTGTTAGTGCAGTTTCTGACTCCTGGTTCAATTTATTGGTGATTGTTTACTTTCTGACTCCTCGGTCTGTTTATCATTAGTGGTTTAGTGTCGGACTGCTGGGCCAGTTTATTGGTGCTGGTTTGGTATTTGACTTCTGTGCCACATTATTGGTGCTTTTTTAGTTTGTGACTCCTGAGCCCGTTTATCGGTGGTAGTTTAGATTCTGCCTCTGGGCCAGTTTAACGGTGGTGGTTTAGTTGCTGACTCCTGTTCCAGCTTATTGTTGCTCGTTTACTTTCTGACACCTGTCAGTTTTTCATTGCTGGTTTAGATTGTTACTTCTGGGCCAGCTTATCGGTGCAGGTTAAGTTTATGACTGCTGGGACAGTTTATTGGTGCTGGTTTAGTTTCTGACTGCCAGGCCAGTTTATCGCTGCTGGTTTAGTTTATGACTGCTGGGACAGTTTATTGGTGCTGGTTTAGTTTATGACTGTTGGGACAGTTTATTGGTGCTGGTTTAGTTTATGACTGTTGGGACAGTTTATTGGTGCTGGTTTAATTTCTGACTCCTGTGTCAGTTTATTGCCGCTGGGCAAGTTTATCGGTGCTGCTTTAGATTTTGACTCCTGGGCTGGTTTATTGGTGCTGATTTAGTTTTTGGCTCCTTGGCCAGTTTATTGGTGCTTGTTTATTTTCTGACTCCTGGGCCACTTTTTTGGTGATGGTTTAGTTTCTGACTCCTTGGCCACTTTTTTGGTGATGGTTTAGTTTCTGACTCCTTGGCCACTTTTTTGGTGATGGTTTAGTTTCTGACTCCTGGGTCAGTTTATCATTGCAGGTTTAATTTATGACTGCTGGGACAGTTTATCGGTGCTTGTTCAGTTTATGACTTATGGCAGCACGGTGGCATAGTGGTTAGCACTGTTTTCTCACAGCACCAGGGACCCGGGTTCGAATGCGGCCTCGGTCGACTGTCTGTGTGGAGTTTGCACATTCTCCCCGTGTTTGCGTGGGTTTTCTCCGGGTGCTCCGTTTTCCTCCCACAGTCCAAAGATGTGCAGGTTAGGTTGTTTGGCTATGATAAATTGACCCTTAGTGTTAGGGGGATTAAATACATGGGGTTACGGGGATAGGGTGGGATATGTGTTGGTGTAGGGGTTACGGGGATCGAGTGGGATAATGTGTCAGTGCAGGCTCGATGGGCCGAAATGGCCTCTATCTGCACTGTGGGGTTTCTGTGATTCTGGGCCAGCTTATCAGTGTTGCTTTAGTTTCTGTCTCCTAGGCTGGTTTATGGGTGCAGATTTAGTTTTTGGCTCCTTAGCCAGTTTATTGTGCCTGTCTAGTTTCTGACTCCTGGGCCAGTTTATTGGTGCCTGTCTAGTTTCTGACTCCTGGGTCAGGTTATTGGTAATTGTTTAGTTTCTGACTCATGGCCCAGTTTGCTGGTGCTAGTTTAGTTTCTGAATCCTAGACCAGTTTATCAGAGCTGATTTAGATTTTGACTCCTGGGCCAGTTTACCAGTGCAGGTTTAGTTGCTGACTCCTGGGCCAGTTGATCAGTTTTGCATTGATTTCTGACTCCTGTATCAGTTTATTGCCGTTAGGCCTGTTTATTGGTGCTGATTTAGTTTCTGACTGCTGGGCCAGTTTATCGATGCTGGTTTAGTGTCGGACAGGTGGGCCAGTTTATAGTTGCCGATTTGGTAACTGTGTTCTGGGCCACTTTATTGGTGCTTTTTTAATTTGTGACTCCTGGGCCATTTATCGGTGGTGTTTTAGTTTCTGACTCCTGTGCCAGTTTTTTGCTGCTGGATAGTTTCTGACTCCTGGGCCAGTTTATCAGTGCTGATTTAGATTCTGACTCCTGGGCCAGTTTATTGGTGCTGGTTTAGATTCTGACTGCTGGGCCAGTTCATTGGTGCTGGTTTAGTTTCTGACTCCTGGGCCAGTCTATTGTTGCTTGTTTACTTTCTGACTCCTGAGCCAGTTTATTGGTGCTTGTTGAATTTCTGACTCCTCGATCAGTTTATTGTTGCTGGTTTAGTGTCGGACTGCTGGGCCATTTTATTGTTGCCAGTTTGGTATCTGACTTCTGGGCCACTTTATTGGTGCTTTTATAATTTGTGACTCCTGGGCCAGTTTATCGGTGCTAGTTTAGATTCCGAATCCTGGGCCAGTTTATCGGTGGTGGTTTACTTTCTGACTCCTGAGCCAGTTTATCGGTGCTGGTTTAATTTCTGTCTCCTGTGCCAGTTTATCGGTGCTGAGTAATTTTCTGACTCCTGGGCCAATTTATTGGTGCTAATTTAATTTCTAACTCCTGGTCCAGTATATCGGTGCTAGGTTAGACTCTGACTCCTGGGCCAGTTTATTATTGCTGGTTTAGTGTCTGATTGCTGGGCCAGTTTTTTGGTGCCAGTTTGGTATCTGATGTCTGGGCCACTTTGTTGGTGCTGGTTTAGTTTGTGACTCCTGCGCCTGTTTATTAATGCTGGTTTAGATTCTGACTCCTGAGCCAGTTTATGGATGCTGGTTTGATTTCTGACTCCTGGGCCAGTTTATTGCTGCTGGGACAGTTAATCGGTGTTGAATTATTTTCTGACTCCTGGGCTTGTTTATCGGTGCTGGATAAGATTCTGACTACTTGGCCAGTTTATTGGTGCTGGTTCAGTTTCTGTCTCCTGGGCCAGCTTATTGGTGCTTGTTTACTTTCTGACTCCTCGGTCTGTTTATCATTGCTGGTTTAGTGTTGGACTGCTGGGCCAGGTTATTGGTGCCGGTTTGGTATCTGATTTCTGGGCCACTTTATTGGTGTTTTTAAAATTTGTGACTCCTGGGCCCATTTATCGGTGCTAGTTTAGATTCTGTCTCTGGGCCAGTTTAACGGTGGTGGTTTAGTTGCTGACTCCTGGGCCAGCTTACTGTTGCTGGTTTCTGACTCATGGGTCAGTTTATTGCCACTGGGGAAGTTTATCGGTGCTGATTTAGTTTCTGACTCCTGGGCTAGTTTATTGGTGCTGGTTTAGTTTCTGACTCCTGTGTCAGGTTATTGCCGCTGGGCCAATTTATTGGTGCTGATTTAATTTTTGGCTCCTTGGCCAGTTTATTGTGCTTGTTTAGTTTCTGACTCCTGGGCCAGTTTATTGGCGCTGGGCCAGTTTCTGACTCCTGGGTCAGGTTATTGGTGCTGGTTTATTTTCTGACTCCTGGGTCAGTTTATCAGAGCTGATTTATGTTCTGACTCCTGGGCCAGTTTACCAGTGCAGGTTTAGTTGCTGACTCCTGGGCCATTTGATCGGTTTTGGATTGGTTGCTGACTAAAGGGTCAGTTTATTGCCGCTAGGCTAGTTTATTGGTGCTGATTTAGTTTCTGCCTCCTGGGCCAGTTTATTGATGCTTGTTTAGTTTCTGACTGCTGAGCCAGTTTGTTGGTGCTGGTTTAGTTTCTGACTCCTCAGTCAGTTTATCGATGCTGGTTTAATTTCTGACTCCTCGGTCTGTTGATCGATGCTGGTTTAATTTCTGACTCCTGAGCCAGTTCTTTTGTGGTGGTTTAGTTTCTGAATCCTGGATCAGTTTATTGTTGCTTGTTTAGCTTCTGACTCCTGAGCCAGTTCATTTGTGCGGGTTTAGATTCTGAATCCTGGGTCAGTTTATTTTAGTTGGTTTAGATTCTGACTGCTGGGCCAGTTTGACGGACCTTGTTTAGTTTCGAACTCCTGTGTCAGTTTATCGTTGCTGGTTAAGTTTCTGACCCCTGGGCCAATTTATTGTTGCTGGGTTTTTTTCTGACTCCTGGGCCAGTTTATTGACGCTGGGCCTGTTTATCGTTGCTGACTAATTTCTGACTCCTCGGCCACGTTATTGGTGCTGGTTTACTTTCTGACTCGGGGCCAGTTTATTGGTGCTAATTTAATGGCTGACTCCTGGCCCCGTTTATCAGTGCTGGTTTAGATTCTGACTCCTGGGCCAGTTTATCGTTGCTGGTTTAGTGTCTGACTACTGGGCCAGTTTTTTGGTGCCGGTTTGGTGTCTGACATCTGGGCCACTTTATTGGTGCTGGTTTAGTTTCTGACTGCGGAACCAGCTTATCTGTGCTGGTTTAGTTCCTGACTCCTGGGCCAATTTATTGTTGCTGGTTTTGTTGCTGACTCCTGGGCCAGTTTATTGGTGCTGGTTTGATTTCTCACTGCTGGCACAGTTTATTGGTGCTGGTTTGATTTCTGACTCCTGGGCCTATTTATTGATGCTGGTTTAGTTTGTGACTCCTGGGACAGTTTATCGGTGCTGGTTTAGTTTCTGGTTTCTCGGCCAGTTTATTGGTGCTTGTTTTGTTTCTGAATCCGTAGTCAGTTTATTGCCGCTGGGCAAGTTTATCGGTGCTGCTTTAGATTTTGACTCCTGGGCTGGTTTATTGGTGCTGATTTAGTTTTTGGCTCCTTGGCCAGTTTATTGGTGCTTGTTTATTTTCTGACTCCTGGGCCACTTTTTTGGTGATGGTTTAGTTTCTGACTCCTTTGCCACTTTTTTGGTGATGGTTTAGTTTCTGACTCCTGGGTCAGTTTATCGGTGCTGGTTTGTTTTCTGACTCCTGGGTCAGTTTAACGGTGCTGGTTTAGTTTCTGACTCCTGGGCCAGTTTATCATTGCAGGTTTAATTTATGACTGCTGGGACAGTTTATCGGTGCTTGTTCAGTTTATGACTTATGGCAGCACAGTGGCATAGTGGTTAGCACTGTTTTCTCACAGCACCAGGGACCCGGGTTCGAATGCGGCCTCGGGCGACTGTCTGTGTGGAGTTTGCACATTCTCCCCGTGTTTGCGTGGGTTTTCTCCGGGTGCTCCGTTTTCCTCCCACAATCCAAAGATGTGCAGGTTAGGTTGATTGGCTATGATAAATTGACCCTTAGTGTTAGGGGGATTAAATACATGGGGTTACGGGGATAGGGTGGGATATGTGTTGGTGTAGGGGTTACGGGGATCGGGTGGGATAATGTGTCAGTGCAGGCTCGATGGGCCGAAATGGCCTCTATCTGCACTGTGGGGTTTCTGTGATTCTGGGCCAGCTTATCAGTGTTGCTTTAGTTTCTGTCTCCTAGGCTGGTTTATGGGTGCAGATTTAGTTTTTGGCTCCTTAGCCAGTTTATTGTGCCTGTCTAGTTTCTGACTCCTGGCCCACTTTATTGGTGCTTGTTTAGTTTCTGACTCCAGAGCTATTTTATTGGTGCTGGTTTAATTTCTGACTCCTGGGGCAGTTTAATGGTGCTTGTTTAGTTTCTGACTCCTGGGCCAGTTTATCAGTGCTGGTTTAGTTGTTGACTCCTGGGCCAGTTTACCAGTGCTGGGCCAGATTATTGCTGCTGGGCCAATTTATCGGTGCTGAATTCGTTTCTGACTTCTGGGCCAATTTAACAGAGCTGATTTAGATTCTGACGCCTGGACAAGTTTATCAGTGCTGGTTAAGTTGCTGACTCCTGGGCAACTTGATGGGTGCTGGTTTAGTTTCTGACTCCTGTGCCACTTTATTGGTGTTGGTATAGTTTCTGACTCCTGGGCCTGTTTAATGGTGCTTGTTTAGTTTCTGACTCCTGGGCCACTTTATCGATGCTGGTTTGTTTTCTGACTCCTGGGCCACTTTATCGGAGCTGACTTAGATTCAACCCCATGACCAGTTTATCAGTGCCAGTTTAGTTGCTGACTCCTGGGCCACTTGATGGGTGCCGGTTTGGTTTCTGACTCCTGGGCCAGTTTGTTGCCGCTGGGCCAGTTTATCGGTGCTGGATATTTTCTGACTCCTGTGCCAGTTTATCGGTGCTGGGCCAGATTATTTGTGCTGATTTAGTTTTTAACTCCTGGGTCAGCTTTTTGGTGCCGGGTAGTTTCTGACTCCTGGGCCAGTTTATTGGTGCTTGTTTACTTTCCGACTCGTGGTGCAGTTTATCGGTGCTGGTTTAGTTTCTGACTCCTGGCCCAATATATCGGTGCTGGTTTAGATTCTGACTCCTGGGCCAGTTTATCGTTGCTGGTTTAGTGTCTGGCTGCTGGGCCAGTTTTATGGTGCTGGATAGTTTCTGACTGCTGAGACAGTTTATTGGTGATTGTTTACTTTCTGACGTGTGGGCCAGTTTATCGGTGCTTATTTAGTTTCTAACTCTTGTGTCTGTTTATTGGTGCTGGTTTAATTTCTGACTTCTGGGACAGTTTATCTGTGCTGGTTTAGTTTCTGACTCCTCGGCCAGTTTTATGGTGCTGGTTTAGTTTCTGACTCCTCGGCCAGTTTATTGGTGTTGGTTTAGTTTCTGACTGCTGGGGCAGTTTATTGATGCTGGTTTGTTTGTGACTCCTGGGACAGTTTATCGGTGCTGATTTAGTTTCTGACTCCTGAGTCATTTGATTGCCATTGGGACAGTTTATCGCTGCTGATTTAGTTTCTGACTCCTGGGCAAGTTTATTTGTGCTGATTTAGTTTCTGTATTCTCGGCCAGTTCATTGGTTTTTTTTTAGTTTCTGACTCCTTAGTCAGTTTATTGCCGCTGGGCCAGTATATCGGTGCTGGTTTAGTTTCTGATTATGGGACTATTAATCGTTGCTGGTTTAGTGTCTGACTGCTGGACCAGTTTATTGGTGCAGGTTTGTTTTCTGACTGCTGGGAAACTTTATTGGTGCTTGTTTGATTTCTGATTCCTGGGCCACATTATTGGTGCTGGTTTAGATTCTGTCTCCTGGTCCAGTTTAATGGTGCTGGATAGTTTCTGACTGCTGGGCCAAATTATTGGTGATAGTTTAGGTTCTGACTCCAGGGACAGTTTATTGCCAGTGGGCCAGTTTATCGGTGCTGGTTTTGTTTCTGATCCTGGGCCAGTTTATCGGTGCTGGTTTAGTTTCTGACTGCTGGCCAGTTTATTGATGCTGGTTTACTTTGTGACTCCTGGGACAGTTTATTGGTGTTGGTTTAGATTCTGACTGCTGGGCCAGTTTATCGGTGCTGAGTTAGTTTCTGACTCCTGGGCTAGTTTATTGGTGCTGATTTAGTTTCTGGTTTCTCGGCCAGTTTGTTGTGCTTGCTGAGTTTCTGACTCCTTGGCCAGTTTATCAGTGCTTGTTTAGATTCTGACTGCTGGGCCAGTTTATTGGTGCTTGTTTGGTTACTGTCTCCTGGGCCACTTTATTGGTGCTGGTTTAGTTTCTGATTCCTGGTCCAGTTTATTGCCGCTAGGCCAGTTTATCGGTGCTGAATTCGTTTCTGACTCCTGGGCCAGTTTATCAGAGCTGATTTAGATTTTGACTCCTGGGCCAGTTTATTGCCGCTGGGCCAGTTAATCAGTGTTGAATTATTTTCTGACTCTTGGGCTTGTTTATCGGTGCTGGTTTAGTTTCTGTCTCCTGGGCCAGTTTTTTGCTGTTAGTGCAGTTTCTGACTCCTGGTTCAATTTATTGGTGATTGTTTACTTTCTGACTCCTCGGTCTGTTTATCATTAGTGGTTTAGTGTCGGACTGCTGGGCCAGTTTATTGGTGCCGGTTTGGTATTTGACTTCTGGGCCACATTATTGGTGCTTTTTTAGTTTGTGACTCCTGAGCCCGTTTATCGGTGGTAGTTTAGATTCTGCCTCTGGGCCAGTTTAACGGTGGTGGTTTAGTTGCTGACTCCTGTTCCAGCTTATTGTTGCTCGTTTACTTTCTGACACCTGTCAGTTTTTCATTGCTGGTTTAGATTGTTACTTCTGGGCCAGCTTATCGGTGCAGGTTAAGTTTATGACTGCTGGGACAGTTTATTGGTGCTGGTTTAGTTTCTGACTGCCAGGCCAGTTTATCGCTGCTGGTTTAGTTTATGACTGCTGGGACAGTTTATTGGTGCTGGTTTAGTTTATGACTGTTGGGACAGTTTATTGGTGCTGGTTTAATTTCTGACTCCTGTGTCAGTTTATTGCCGCTGGGCAAGTTTATCGGTGCTGCTTTAGATTTTGACTCCTGGGCTGGTTTATTGGTGCTGATTTAGTTTTTGGCTCCTTGGCCAGTTTATTGGTGCTTGTTTATTTTCTGACTCCTGGGCCACTTTTTTGGTGATGGTTTAGTTTCTGACTTCTTGGCCACTTTTTTGGTGATGGTTTAGTTTCTGACTCCTGGGTCAGTTTATCGGTGCTGGTTTGTTTTCTGACTCCTGGGTCAGTTTAATGGTGCTGGTTTAGTTTCTGACTCCTGGGCCAGTTTATCATTGCAGGTTTAATTTATGACTGCTGGGACAGTTTATCGGTGCTTGTTCAGTTTATGACTTATGGCAGCACGGTGGCATAGTGGTTAGCACTGTTTTCTCACAGCACCAGGGACCCGGGTTCGAATGCGGCCTCGGTCGACTGTCTCTGTGGAGTTTGCACATTCTCCCGGTGTTTGCGTGGGTTTTCTCCGGGTGCTCCGTTTTCCTCCCACAGTCCAAAGATGTGCAGGTTAGGTTGTTTGGCTATGATAAATTGACCCTTAGTGTTACGGGGATTAAATACATGGGGTTACGGGGATAGGGTGGGATATGTGTTGGTGTAGGGGTTACGGGGATCGAGTGGGATAATGTGTCAGTGCAGGCTCGATGGGCCGAAATGGCCTCTATCTGCACTGTGGGGTTTCTGTGATTCTGGGCCAGCTTATCAGTGTTGCTTTAGTTTCTGTCTCCTAGGCTGGTTTATGGGTGCAGATTTAGTTTTTGGCTCCTTAGCCAGTTTATTGTGCCTGTCTAGTTTCTGACTCCTGGGCCAGTTTATTGGTGCCTGTCTAGTTTCTGACTCCTGGGTCAGGTTATTGGTAATTGTTTAGTTTCTGACTCATGGCCCAGTTTGCTGGTGCTAGTTTAGTTTCTGAATCCTAGACCAGTTTATCAGAGCTGATTTAGATTTTGACTCCTGGGCCAGTTTACCAGTGCAGGTTTAGTTGCTGACTCCTGGGCCAGTTGATCAGTTTTGCATTGATTTCTGACTCCTGTATCAGTTTATTGCCGTTAGGCCTGTTTATTGGTGCTGATTTAGTTTCTGACTGCTGGGCCAGTTTATCGATGCTGGTTTAGTGTCGGACAGGTGGGCCAGTTTATAGTTGCCGATTTGGTAACTGTGTTCTGGGCCACTTTATTGGTGCTTTTTTAATTTGTGACTCCTGGGCCATTTATCGGTGGTGTTTTAGTTTCTGACTCCTGTGCCAGTTTTTTGCTGCTGGATAGTTTCTGACTCCTGGGCCAGTTTATCAGTGCTGATTTAGATTCTGACTCCTGGGCCAGTTTATTGGTGCTGGTTTAGATTCTGACTGCTGGGCCAGTTCATTGGTGCTGGTTTAGTTTCTGACTCCTGGGCCAGTCTATTGTTGCTTGTTTACTTTCTGACTCCTGAGCCAGTTTATTGGTGCTTGTTGAATTTCTGACTCCTCGATCAGTTTATTGTTGCTGGTTTAGTGTCGGACTGCTGGGCCATTTTATTGTTGCCAGTTTGGTATCTGACTTCTGGGCCACTTTATTGGTGCTTTTATAATTTGTGACTCCTGGGCCAGTTTATCGGTGCTAGTTTAGATTCCGAATCCTGGGCCAGTTTATCGGTGGTGGTTTACTTTCTGACTCCTGAGCCAGTTTATCGGTGCTGGTTTAATTTCTGTCTCCTGTGCCAGTTTATCGGTGCTGAGTAATTTTCTGACTCCTGGGCCAATTTATTGGTGCTAATTTAATTTCTAACTCCTGGTCCAGTATATCGGTGCTAGGTTAGACTCTGACTCCTGGGCCAGTTTATTATTGCTGGTTTAGTGTCTGATTGCTGGGCCAGTTTTTTGGTGCCAGTTTGGTATCTGATGTCTGGGCCACTTTGTTGGTGCTGGTTTAGTTTGTGACTCCTGCGCCTGTTTATTAATGCTGGTTTAGATTCTGACTCCTGAGCCAGTTTATGGATGCTGGTTTGATTTCTGACTCCTGGGCCAGTTTATTGCTGCTGGGACAGTTAATCGGTGTTGAATTATTTTCTGACTCCTGGGCTTGTTTATCGGTGCTGGATAAGATTCTGACTCCTTGGCCAGTTTATTGGTGCTGGTTCAGTTTCTGTCTCCTGGGCCAGCTTATTGGTGCTTGTTTACTTTCTGACTCCTCGGTCTGTTTATCATTGCTGGTTTAGTGTTGGACTGCTGGGCCAGGTTATTGGTGCCGGTTTGGTATCTGATTTCTGGGCCACTTTATTGGTGTTTTTAAAATTTGTGACTCCTGGGCCCATTTATCGGTGCTAGTTTAGATTCTGTCTCTGGGCCAGTTTAACGGTGGTGGTTTAGTTGCTGACTCCTGGGCCAGCTTACTGTTGCTGGTTTCTGACTCATGGGTCAGTTTATTGCCACTGGGGAAGTTTATCGGTGCTGATTTAGTTTCTGACTCCTGGGCTAGTTTATCGGTGCAGGATTAGTTTATGACTGCTGGGACAGTTTATTGGTGCTGCTTTAGTTTCTGACTGCCGGGCCAGTTCATTGGTGCTGGTTTAGTTTCTGACTCCTGTGTCAGGTTATTGCCGCTGGGCCAATTTATTGGTGCTGATTTAATTTTTGGCTCCTTGGCCAGTTTATTGTGCTTGTTTAGTTTCTGACTCCTGGGCCAGTTTATTGGCGCTGGGCCAGTTTCTGACTCCTGGGTCAGGTTATTGGTGCTGGTTTATTTTCTGACTCCTGGGTCAGTTTATCAGAGCTGATTTATGTTCTGACTCCTGGGCCAGTTTACCAGTGCAGGTTTAGTTGCTGACTCCTGGGCCATTTGATCGGTTTTGGATTGGTTGCTGACTAAAGGGTCAGTTTATTGCCGCTAGGCTAGTTTATTGGTGCTGATTTAGTTTCTGCCTCCTGGGCCAGTTTATTGATGCTTGTTTAGTTTCTGACTGCTGAGCCAGTTTGTTGGTGCTGGTTTAGTTTCTGACTCCTCAGTCAGTTTATCGATGCTGGTTTAATTTCTGACTCCTCAGTCTGTTTATCGATGCTGGTTTAATTTCTGACTCCTGCGCCAGTTCTTTTGTGGTGGTTTAGTTTCTGAATCCTGGATCAGTTTATTGTTGCTTGTTTAGCTTCTGACTCCTGAGCCAGTTCATTTGTGCGGGTTTAGATTCTGAATCCTGGGTCAGTTTATTTTAGTTGGTTTAGATTCTGACTGCTGGGCCAGTTTGACGGACCTTGTTTAGTTTCGAACTCCTGTGTCAGTTTATCGTTGCTGGTTAAGTTTCTGACCCCTGGGCCAATTTATTGTTGCTGGGTTTTTTTCTGACTCCTGGGCCAGTTTATTGACGCTGGGCCTGTTTATCGTTGCTGACTAATTTCTGACTCCTCGGCCACGTTATTGGTGCTGGTTTACTTTCTGACTCGGGGCCAGTTTATTGGTGCTAATTTAATGGCTGACTCCTGGCCCCGTTTATCAGTGCTGGTTTAGATTCTGACTCCTGGGCCAGTTTATCGTTGCTGGCTTAGTGTCTGACTACTGGGCCAGTTTTTTGGTGCCGGTTTGGTGTCTGACATCTGGGCCACTTTATTGGTGCTGGTTTAGTTTCTGACTGCGGAACCAGCTTATCTGTGCTGGTTTAGTTCCTGACTCCTGGGCCAATTTATTGTTGCTGGTTTTGTTGCTGACTCCTGGGCCAGTTTATTGGTGCTGGTTTGATTTCTCACTGCTGGCACAGTTTATTGGTGCTAGTTTGATTTCTGACTCCTGGGCCTATTTATTGATGCTGGTTTAGTTTGTGACTCCTGGGACAGTTTATCGGTGCTTGTTTAGTTTCTGGTTTCTCGGCCAGTTTATTGGTGCTTGTTTTGTTTCTGAATCCGTAGTCAGTTTATTGCCGCTGGGCCAGTTTATTGGTGCTGATTTAGATTCTGGCTCATCAGCCAGTTTATTGGTGCTTGTTTGGTTTCTGACTGCTGGGCCAGTTGATTGGTGCTGGTTTAATTTCTGACTACAGGGCCAGTTTATTGATGCTGGTTTGACTTCTGACTCCTAGGCCAGTTTATTGCCACTGGGCCAGTTTCTCGGTGCTGAATTATTTTCTGACTCCTGGGCCAGTTTATTGGTGCTGGTTCAGTTTCTGACTGCTGGGCCAGTTTATCGGTGCAGGATTAGTTTCTGATCGCTGGTCCAGTGTTTCGGTGCTTGTTTGGTTTCGGACTCCTGTGTCAGTTTATCGTTGATGGTTTAGTTTCTGACTCCTGAGCCAGTTTGTCGGTGGTAGTTTTGCATCTGTCTCCTGTGCCACTTTATCGGTGCTGATTAATTTCCTGCCTCCTGCGCCAGGTTATTGGTGCTCATTTAATTTCTCTCTCCTGGCCCAGTATATTGGTGCTAGTTTAGATTCTGACTCCTGGGCCAGTTTATCATTGTTGGTTTAGTGTCTGATTGCTGGGCTAGTTTTTGATGCCAGTTTGGTATCTGACGTCTGGGCCACTTTATTGGTGCTGGTTTAATTTGTGTCTCCTGGGCCAGTTTATCTGTGCTGGTTTAGTTGCTGACTTCTGGGCCAGTTTATTGGTGCTTGTTTACTTTCTGTCTCCTTGGCCTGTTTATCGTTGCTGGTTTACTTTCTAACTCCTGGTTCTGTTTATCGGAGCTTGTTTACATTCTGACTCTGTGCCAGTTTACCAGTGGTGGTTTAGTTGCTGACTCCTGGGCCAGTTTATTGGTGCTGGTTTAGTTTCTGACTGCTGGGCCAGTTTATTGATGCTTGTTTAGTTTCTGACTCCTGGCCCAGTCTTTTGGTGCTTGGTTACTTTCTGACTCCTGAGCCACTTTATTGGTGCTGGTTTAATTTCTGACTCCCCTGTCAGTTTATCAATGCTGGTTTAATTTCTGATTCCTCGGTCAGTTTATTGATGCTGGTTTAATTTCTGACTCCTGAGTCTGTTTATCATTGCTGGATTATTTTCTGACTCCTGGATCAGTTTATCGTTGCTGGTTTAGTTTCTGAATCCTGAGCCAGTTCTTTGGTGGTGGTTTAGTTGCTGACTCCTGGGCCAGTTTATTGGTGCTGGTTTTGTTTCTAACTCTTCGGCCAATTTATTGATGCTGGGCCTGCTTATCAGTACTGACTAAGTTCTGACTCCTGAGCCAGGTTATTGGTGCTGGTTTACGTTCTGACTCCGGGGCAGTTTATTGGTGCTTGTTTAGCTTCTGACTCCTGGGCCACTTTATCGTTGCTGGTTTAGTGTCTGACTACTGGGCCAGTTTTTTGGTGCCGGTTTTGGTGTCTGACTTCTGGCCCACTTTATTGGTGCTGGTTTAGTTTCTGACTGTGGAACCAGCTTATCTGTGCTGGTTTAGTTCCTGACTACTGGGCCAGTTTATTGTTGCTGATTTTGTTGCTGACTCCTGGGCCAGTTTATTGGTGCTGCTTTGGTTTCTCACTGTTGGGCCAGTTTATTGTTGCTGGTTTGCTTTTCACAGAAACCCACAGTACAGATAGAGGCCATTTCGGCCCATCGAGCCTGCACTGACACATATCCCACCCGATCCCCGTAATCCCTACACCAACACATATCCCACCCTACCCCCGTAACCCCACGTATTTAATCCCCCTATCACTAAGGGTCAATTTTATCATAGCCAATCAACCTAACCCGCACATCTTTGGATTGTGGGAGGAAACCGGAGCACCCGGAGGAAACCCACGCAAACACGGGGAGAATGTGCAAACTCCACACAGACAGTCACCCGAGGCCGGATTCGAACCCGGGTCCCTGGCGCTGTGAGGCAACAGTGCTAACCACTATGCCACCGCTTTTGACTCCTGGGCCAGTTTATCGGTGCTGGATAGTTTCTGACACCTGGTCCGGTTTATTGGTGCTGGGTAGTTTCTGACTGCTGGACCAGTTTATTAGTGCTGGTTTAGTTTCTGACTCCTGTGTCTGTTTATTGGTGCTGGTTTAGTTTTTGACTCCTGTGTCTGTTTATTGGTGCTGGTTTAGTCTCTGACTCCTGGGCCTATTTATTGATGCTGGTTTAATTTCTGACTCCTGAGCCAGTTCCTTGGTGGGGGTTTAGTTTCTGACTCCTGGGTCAGTTTATTGTTGCTGGTTTAGTTTCTGACTGCTGGGACAGTTTATCAGTGCAGGTTTTGTTTCTGACTCCTGCGCCAGTTTATCAGTGCAGAATTAGTTTCTGATCTCCTGGGCCAGTTTATCGTTGCTGGTTTAGTTTCTGACTCCTGAGCCAGTTTATTAGCGCTGGGCCAGTTTATCAGTGCTGATTAATTTTAATATTCTGACTCCTGGGCCAGGTTATTTGTGCTAATTTAATTTATCACTCCTGACCCAGTATATCGGTGCTAGTTTAGATTCTGACTCCTGGGCCAGTTTATCGTTGCTGGTTTAGTGTCTGATTGCTGGGCCAGTTTTTTGGTGCCAGTTTGATATCTGACTTCTGGGCCACTTTATTGGTTCTGGTTTAGTTTGTGACTCCTGGACCAGTTTATCTGTGCTGGTTTAGTTGTTGACTCCTGGGCCAGTATATCGGTGCTGGTTTAGTTTCTCACTGCTTGGCCTCTTTATTGGTGCTGGTTTGTTTTCTGACTCCTGGGCCAGTTTATTGGTGCTTCTTTACTTTCTGTGCCAGTTTACTGGTGCATGTTTACATTCTGACTTGTGATGCAGTTTATGGGTGCTTGTTTAGTTTCTAACTCCTGTGCCTGTTTATTGGTGCTCGTTTAGATTCGGACTCCTGGGCCAGTTTATTGATGCTGGTTTGGTTTCTGACATCTAGGCCATTTATTGATGCTGGTTCGTTTTCTGACTCCTGGGCCAGTTTTTTGCTGCTGAGCCAGTTAATCGGTGTTGAATTATTTTCTGACTCTTGGGCTTGTTTATTGGTGCTCGTTTAGTTTCTGTCTCCTGGGCCAGTTTATCGGTGCTGGTTCAGTTTCTGACTCCTCGGCCTCTTTATCATTGCTGATTTAGTGTCAGACAGCTGAAACATTGAAACATAGAAACATAGAAGATAGGAGCAGGAGTAGGCCATTCGGCCCCTCGAGCCTGCTCCACCATTCAATGCGATCATGGCTGATCATCCAAATTCAGTACCCGGTCCCTGCTTTCTCCACATACCCCTTGATCCCTTTAGCCTTAAGAAATATATCCAACTCCATCTTGAATATATTTAATGTATTGGCCTCTACTGCCTTCTGTGGTAGAGAATTCCACAGGTTCACCACTCTCTGGTTAAACAAAGTCCTCCTCATTTCTGTCCTAAATGGCTTACCACTTATCCATAGACTGCGACACCTAGTTCCGGACTCCCTGACCATCGGGAACATCCTTCCTGCAACTAGTCTGTCCAGTCCTGTCAGAATTTTATAAGTTTCAATGAGATCCCCTCTCATTCTTCTAAACTCCAGCGAGTACAAGCCCAATCGAGCCAATCTCTCCTCATATGTCTTTGCTGCCATCCCAGGCATCAGCCTGGTGAATCATCGCTGAACTCCTTCCATGGCAAGAACATCCTTCCTCAGATAAGATGACCAAAACTGCACACAATACTCAAGATGTGGTCTCACCAAGGCCCTGTATAACTGCAGCAAGACATCCTTGTTCCTGTACGCAAATCCTCTCGCTATGAAGGCCAACATGCCATTTGAATTCTTAACCACCTGCTGCGCCTGCATGCTTACCTTCAGCGACTGGTGCAAAAGGACGCCCAGGTCTCGTTGCACTTCCCCTTCTCCCAATCTATTGCCATTCAGATAATCTGCCTTCCTGTTTTTGCCACCAAAGTGGATAACCTCGCATTTATCCACGTTATATTGCATCTGCCATGCTTTTGCCCAATCACCCAACCTGTCCAAATCATCCTGGAGTTTCTCGGCATTGTCCTCACAGCACACAGTTTGTGTCATCTGCAAACTTGGTGATATTACATCTAGTTCCCTAGTCTAGGTCATTAATATATATTGTGAATAGCTGGGGCCCAAGGACTGATACCTGCGATACCCCACTAGTCACTGCCTGCCACTCAGAAAAAGACCCGTTTATTACAACTCTTTGCTTTCTGTCTGCCAACCAGTTCTCTATCCAAGTCAATACCTTGCCCCCAATCCCATGTGCCGTTACTTTACACGCTAATCTCTTATGTGGGACCTTATCAAAAGCCTTCTGAAAGTCCAAATACACCACATCCACTGGTTCTCGCTTATCTATTTTACCAGTTACATTCTCAAAAAATTCCAGTAGATTAGTCAAGCCCGACTTACCTTTTGTAAATCCATGTTGACATTGTCCGATCCTGCCACTGTTTTCCAAGTGCTCTGCTATTACATCTTTTGTAATGGGCTCTAGCATTTTCCCCACGACCGATGTTAGGCTTATCAGTCTGTAATTCCCCGTTTTCTCTCTACCAACTTTTTTGAATATTGGGGTAACTTTAGCTACCCTCCAGTCCATGGGTACTGTTCCAGATTCCATCGAATGCTGGTTGATGAGCAGCAAATCATCAACGATTTCTAGGGTCACTTCCTTAAGGACCCTAGTATGTAGATTATCAGGCCCTGGAGATTTATCAGCCTTCAATCCCATCAATTTCCCTAACACCATTTCCCTACAAATACTGATTTCTTTCAGTCCCTCCCTTTCATCAGACCCTATGTTCCCCAACATCTCTGGGAGGTTATTTGTTTCCTCCTTTGTGAAGACAGAACCAAAATATGTATTTAATTGGTCAGCCATTTCTTTGTTCCCCATTATAAATTCCCCTGATTCTGACTGCAAGGGACCTACGCTTGACTTCACCAATCGTTTTCTCTTCACATATGTATAAAAGCTTTTGCAGTCAGTTTTTATGCTCCCTGCAAGCTTACTTTCATATTCTATTTTCCCATTCTTAATTAATCCCTTTGTCCTCCTTTGTTGATTCCTAAACTGCTCCCAATCGTCAGGTTTACTGCTTTTTCTGGCCAATATATATGCCCTCTCCTTGGATCTTATGCTATCCCGAATTTCCCTTGCTAGACAAGGTTGAGTCACCTTTTTTGTTTTATTTTTATACCAAACTGGGATGAACAAATTCTGTAGTTCATCCATGCGGTCTTTGAATGTTTGCCATTGCCTATCCACCGTCAACCCTTTGAGCGACGTTCCCCAATCAATCCTACCCAACTCGCCCCTCAGACCATCGTAGTTTCCTTTATATATATTTAGGACCCTAGTCTCTGATTCGACTACTTCATTCTCCATTTTAATGAAGAATTCGAACATATTATGATCGCTCCGACCCAAGGGGCCTTGTACAATAACATTGCTAAGTAATCCTTTCTCGTTACATAATACCCAGTCTAAGATGGCCTGATGACATATTGGTCCAGGAAACCATCCCTTAAACACTCCAGGAATTCCTCCTCCACAGAATTGTTATAAGTTTGGTTAGCCCAATCTATATGTAGATTAAAGTCACCCATGATGACTGCTGTGCCCTTATTGCACGCTTCTCTAATTTCCCTTTTAATGCTGGGCCAGTTTATTGTTGCCGGTTTGGTATCTGACTTCTGGGCCACTTTATTGGTGCTTTTTTAATTTGTGACTCCTGGGCCAGTATATCGGTGCTAATTTAGATTCTGACTCCTGGGCCAGTTTATTGGTGCTAATTTAGATTCTGTCTCCTGGGCCAGTTTAGTGGTGCTGGTTTAGATTCTGACTGCTGGGCCAGTTTAGTGGTGCTGGTTTAGTTTCTGACTGCTGGGCCAGTTTATTGGTGCTGGTTTAGTTTCTGACTCCTCGGCCAGTTTATTGGTGCTTGTTTAATTTCTCACTCCTCGGTCAGTTTATCGATGCTGGTTTAATTTCTGACTCCTCGGTCATTTTATCGATGCTGTTTTAATTTCTGACTCCTCGGTCACTTTATCGATGCTGGTTTAATTTCTGACGCCTGGGTCAGATTATTGTTGCTGGTTTAGTTTCTGACTGCTGGCCAATTTATCGGTGCAGGTTTAGTTTCTGACTCTGTGCCAGTTTATTGGTGCTGGTTTAATTTCTTACTCCTGGGCCAGGTTATTGGTGCTGGTTTAATTTCTGACTCGGGTCCAGTTTATTGCTGCTAATTTAATTTCTGACTCCTGGCCCAGTATATTGGTGCTGATTTGGATTCTGTCAAATTTATCTTTGCTGATTTAGGCCTAGAAATTCATTAAGGCGCTGCCAGCTATGCACCCAGTTAACGCCTAAAGGGTGAGTATGCGCCAAAAATGAGTTTGCGCAGATATTCAGCGCAGCAGTATTGGCGACGGTAGCCGTTAGCGCTGCACCGGCACCGATGACGTCATCGGTGTGCGTAGTGCCCCGGTTCCGCCCCGAAATCGCGCCGATCCCCATATTTAGTTGCGGCCGCCTCCGAAGCGGCCGCAAACAGCGACCAGAAAACGGGGCCGTCCTGCTGCCTTAGTGGGGCGCTTTAAAGCGGAAGGTGCGGCCGGCCGCTTTTGCAGTGGCAGCCTGCCCGCACCTCCTTCCCCGGCCTCCTCCACCTCCCTCCCCACGGCATTGCCGGCTGCTTTCCGTGAGCCCGGCACTTCTCCGAGGTGCCGGGCTCATTTGCCGGCACTATCCAGTGGCGATCTCCCCGTTGCAGGCAGCTCCCCCTTAAGAGAAGGAGGAGGCCTGCAGTACCGCAGCCTGCCGCTGCACAGCGCCTGGCGCAGCGGCGCCAAGTGCGGTGATATTCAGTGTCAGCGCGCCAAGCGGGGGCGGGCACACCCTGGTATAGCGCCCGCTTCTGAATTGGGGCGCTAACAATGAATATCTGGCGATCGCTATCGGCTTCCCGCCCAGCGCTAACTTTTGGGCGCTAGCCAGCTGGCGGGGCCATCGTGAATTTCTAGGCCTTAGTGTCTGACTACTGAACCACTTTATCTGTGCTGGTTTAGTTTCTGACTCCTGTGCCAGTTTATTGTCGCTGGGCCAGTTTCTGACTCCTGGGTCAGTTTATTGGTGCTGGTATAGTTTGTGACCCCTGGGGCAGTTTATTGGTGCTTGTTTATTTTCTGACTCCTGGGCCACTTTTTTGGTGCTGGTTTAGTTTCAGACTCATGGGTCAGTTTATTGGTGCTGTTTAGTTTCTGACTGCTCTGCCATTTTATTGGTGCTGGCTTACTTTCCGACTCCTGTGCCAGTTTATTTGTGTTTGTTTATTTTCTGACTCCCGGGCCATTTTATTGGTGCTGGTTTATATTCCGACTCCTCAGCCAGTTTATCCGTGTTGGTTTAGTATCTGAATCCTGGGCCAGTTCATTGGTGGTGGATTAGTTTTTGACTCCTGTGCCAGTTTATTGTTGCTTGTTTAGTTTCAGACTCCTGGGCCAGTTTTTTGGTGCTTGTTTACTTTCTGACTCCTTGGGCTAGTTTATTGTTACGTGTTTAGTTTCTGACTGCTGGGCCAGTTTATTGGTGCTGGTTTAATTTCTGACTCATGAGACAGTTTATTGGAGCTTGTTTAATTTCTGACTCCTCGGTCAGTTTATTGATGCTGGATTAATTTCTGACTCCTGGGTCAGTTTATCGCTGCTAGTTAACTTTCTGACTCCTGAGCCAGTTCTTTGGTGGTGGTTTAATTTCTGACTCTTGGGCCAGGTTATTGGTGCTGGTTTAGTTTCTGACTTTTGGGCCAGGTTGTTGGTGCTGTTTTAATTTCTGACTCGGGGCCAGTTTATTGGTGCTAATTTAATTTCTGACTCCTGGCCCAGTATATCGGTGCTGATTTAGATTCTGTGCAATTTATCGTTGCTGGTTTAGTGTCTGACTACTGGGCCAGTTTATTGGTGCTGATTTAGTTTCTGACTGCTGGGCCAGTTTATTGGTGCTCGTTTGATTTCTGACTCCTGGGTCTATTTATTGATGATGGTTTAGTTTGTGATTCCTGGGACAGTTTATTGGTGCTGATTTAGTTTCTGGCTCATCGGCCAGTTTTTTGGTGCTTGTTTAGTTTCTGACTCCTGGGCCAGTTCATTGGTGGTGGATTAGATTCTGACTCCTGTGCCAGTTTATTGGTGCTTGTTTAGTTTCTGACTCCTGTGCCAGTTCATTGGTGGTGGATTAGTTTCTGACTCCTGGGACAGTTCATTGGTGGTGGATTAATTTCTGACTCCTGGGCCAGTTCATTGGTGGTGGATTAGTTTCTGACTCCTGGGCCAGTTCATTGGTGGTGGATTAGTTTCTGACTCCTGGGCCAGTTCATTGGTGGTGGATTCGTTTCTGACTCCTGGGCCAGTTTAATGGTGGTGATTTATATTCCGACTCCTGGGCTAGTTTGTCAGTGCTTGTTTAGTTTCTGACTGCTCGGTCAGTTTATCGACGCTGGTTTAGTTTCCAACTCCAGGGCCAGTTCAGTGCTGGTGGATTAGATTGTGACTCCTTGGCCAGTTTATCGGCGTTGGCTTAGTTTCTGAATCCTGGGTCAGTTTATTGCTGCTGGTTTAGTTTCTGACTCCTGGGCCAGCTTATCGGTGCTTGTTTAGTGTCTGACTTCTGGGCCGGTTTTTCGGTGCTTGTTTAGATTCTGACTCATGGGCCAGTTTATCGGTGCTGGTTAGATTCTGACTCCTGGGTCAGCTTATCGGTGCTGGTTAGATTCTGACTCCTGGGTCAGCTTATCGGTGCTGGTTAGATTCTGACTCCTGCGTCAGCTTATCGGTGCTGGTTTAATTTCTGACTCCTTGGCCAGTTTATTGGTCCTGGTTTAATTTCTGACTGCTGGTCCATTTTATTGGTGCTGGTTTAGTTTTCTGACTCCTGGGCCAGTTTATTGGTGCTGGTTTAGTTTTCTGACTCCTGGGCCAGTTTATCGGTGCTGGTTTATTTTCTGACTCCTGGGACAGTTTATCGGTGCTGGGTCAAGTTTCAAGTGCTGGTTTAGCTTCTGACTGCTGTGTCAGTTTAATGGTGCTGCATTTATATCTGATTCCTGGGTCAGTTTATTGGTGCTGGTTTAGTTTATAGCTGTTCAGCCAGTTCATCGATGTGGTGTCAGTTTATTGCTGCTGGTTTAGTTTATAGATCTTCAGTCAGTTTATAAATGTTCCGTCAGTTTATAGATGGGAGGTCAGTTTATTACTGCTGGTTTAGTTTATATATGTTCGGTCGGTTTATTGCTGCTTGGTCAGTTTATTACTGCTGGTTTATTTATATATGTTTGCTCAGTTTATCAATGCTGGGTCGGTTTATTACTGCTGGTTTAGTTTATAGATCTTCGGTCAGTTTATCGATGCTGGGTCAGTTTATTACTGCTGGTTTAGTTTTTATATGTCCAGTCAGTTTATCGATGCTGGGTCAGCTTATTACTGCCGGTTTAATTTTTATATGTTTGGTCCGTTTATTGCTGCTGGGTCTGTTTATTACTGTTGGTTTATTTAATATATGTTCAACAGTTAATCAACGCGGGTTCAGTTTATTACTGCTGGGTCTGTTTACTGCTGGTTTAGTTTATAAACATGGTCACACCTATGAAGTTAATTAATTCAGATGTAGCCCATGGTCAGGGACAGGACGGTGTGACTACGACTGAGGCAGGTTCGGTGATCCAGGAGGTAGTGTTGGAGGAGCCGCAGCCCTTGCTCTTGTCCAACAGGTTCGAGGTTCTTACTCCCTGTGGGGACAGGAGCAGGGACTGCAGGGAGGATGAACAACCCGGCCACAGCACCGTGGAACGGGGGTCCATTCAAGAGGGGGGAGTAAATAGAAATGTTGTAGTGGTAGGGGATAGTATTATTAGGGGGATAGATAGAGTCCTCTGCAGCCGAGAGCGAGAGTCCCGGAGGCTGTGTTGCCTACCCGGTGCCAGGATTAAGGACATCTCCTCTGGGCTGGAAAGAACTTGCAGTGGGAGGGGGTGGATCCAGTTGTCGTGGTCCATGTTGGTACAAACGACATAGATAGGACTAGGAAGCCGGTTCTGTTAAAGGAGTATGAGCAGCTAGGGGTCAAATTAAAAGACAGAACCGCAAGGGTAATAATCTCTCGATTATTACCTGAGCCACGAGCGAATTTGGCTAGGACAAATAAAATTAGAGAGCTAAATGCGTGGCTCAAAGACTGGTGTGGGAGAAATGGGTTATGCTTCCTGGGACACTGGCACCAGTACTGGGGCAGGAGGGAGCTTGGCCAGTGCTGGGGCTAGAGTCCTGGCGGATCATATAAATGGGCTGTAGAGAAGGCTTTAAACTAACTAGTGGTGGGGAGTTTGCTAGAGAGCAAATAATAAAAATGACAACAGAGAAGGTCATAGACTTAGGTAGCAGCGGGGCAATTAAAAACCAGAGCGTGTCAGGAAGAGGCAGAAGGTATGGAGTAAAAGGTAAAGTAATAAAAAGGGCAAAAGCAGGAGCTAAGAGTTACAAAACATATTTGAAAGTTCTCTATCTGAATGCACGTAGCATTCATAACAAAATAGACGAGTTAATGGCACAAATAACTACATATGGGTATGATCTTGTGGCCATTACAGAAACATGGCTGCAGGGTGACAATGCCTGGGAATTAAACATACCAGGTTATTTAACGATCAGTAAGGAGAGGCCGGAAGGAAGGGGAGGTGGGGTGGCTATATTAATAAAGGAAAGAATCACTGTAATACAGAGAAATGATGTTGGGTCAAAAGATCAGGATAATGAAACAAGTTGGGTGGAGATAAGGAATAATAAGGGGAAAAAAACAGTAGCGGGCGTGGTCTATAGGCCTCTCAACATTTGCAACTCTGTTGGACGGAGTATCAATCAGGAAATAGTTGAGGCTTGTAATAAGTGAACATCTATAATTATGGGGGATTTTATCTATCATATTAATTGGACAAATCAAATTGGGCAGGGCTGCCTTGAGGATGAGTTCATTGAGTGTATTAGGGATGGGTTTCTTGAGCAGTATGTAACTGAACCGACCAGGGGGCAAGCAACCTTAGATCTGGTCCTGTGTAATGAGACAGGATTAATTAAAAATGTCCTAGTAAAGGATCCCCTTGGAATGAGTGACCATAACATGGTTGAATTCCATATTCAATTAGAGGGTGAGAATGTTGGATCTCAAACAAGCATGCTAAGCTTGAATAAAGGAGACTATGAAGGTATGGGAGCGGAATTGAGTAAGTGGATTGGGAAAATAGATTAATGGGTAAGACGATACATGATCAGTGGTATACATTTAAGGAGTTATTTTACAACTTCCAAAAAATATATATTCCACTGAGAAGAAAAGGGTGTAAAAGAAAAGACAGCCATCCGTGGCTAAGTAAAGAAATTAAGGATCGTATTCGACTAAAAGCAAGGGCATATAAGGTAGCCAAATCTAGCGGGAGGATAGGGGATTGGGAAAACTTTTAAAGACAGCAAAAGATAACAAAAAGATTAATTAAGAAAGGGAAGATAGATTATGAAAGTAAATTAGCAAAAAATATAAAAACAGGTAGTAAGAGTTTTTATAGTTATATGAAAAGAAAAAGGGTGGCTAAAGTAAATGTTGGTCCCTTCGAGGATGAGACAGGGAAATTAATGGTGGGAAATATGGAGATGGCAAAAACACTGAATGAATATTTTGTATCAGTCATTACAGTAGAGGACACTAAGAATATCCCAACACTGGACGAACAGGGGGCTATAGTGGGGGAGTAGCTAAACATGATCAAAATCACTATGGAAGTGGTACTCAGTAAAATAATGGGACTCAAGGCAGATAAATTACCTGGACCAGAGGGCTTACATCCTAGGGTCTTGAGGGAAGTCGCGGTAGGGATTGTGGATGCATTGGCAATAATTTTCCAAAACTCCCTGGACTCGGCAAAGGTCCTGGCAGACTGGAAAACTGCGAATGTAACACCCTAATTTAAAAAGGGCAGTAGACAGACGGCTGGAAACTATAGACTGGTTAGCCTAACATCTGTGGTAGGTAAAATTTTGAGTCCATTATTAAGGAGACAGTAAGAGGACATTTAGATAATCATACTTTATTAGGACAAAGTCAGCATGGTTTTATGAAGGGGAAGTAATGTTTGACAAATTTGCTGGAGTTCTTTGAGGAAGTAACATATCGGGTGGATAAAGGGGAACCAGTGGATGTAGTGTATTTAGACTTCCAAAAGGCATTTGACAAGGTGCCACACAAAAGATTATTGCTTAAGATAAAAAATCACGGGATTGGGGGTAATATTCTGGGATGGATAGAGGATTGGCTATCTACCAGAAGGCAGAGAGTTGAGGTAAATGGTCCATTCTCAGACTGGCAATCAGTAACTAGTGGTGTTCCACAGGGGTCGGTGCTGGGTCCCCAACTCTTTAGAATCTATATTAACGATTTGGAGGAGGGGACCGAGTGTACCATATCAAAGTTTGCAGATGACACTAAGATGGGGTGGAAAGTACTGAGTGAGGAGGACATATAAAACCTGCAAGGGGACATAGACAGGCTAAGTAAGTGGGCAGAGATTTGGCAGATGGAATACAATACTGGAAAGTGTGGGGTTATGCACTTTGGCAGGAAATATCGTAGAGCAAGTTATTATCTTAATGGCAAGGAACTGGAAATTACTGAAGTACAAAGGGATCTGGGGGTCCTGGTGCACGAAACTCAAAAGGTTAGTATGCAGGTGCAGCAAGTAATTAAGAAGGCCAATGGAATGTTGGCTTTCATTGCTAGTGGGGTAGAATATAAAAATAGGGAGGTATTGCTTCAGTTGTACAAGGTATTGGTGAGACCGCACCTGGAATACTGCGTACAGTTTTGGTGTCCACACTTAAGAAAAGACATACTTGCTCTCGAGTCAATACAAAGAAGGTTCACTCGGTTAATCCCGGGGATGAGGGGATGGACGTATGAGGAGAGGTTGAGTCGATTGGGACTCTACACATTGGAGTTCAGAAGAATGAGAGGCGATCTTATTGAAACATATAAGATTGTGTAGGGGTTGGATCTTGTGGATGCGGGGCAAATGTTCCCGATGATGGGTGAAACTAGAACTAGGGGGCATAGTCTTAGAATATGGGGCTGCTCTTTCAAAACTGAGAGGAGGAGGAACTACTTCACTCAGAGGGTGGTAGGTCCATGGAATATGCTGCCCCAAAAAGCTGTAGAAGCTACATCATTACATAAATTTAAAACAGAAATAGACAGTTTCCTAGAAGTAAAGGGTATTAAGGGTTACGGGGAGCGGGCAGGAATTTGGACATGAGCCTAGGTTCGGATCGGTCATGGCCCTGTGGGTCGCGGAGCGGGCCCAGTGGCCGTGTAGCCTGATCCTGCTACTATTTCGTGTGTCTAATTCTGTTAGATTCAGGAGATGGTTCTGTGATAGTAGATTGGCGGTTAGGATCAGATCAGCCATTATGTTATTGAATGCAAAGCAGACTCGAGGGGCCGATTGGCCAACTCCTGCTCCTATATCTTATGTTCTTATATGTTCGGTCAGTTTATCGATGCTGGTTCAGTTTATTGCTGGTTTATTTTATACATGTTCAATCAGTTTATTACTGCTGGGTCTGTTTATTACTGCTGGTTTAGTTTATATATGTTCGGTCATTTTATTGCTGCTGGGTCAGTTTATTACTGCTGGGTTACTTTATGCCTGTTCAATCAGTTAATCAATGTGGGGTCTTTTTATTACTGCTGGTTTAGTTTATATATGTTCGGTCAGTTTATCGATGCTGGCTCTGTTTATTACTGCTGGTTTATTTTATATATGTTCGGTCAGTTTATCGATGCTGGGTCAGTTTATTACTGCTGGTTTATTTTATATATGCTCGGTCAATTTATTGCTGCTGGGTCAGTTTATTACTGCTGGTTTTGTTTATATATGTTCGGTCAGATTATCGATGCTGGGTCAGTTTATTACTGCTGGTTTAGTTTATATATGTTCGGTCAGATTATCGATGCTGGGTCAGTTTATTACTGCTGGTTAATTTATAGATGTTCGGTCAGTTTATCGATGCTAGGTCTGTTTATTACTGCTGGTTTAGTTTATAGATGTTCAGCCAGTTTATCGATGTGGTTTCAGTTTATTGCTGCTGGTATAGTTTATAGATCTTCGGTCAGTTTATAGATGTTCGGTCAGTTTATAGATGGGAGGTCAGTTTATTGATGCTGGTTTAGTTTATATGTGTTCGGTCAGTTTATCGATGCTGGGGCTGTTTATTACTGCTGGTTTAGTTTATATATGTTCTGTCAGTTTATCGATGCTGGGTCTGTTTATTACTGCTGCTTTAGTTTATAGCCGTTGAGCAAGTTTATCGATGTGGTGTCAGTTTATTGCTGCTGGTTTAGTTTATAGGTCTTCGGTCAGTTTGTAGATGTTCTGACAGTTAATAGATGGGAGATCAGTATATTGATGCTGGTTTAGTTTATATATGTTCGGTCAGTTTATCGATGCTGGGTCTGTTTATTACTGCTGGTTTATTTTATATATGTTCGGTCAGTTTATTACTGCTGGTTTATTTTATACATGTTCGGTCAGCTTATCGATGCTGGGTCAGTTTATTACTGCTGGTTTCGTTTATACATGTTCGGTCAGTTTATCGATGCTGGGTCAGTTTATTACTGCTGGTTTAGTTTATACTTGTTCGGTCAGTTAGTCAACGCGGGGTCAGTTTATTACTGCTAGTTTACGTTATATTTTTTCGGTCAGTTTATTGATGCTGATTTATTTTATACATGTTCGTTCATGTTATCAATGTTGGGTCTGTTTATTTCTGCCGGTTTATTTTATATATGTTCGGTCAGTTAATTGCTGCTGGATCAGTTTTTACTGCTGGTTTATTTTATATATGTTCGGTCAGTTTATTGCTGCTGGGTCAGTTTATTACTGCTGGTTCATTTTATATATGTTTGGTCAGTTTATTACTGCTGGGTCAGTTTATTGCTGCTGGGTCAGTTTATTACTGCTGGTTTAGTTTATACATGTTCGGTCAGTTTATCGATGCTGGGTCTGTTTATTACTGCTGGTTTAGTTTATATATGTTCGCTCAGTTTATTACTGCTGGTTTAGTTTATACATGTTCGTTCAGTTTATCGATGCTGGGTCAGTTTATTACTGCTGGTTTATTTTATACATGTTCGGTCAGTTTATTGCTGCTGGGTCAGTTTATTACTGCTGGTTTAGTTTATATATGTTCGCTCAGTTTATTGCTGCTGGGTCAGTTTATTACTGCTGGTTTAGTTTATATATGTTCGGTCAGTTTATTGCTGCTGGGTCAGTTTATTACTGCTGGTTTAGTTTATACATGTTCGGTCAGTTTATCGATGCTTGGTCAGATTATTACTGCTGGTTTAGTTTATATATGTTCGGTCAGTTTATTGCTGCTGGGTCAGTTTATTACTGCTGGTTTAGTTTATACATGTTCGGTCAGTTTATCGATGCTGGGTCAGATTATTACTGCTGGTTTAGTTTATATATGTTCGGTCAGTTTATCGATGCTGGTTCTGTTTATTACTGCTGGTTTAGTTTATGTGGCCTAGAAATTGGGTTGGGGTGCCAAAGTGGCGCAAATGTCACCTGAGCGCCGGATTTAGCGCAGCGTTCGAGGCTTTAGCGATCGTCAGATATACAGTTTCATTGCTCCTCGAGGGACACGGGGTGAGGCTCGAGGCGCTCCGCATCCCTCTTAGGGTGCTGAAACTGAATATCGCAGTGCAACGTGCTGCAGCACCACACACTGTGGCACGGCATGCTGCGGTACTGCAGGCCTTCCTCCCTCTGTTAAGGGGGAGGTGCCTGCAACAGCGCGATCCCCGCTCGTGTGTGCCAGCAAATGAGCCCGGCACCAAGAGAAGTGCCGGGCAGTTGGGAAACTGCCAGCATTGCCGTGGGTGGACGGTTAGGAGGTCGGGGATGGAGGTGCTGGCAGGCGGCCACCGAAAAGGCGGCCGCCCCTCGCCTCCACAATCACTTGCGCCACTGCTGGCACAGTAAGGCCCCGTGAACCGGGCGCGGTCAGTGAGCAGCACAACTGTGGTGTTCGCAACCAAATATCACGAACGGGGCACGAATGGGGCGCTGCGCACACTGATGATGACATCGTTGGTGGCGCAGCGCAAATGCCTAACGCCACCATTAGCGCCCCTACTGAATATCACGGGAGACACAGCCAGTGTTGCTACAGCCACTGACTAGGCGCTAACAGGTGGCGCTACTCACCCAATTTCTCCCCCTTTATGTTCGGTCAGTTTATTGCTGCTGGTTCAGTTTATTACTGCTGGTTTATTTCATACATGTTCGGTCAGTTTATTGCTGCTGGGTCTGTTTATTACTGCTGGTTTATTTCATACATGTTCGGTCAGTTTATTGCTGCTGGGTCAGTTTATTGCTGCTGGGTTAGTTTATATATGTTCGGTCAGTTTATCGATGCTGGGTCTGTTTGTTACTGCTGTTTTATTTTATACATGTTCAATCAGTTAATCGACGCGGGGTCAGCTTAGTGGACAAAAGCAAAACACTGCAGATCCTGGAAATCTGAAATAAATGCCGAAAATGCTGGATTAATCAGCAGAACGGCTGCAGGGCATTCTGATGGGGGAGGGAGAACAGTTAGAAGTCGTGGTTGACATTGGTACCAATGACATCGGCAGAACGAGGGATTAGGACCAGCAACAAGAATTTAGGGAGGTAGGTTGCAGATTAAAAAGCTGGACTTCAAACATTGTAATCTCTGGATTACTCCCGATGCCACGTGCCGGTGACTTTGGGAATAGGAGGATAGAGCAGATGAATGCGTGGCTGAAGAGTTGGAGCAGGATGCAGGGCTTTAGTTTCCTGGATCACTGGGTCTGCTTGTGGGGAAGGTGGGACCTCTACAATTCGGATGGTTTGCTCCTGAACTGGAACAGGACCAACATCCTTGCGGGATGTTTTGCTAGTACTTTTGGGGGAGATTAAACTAACTTGGCAGGGGGATGGGTTACGGAGTGCAGCTATAGTAGGGGGTGTTGCACAGCCAAATATAGAGGAAAAAACAAGTCAGCCTGGAAGGCAGGGCAAATATTTTGGCACAAGTGCGCATGGCAAGGCTGGATGGCATTTATTTTAATGCAAGGAGTCTTGCGAGTAAGGCAGATGAATTGAAGATGTTGATGAACACATGAGAATAAGATATTGTTGTTATCACAGAGACATGGTTGAGGGAGGGGCAAGACTGGCAAAGCAATATTCCGGTGTATAGAATCTTCAGGCGAGACAGAGGGGGGCGCAAAAGAGGAGGTGGTGTCGCAATATTAATCACGGAGTCAATTACTGCTGTAAGGAGGGATGATATCTTAGCAGGTTCCTCTAATGAGGCCATATGGGTAGAACTTAAAAACAAAAAGGGGGCAAGCACTTTGCTGGTAGTGTACTTTAGGGCCCCAAAAAATCAGGGGGAGATAGAGGAACAGATATGTAGGCAAATCTCAGAAGTGTAGAAATAATAGGGTAATAATAGCAGGGGATTTTAACTTCCCCAATATTAACTGGGCTAGTCAGAGTGTGAAAGGCTTAGAGGGTGCAGAATTCTTAACGTGCATCCAAGAGTGCATTTTCAGCCAGCATGTAGAAAGTCCTACAAGAGAGGTGTGGTGGTGGACCTAATTCTAGGGAATGCAGCCGGGCAAGTGGTAGAAGTGTCAGTAGGAGTGCATTTTGGTGACAGTGACCATAATTCGGTGAGATTTAAAGTAGTCATGGAAAAGGACAAAAATGGATCGGAAAAAAAGGTTCTAAATTCAGGAAGGCCGATTTTAATATGAAAATGCAGATTCTGGCCAAAGTGGACTGGGATCAGCTACTTGTAGGAAAATCCATATCACAGCAGTGGGAGTCATTCAGAAAGGAAATAGAGTACAACGCCAATATGTTCCCTTAAAGGTCAAGGGTGGGACCAACAACCCCAGGGAACCCTGGATGTCAAGGGATATACAAGAATGGATTAGGAAAAAAAGTCAGGCTTCTGGCTGACACAAAGGATTAAAAACAGTGGAAGCCCTAGAGGAGTATAGAAAGTGCAGGGTGTACTTAAAAAAGAAATTAGGAGAGCGAAGAGGGGGCATGAAAAAACACTGGCTGGCAAAATAAGGAAAATCCCAAGGTGTTTTATAAGTATATTAAGGGCAAGATGATAACCAGGGAATGAGTAGGGCCCATTAGGGACCAAAGTGGAAATCTGTGTGTAGAGCCAGAAGATGTAGGTGAGGTTTTAACTCAATATTTTGCTTCTGCGTTCACTATGGAGAAGGATGATGTAGGCACAGAAATCAGGCAGGGGGTTGTGATATACGTGAACAAATTAGTATTGAGAGGGAGGAGGTATTAGCGGTTTTAGCGGGCTTAAACTGGATAAATCCCCAGGACCAGACGACATGTATCACAGGCTGCTGTGTGAGGCAAGGGAGGAGATTGCAGGGGCTCTGACATAAATTTTCAGGACCTCTCTGGCCACAGGAGAGGTGCCAGAGGACTGGAGGACAGCTAATGTAGTACCATTAAGGTTAGTAGGGATATACCAGGGAATTACAGGCCACTGAGCCTAACATCAGTGGGAGGGAAATTATTGGAAAAAATTCTGAGGGACAGAATTAATCTCCACTTGGAGAGGCAAGGATTAATCAAGGATAGTCAGCATGGTTTTTTCAGGGGGAGATGATGGCTAACTAATTTCATTGAATTATTCGAGGGGGTGACTATCTGTGTGGATGAGGGTAATGCAGTTGATGTAGTCTACATGGACTTCAGTAATGCTTTTGATAATGTTCTGCATGGGAGTCTGTCAAGGAGGTAAGAGCCCATGGATCTAGGGCAATTTGGCACGTTGGATCCAAAATTGGTTCAGTGGCAGGAGACAAAGTGTGATGGTCGAAGGTTGTTTTTGTGACTGGAAGCCTGTGTCGAGTGGTGTACCACAGAGATCGGTGCTGGGACCTTTGCTGTATGTAGTGTACTTTAATGATTTAGATATGAATGTAGGAGGTATGCTCAAGAGTTTGCAGATGACACGAAAATTGGTGGAGTGGTAAACAGTGAGGAGGGAAGCCTCAGGCTAAAGGATGATATAGACGGGTTGGTCAGATGGACAGAACTATGGCAAATGGAATTTAACCCTGAAAAGTGTGAGGTGATGCATGTTGGGAGGTCTAACAAGGCAAGGGAATAAAGAATGAATGGTAGGACCCTAGGAAGGACAGAGGATCAGAGGGAACTTTATGTGCATGTACATAGATCCCTGAAGGCAGCAGGACAGGTAGATAAGGTGGTTAGGAAGGCATATGGGATACTTGGCTTCATTAGTCGAGGTATAGACTATAAGAGAAGGGAGGTTATGATGGAGCTCTACAAAACGCTAGTTAGGCCACAGCTGGAATACTGTATGGAGTCCTGGTCGCCACACTATAGGAAGGATGTGATTGCATTAGAGAGGGTGCACTGGAGATTCACCAGGATGTTACCTGGGCTGGAGCGCCTCAGCAATGAAGAGAGTCTGGGCAGGCTGGAGTTATTGTCCTTAGAGCAGAGAAGGCTGAGGGGGGACGTGGTTGAGGTGAACAACATTTTGAGGGGCATAGATAGGGCAGTTTGAAATGAATTTTCCCACTAACCAGGGGGCATCGATTCAAGGTAAGGGCCAGGGGTTTTAGAGGGGATTTGAGGAAAAACATTTCCCGCCAGAGGGTGGTTGGAATCTGGAATCTAGTGGGAGGATAGAGGATTGGGAAAACTTTAAAAGACAGCAAAAATAACAAAATGATTGATTAGGAAAGGGAAGATAGATTATGAAAGTAAATTAGCAAGAAATATAAAAAGGGTGGCTAAAGTAAATGTTGGTCCCTTCGAGGATGAGACAGCGAAATTAATGGTGGGAAATATGGAGATGGCAAAAACACTGAATGAATATTTTGTATCAGTCTTTACAGTAGAAGATACTAAGAATATCCCAACACTGGACAAATATGGGGCTATAGGGGGGGAGGAGCTAAGCATGATCAAAATCACTAAGGAAGTGATACTCGGTAAAATAATGGGAGTCAAGTTGGATAAATCACCTGGACCTGATGTCTTACATCCTAGGGTCTTGAGGGAAGTGGCGGTAGGGATTGTGGATACATTGGTAATAATTTCCCAAAACTCCCTGGACTCAGCAAAGGTCCTGGCAGACTGGAAAACTGCTAATGTATCGCCCTTATTTAAAAAGGGCAGTAGAGAGACGGCTGTAAACTATAGACCGGTTAGCCTAACATCTGTGGTCGTTAACTTTTGGAGTCCATTATTAAGGAGACAGTAACAGGACATTTGGATAATCATAACTTAATAGGACAAAGTCAGCATGGTTTTATGAAGGGGAAGTCATGTTTGACAAATTTGCTGGAGTTCTTTGAGGAAGTAACATATAGGGTGGATAAAGGGGAACCAGTGGACGTAGTGTATTTAGATTTCCAAAAGACATTTGACAAGTTGCCACACAAAAGATTATTGCTTAAGATAAAAAATCAGGGGATTGGGGGTAATATTCTGGCATGGATAGAGGATTGGCTATCTAACAGAAGGCAGAGAGTTGGGATAAATGATTCATTCTCAGACTGGCAATCAGTAACTAGTGGTGTTCCGCAGGGGTCAGTGCTGGGTCCCCAACTCTTTACAATCTATATTAACGATTTGGAGGAGGGGACCGAGTGTACCATATCAAAATTTGCAGATGATACTAAGATGGGTGGGAAAGTAGTGCGTGAGGAGGACATAAAAAACGTGCAAGGGGATATAGACAGGCTAAGTAAGTGGGCAGAGATTTGGCAGATGGAATACAATACTGGAAAGTGTGAGGTTATGCACTTTGGCAGGAAAAATCGTCGAGCAAGTTATCATCTTAATGGCAAGAAACTGGAAAGTACTGACGTACAAAGGGATCTGGGGGTCCTGGTGCACGAAACTCAAAAGGCTAGTATGCAGGTGCAGCAAGTGATTAAGAAGGGCAATGGAATGTTGGCTTTCATTGCTAGGGGGATAGAATAAAAAATAGGGAGGTATTGCTTCAGTTGTACAAGGTATTGGTGAGACTGCACCTGGAATACTGCATACAGTTTTGGTGTCCATACTTAAGTAAATACATAATTGCACTCGAGTCAGTACAAAGAAAGTTCACTCGGTTAATCCCGGGGATGAGGGGATGGACATAGGAGAAGAGGTTGAGTATATTGGGACTCTACTCATTGGAGTTCAGCAGAATGAGAGGCGATCTTATTGAAACTTATAAGATTGCGAAGGGGTTGGATTGGCTGGATGCGGGGTGGATGATCCCGATGATGGGTGAAACTAGAACTAGGGGGCATAGTCTTAGAATAAGGGGCTGCTCTTTCAAAACTGAGATGAGGAGGAACTACTTCACTCAGAAGGTGATAGGTCCATGGAATATGCTGCCCCAAAAAGCAGTAGAAGCTACATCTTTACATAAATTTAAAACAGAAATAGACAGTTTCCTAGAAGTAAAGGGAATTAAGGGTTACGGGGAGCGGGCAGGAATTTGGACATGAGTCTAGGTTCGGATCGGACATGGCCCTCTGGGTAGTGGAGCGGGCCCAGGGGCCGTGTAGCCTGATCCTGCTCCTATTTTGTGTGTCTAATTCTTTTAGATTCTGGAGATGGTTCTGTGATAGTAGATTGGCGGTTAGGATCAGATCAGCCATGATCTTATTGAATGGCGGAGCATGCTCGAGGGGCCGATTGGCCTACTCCTGCTCCTATTTCTTATGTTCTTATGTTCTTATGTTCACTGTCTGAAATGATGGTAGAGGTAGGAACCCTCACAACATTCAAGAAGCATTTGGATGAGCACTTGAAACGCCACAGCATACAAGGCTATGGAACAAGTGCTGGTAAATGGGATTACAATAGATAGGGTTTGATGGCCGTCGCGGACACGATGGGCCGAATGGCCTCTTACTGTGCTGTATAACTCTGTGACTATGACTATCACTTACAGTCCCATACCCCAGATAAACTCTCCCCACACCTACTTACAGTCCAATAACCGCAGATAACCACTCCCCACACCAGCTTACAGTCCAACACCCCGAAATAACCTCTCCCCACACCAGCTTACAGTAAAACACACTCAGATAACCACTCCCCACACCAACTTACAGTCCAACACCCCCAGATATACTCTCTTCACAAAAAATTACAGTCCAACACCCCAGAAAACCTCTCTCGACACCAGCTTACAGTCCAACACCCCGAAATAACCTCACCCCACACCAGCATAAAGACCCACACGCCCAGATAACCTCAGCAGACAGCAACTTACAGTCCAACACCCGCAGATAGTCTCTTCCCACACCAGTTTACAGTAGAACACACCCAGATATCCTCTCTCCACACAACGTACAATCCAACACCCCAGATAACCTCTCTCCACACCAGCTTACAGAAAAACACACTCATAACCTGTCCCCACACCAACTTACAGTAAAACACACCCAGATAACCTCTCCCCTCACCAGCTTACAGTCCAACACCCACAGATAATCTCTCCCCAGATCAGCTTACAGTAAAACACACCCAGAAAATCTCTCCCCACACCAGCTTACTGTACAACACACAACGTACAGTCCAACACCCCAGATAACCTCTCCCCACACCAGCGTAAAGTCCAACACGCCCAGATAACCTTCCACACAAACTTACAGTCCAGCCCCCAGTTAACTTCCCCCCACACCATCTTACACTCCAACACCACCAGACAAACTCTCCCGCACCAGCTTACATCCGACACCCGCAGATAATCTCTCCCCAGTTTATATTAACACACACCCAGAGATCCGCGCTCCACACAACGTACAGTCCAACACCCCAGATAATCTCTCTCCACACCAGCTTACAGTTAAGCACACCCAGATAAACTCTCCCCAGAACAGCTTTCAGGCCAACAGCCCCAGATAACCTCACTGTACACCAGCTTACAGTAAAACACACCCAGATAACCACTCCCCACACCAGTTTACAGGCCAACACCCCCAGATATCATCTCACCACAACAGTTTACAGTAAAACAATCCAAGATAACCACTCTCCACACCAGTTTAAATCCAACACCACCAGATAAACTTTCCACACACCATCTAACTGTGCAGCACACCCAGATAAACTCTCCACACACCAGCTTACAGTGCAAATACCCCAGATAATCTCTCGCCACACCAAGGTACAGTCCAACTTCCACAGATAAACTCTCCCTACACCAACTTACTGTCCAGCACCCCAGACAACCTCTCCCCACACCAGCTTACAGACCAACACCCCTCAATAAACTTTCCCCGCATCAGCTTACAGACCAATACCCCCAGATAAACTTTCCCAACACCAGCTTCCAGTCCAACAACCGCAGATAATCTCCCCCCACACCAGCTTACAGTCCAACACCCGTTGATAATCTCCCCCCACACCAGCTTACAGTAAAACACACCCAGATAACCTTCCCCTCACCAGCTTACAGTCCAACACACCCAAATAAACTTTGCCCACATACGTTTACAGTAAAACCACCCGGATATCCTCTCCCCTCACCAGTTTACAGTCCAACACCGTCAGATAACCTCTCCCTACACCAGCTTGCAGTCCAACACCCCCAGAAAACCTCTCCCCACACCAGCTTAAAGTAAAACTCACCCAGATAACATCACCCCACACCAACTTACAATACAGCACCCCCAGATAACCTCTCACCACACCAGTTTATGGTGAAGCACACCCAGAAAACCACTCCCCACACCAGCTCACAGTAAGAGACACCCAGATAACCTCTCCCCACACCAGTTTAATGTCCAGCTCCCTCCGATAAGCTCTCCCCACAACATCTTACAGTCCAACGCCCCCAGATAACGTCTCCCCACAGAAGCATACAGTCCAACACCCAGATAACCTCTCCCTACATCAGCTTACCGTCCAGCAACACAGATAACCTCTCCCCACACGAAGTTGCAGTAAAACACCCCCCGATTACCTCTCCACAAATCATCTTACAGTCCAACGCCCACAGATAAATTCTCCCCACACAAACTTACAGTCCAACACCCGCAGGTAACCTTTCCCCACACCAGCTTACAGGCCAACACCCCCAGATAAACTTTCCCCACACCAGCTTACCGTCCAACACCTCTAGATAACCTCTCTGCACACCAGCTTACAGTAAAACACACCCAGCTAACCTCTCCCCACACCAGCTTAGAGTAAAACAGACCCAGATATCCTCCCTCCTCTCAACGTACAGTCCAACACCCCAGATAAACTCTCTCCACAGCAGCTTACAGTCCAACACCACCAGATAAACTTTCCACACACTGTGCAGCACACCCAGATAAACTCTCCACACAACAGCTTACAGTGCAAATGCACCGGATAATCTCTCCCGTCACCAGCTTACATACAACACCCGCAGATAATCTCTCCCCACATCAGCTTACAGGAAACCCCCCAGAAAAATAATCCCCTCACCAGCTTACAGTCCAACACCCGCAGATAATCTCTCCCCACACCAGCTTACAGTCCAGCACCTCCAGATAACCTCTCCCCAGTCCAGCTTAGAGTAATACTCACCCAGATAACATCGCCCTACACCAACTTACAATCCAATACCTACAGATAACCTCTCCCCACACCAGCTTACAGTAAAGCACACCCAGAAAACCACTCCCCACACCCAATTACAGTAAAAGACACCCAGATAACCTCTCCCCACACCAGTTTCCTGGCCAACACCACCCAGACAAGCTCTCCACACAACATTTTACAGTCCAACGCCCCCAGATAACCTCTCCCACCCAAACGTACAGTCCAACACCCAGATAACCTCTCCCTACATCAGCTTACCGTCCAATGATAGAGATAACCTCTCCCCACTCAAACTTAAAGTAAAACACCCCCAGATAAACTCTCCCCAAACCATCTTACAGTCCAACACGCACAGATAAATTCTCCCCACACAAACTTACAGTCCAACACCCCCAGATAACCTCTCCCCACACCAGCTTACTTTAAAACACACCCAGATAACCTCTCTCCACACCAAAATGCAGTCCAACACACCTAGATAACCACTCCCCTCACCAACATACAGTCCATGAACTCCAGATAACCTCTCCTCACACCAGCTTACAGTAATGCACACCCAGATAACTTCTCCCCTCACCAGTTTACGGTCCAACACAGCCAGCTAATCACTCCCCACATCATTTTACAGTCCAACATCCCCAGATAACCTCTCCCCACATCAGCATACATCCAGCACCTGCAGACAATCTCTCCCACACCAGATTACAGTAAACCCCCCACCAGATAACCTCTCCTCACACCAGTTTACAATCCAACACCCCCAGATAACCTTTCACTGCACCAGCCTTTGTGACCAGAAGCCTGTGACCAGTGGTGTACTGCAGGGATCGGTGCTGTGTCCTTTGTTGTTTGTAGTTTACATTAATGATTTAGATATGAATGTAGGAGCTACGATCAGTAAGTTCACAGATGACACGATAATTAGTGGAGTGGTAAATAGTGAGGAGGGAAGACTAAGGCTACAGCACGATATAGACGGGTTGGTCAGATGGGCAGAACAGTGGCAAATTGAATTTAACCCTGAAAAGATTGAGGTGATGCATTTTGGGAGGACTAACAAGGCAAGGGAATACACAATAAATGAATGGTAGGACCCTAGGAAGGACAGAGCATCAGAGGGACCTGGGTGTGCATGTGCATAGATCCCTGAAGGCAGCAGGACAGGCATATATGTTGGTTGAAAAGGCATATGAGATTCTTGCCTTCATTAGCCGAGGCATAAAATATAAGAGCAGGGAGGTTATGATGGAGCTGTAGAAAACGCTAGTTAGGTCACAGTTGGAATACTGTGTGCAGTTCTGGTCGCCACACTATAAGAAGGGTGTGATTTAACTGGAGAGGGTGCAGAGGATATTCCTTAGGATTTTACCTGGGCTGGATCGCTTCAGCTATGAAGAGAGACTGGACAAGCTGGGGATGTTTTCCTTAGAGCAGAGAAGGCTGAGGGAGGACCTGATTGCGGTGTACAAAATTAAGAGAGAAATAGATAGGGTAGATAGAAAGGAACTTTTCCCCTTAGTAGAGGGGTCAATAACCAGGGGTAATAGTTTCAAGCTAAGGGGCAGGAAGTTTAGAGAGGATTTAAGGAAAAAACTATTTCACCCAGAGCGTGGTTGGAATCTGAAACTCACTGCCTGAAAGGGTGGTAAAGGCAGGTACCCTCACAACATTCAAGAAGCATTTATTTGAGCACTTGAAACGACATAATATACAAGGCTACGGACCAAGTGCTGGAAATTGGAATTTGCATATATAGGGCTTTATGGCCGGCACAGGCACGCGGGGCACAAGTGCCTCTTCCTGCGCTGTATAACTCTATGGACTAGAAATTTAGTATAGCCACGTTTGGGGCGCTACAGCTGGGCGGTCGCTAAATTTTGTGCCCGGCGCAACTTAGCGCCACCTTCGCCGATATTCAGTTGCATCACCCCAAGAGGTTGCTGCTGCGCTAAAGCAGGTGATGCACGGCTATCATTAGGTGCTAAGCTGGCGGGCCGGGGCACTAACCCCCGAGGGCGGGTGCAGCGCAGGTGCAGTGAGTTGCTGATTGAAGGCAGACACTCTGGTGCTGGTCAGCTCTTAAAGGGGGAGGGTGGAATTGTTTGGCTGCCACGCCCTGCACACTCCAGCCCTGAAGCAAGGCCTGACCACTGCTGCTTGAACTGTTCAACGCCCTTGCAATGGAGAAGGCCAGGGAGAGAGCGCAGCGCTTCACTGAGGGTGACATGAGGGTGCTGGTTGGCGCAGTGGAGCGCAGGCGCCATGTTCTGTTCCCTGAATGTGGCAGGAGGCCGCTGCCCAGCGACTATTGTAAAGCCTGGAGGGAGGTGTCAAACAGGGTGACCTCCAACAGCGTGGTTGCCAGGACTCCCCTCCAATGCCGTAAAAAATTCAACGACCTCACTCATGCTGTCAGGGTGAGTACCCTTTCCAGTATCCTCCTCATCCCTGCATGTGCTCCTCCGTTGATGGCCAAAGAGACGTGAAAACCCTACTGCCCAGCCCTCATCCAGCAGCTATGGGACTGTCATGAAAATCACTTGCACATTCAGGAGTTTATACACTGTCAGGGCTATTCCAACATGGGAGGCTGGGCAGCCAGCATCAGGGCTTCACCGCATCAGGATTATTCCACCATGGGAGGCTGTGCAGGCAACATCAGGGCTTCACACAGGCAGTCCCCTCTCTTGCAGGGCAAGCTGGCACACAAACAGAGACAGCAGCACCAGACCGGGGGAGGCCATCCTGACATTAAGCATCTCAGCGACCTAGAGCTGTGAGTTGAGCAGATGATGGCAGGCCGGCTGATTGGCCCCATCGCAACTGGAGATGCTGTCCCTGTTCTGGGCACCAATGGTAAGGTCCACACCTTTGGACCCCTCTCCTTCCACCTGCGCCTCACGCCAGCATCCTTTGCCAGTATCGAAACAATGCAGTGCATAGCAGCACTCATGCCTCCCTCGCTGCTGTCATGTCCTCACTCTAAAGCAACTCTTGTGCCTCCCTGCTTTCAGATGTTGACTCGCCAGGTGAGGAGGTGGCCCCTCAAGCTGGCACTGTGTTGGACTCAGAACTAGAGGAAGAGGAAGCCGCCCCATCAGGGACACCCTCATCCGAGGCAGCCCATTGCCATGCTGGGCATACGTCTTCCCTGGAGGGAAGCAGGGGGGAAGTTTTGGACAAGAGTGATGCTCCGGGGACCAGCGGGCTGCAGCAATGCGGGAGGGGTGGGGGAAGCTCGGCGGCCTTCTCCCCAGAGGGAGAGTGTGGCCTCCAGTCCTGCTACAGTGAGCGCAGAGGAGGTGCAGCTCCTAGCGGAAATGGGCGCCCAGGCTGAGCGCAGGTACACTGAGCTCATGGCTGCAGTGGCAATGATGCCTGACTCCATAGAGTCACTGGCAAGGAGTGTGCAGGAATTCGGGGCATCACAGGACAGGAGCCTGCAGGACTTTGCGGCAGCACAGGCGGCCTCCAGCAAAGTGGTTAGTCGTGCCGTGCATTCACTGGCCAGTGTCATCCGGACACAGATCAGGGCCACACGGGCACTAACTGCTGCCACACTCGCTGGCTCGGCCAGGCATCGCTGGGGCAATCGCCACGCCGCAGCAGCCCTGCAGTCTGTGCTTCAGCAGATTGCTCTGCATGCTGCAGTGCTGGCCTGTGCGAGTGCCAGTGAATCAGCCGACCAGGGAGTGACTGTGCTCTCTCAGGCTGGCAGCATTCCTGCAGCCAACACTGTCACTCCTCCACTGCAGCTGCCACCACCCATAGGACAGACTGCTGCCACCCAACTTGAGTTGGAGCAGTCCACAGCCGGGCCCTCCAGGCCCAGAGCTGGTCCAGGCTGACCCCCAAGGGCATCTGCTATCTCACCAACTAACCCTCAGCAGCCGTCCACCAGCCTTGCTGCAGCCACTGGGGTCCTATGGAGGAGGAGCTGCAGGGCGGGTAGTGGCCATGCCCAGAAGTGAGACAGATCACCCTCGCAGGTGAATAAGTAGAAGGTCTGGCCTATTTTGTTGCTTTTTATAAACAGGCCGAGACTGTTGCCTTTATTTTTCATAAACAGGCCGAGACTGTTGTATTTGTATTTCATAAGCAGGCCGAGACTGTTGTATTTCGTTTTTATATGAAGGCCGACACTGTTGTATTTCTTTTTTAAATGAAGGCCGAGACTGGTGTGTTTTTGTTTGAGGGGTTTCTCTGAATTAGTTTGTCATGCGGGAAGGGCACAGAGTTGTAAGAGTGGAGAAATTTCTTTCATCACATTGTCCATGTTTGCTTTTGGAAGTATTGGTTGCCTTGATCGGCTGAGAGCTTGTGGAGCGGCTACATTCAGCTTCCCTCATTGGCATAAGCCATTCCCTGGGAGGGGGCCTAGAACCAAGTTGCAATAAGCCGCCGACGGACAGCCCTTGCACTTTCTGCCTCCCACCCTGATATGCCTATCAATTCATCCAATGAAAAGCGACGAGTTAAGATAGTAACTATAGGTTTTTATTGGCTAAATAACAGAGCCCACCCTCGTGGGTGATCGGGTCCAACAAGGAGGAATATCAGCCAGTCGACCACCTTTATACCTGGGCAAGCAGGCGGAGCCATGGGCGGAGTCAGCTGTGGTCAGCCCAGGTATAACAGCGTGACAAGAGGTGACCTTGTGTAGTGATACAACAGTGTAAACAGTGATAGCCATAGTGTAACGATATAAACAGTGATAACCATAGTGTAACGATAGTGAACGATAAAAGTGGTTTACCACATTCACCCCTTGTTTAAATTTGAGTCCGGCGGGGTGAAGTGTACTACCAGTTCGGGTATGTCAGTCTGTCCGGAGGCCTCGTAAGTCTTTCTGATCGGCGCAGCAGCGGCGGCGGTGGTGCAGTATCCGATGTTAATGCTGGTGTCTGCGTGGTCGGCGAAGGTTCGTGGGGTTCCGGCATGCTGTCTACCTGGGCTGGATTTTGGGGGGTTGGGGGGGGGAACGGTGGTGTCTCGGGTGCCCAAAGGTGCAAGGTCTCATAAGGAGACTGTGTCCTCCCGCCCGTCTGGTTATGCCACATAGGCGTACTGGGGGTTGGCGTGCAGGAGGTCCACCCTCTCGACCAGGGGGTCCGTTTTATG
Source organism: Somniosus microcephalus (assembly GCF_052327205.1). NCBI lineage: Eukaryota > Metazoa > Chordata > Chondrichthyes > Squaliformes > Somniosidae > Somniosus > Somniosus microcephalus. The sequence goes on from NW_028225179.1 coordinate 58,440,728, forward strand.
GGCCCTCACGTGCTTTTGCAGCAAGACTGGCACCGGAGAAGTCAGCCATGTTGGTAGCAAGGTTCCCGTAGTCGACTTCCTTGGGAAAACAAACATTCGTTCATGGGTGGCATTAATGGCCGTGCAAAGCAGTGACCAGATGGAATGCAGCGCTGCCGGGAGGACTTCCTGCCAGCGAGAGGTTGGGAGGCCCTTAGACTTTAAGGCTAAGAGAACGGCCTTCCAGACAGTCGCGTTCTGTCTTTCCACCTGGCCGCTCCCTCGGGGGTTGTAGCTGGTGGTCCTGCTTGCAGCAATACCTCTCGCTAGTAGGAACTGGCGAAGTTCCTCGCTCATGAAGGATGAGCCCCGGTCGCTATGCATATAGTTCGGGAACCCGAACAAGGCGAAGAGGTCGTTCAGGCATTTGATGACCGTGGTACTGGTCATGTCTGGGCAGGGGAAGGCAAAGGGGAAACGGGAGTACTCATCAATGATGTTGAGGAAGTACACATTACGGTCAGAGGACGGGAGGGGCCCCTTAAAATCGATGCTCAAGCGCTCGAAGGGGCGGGTGGCCTTGATCAGGCTTGCTTTGTCCAGCCTAAAGAAATGCGGTTTGCACTCGGCACAGGTTTGGCAGTTCCTGGTCATGGTCCTGACCTCCTCGATGGAGTAGGGCAGGTTGTGGGCCTTAATGAAGTGGTAAAGTCTGGTGACCCCGGGGTGGCAGAGGTCGTTGTGGAGGGTCTGAAGCCTATCAATTTGCGCGTTGGCGCATGTACTTCATGATAGAGCATCTGGGGGTTCGTTCAGTTTACCAGGCCAGTACAAGATATCATAATCATAGGTGGAGAGCTCGATTCTCCACCTCAAGATCTTGTCGTTCTTGATTTTGCCCCTCAGCTTGTTATTAAACATAAAAGCGACCGAACGCTGGTCGGTGAGGAGGGTAAATCGTTTGCCTGCCAGGTAATGCCTCCAGCGTCGTACTGCCTCCACGATCGCCTGAGCCTCCTTCTCGACCGAAGAGTGTCGGATCTCAGGGCCCTGGAGGGTCCTTGAGAAGAAGGCCACAGGTCTGCCCGCCTGGTTAAGGGTTGCAGCTAGGGCGAAGTCGGATGCATCGCTCTCCACTTGGAAAGGGATAGACTCATCCACCGCGTGCATTGTGGCCTTAGCAATGTCTCCCTTTATGAGGGAGAAGGCTGCGCACGCTTCTGCCATCAGGGGGAAGGAGGTGGACTTCATGAGGGGTCTGGCTTTGTCCGCATAATTCGGCACCCATTGGGCATAGTAGGCGAAGAGCCCCAGGGTTCTCTTCAGTGCCTTTGGACAGTGGGGGAGGGGAAGCTCCATGAGGGGGCGCATTCTTTCGGGGTCGGGGCCGATGACTCCGTTCTCTACTACGCAGCCGAGGATGGCAAGACGCGGGGTGTTAAACACACATTTCTCCTTATTGTAAGTGAGGTTCAGCCGTTGGGCCGTACGGAGGAATTTCTCCAGATTAACATCGTGGTCCTGCTGGTCGCGGCCGCAGATGGTGACGTTATCTAAATAAGGGAACGTGGCCTGCAGGCTGTTCTGGTCAACCATCCGGTCCATCTCCCTTTGGAAGACCGAAACCCCGTTGGTGACGCCGAAGGGAACTCTAAGGAAGTGGTAGAGGCGGCCATTCGCCTCGAAGGCGGTATACTGGCAGTCCTCAGGGTGGATAGGGAGTTGGTGATAGGGCGACTTAAGGTCGATGGTAGAGAATAGCCGGTACTGTGCAATCTGATTGACCATATCAGATATGCGGGGAAGGGGGTATGCGTCCAGCTGGGTGTACTGGTTTATGGTTTGGCTGTAGTCGATGACCAGGTGGTTTTTATTGCCGGTCTTAACGACTACGACCTGGGCACGCCAGGGGCTGTTGCTCCTCTCGATGATGCCCTCCTTCAGGAGACGCTGCACCTCCAGAGCTAATAAAAGCTCTGTCCCCGGCGCTGTACCGCCTGCTCTTGGTGGCGACGGGTTTACAGTCACGGGTGAGGTTAGCGAACAGGGAGGGGGGGCGGGATCTTGAGGGTGGCTAGGCCGCAGGTGGTACGCGGTGGGCGGTTTAAAGGCTGCTGGTTGTCAACTGTGAGTGGGGGGAGGGGTCCACCGTATGCCAAAGTGACACTTTGAAGGTGGGATTGGAAGTCCAGCCCTAGTAGGATGGCAGCGCAGAGCTGGGGCAGGACGAGGAGTTGAAAATTTTTATACTCCGTGCCCCTAACCGACAGGGTCACAACACAGTAGCCGCTGATGTCTGTAGAATGGGACCTCGACGCCATCGAGATCCGGTTGCGCATTGGCCGGCCAGTGAGGGAGTAGTGGCTCACCGTGTCTGGGTGAATGAAACTCTCCGTGCTTCCGCTGTCGAACAGGCAGGTCGTGGCGTGGCCGTTTACTTTGATGTCCATCATGGACTTGGACAGGTGATGCGGGCGAGCTTGTTCCAGTGTGATGGAGGCTAGTGTATGGATGAGCAAGCTGCTGTCATCTCCGGGTGAGGCAGTGGTCGGGTCTGGAGACAAGGTGGCGGTCGAGTGTGGTGGACAAAATGGCGGAGCCCACGACGTTGAATAAAATGGCGGAGAAGATGGCCGCCCCCACAACTCACATGAGGCACTGCTGGCGTCGGTGGCCTTGATCAAAGATGGCCGCCCCCACGACTCACACGAGGGGATACTGGCATCTGTGGCCTTGATGAAAGATGGCCACCCCCACAACTCGCATGAGGCACTGCTGGCATCTGTGGCTCTCCCCCTGCAGGCCTTCGCGAAGTGGCCTTTCTTGTGGCAGTTGGAGCAAGTCGCGTTTCTTGCAGGGCAGCGCGTTCTCGGGTGTTTTGCCTGGCCACAGAAGAAGCAGCCGGCAGCCCGATTGCAGGGCTCCGATGTCGCAGCCGGTACCGGGGGTGGTGGTCCCGATCGGTTCTGGGATGCCGACGCTGAGGTCGGTCCCAGAGGCGGCGGTGCGAGGGGTGTTGCGGCCGGGGTCGGGCCCGAGTCCCAGGGTCGCGCGGCACAGTACCTGGAGTATGCCTCGAGGTCCCGATGGGCCACTTCCAGAGAGTGAGCGAGGGCTGCAGTTGTATTCAGGTCGAGGTCCTTTGATTCGAGCAGTCTTTGCCGTGAGTAGTCCGACCGAAGGCCTTTCACGAAGGCATCGCGGATGTTCCCTTCAATATTTTCTGCAGCCGTTACAGCTTTAAAGTCACAGTCCCTGCCGAGTGTTTGTAGCGCCCGTAAAAATTCATCTACAGACTCTCCTGGCTGTTGCGAGCGGGATCTTAGGAGGTGTCTGGCATACATAGAATTTACCGGGCTCCGGTACTGCTCTTTCAGCAGGTTGAGGGCGTCCTCATATGTAGCAAGGTCCCGGATGAATGCAAATACTTTAGGGCTCACCTGGGTGGTCAGAACTCTTAGTTTGGATCCCGGAGGCATGCCGGATTCTCCCAGGTAGGATTCGAAACAGCTCAGACAGTGTTCGAAGTCGAGGGCTGAGTTCGCTGCCTGTGGGATTAGATCCAGGTACGGCGGTCGGAGGGCTCGCAGCCAGGCCGGCTGCTGTGGCTGTTGTAGCTGGCCGTTTGGCTGGTCATTTGGCTGCTCCGATCCACTCATTTCAAAATTTAGCCAATAAAATTGATATACCTCTCAATTCATCCAATGAAAAGCGACGAGTTAAGATAGTAACTATAGCCTTTTATTGGCTAAATAACAGAGCCCACCCTCGTGGGTGATCGGGTCCAACAAGGAGGAATACCAGCCAGTCGACCACCTTTATACCTGGGCAAGCAGGCAGAGCCATGGGCGGAGTCAGCTGTGGTCAGCCCAGGTATAACAGCGTGACAAGAGGTGACCTTGTGTAGTGATACAACAGTGTAAACAGTGATAACCATAGTGTAACGATATAAACAGTGATAACCATAGTGTAACGATAGTGAACGATAAAAGTGGTTTACCACACGCCCATCCTGGTCCTCCGCCTCCTCCTCCTCCTCCTCTGGTGGTCCTCCAATGCCTGCTGGCAGTGGCTGAGTCCTGCGGATTGCCAGGTTGTGCAGCATGCAGCACACGACAATGAAATGGGAGATTCGCTCAGGCAAGTACTGTAGGGCACTCCCGGAATGATCCAGACAGTGGAACCATTGCTTGAGCATGCTGACTGTGTGCTCAATGATGTTCCTGGTTCCTTGATGGCTGTCATTGTATCGCTCTGCATCAGGGGTGCTGGGCGCACGGAGCGGGGTCATCAGCCAGGTGCACAAAGGATAGCCTTTGTCCCCAAGAAGCCATCCTCGTGGGTGAGGCTGGGCCTCGAAAATGTCTGCCACAGAAGTCTGGCGTAGGATGAAGGCATCATGGCTGTTGCCTGGAAAGCGGGCATTGACAGCTAGTATGAGGTACCTGTGGTCACACACCAACTGCACGTTGAGCGAATGGTAGCCGTTCTGGTTGCGGTAATCCTCGGCATTCTCCAGAATTGCCCACAAAGCCACATGCGTGCTGTCAATGGCACCCTGCACCATTGGGAAGTCCGCTAAGGCTGCAAAGCCACGCTCTTGCTGCCTGTCGAGGGTCATGGGGAAGGAGATGAACTGACGTCTCTTTCTGAAAAGGGAATTGGTCACCTGCCGGATGCCGAAATGTACCGCAAACTGGGAGATGTTCCCAGTAGCGGATTGGATGGAGCCGGTGGCATAGAAGTTGAGAGCCACTGTCACCTTCACTGCCACTGACAGAGATGTCCTGCTCCTCAGCTGAGGCTGCAGATCTCTCTGAAGCAGCTGGCAGATCTCTGTGACCACCTCCATTCTGAATCGCAGCCTCCAAACACATTGCTCCTCAGACATGTTCAGATATGAGAACTGCTGGCTATATACCCTGGGTGGGTAAGGCCTCCTGTGCTGACGCCTGTTTGCCCTTCTCCGTCTGGCCATGACTGGCACTCTGTCACGGCGTCTCTGAGCTCTCTGAATGCAATCCATTAAGCCAACGTTTGCACCCATTGCAGCCCCCATTAGATGTTTCGAATTAATGCTATGGCATTGAAAGTTAATTACAAGTACAAAGCTCTGGCCTGAAGCCAGAAGTACCTGTGCGAGTGCTGATTCAAACCAGAAATCTCTCTCCCTTTGCCTCTCTCCAAATATCAGTGTCTCACAAAGAGGGAGTGGAGCAAAATGGCTGACATTTATACTGTAGGCGGAGTCCCCTTTAATTAGCGCCCCCCACGCCCTGCAGTGACTGGGAACCATTCCACTTTACCTATCGCTGGGGGTGCCAGATGCACAATAGGCCGGCGCCACTGAATTTCCGGGTCGGGGCGCACAAAAGGCATTGCACCATGAAATGACGTCAGGATCTGCGCGTGCAGCTGAGCGCGCGCAAAGGTTTTGCGCCACCGCTAAATCGTTACTAAATTTCGCGAGAGGCGCAGATCGCACCGTGCCCAGTCGCTAGCCACTTAGCGCCCCACTTGTCTCCCTCTTAAGGCTCTAGCGGCTGGCATAACCAACTGAATTTCTAGGCCTATGACTCTACATCAGCAGCATCTGTAGAGAGAGAAACTGTTACCTTTTCAGGTCGATGATTGTTTTTATGTCAGTTAACTGGTTCTGGTATACCTTATAGATACTTGGTCAGTTTATTGGTGCTGGTTTACTTTATAGATGCTGAGTGAATTTATTGGTGCTGGTTTAATTTATAGATGTGCTGTCAGTTTATTGGTTTTGATGTATTTCTCCACCTGTAGAGGCGCTATCAATGCAGATCCAGTCTGTGACGTACCCCATGATTTGGCTGGAGTTTGGTAAATTATATTCTGGATTTAGAAACTTTTAATTTCACATCTGTTGAAATGTATGCTGTGATACAGAAAGTTTTGCATTGATAAGCATTAACTGAACCTATTTGTTCAGTGACTGTGATTAATGTTTGTCTCCATGGACCCTAATTGTGTCTTCGGAGGGTTTCCCTCTTCTATTAATACGGGAATCATTGCAGTTTGTCATTCCACAGTGTCAGTGAAAGCATCACCTCCGGCACTAACAGGGATCAGCGGCTCTACTGAAAGGGAGAGAATGGACAAGAGTTTTTCAATGGCAATTCAGGTACGAATAATCATCAATGGAATACAGAAGATTTACTATCCCATCCTCGCTGCTGTTGCCGTTCCTGGTAAGTATCTAAATCCAACTATTAATTCTATAAACCATGTTTCACGGTATCATTATTCTTGTCAGTTACTGTCTCTCTTCTCCTCGCTGCTGTTGCCGTTCCTGGTTAGTCTCGACATCGAGTTATTAATTCTATAAATCATGTTTCACTATATGATTGTTCTCGTCAATTTACGTCAGGTGATCCAGTTATTGCTTTTATTCGGAGAACTTCCTTTGCTCTGGGTGTGATGTTACTTTTATTTCCCCTGATTTGATTATTACACAGAAGCCCGTTTATTGTTCTGGGTTCAATGAATGGCAAAACCTCACTTTCACCATTTATCCCACCTGATATATTCTTCTTAAGATTGAAAGAGCCTTCGATTCTTCAACATAGATTAGAAATCTGAGATCCGAATCTGCAGGGTAAAGATAATGATACCGAGTCTTAGAAACCCGTCTGGACAGATAGATTACAGACAGATGTTGAAATATTTCGCCCTAATTACTCAGAATCCAGCTCCAGCCTTCAGTTCACTTTCCACCATCTCCGACTTCATATCAATGTTTCCTTTTCTAGGTGGTTTGATATTAATACAAGCGTGATTTAGCTTCCAAAAATTAAGTTGATTTTATTCATTGATTTTTCAGTGTTGCCATTTCCAATCATTGCTTTGAAATAATTGATTATTCTGCTGCCTTGCACAGGTGAGGGAATCTCTCTGTCAGTCCAACACTTAACATTCTATCAAGTCCTTCTCTCCTTTACTGTAAATGTTTTTATCTGATTATAACTGCGGTATTGTGGATCACTTTGGTATTTTACTGTCTTTACCGATCCAATTATCACCGAATGGCGACAAGTATTACGTTAGCCCTGTCAGTGTCACTCAGATACTATTGTATCCCATCGGCAATGTTAATGCACTACCTAAAATAATAGTACATTATTATAGAAAGGACTTGTAATCACATTGGAACATCGACTTTTACATGAACGACAATATGTTGGGCTGATGGTTCCGGTTACAACAAATAATTAGTTTCCAGGTTCCATTTTCAATAAACAGTCGAATTGATGGTTGATTTAGAAAGCAGCATGTTAACAATGATTTCTGATCCTGGTCTATCTTTATCCAGTTTTTACTTTCCTTTCCTGAGCGTGTTGTCTTCTTGCTGGATTCTGGTTCCACAGAGGTCCGGTGCTCACAGGACGCATCGCAGGCAAGTTTGGTCCCGTCCACCCTCCCTGTTCACTGCTTCATGCTGTAACATAGCTCCCGCGTTCTGGGGCAGATATTCTTCCACATTCCCTGTTCACTGCTTCATTCTCCAACCCAGCTCCCGGTTTCTGGGCTAGCTATTCACCCACACTCCCTTTTCACTGATTCATGCTGCAACATAGCTCCCACGTTCTGGGGCAGATATTCACTCACACTCCCTGTTCACTGCTTCATTCTGCAACCCAGCTCCGGGTTTCTGGGCTAGATATTCGTCCACACTCCCTGTTCGCTGCTTCATTCTCCAAACCAGCTCCCGGTTTCTGGGTTAGATATTCACCCATACTCCTTGTTCACTGCTTCATTCTCCAACCCAGCACTCGGTTTCTCGGGCAAATATTCTTCTTGGGCGGTGGCGATTAGCGGGTGGAGTCACAACGTCCACCTGTAATACGCCCATTTTTAAACTGCAGGAGTGGAGTCATGTTAATTTAGGCCAATCATACCCGATATACCCGCCTGCCTCAGACATCATTACACACAATTTCCAATGGAGCAACCGATCAATAACTGAGAGCTTAATCCTGGACTGATATCCCTTCATCACACAGAATCACCAAGCCGAGGTCAAAAAGAGCGATTTGGTCCAATTTTCTCTCCGGAGCCCAGGGTCGCCATGTAATGATCAGGAGCATGGGCTGACTCCCCCACACTAACCCAAGGTCACTGGGTAATGATCATGAGCATTAACCTGGGCTGATTCCCATACAATACCCCAGAGTCAATGAGAAATGATCAGGAGAAGGAGTCTGGGTTGATTACTCACACTAACCCAGAGTCACTGAGTACCGATCAGGAGCAGGAGCCTGGGCTGATCTCCCAAACTAACATAGGGTCACTGGGAAAAGTTCAGGAGCATGAACCTGGGCTGATTCCCCCGCACTAACCTAGAGCCCCTAAATAATGAACATAAGCAGGAAACTGGGTAGATTCCCCACACTATCCTAGCGTTACTTAGTAATGATTAGGAGCAGGAACCTGGGTTGCGTCCCCCATATTAACCCAGGGTCACTGGGTAATGATCAGGAGCAGGAACCTGGGCTGATTCCCCCACACTAACTCAGGGTCACCGGTTAATGGTCAGGAACAGGAACCTGGGCTGATTCCCTCTCACTAACCCAAGGTCACTGGGCAATGATCAGGATCAGGAACCTGGGCTGATTCCCCCAACACTAACCCAGGGTCACTGGGTAATGATCAGGAGCAGGAAGCTGGGCTGATTCCCCCACACTAACCCAGTATCACTAGGTAATGATCAGGAGCAGGATCCTGGGCTGATTCCCTCTCACTATCCCAACGTCATTGAGCTCAGGTGTACTTCTCCCAACTGAAGCTTAGCGCTTGTGGTTTTTATTATTTGCTGGCGTTTGAAAGAAACTGTGAGACGAGTAGAAGTCTTTATCTGATGTCTTATATACTGCTATTCCTCATGTGCAATATCACCCCAAATAGTCATTTTCAATCAATGGTTGATTTGATTGAATGGGAGTCCCTGTTTCCAATCATTTCAATACGTCACTGGATACAATAATACATTACAATTTTCAATAAGCACTCAGTTAATCTGGTAAATTTGCTCCCAGCCTGATGTTTAATTTCCCTGTTTATTTCCCGCCCTTACAGTTAACTTGGTGACGATTGTGATCCTGTCTCGGGGAAAGTGTGGTCTCTCCAAATGTGTCACTCGCTACCTGGTCGCCATGGCAGCGGCGGATCTACTGGTCATTATCCTCGACCTGATATTGAGGCACATTCCGATTATTTATAGGTTTCAGTTTCGTTTCATGCGGAAAATCCCCTTGTGTAATATCCACGCCGTCCTGCTTTATGCAGTCACAGACTGTTCCGTCTGGTTCACCGTCACTTTCACCTTTGATCGATTTGTGGCCATTTGTTTCCAGAAGCTAAAACCTAAATATTGTACCGAGAGAACGGCGGCTGTGATTCTGGGAACAGTGACTGTGAGTAGCTGTTTAAAGAATATTTACTGGTATTATATATTAACAAATCAATATTGGCTTCTGAATGAACCCTGGTTTTGTCGTGTCACTAGGTGGGTTCGCTACACACCGAAGTGGGCAATAGTCGAGTTCTTTCATTATATTCTAACACCGGGGGTCCCATTTCTTCTGATTCTGCTGCTGAATGCTTTAACCGTCAGACACATTTTAATGGCCAGCAGAGCCCGGAGGAGACTCCGAGGTCACAGCAGTGGGGAGAGTCCCAGAGACCCAGAGATGGAGAGCAGAAGGAAATCCATGATTTTACTGTTTGTTATCTCAGGGAATTTTATATTGTTATGGTCAGTCTTTATGGTGTATTCTTTTGGAAGCCGAATAAGTGATTTCACGCTAGATTATTCGACTCTATCTTTTAATGTAATGGAAGTGGGATACATACTCCAGCTCCTGAGTTGCTGCACAAACACTTTTATTTATGCCGTGACCCAGACTAAGTTTAGAGAGCAGTTGAAGAATGTGGTTAAATATCCATTTACTCTACTTTTAAAATGTATTAAATGATGAGAAGAATTGAAGTAATCAATACAGCCTCATAATCGGTCCGACCAACTCTCTCCGGGGGCCCAGTAATTTAGGTTGATATTAACACGCTCATTGACTGGCTTTGTACATCATAACCCACCGCCATAGGCACTCTGTAAAACACTCCCACTGACATCAGGATTATTGACACTCTGACAGAGATCACAGGTTAATCTTATCGCTCTCACTTACATACTCTGTCCTCACTAATATATTGCCAAGGGCTGTCAGTAACCAGTAAAACATTCCCACAGACCTTCAGCTCCTACTTACAATGAGAGGGAGAGAACCCATCCCATACGTAAATAATAACGGAATCACAGAACACACTGCATATATTAAAACACGACCAGAGACATTGGCCCTGAATTTCCGATTGGAGGCTTCCTGCGGGCGGATGCCTCCAATCGGAAAAAATCTGCACACTTACCTGCTGGCACCGTAGGTCCCGAGACTTCCGATCCTGGGGCTCTGCTCTGCAAAATGTGCAGGCACCCAGTTTTACCAGGTGCGCATGCAGTTCGCAAGCGCCCTTCGGATCACGTGGGCCATGAGGAACCAATCAAAGAAGAGAATCCTCCTTCACACTTTTGACAAGTCTCTTCCCAGATCTGTCGAAAGTATGAATGGGGATCACATTTTGAAACACAGTTAAACATTAAACAAACGTTTAAAAGTCACATGTTTAAAATTAGTTAAAATTACATTACATTAAATATTTTAAACAAAACTTTATTTCTTTGAAAAAATAGTTATAATTTTTTACATGACAATGAAGTTTCCTTTTGAAAAAATATTTTAAAATTATAAACGAGTGAAAATATATATATATATTTTTGGAACTCTTATGCTGGTAAAAACAGGCCTTACGCCTGCTTTTACCAGACATAAGATATTGAAAATAACAACAGAAAATTTGGAAATTCTCAGCAGGTCAGGCAGCATCTGTGGAGATAGAAACAGAGTTAACATTTCCGGTCGATGACCCTTCATCAGAACTAGAATAAGCTGGAGTTCGAAATGGTTTTTAAGCAAGTGTATGGGGCAGGGAAAGGGGGGAGCGGAGGGAAGAACAAAAGGGAAGATCTGTGATAGGATGAAAAGCAGGAGAGATTAAGAGACATTAACAGATGGTGCAAGGCAGTGCACCCCATAACCATCTCCTTTTGCCTTGCACATCTCTTAATGTCTCTTAATCTCTCCTGCATTCCATCCTATCACAGAGCTTCCCTGCCCCTGCACTTGCTTAACAACCTGTTCAATCACCATCTTTTTCCAGTTCTGACGAAAGTTCATCGACCTGAATGGTTAACTCTGTTTCTCTGTCCACAGATGCTGCCTGACCTGCTGAGTATTTCCAGCATTTTCTGTTTTAATTTCCGATTTCCAGCATCTGCAGTATTTTGCTTCTGTATACCCGCAGAGGCCCTTTTCCCAAGCAGGTGAATGATCAGACAAAACAATTTGCATACCTGAATTTGGTACTTGCGAGGCCCCATGTACACACTTCGTACGCACCCGTGGAGGTCGGAAAATCCGGCCCATTCTTTGTGCAATAAAATTCGCCCTTACATCCACAATAAATCCACAATAAATATTAACACACGCACAGAGACTCGTTGTTCATTTTAACACATTGTCATGGATCGCCCTCACTGTCTTGGCTAGTGTGCCTCATCTCTCCCATACACAAATGCAACTGGCCTACCTCACATTTCTCTCAATCTCTCACTCTCTCGCCTGGCCTTCACTCACTTGCCTGTCCTATCTCTCTCTCTCTTTCTCTCACTCTCTGTCTCTCACTCACTCTCTCGCCTGGCCTACATCTTTCTCACGTACTCAGTCACTCTCTCTTTCTCACCTGGTCAGCCTCACCTCTCTCTCTCTCACTTTCGCTCCCTGTCTTGCCCGGTCTCTCTCACTCACCGTTTATTTATCGACTGTTTACAGTATAGACACGAGTTGACACTGAGACAGACACGAGGTAAACAGACCAGATGATGAGAGAGGCAGCACAAAAGAAATAGAGTGTGATAGAAAGAATCAGGGGCCGAAAGAGCGGCAGAGAATGAGAGATAGGGAGAGTGGACGAAAGATAAAGTCAAACACGGTGAGAGCTAGAGTCAGAGAGGGAGAGAGAAAGAGGCAGAGGTGATGAGAGATAGGTAGTGATGTGCCTCAATAAATACGAGACTCGATGTTAGCGAAACAAAACAAGGCTTTTATTGACTTAGAAGGAAACACACAGAGGAGAATGTATCTTCCATCCAGAGGTCTGCCGTACTGGATGTGCTGCAGGCTGGGCCAGCTTACATAGGAGCCAGGTATGGGCGGAGCCCTACACACAGTACAATACAATGGAAATGAAACTGAAACCAACCACAGTCACAGGCAGAGAAATACTGATGAGTGATGAATGGAATATTTCATCACATTCACCCCTTCTATAGATTTAGTGTGTTCGGGGGTTTGATAGTCCTCTGCGACTGACGTGCCTGTTGTGGTGCCGCGGGTGACGGCTGGGTGTCCCCGGTGGCCTCCTGGGTCTCTGCCGGTGGTGCCACCAGGGTTGTTGAAGGGGTAGTTGGTGGGGGTACCGTTGTTCGATGTTCTTCCGGGGTGATGAAAGAGTAGTGGGTGGGTAAGAGTTGCTGTGGTCGTTGTTGCTGCTGTTGTCATGGTTGTTGTCATTACCGGCTGGGGCGACGTCTTTTATGGACACGGTGTCCTCCCTTCCGTTGGCGTGCTGGACATACGCGTATTGGGGGTTGGCGTGGAGTAGGTGCACTGACTCCATGAGAGGGTCCATCTTGTGGCCCCTCACATGCCTTCACACGAATACCGGACCTGGGGTGGAGAGCCATGACGGCATGGATACGCCTGAGGTGGATTTCCGGGGAAAGACAAACATTCGCTCGTGAGGCGTGGCATTAGTGGCAGTACACAATAGCGACCGTATCGAATGGAGCACATCTGGGAGGACTTCCTGCCAGCGGGAGATAGGGAGGGCTTTGGTTCTTAGAGCTAGAGTGATTGCTTTCCATACTGTCCCATTCTCTCGCTCCACTTGACCGTTACCCCGGGGGTTGTAGCTGGTGGTACGGCTTGTGGCGATCCCCCTGGACAGCATGTACTGGCGTAACTCTTCACTCATGAAGGACGCCCCCCTATCCGTATGGATGTAGCTCGGCATACCGAACAGGCAGAACAGGCTGTTGAGGCATTTAATGACCGTGGCGCTGGTCATGTCTGGGCAGGGGAAGGCGAATGGGAAACGAGAGTATTCGTCCACAATGTTCAGGAAGTAAACATTGCGGTCGACAGACGGGAGGGGGCCCTTGAAATCTAAGCTGAGCCGCTCAAAGGGCCATGTAGCTTTGATTAAGTGGGCTCTATCTGGGCGGTAGAAGCGAGGCTTGCACTCAGCGCAAGTGCGACAGTTCCTGGTCAGGGACCGAACTTCCTCAATCGAGTAGGGTAAGTTGCGGGACTTTATGAAGTGGAACAGCCGCGTGACCCCTGGGTGGCAGAGGTCATTGTGGAGGGTCTGTAGCTGATCCCCGGTGGCGCTGGCACACATCCCTTGTGAGAGGGCGTCGGGGGATTCGTTAAGGGCCCCTGGCCGGTAAATGATGTCATACTCGAAGGTGGAGAGCTCGATCCGCCACCTAAGAATCTTATCATTTTTAATCTTCCCCCTCTGTTTATTATTGAACATAAACGCTACCGACCGCTGGTCGGTAAGTAGGGTGAAGCGTTTGCTGGCTAGGTAGTGGCGCCAGTGGCGCACTGCCTCCACGATAGCTTGGGCCTCCTTTTCTACGGAGGAGTGTCTGATCTCGGGCCCTTGGAGGGTCCTCGAGAAGAAAGCTACGGGCCGCCCCGCCTGGTTGAGGGTGGCCGCCAAGGCAAAATCAGACGCATCACTTCCCACTTGAAAGGGAGTGTTCTCGTCCACTGCCTGTAGCGTGGCCCGCTCAATATCCTGCTTAATGCTTTTGAAGGCAGCATGGGCCTCAGCAGAGAGCGGAAAAGAGGATACTTTCAAGAGGGGGCGGGCTTTGTCGGAGTAGTTGGGGACCCATTGGGAATAATAAGAAAATAACCCCAGGCACCTTTTCAGGGCTTTGGGAGTGTTGGGCAGGGGCAGCTCCCGTAGGGGGCGCAATCGGTCGGGGTCTGGTCCGATTTCCCCATTCTCCACCACACTGCCTAGTATGCAGAGGCACGTGGTGTTGTAAACGCACTTGTCCTCGTTGTGGATGAGGTTGAGTTTTTGTGCGGTTTTCAGGAACCTCTCGAGGTTCGTGTCGTGATCCTGCTGGTTGTGACCGCAGATGGTGACGTTGTCGAAGTAGGGGAAAGTTGCCTGCAAGTGGTAGTCATCGACCATGCGGTCCATCTCCCTCTGGAAGACCGAGACCCCATTCGTCACCCCAAAGGGGACTCTGAGGAATTGGTAGAGGCGTCTGTTCGCCTCGAAGGTGGTGTACGGGCTGTCCTCTGGCCTGATAGGGAGCTGGTGGTACGCTGACTTGAGGTCGATGGTGGAGAACACCCGGTATTGGGCGATTTGGTTCACCATTTCTGATATGCGGGGTAGCGGGTAGGCGTCTAGTTGGGTGTACCTGTTGATCGTTTGGCTATAGTAGATCACCATCCGTTTCTTCTCACTACCCCTTACCACTACCACTTGGGCACGCCACGGGCTATTGCTCCATTCATTAATGCGCTCTTTCAGGAGCCTGTCTACCTCGGTCGCGATAAACCGCCTGTCCTCCCAGCTGTACCTCCTGCTTTTGGTCGCTATTGGCCGGCAGTTAGGGGTAAGGATCGCGAATAGCGAAGGCGGCATTACCTTCAGGGTAGCCAGACCGCACACTGTGAGGGGCGGCTGGGACTCACCGTAATTGAGCGTGATGCTTTGGTGGTAGCACTGGAAATCCAGGCGCAAGATCACGCTCGCACATAGATTCTTCATGATTAATACTTTAAAATTATCGTATACAGTTCCGTTAACGGACAATTGTACCGTGCAGTAACCCATACTGGTCGATGTCTGGGTTTTATCAGCCATAGAGATGGTACCCCGAGTAGGGACCACCTTTAGGGAGAGTTGTTGTACCAGTTCAGGGTGGATAAAACTCTCCGTGCTTCCACTGTCAATTATACATTTAACCCTGCACCCGTTTACCTCAAATGTCCACCATTGATTTGGATAGCGGGTGCGGCCTGGTCTGGTCCACTGTGACCAATGCCACTGTAGGGCCCCGATCGAGACAAGATGGCGTCCACGCTGTCTGCTCACAAGATGGCGGACCCCACGAGGTCGGGCAAGATGGCATCCAAGATGGCCGCTCCCACGGTGCACACGCGGCGGTGGCGGGTTTTCCGGCGGGGTTCCCTTTGCACACCTTCCCGAAGTGCCCCTTCTTACTGCACTTAAAGCAGGTGGTGCCTTTCGCCGGGCACAGGTTTCTGGTGTGCTTCGGCTGCCCGCAGAAGTAGCAGTTGGGTCCCCGATGCGTCGCGGCTGTCGTAGGGCTTCTGGGGGGAGAGCGGGGCCCCGACGGTGTCGGGCTGCCGGGCGGGGAAGATGCCTTCCAAGATGGCGGTGCCCTTGGTGCGCACATCGCGGCGTGGATGGCGCGGGCTGAAGAGTAGGCATCCGAGTTTCTCTGGGCCACATTCAGGGATCGTGCTGTGTCCGCAGCCTGTTTCAGGTCCAATCCCGTTTTTTCCAGCAGTCTCTGCCGGATGTAAGTGGAGCTGAGGCCTGTGATAAAGGCATCGTGAACAAGCTCGTCAGTGTACACTGCGGCTTTTACATCTTGGCACTTGCAGTCTTTGCCAAGCGTTTTCAGGGTGCCTAGGAACTCCTCCACCGATTCCCCAGGTCGCTGTGCGCGAGTAGCGAGCAGATGCCTAGCATACACCTCATTCGTAGGCTGCTGGTAATGCGCCATTAAGATGTCGCAGGCGGCCGGGTACGTGTCGGCGTCTTGGATGAGGGGGTAAACCCGGTGGCTTACCCAATTCCGCAGAATTCCGAGTTTCATACTAGCAGCGTCCGTAGCGTCTTTGACGGCTGCGGAATTGTCCAGGAAGAATTCCATACACATAAACCAGTGTCCGAAGCGTGCCAATGCGTCCGAAGCATGCTGGTCCAAATCCAAACGTTCGGGTTTCAAGAGTTGATCCATTGTGTTGAAAATTAAGTCAATAAAATTGATGTGCCTCAATAAATCCGAGACTCGATGTTAGCGAAACAAAACAAGACTTTTATTGACTTAGAAGGTAGCACACAGAGGAGAATGTATCTTCCATCCAGAGGTCTGCTGTACTGGATGTGCTGCAGGCTGGGCCAGCTTACATCGGAGCCAGGTATGGGCAGAGCCCTACACACAGTACAATACAATGGAAATGAAACTGAAACCAACCACAGTCACAGGCAGAGAAATACTGATGAGTGATGAATGGAATATTTCATCACAGGTAGTGTGAGAGATAGGATAGAAAAATATAAACAGGGTGAAGTGACAGAGAGAGATATTGGGAGTGGGAAACTAAGTCAGAGACTGGAGGGAAGAGACGGAGATAGAAACATGGAGAGCAATAGCAAGATTGGAAGATAGGGTCAGGCAACCAGAGAGAGAGAGAGACTGAAGGGGAGAGAGAGAGAGACATGGGGAGAGAGACCCAGAATGAGAGATTGGATGAGGGAAACAGTGACAGAGGCTAAAGGAGAGAGAGACATTGACAGAGAGACAGAGAGTGAGAGAAATGGAGAGGGATATAGACATTGAAGGGGCCAGAGTGAGAGATATGGAGAGAGAGAGACCTAGATGGAGAGATAGGGATAGAGCAACTGAGACAGCGACTGAAGGGCGGAGAGAGAGGAGACTTGGAGAGTGAGACGATGTGAGAGAGGTAGAGACAGGGAACGAGAGACAGAGTCTGAAGGGAAGTGAGAGAGAGAGAGAGACATGGGGAAATAGTCCACGATAAAGGCAGCATTTGACCGAGTGTGGCATCAAGGAGCCTCAGGAAAATTGAAGTCAATGGGAATCAGGCAGAATGCTCTCCACTGTCTGGAGTCATATCTAGCACACAGGAGGATGGTTGTTGTTGTTGGAGGTCAATCATTTCAGCCACAGGACATCACTGCATGAGTTCCTCAGGGCAACATCTTATGCCCTTCCATCTTAAGGTCAGAAGTGGGAATGTTTCCTGATGATTCCATTCAAACTCCTCAGAACATGAAGCAGTCCATGTCTGCATGCAGGAAGACCTGCACGACATTCTGGCTTGGGCTGATAAGTGGCAAGTGACATTCGTGCCATAAAAGTGCCAAACAATGACGAGCTCGAACAAGCGAGAGTCTAACCACCACCCCTTGACATTCAATGGCATTGCACTCACCGAATCTCCCACCATCCACATCCTGGGGGTCATCTTTGAGCAGAAACATAACGGAACCAGCCACATAAATACTGTGGCAACAAGAGCGTGTCAGAGGCTGGGTGTATACTGCGGCGAGTGACTCACCCCCTGATTCCCTAAAGCCTTTCCAACATCCAGAAGGTGGAAGTGTGATGGAATACTCTCCACTTCCCTGGATTAGTGCATCCAACAGCATGGAAGAAATCGACACCATCCATGAGGAAGCAGCCTGCTTGACTGACACCCGATCCATGACCTTAAACATTCACTCCCTCCACCACTGGCACACCGTGGTTGCAGTGTGTACAATCTACAAGAAGCACTGCAGCAACTCACCCAGGCTTCTTCGACAGCACCTCCCAAGCACGAGACATCTTCCACCTAGAAGGACAAGGGCAGCAGGTGAGTCGGAATACCACAACCTCCAAGTTCCCCTCCAAGTCACACACCATCCTGACTTGGAAATATGTCGTCATTACTTCATCGATGCTGGCTCAAAATCCAGGAACTCCCTCCCTATCAGCACTGTGAGTGTACCTTCACCACAAGGACTGCAGCGGTTCAAGAAGGCGTCTCTCCAGCACCATCTCAATGGCAATTAGGTTTGGACAATAAATGCTGGCCTTGTCAATGATGCCCACATTCCGGAACGAGTAAAGAAAAAAAGGAGTGAGCGATAGGGAGAGGGAAACAGACAGAAGGGGAGAGAGATAGAGAGAGAGGGAGACATGGAGGGAAAGACCAAGACTGAGAGATAGGGAGGGGGGATCAGAGAATGAAGGGGAGACAGAAAGAGAGAGCTAGAGTGAAAAATGAAGGACAATGTAAGACAGAGAATCTGCGGGAGACTGTTGGAGACAGTTGGGAAATTATTTGTTCTTAAAAGTGCACCAGATTTTAAACATAATGACGAGATGCGAAGGAATAAGCAATATACCTCTTCAGAAAAATACACCATTCTATGAATAATTTTGACTTTAATAAACATGACATACTAGGTCTGGAAATCTGGAAGACTCAACAATCTTAAGCTGTAAACAGCATACAGGCTATTGAGGTAAGATACGTTTTGACACTGAATCAATAACCGTATTGAAACAGGACGTTGGAGATTCCTGATAGTCTGAAGCCTTCGAAAGGACACAATGGTACACCATGTTAAGGTGTTTTAAACCACCAATTCGGAAAGAAACACAGAAAATTAAGAAACATATGCATTCGTAAAAATTACATCAAATGAAACACAGGAGACACGAGTCTGTGTTACAATCAGCTGAGGTAACTAAGAAGACAATGGTGCACCCAGTTGAGGTGTTTTTAATTTACGTGTCGTAAAAAGACACAAATAGAAGCCCTTGTTAAGAATGACATCAAATTGATGCATCTGATGTCACACCGTTTTTATGATAAGCTTGGATCACCTAAAGGTAGAGAGACAGGATTCCTGATGCTACCAGCTGAACTGACAGTAAAAATAGCAGGGGTCAGCAGAAAAATAACTAGAGATAATTAGCTTACATCAGCAGAAAACCTCAAAGGAAATATGACTGCAAAAGGGCATAAAAATGGAACTTTCAAATGGGATGATAGATTCGCTGTGAAGGTGCAAAGCGATTCTTAGCTTCAGAGGCAGGTCTGTAAGTCTATGCCTCTTTGTACATTGGGTATCAAAGGTATTTGATTTTGGTGGATATCCTAGAATAAAAACAGAACTGTAAAAATGTAGCGAAGTTAAGATTGAGAACAAGGATCTCTGCTAATAGAAGTGTAAGATTTCTGTTTTTGGAACTGTTAATGTTGCGATCGAATCACCAACTGTAAATTACAATTCTGTAATGTATGTACCTTTTAAGGGGGTAACTATATTTTACAGCTCATGTATACTGCAGCACCGGCAGTGACCACACCTGTATATAGCACTGAGTAGTAATCTGTACAGATCAGTTGCAGTGTGAGCCACGTTGAGTAAACACCTGTTGTACCGTTCTCCGCAGTCTGTGTCTTATTATACACGGACACAACATTGGCGACGAGGCAGGTTCGAACCTACCTGCAACTCTGCATCAGCTCCCGGGGATTTGTTCCTGGAGATCAGTGGATTGGAGATCAAGGCCAGAGACTCGGGCGTCGACCACGGGCATCCGCCCAGTCATCCAGCAGAGACTCAAGAATTGCAGTGGAGGCTGTCGAGAGCCAGGCTTGGCTTTCCAGTCGAGGTGGTCCAGCGAAACGGGCTGGCAACAGGTACTGTGCAGACCCATCCCGGAGAGCGGCGGGCTAGAGCCCGACTGAGCGGCACAGCAAAGGGCCGAGCAGCATCGGCGGGGGAGAGAGAGAGGGCAGAGCGCACAGGGCACAGCCAGTGTTCAGGGGCCGAGCAGCATCGGAGAGAGGGTAAGAGAGACACGCAGAAACCCGCGAGGCGCCGCCATTGCCACGAGGACCGCCAAGAGCAGCGTTGGCAGCAGTGCAGGAGAAGCGCGCGAAATGTACAGGGCGCCGCCATTGCCACGAGAACCGCCAGGAGCGGCGTTGGCAGCAGTGGGGGAGTAAGGAAAGTGCAGGAGACACCATTTTAAGCCATTGGGAGATGCCATTTTAAACCACACCCAAAATGCCGAAGAGTGGCAGTATCACCGCATTTGACAATGAAGTCGAAGATTGGACTACATATGTTGAACGAATAGACGTGTACTGCAAGGCAAATGAGGTGTCAGATGAGAAGAAAGCATCAGTATTGTTAAATTTAATGGGTGCAAAGACGTATGGTTTATTACAAAATCTAGTAACCCCAACGAAGCCAATGCAAAAGAGTTTTGAAGACATAGTAACGATACTAAAGGAACATTTAAACCCCACACCGCTGCTGATAGCACAAAGATTCAAGTTTCACAAACGGAATCAGCACAAAGATTCAAGTTTCACAAACGGAATCAGCATATGGATGAAAGCAATGCTGATTATTTAACAGAACTGTGCAAACTATTGAAACACTGCCAGTTTGGAGCGGGACTGACAGATACCTTAAGGGACAAATTTGTATGTGGGCTTCAAAGTGAAGGAACCCAGAAACGGCTTTTATCTGAAAAGGACCTTACGCTGGAAAAGGCTTTCAGCATTGCGGTATCATATGAAGCAGCAGCATGGGGTGCTGCAGAGATACAACAGAGACCGCAAGAATATGGCAAAAATGAAATGTTATATGGAACAGAGAAGTGCTATCGCTGCGGCAGAACAACACATGACCAGAATGATTGCTGGTTCAAAGACAAAGTGTGCAGACAGTGTGGAAAATTAGGACACATAGCACGAGTCTGCAGGTCGGGAAAGAAAACCAGCAATAAGAAACCTACCAAAGGAAAGTACAAGAAGGTACATAAGATGACGGAGAATATTTCAGACGAACAAAAGAGCAATAACGACACCGAAAGCAGGGAACTGAGTTGTCTGAAACTACATAATGTGATCACAATGGAGGATCACCGAACCATTTGGGTCACTCTCAAGTTAGCAGGAGTCCAGGTAAAGATGGAATTGGACACAGGATCAGCCCTAACAGTCATAAACCGACGGGACTACAAGCGGCTATTCTCACACATACCCTTGAGAGACACAAACATTATTTTGAAGACGTACATGGGGCAAAAAGTCTACCCCAAAGGAAAAATAAGGGTGACCATTATATATAACGGTAAGGAAACACCAAAACTAGACCTGCATGTATTGCAAGATGGAGGACCACCATTACTGGGACGTGAATGGATCCGGAAAATACAACTGGATTGGCATTCCATACAGGCACTGACTGCGGCTGACAAACAGGATGACGACGTCACACCTGGGCGACTGTCAAAGACCCTAACTGATGCGAAAGAAGTGTTCCAGCAAGGACTCGGGACACTAAAAGGCATGACAGCAACGATTAAAATTGAAGAAAATGCAAGCCCAAAATGTTTAAAGGCCAGACCAGTACCTTTTGCAATCCGCCCAGACATCGAAGCAGAGCTGGAGAGTCTGGAACGTTCAGGTGTACTGTCCAAGGTAGACTGGAGCAAGTCGGCTACACCCATCGTCCCTGTGATGAAAAAGTTGTTGAGCAGCACGCCTGGGGAACCAAGGAAGGTTTGCATCTGTGGGGACTTTAAGGTAACAGTGAACCCAGTCCTTCACACCATACAATATCCACTTCCGCGGATTGAAGATATTTTCACCTCGCTATCTGGAGGGAAATGCTTCACTAAGATTCATCTGGCCCAGGCGTATCTGCAAATGGAGGTAGAAGAAGCATCAAAAAAATACCTCACAATCAACACCCATAAAGGTCTCTACCAATACAACCGGCTGGTATTCGGGGTAGCATCAGCTCCGGCTATTTGGCAGAGGGCAATGGAACAAGTCCTGCAAGGGATCCCAGGGACCCAGTGTTACTTGGACGAAATCCTGGTCACGGGCGAAAATGACAGTGATCACCTTGCCAAACTGGAGCAGGTGCTCACTAGATTGCAGGAATATGGGCTCCGAGCTAACCACCCCAAATGCGAGTTTTTTAGTAAACAGATCTCGTATTGTGGCCACGTTATCGATAAAGAGGGGCTACATAAGTCCCCAGAGAAGATTGAGGCAGTAGTCAAGGCTCCAGCACTGGAAAATGTGTCACAACTGAGGTCGTTCCTCGGGCTGGTAAACTACTACCATAAGTTCTTGCAAATTTGCCTACAATACTACACCCACTGAAGACCCTACTGTAAACTGGGGTGCCATGGAAGTGGAGTGACGAATGTAGACGAGCTTTCCAGAAGAGCAAAACACTAATCACATCGAAAAAGGTATTGGCCCATTACAACCCAGCATTACCAATTCAGTTGGCATGTGATGCATCACCCTACGGCATTGGAGCGGTGCTGTCGCACAAATTCTCGGATGGCTCAGAGAGGCCAATAGCCTTCGCGTCACGATCACTAAACACAGCCGAGCGTAACTATGCCCAGATTTACAGGGAGGCCCTCATCCTAGTGTGGGGAGTGAAATAGTTCATTCACTATCTGCACGGGCAGAAATTCACCTTGCTGACTGATCACCAGCCTCTTTTCTCCCTTTTTAATCCGAAGAAGGGCGTTCTGGTGATGACTGCGCAACGACTACAAAGATGGTCACTTTTTCTAGGGGTGCACCACTATGAGATTGAATATAAGGGCACGAAACAGCATGGAAATGCTGATGGGCTATCACGCCTGCCACTGCCTACTGCGGAGGAAGCACCAGCAGTGGATCCTGTCGAAATATTCCATTCGACTATAGTTGAATACCTACCGGTAACTAACGCTTGTATCGAAAAGGAAACCCAAAATGACCCGACACTGTCTCGGGTATATGATTTGACGGTGAAGGGATGGCCAGCACATGGCGACTCACTGTTGCCAGCATTCTTGACAGGGAGAGAACAGCTGTCAGTGTGCCGGGGGACCTTGATGTGTGGATCCCGAGTGGTAATTCCACCCAAGTTAAGGGATAGAGTGCTCAATGAGCTTCATGAGGGTCATCTGGGAGGGGTAAAAATGAAAAGCCTAGCCAGGGCTTATGTGTGGTGGCCGGGAATCGATAAACAAATCGAGGACCAGACCAATAGCTGCTCAGGATGCCAAAAAGTCCAAAATGCACCACAACAGGCCCCTCTACACCCATGGGAGTGGCCCTCATCTCCATGGCAACGGGTGCATATTGATTTTGCTGATCCATTCATGGACTCAATGTTTTTCATAGCCGTGGATGCACACTCGAAATTTCCTGAGGTCATCAAAATGTCCTCCACCACCACAGAGAAAACTATTGCAGTCCTATGGACCATTGTTGCCAGGAATGGCATGCCAGACCAGATTTGCTCCGACAACGGACAACAGTTTGTGTCCGAAGAGTTCCGGAGGTCCTTGAAAAAGAATGCGGTCAGGCATTACACATCCGCCCTGTATCATCCAGCCACAAATGGATTGGCTGAGAGGTTCGTACAAACCTTTAAGAAGGCAATAAAGGCTATGTACAATGACAACATTCCGCTGCAGCACAAGGTGGACAATTTCCTGTTCACCTACAGGAATGCGACACATGCAGTCACCAACCAGGCCCCAGCCATGATGTTCTTTAACTGAAGGTTAAGAGCTCGCCTGGATTTGCTCAGACCAAAAGTACGAAGAGATGTTGAGAGTACACAATGCCAGCACATCCATGAGAAGCCAACAAGGAGCTTCAATGTAGGGCAACCAGTCTTGGCCCACGACTACCGAACAGAAAAATGGCAGCCAGGAACGATATGCACACAGCAGGGCCCACTAATGTACACAGTGGACGTTGGGGAGAGCATCGTGAGATGCCATGCTGACCAGATCCTAGAGTCACAGGAACAAGTCAACCCCATGCCACGCCCATATGTACCTCGTGATGAACCCGAAGTACAGGTCGCATCTACCCCAGAAACAGTAGCATCAGAAGCTGATGAACCAACCGACGACAGGGGGCCAGATTCGCCTTCGCACCAACAGCAAGACACTCGGGAAAGGCCCTATCCAGAAAGGATCAGGAAGCCTCTCCAAAGACTGAATATATAAATAGACTATTTTCAGCTAATGTTGTATGTTAAAAGTGTTAATTGTAATTAGTTTGATATTTAATTGTTAAATGAGTGTTATGGTACTGTTAATTTAAATGGGGAGGAATTGTAATGTATATACCTTTAAGGGGGGAACTATGTATTACATCTCATGTATACTGCGGTACCGGCAGTGACCACACCTGTATATAGCACTGAGTAGTAATCTGTACAGATCAGTTGCAGTGTGAGCCACGTTGAGTAAACACCTGTTGTACCGTTCTCTGCAGTCTGTGTCTTATTATACACGGACGTAACAGGTTCTTTAATAAATCTATATATTTTTAGAATTGTCTCACAATACTTCTGCATCAAACTTGTGAAATCAATCACTGTACGCTCCTTGGTGAGGAGTTGGAGAATTCTGGGGGAGTTTTTCGGACCCTCATAATATCAGGAAGGGTACAGTCTAGCTAAACTTATTAAAAGTGCTATCTGGAGGATGGTAACATCTTCAGGTTGTTCCTTTCCTTTAGAGGAGTCTGGACCTTTAGACCCAATTAAGCGTCTTTAGGATTCGGCTACCTTAAACTTCAGTTGAAAGTGAAAGTTTGGGGAATACGCCTGATCTGGGGTAGCCCTAAAGGGGCTATGACTAGTAATTATCCCTTCAGTTGGCGCCCAACGTGTGTGTTAACGAGTTGATACAGAACCTATATTTATATTTATATCTATATCCTTCTTGTAGGTTAAGTTTAGAAGGAGTATTTTACTGACAGTGGCATTAAGACCCATATTTAAGTCTCTAGAGACGAAAACACCCTGATCAGGCTTTGTAGAACTTAAATTGGAACTCCCACAATATACCATTGAGGTCTAGAAATTTCTTATAAAGTTCATATTAAACCCTAACCGAGGTTAGGTCCTGATGAAATGGCAATCTGTCGGAATTGGCCAAGCCTTATTAGGAATTCAAACGATTGCTTTATTCAGGGAAATAATTATATCCCTGTACCTCCACAAAACCAAGTGATAATTTTTGAACTAGAAGGCTTTGATGCAGAAGGAGCAGTTAGAACTCATGGCACGATTGAAGTTGATCCCCAGAACCAGGGGTTACAGAATATCCAGTTGGATAATCAAAGAAGTACGCGAAATCCACTAAATTCCTTAATGATAAGGTGCACACCTGCACAATTGGGAGGCCTGATGAACGGTGCCCAACAAGGTGGTGGCAACCATGGCTGAATAGTAGGACCCAGAGCAGCTTATGCTCCCGGGGGCCATGGATTCCAGTTAAGGTGGCAAGCTCATGAAGAAATAAGTGTCCAGAATCTTCGAGAAAACTATAGACAGCTTAGAATCCATTATAATCAATGCCGACAGACACTAGTTCAATCTTATCTAAATGATGGAGGTGCAATGATTACTGGTCCAGTAAGCGAACCCCAGCAACCACAAATTGCACCCCTAGGTCAAGTAAACCTGAGCTTTTTCTACGCAATATTTGGGAGACCGGGAAACACCAGCCAGGAAAAAACCTGCTGCATTCTAACTAACTTTGAAAAATTGGAAACCTGTTGCCAAGATTGGAATGCCCAACACCTGAGGCAACTACTACAAATGATACTAAGTTCAGACTAAATTCCCCCATTAAACCAGTGTAACAACTGGGTTCAAATATACGCCGATATTCTCATGGCAACTCAGGGAGGGCATGTAATGGGTTCCATCAAGGAATTCTCACTAATACAGCCACAACTAAAGGGTGGAAGCTGCCTACAGATTAGGCAAAGTACTTACACAAGATAACTGGGACATTGTCCATGGGTGTCTGGCCAATCAATACCAAAATATAGCCATCAAACTTGCCTTTGAGAGTGCTCTAAACGATTATCGAGATAACCAACAAAGATGGGATAATGTAAATCGCATTATCCAATTAAATCATGACCTCTTAGGTCTACCCAAAATTAAATCTATAATGAGATCAGAAACTAGGGATAAAAAACCGGAGAATGTACCTTTGGTACTCAGAAAGAAGGACTGTATAGACACAAGTCTCAAGTCCACCCCGCCCAGACACAATCTCGTGGCTCAGAACCCCCAAGAGGGTATTCCCGAAGGGTTACACCCCCAACTCGCCCACAATACGGGAATGATTTCTCCCAAGGAAGATGGGATAGATGAGGGGCTAGACCTCAAAAGGAAAGGGAAGGACAGTGGACTCCCTATGGGGACAGCTTTTATCCTGGCCAACTCTATCAGATAGCCATGGGAGGATAACGAGAAGACCGAAATGGGAATAAAATGATTCCCTGCAAAACCAACGTCCACCCCAACAGGAGGCTGGTCAAGATGATAAATGGTCCGACAAGCCCCCTAAGGGATCTGGAAAACATAATAGCCCCAAAAGGGACGAACAAAAAACAGTTAATATAATTAAAGACAAAGCATCAAATGAAACTCAGGATCTGGAGGATGAACAATCACAGGATTGGAGGCCTGGCACACAGCCAAGGCCCCTTGAATACCCCTGTGCCCTGGCAACCTTGCCCACAAACACACATGAAGGCCCTGTTTGATACGGGAGCTGATTATACAGTAATAGGTCCTGCAATTATAAAAACTAAGTGGACGGATTTGAGGAGCCCAATTTATAAAAGGCCATTAGGGGGATTCACACAAAACAAAACCAAAATAATTAATTTATAAAAATTCCAATTACCTTATATGGAATCACAGAGACCCTAGATGTAGGACTGGTACCACAATTGGCCTGTTCCCGCATTATTGTACAACCAGACATGAAACATTACCTAAAAATCTCAACCAGACCTGTAAAAGTATCCACAGACCATGATGACAGGGAAAAACATGTTTGGACACAGCTTGATCGAACTTGCCTGGAGGGGGAGGCAAAGACCTCCTCGAGCAGCTCATTAATTGATAGTACGCGTACAACACCATCCAAATCAATGTGCAAAGATAAATATCAAACCCTACCCACTTGATGCTGGCTGGCACAATCCTCAAAAAACAATGGCCTATTTAAGGCCACAAAGGAAAAATAGATCTCCTAACAATGCTCAAAGAACTAACTGAATAAGGTGCCTTAATCAAAATGGCATCGAGAACTAATTCGCCATTGTTTGGTGTTGCTAAACCAGATCGGAGGTGGAGATTAGTGGTCGATTGTACAGCCTTAAATACGGTAACGGCCCCACATACTGCACAACAGCAACATTCCACAGCCCTTCTCTCTGGAATCACGAGGGGAAAATATAAATCTTGTATTGATCTAGCAAATGGCTTCTGGTCACATCCAATCAAAAAAGCTGATTGTCCAAAAACAGCGATGACTGGACCCGCTGGTTATCAATACTTCTGGGCCAGATTGCCTTAGGCGTTTCAAAACAGGCCCGTTTTCTTTTCAGCCCACATCATTGACCTATTAAAAGACCAACCTAACGTCAATTCTTCTGTGGACGATATATATCTGTCACATGGCAATCTCCAAGAGCACTTTAAAGTCATTGATAGTGTTTTATCCAGACATACAACTGCTGGGTACTCAATCAACATAAAAAAGAGTTAACTAGTTAGGGAAGAGGTAGATTTTCTGGGCCTGCGAATAACTGGAAACGGTAGAGGATTAATTCAATCCTATAAAGAAAAATTTGCCACCATTCAATATCCTAAAACTCTGAAAAATCTGCAAGCAAGTTTAGGACTCCTGAATTTTGCTCGAACCTATATGCCTACCTTTGCCGAGCCCTCAGCACCCCTATATGATAGAGTGGGCGAAGCAGCAAAAGGACGATTCATATTTTCACCAGACGACTACTCAAAATTGCAACAATTATGCCAAGAGGTACAAAAAGCCATAGACCTGAACTGAGGGACTTAGAAGTTCCCTCAATATTCATCTCCGGTCATCACCTAAAGGGGCAGTTGCAGTTTTCTATAACGAAAGGAGCATAGTGCCCATTCAGTTCCATTCTTACAATTTTTCCAATGTCGAAAGGAGGCACATTCAAAAAGAAAGCGTCATGACAATGGTAGTCCAATGCCTCATCAAAGCACGAACACTTCAAGGGAAATACCCCATTACCATCTATACTGAGATTCCCAATTTAAGTTCAGCATTGAGGATAGCCTCTGATGAAAAAATAGCCAACCAGATCCGATATGATAAATGGGCATCGTTCTTGAATGATCCTACACACATTTTTAAATTCCTCTCCAGGAAATGGACTTAGAGCTTCTCCCGATCATGGATGATGATGATACGGAGGAGGGATTCCGACAAATACCTATGAGACCGCTTACAGAGTACAATCAAGTCATTTACTCTGATGGATCTTCAATGACGATTAGGAAAGGGACATCCCAACAATCCTCAGCTGGGATGGGGGTAGTAGTGGGGACCTCTCGAGATGCCTATTCTTTTTATCCAGAAGAATTACTGTCCTTAACCCTTGGCCATAAGACAGCGCAATATGCTGAAGCCACAGCATTACTGTCTGCTTTAGAAAAGGCAGACCCTATTAAACCCACACTAATCTGTACAGATACTGTAAAAGAGGATATAACTAAGATCTAGTTTTCTGGGAACAAATTTTTTTTACAAACCATAAGGATAAACCCATAAAACATAAGTCACTGTGGGAAGACATTCTCCGTTTGAGAATGGAGAAACAGAATTGTCAGGTCATTAACGTAAACGGGCATACCACCGGGACAGTACATTCAAAAGGAAACAGTCTTGCAGATGAACAAGCAAAACGTTCGGCCTGCATGACACACCTTCGAGAGGGCCGCCTAAATTAGTGTAATCACTAGGGCAGAATGGGCAACTAATCAGAATGAGGAACTGATTCAACTTTAGACCCAACAAAAGAGAATACACCAGGATATCCACCAAAGTACTTTTACTCGGAAACCCCTATGGGTATTGTGCTAGTTAAGTTGCCCAAGGGAAACTGAGAAGTACCCCCGAGACACAAACGAGAACAGCTTTTAAAAGAAGCTCAGGAGGGCATACGACAAGCATATTTTGGTGCCAGAACAACATTCTGCAAATTGACACCCTTATATTGGTGGCCAGGCATGCTTAAGGCCTGTAAAACATACGTGGCAAATTGTGATGCTATTTAACCAATAAGTCGTCACTAATTAAGCCACCACCATTGGCTCCTGTGAAAGTTGATGAGCCAATGGGAAAATTAATTATTGCATTTATTGGACCACTTCCCCCGTCTTTGGGCTAAAGACATGTTCTCGTTTATGTAGATGGATACACTTCCTTCTGCTGGCTGGTCTCCACAAAACTGTTTTGGAAAACGCACTCGCCAATGCTATTAGTGACATAATTACTGTAGCAGGTTCTTACACTCCAATCAAGGTGGAGCCTTTGTCTCCAATATCTTCAAAGACTAATGCGAACAAAGTGGGATTGTATTAGAGCACAGCACGCCACATCATCCACAATCAGTGGGGCTGGTGGAACATAAAAACCAGGATGTGAAAAAGCTATTGGTCAAACTGTTGCCAATCAGGGGGAATAAGTGGACCACCATCATTGCAGAGGTGCAGCTATCAATTAATAATGTGCCCGCATCTGCATCAGGGACAGTGTTACCTAACACTCCATATTATCTGATGTATGGGGTTGAGATGCATACACCACTTGCCCATAGTTCTTTTATTGCCTCTACACTCTGAGTCCTTGGCCCCACAGCGACAGTTATATATATAAAAAAAGAATTAACAGAAGAGATTCATCAACTTGATCTGAGGATAATGGAGGCAAATATGCAGAAAATAATGACAAACAATGCATGGCAACCCCTAGAAGGAGAATGGGTACAGGAGAAGAAGTTCAAGCCAAAACCTGGTTTAAGACCGAAGTGGAAAAAACCTGTTCATATACATTCTGTTATTAACGAAAGAACAGTTAAAATACATATTAACCAGCCGAATGGCAAGCATATTCTTAAAACTGTCTCCATAGACAATATCAGAAGATGTCCTGCGGGTTACCAAAATGGAGGAACAATACAAGGTGCAGTCGTACACGGTCTTTCAAGACGCAGCTTGGAGCACGGCACAGGAAGAGGATGCGATTGAATTACTGATGACAGTCAGTCAGATGGTGTCGCCGGCTCCTCCACATGATGCTTGGCAATGCATCAGGAATTGGCTCTGTGAAAAGCAACAACCGAAACAAAAGAAGGTCAATGAGTTACTTCAACAAAGGAGGAAGACACTGCGGATGAAGAAGGAATCAACTGAGTGCTTGGCAAGGCCTTTATGAAAGCAAGAATCATTGCACACGTTGGATCGAAGGAACAGGGTGCCAAGTTTCAGCTAGTCCCAAATGACATCTCCTTGACTCGTATGAATAATTCACCTCTACGGAATGTATATCTGCCGATTGGACATTCCAACTGCATGTTGTTTCGCTAATTGCATGACAATGTACCTATCATCCTTTTAAATTATTTTCAATTTAAATAAGTCAAAACATTGTCCTAGAATGACTTAAAAGGAATTTTCATGTAGCACATGATTGTGAATCTCATGAAATTAAAGTGCTATTGTAACCTTATTAGAAACATTGACCAAGCACTGTCTTGATGCGGCAGTTCATTTATGATCAAGAGGAGGGAATGAAGGAATAAGCAATATACCTAGTCAGAAAAATACACCATCCTATGAAAGAATTTTGACGTTATAAAAACATGACAAACTGGGCTTCAAAGTCTAAAAACCTAACAATGGAAAAGCTGTAAACAGCATACAGGCTGTTGAGATAAGATAAGTTGTTGACACATAAGGTTAGAGGTTCCTGAAAGTCTGCAGCCTTGGAAAGAACACAATGGTGTACCGTGTTTAGGTGTCTTAAACCAACTCTTCCGAAAGAAACACATAAGGTAAAGAAACATATGCCTTCGTAAAAATAATATCAAATGAAAGACAGAAGACACGAGTCTGTTTTACAACCAGTTGAGGTAACTCAGAAGACAATGGTGCACCCGGTTGAGGTGTTTTTAATTTACAGGTCGTAAAAGGAATTGCATAGAAGACTTTGGTAAGAATGACATCAAATAGATGCATCTGCTCCACATTGTTTTTTATGATAAGCTTCGAACAACTAAAGGTAGAGACATAATTCTTAATGCTACAAGCTGATCCAACTGTAAAAATATCAGGGTTAAGCAGAAGAATGACTAGATATACTTAGTTTACATCAGCAGAAAATTTCAAAGGAAATACCAGTGAGAAGGTATAAAATATGAACTTTCAAATTGGAAGATATATTCGCTTGAAGGGGCAAATCGATTCTCGGCTTCAGAGGCAAACTCTGTAAGTCTACAACTCTTTTACTCTCGGGGATATACGGTATTGTATTTGATTTTGGTGGATATCTTGGAATAACTGAGAAATGTAAAAATGTAACGAAGTTAAGATTTGAGAATTAGGATCTCTGATAATAGAATTGTAAGATTTTTGTTTTTGGAACTGTAAATGTTGCGATTGAATCACCAGCTATAAACTACCTGTCGGTGCTTTAATAAATCTATATATTTTTAGAATTGTCTCAAATAGTACTTCTGTATCAAACTCACGAACTCAATCTCTGTACGCTTTTTGGTGAGGAGTTGCAGAATTCTGGGGGAGTTTTCTGGACCCGCATAATATTAGGAAGGTTACAGTCTAGTTAAACTTATTAAAAGTGCTATCTGGAGGACAGTAACATCCTCAGGTTGTTCCTTTCCTTTAACAGAGAGATAGTCTGGATCTTTAGATCCAATTAAGCGTCTTTAGGATTCGGCTACTGCTAACGTTAGTTGACAGTGAACATCTGAGGCATACGCCTGATCCGGGGAAGCTCTAAAGGCGCTAGGACTAGTAATTATCCCTTCACATGCTCTTTATTCATATTTAACAACAAAAATTTCCGTGCCATGCGCAATTATGCTGTGGTCAGGGAAAAACTCCCGATGCTGCTGTGTGGCGTTCCTGTCAGTCTCTTGCCTCTCTCTCCCCTTCCTCCCACACACTGCCGGTTTTTAATCCTTGTTTTAAATCTGCTGCTCTGGGCCAGTGCATTCTACAGTCTCACAGCCCCTTCTACAAATACCGTTTCATTGCTTGCCTTCTCTGTTTATTTGTTATGAATCACCTTGAGGTGCAATGTTAGCGTTTGTGACGTCAGATTAAAAGGCGGCCTATTGGAAACACGTTGGGGTCACAGTTTGTTTTTGCACAGAATTGAACCAAAATCATTCAAGGTGGAATATTGTATTTGCTGTGTGGTGTATGTGCCTTTAAGAGCAATTGTGGTGTATGTGCCTTTAAGAGCCCCAGGTGTGCGTAATGCCGGTAATTGCCACTTGGGCTATATAAGCCTGTCTATTGTGTATATCCTTTAGAACCCCCCCCAGACTTGTTTAGTAAATACCTATGAACCAACTCCTGTCTTCAGTGTCTTTATCTACACACGGACACTACAGTGGCGACGAAGTGGAAGCGGACTTACCTGCAATTCGGCAGCACCTCAAGGACATCGATTCCTCCAGCGTCCAGAAGACTCAAGGAAGTAATAGAAACTGTGGTTTCACCAGCTGGCCAAGCTGGTGGCAGGTACTGCGCTAATCCTTCCTGGGCGTCAGGCTTGGGCTCCAGCATCGGGCTCTACAGCTGAGACAGGCAGCGAAATCGGAGGCAAGCAATAATGGACTGGGAGGGTGCACTCGGGAGACGGCCGGCGCGGCAAGCAGGTCAGCGTTTAGACCTCCGTCGGGAACGAGTCTCCAACAGTGAATAAACGGAAACCACAGTAAAACAACGTTGTTATCGGTAGCAGTGGCGGGAAAGTGCAGGAAGCGCCATATCGTTGCTACAGAGAGAAAAAAAAAGCGCGGGAAGCGCCATATCTTTTTTGAAATGCCTATGTCTGGCAATATTGATGCTTTTGATAACGAAACAGAGCCTAACCTTGGCAATATTGATGTTTTTGATAACAAGATAGAGGATTGGACCACATATGTAGAAAGAGTGGAGGTGTTTTGCACCGCAAATGGAATAGAAGATGAAAAATTAAGCTTCAGTGCTTCTGGATCTAATGGGCGCAGAAACATACAAGCTGTTATGCAAATTAATCACTCCAGCTGAACCGATGGACAAGAATTTTGAGGAGATTGTTGATACCCTACACTGCCAATTCGAGGCAGGACTGGCAGATTCTCTGCAAGATAAATCCATCTGCGATCCCCTAAGTGTAGAAACACAAAAAAAGGTATCTTCTGGAAAAGATTTAACACTGGACAAGGCTTTCAGTGCAATAGGAGCGACAAAGATACAGCAAAGGCCACAGGACTTCGGCACCCATGAAATGACAAGGGGTTTTGAGAGATGTTATCGCTGCGGCAGATCCAACCATGACCAGAGTGATTGCTGGTTCAAAGAAAAAGCATGCAGGCAATGCAGAAAGATGGGACACATTCCACGTGTATGCCGATCTGAAAATAAAAAATCCACTAACGGGAAAAGAATCAATAAGGAAAAGCACAGAAAGGTACAAATGATGATGGACAGTAGCTCCAAAGGCCAGAAGAGTGATAGCGACTCCGGGAACAAGAGACTAAGCTCTCTCAAATTACATAATGTAACTGCCAATGAAGATTACCAGATCTTTTGGGTTACCCTCATAATAGCAGGGTCCCCAGTTAAAATGGAGCTAGATACAGGATCAGCTCTAACCGTAATAAATCGACGAGATTATGAGAGGCTATTTTCGCATATACCTCTAAAAGACACATCCATTATCTTAAAAACATATACGGGGCAGAAAGTATACCCCAAAGGAAAAATAAAGGTGCCTGTGGTATACAATGGCAAAGAAATACAAAAGTTGTATTTATACATTCTACAAGATGGTGGTCCACCATTGTTGGGACGTGAATGGATAAGGAAGATACGTTTAGACTGGCACTCCATTCAGGCACTGACGGTGACCAGTAAGGAAAAAAACAAGGATGACATCATACCTGAACGATTAACAGACATCTTGGCCAACGCCAAAGAAGTGTTTCAAGAGAAACTAGGAACCTTGAAAGGCATCACCGCCTCAATAAAAGTGGAAGATGCAGCAATTCCAAAATTTTTTAAGGCAAGACCGGTGCCATACGCAATACGTCTGGCAGTCGAGGCAGAGCTGGAGAATTTGGAAAAGGCAGGCGTATTATCCAAAATAGATTGGAGCGAATGGGCAACACCCATCGTTCCAGTCATGAAAAAAGCATTGAAAAATAACTCTGAGGAACAGAGAAAAATTCGCATCTGTGGGGACTTTAAGGTGACTGTAAACCCGGTCCTTCACACGGTATAGTATCCTCTTCCGAAGATAGAAGATATTTTCACCTCACTATCCGGAGGAAAACATTTCACAAAAATTGACTTGGCACAGGCATATCTACAGATGGAGGTTGGGGAGACCTCTAAAAAGTATCTCACAATAAACACACACAAAGGCCTGTACCAGTACAATCGACTGGTTTTTGGAGTAGCATCAGCTCCAGCTATCTGGCAAAGAGCTATGGAGCAAGTCCTGCAAGGGATTCCGGGGACTCAGTTTTACCTAGACGACATCCTTATAACAGGAGAAAACGACAACGAGCACCTTGCCAATTTGGAGCAGGTGCTCACTAGGCTGAAAGAACGGGGCCTACGAGCAAATCGCCAAAAGTGCGAATTTTTCCAAAATCAGATATCATATTGTGGCCACATAATTAATAAGGAAGGGTTGCATAAGTCACCTGAAAAAATTGAAGCAGTTATAAAAGCCCCAGCACCTGAAAATGTTTCACAATTGAGGTCATTCCTGGGATTAATAAATTACTATCATAAATTTTTACTGAACTTATCAACTATTCTACACCCTTTTAATGATCTTCTACACACAGGAGTGATTTGGAAATGGAACGAAGACTGTAAACGTGCCTTCCATAAATGTAAAGACTTAATCACATCCGAGAAAGTTTTGGCTCATTACAACCCATCACTACCAATCAGACTGGCAGGCGGTGCATCCCCTATGGCATAGGAGCGGTATTGTCTCATAGATTCCCTGATGGCTCGGAACGGCCGATAGCTTTTGCGTCACGCTCATTGAACTCAGCTGAGCGTAACTATTCCCAGATAGACAGGGAAGCACTCAGCCTGGTATGGGGAGTGAAGAAATTCAACCATTACCTACACGGACAAAAATTTACCTTACTGACTGACCATCAACCCCTCATCTCCACATTCAACCCTAAGAAATGTGTCCCCATTATGATGGCACAAAGACTACAGAGGTGATCCCTTTTTCTCGGGGCACACCAATACAACATTGAATACAAAGGGTCAAAACAGCATGGGAATGCTGACGGTTTATCGCGCCTGCCGTTGCCAACGATAGAAGAGGCACCTACAGTAGACCCAGTAGAGATATTCCACTCTACCATAGTGGAATGTCTACCGGTGACAAATTCTGCCATTGAAAGGGAGACAAGAAATGACCCTACTCTCTCACGGGTCTACGATTTAACAATGAAGGGATGGCCAGCACATGGCGAACCACTGTAGCCAGCATTCTCGCAAAGAAGAGAACAGCTGTCAGTGTGCCGAGGAACCTTGATGTGTGGATCCAGAGTGGTGATTCCACCCAAACTCCAGGATAAAGTGCTAAAGGAGCTTCACGAGGGGCATCTGGGTGGAGTGAAAATGAAGAACCTAGCCAGAGCGTTTGTGTGGTGGCCAGGTATCGATGGAGACATCGAAGACATGACCAAGAGCTGCCTAGGATGCCAGAAGGTCCAAAATGCTCCGCCACAGGCCCCTCTACATCCATGGGAGTGGCCCTCATCTCCCTGGCAAAGGGTGCACATCGACTTTGCTGGTCCATTTATGGACTCAATGTTCTTAATCGCAGTTGATGCACACTCCAAGTGGCCAGAGGTAATAAAGATGTCCTCCACCACCACGGAAAAAACCATCACAGTATTAAGGACCATATTTGCCAGGAATGGGCTGCCGGAACAGATATGTTCTGATAATGGACCGCAATTTGTGTCCGAAGAATTCAGAAAGTTCTTAAAGAACAATGGGGTAAAGCACTACATGTCCGCCCCATACCATCCCGCCACCAATGGATTGGCTGAAAGGTTTGTCCAGACCTTTAAGAAGGCCATAAAGGCCATGGGTAATGAAGACATAAAACTTCAGCACAAGGTGGATAACTTCTTATTTGCATATAGGAATGCAACACATATGGTTACAAACCAAACTCCCACCATGATGTTCTACAATAGAAACCTAAGATGCCGGCTGGATTTGGTCAAGCCCAACATCCGAAGGGACGTGGAGAACCGGCAGTTTCAGGGCATGAATGAAAGGCCAACTAGGGCCTTCCAGATAGGCCAACCGGTTTTGGCCCGGGACTACCGTACCGAGAAATGGCAGCCTGGGACTATCTGCACATGACTAGGACCACTGATGTATACCGTGGACATCGGAGAAAGCATAATAAGGCGCCATGCTGACCAAGTCATCTGAAAATGGACAACCTACACCACCACGCTATACATCTAACGATGAAGTAGAGATACCCATATCTACCTCCGATCCGGTGATATTGGAACCCGATGAACCCGACACCGGCCTTCAAGCCGAATCAGCCTTGCCAGAAGAACCTACTACACCACCAGAAACTACTACACCCCCGAGGCGTTATCCGGACCGAGTCAGGAAGCCTCCTGAGAGACTAACTTATAATTAATTAATACAGCAATGTATATTATTTTGCATATAACATGTAATTAATAATTACTTAAAATATGATGTACTAGTTAGCTAGAAGGGGAGGAATTGTGGTGTATGTGCCTTTAAGAGCAATTGTGGTGTATGTGCCTTTAAGAGCCCCAGGTGTGCGTAATGCCGGTAATTGCCACTTGGGCTATATAAGCCTGTGTATTGTGTTTATCCTTTAGAACCCCCCCCCCAGACTTGCTTCGTAAATACCTATGAACCAACTCCTGTCTTCAGTGTCTTTATCTACACACAGACACTACATGCTGCATCACAATAAAAAATACCTTGTTATAAATGTTGGCTCATTAGTTCCCCAGCGTCAGAGGAAAAATCGTCTGATCCCCTCATTTATTTCATGCATGACACATACACAGGTATTCATTCAGAATCAACCCACAGATTGACACTGAGCTAAACACAGGGAGAGATACAGACAGCATCGGGATCCATGGTGGAAGAGACAAGAGAGATGGACGAATCCAAAACGGCCTCAAACTCGAACAGGAAGTGACAGGTAGCTGATAGATATCAGTGAGTGGGAGCGTCAAAAATTAAGCGTCATTTGGCTGCGTGGCTTAGTTGGTCAAAGTGCCTTTCTAGTGATGTAGGAGATCCTGGGTTCGATTCGTAGCGGGGCCATTTTTTTCATCTTTCTTAGCCTCCAGGCGTGAGTTTCTTCTCGTGTGAAAGGGCCACAATCCATTTAAATGTGGGGCGAATTCCACCGCTGTCGTAATTTCTGGCGGTGCTGATTTTGGCCTCTTCATCAAAAATCCATCTTTTTAAGCAGTGCCGTGAGGGACTTTGCTGTGGACAGAACAGCGGTGCAGCAACTGATGTGTGGCATCGTGATCGTATAGGGGGCAGTACTTTGCGTTGTTCCCGCAGCAACCTCGATTCAAAGCCAAATCATCCGTTTCTCCATCACCTGCTATTGAAATGCAGCAAAAAATCAATCTCTACTACAAGAAACAAATAAAACCTACTTACTCTCCAAAACCCCACGCTCGCACATGCCTGAGTCTGACACTCCATAATTCAAACCCGCCTCTTTTCCCAGCTTTTTCTTCCTTCCACAATCAGTAACCCGCCTTTACCTTCCACTTCATTGTCACTTTCCTGCGGCATTACCTTAATCTAACATTAATTTTGACTGTCATTCGGCAAAAATGTTAACATTTATTTCAGTCTGAAACAGAATGTAACGGTTTATTAATGGTGATTAAAACATTTATTTACCGTGATACTGCCTTTATTTATATGTTCCTGTCATTGCTTTAATAAGCTGCAGAACTGTTTAATAAAAATTAGACCGTCAATCAATCGCGGGCTGCGGTTGAACCGAATTCTAACCCCTGGCCCACCAACGAACGCTCCACCCAGCAGCTGTGAGGGTTTAAATATACTGGGTGCGTCCCCGCTAGATACAAATGTGTTCCTGACTTGTGTTCGATGTAAATGTGTTTATCTCTGCTAGTTACAAGTTTATTTAGATATATCTGAATTAATTATTCATTTATTGGGATGCATCTGTCTTAATTGTGAATTGAGGCAGTGCATTCCCGATCCCAACAACTCGCAGAGTAAAACATTCTTCCCAATGCCGCCTCGGACTCTTCTGCCAACCACCATCAATCTGTGTCATAGAAACATAGAAAATAGGAGCAGAAGTAGGTCATTCGGCCCCTCGAGCCCGTTCTGCCATTTAATGAGATCATGGCTGATCATCCAAATTCAGTATCCAGTCCTTGCTTTCTCCCGATATCCCTTGACCGCTTTAGCCTAAAGATACATATGCAACTCCTTCTTGAATATATTTAATGAACTGGTCTCAACTGCCCTGTGTGGCAGATAATTCCAAAGGTTCACCACTCTCTGGGTGAAGAAATTCCTCCTCATCTCAGTCCTAACCCTTAGACTGTGACCCCTCGTTCTGGACTCCCCCGCCATCGGGAACATCCTTCCTGCATCTAGTCTGTCTAGTCCTGTTAGAATTTTATAAGTTTCAATGAGTTCCCCACACATTCTTCTAAACTCCAGCGAATATAAGCCTAATCGACCCAATCTCCCTTCACACGTCATTCCAGCCATCCCAGGTATCAGTCTGGTGAATCTTCGCTGCACTCTCTCCATGGCAAGAACAACAATCCTCAGATTAAGGCGAACAAAACTGCACACAGTACTCAAGTTGTAGTCTCACCAAGGCCAGGTACAACTGCAGCGCCAGGTACAACTGCAGCAAGACTTCCTTGCTCCTGTACTCAAATACTCTCGCTATGAAGGCCAACATACCATTTGCCATCTTACCCGCCTGCTGCACCTACATGCTTATCTTCAGCGACTGGTGCACAAGGACACTCAGGTCTCGTTGCACTTCGGCTTTTCCCAATCTATTGCGGGTCAGATAATAATGGGGCAGAAATTCGGGTCGGGGGCTTGCCGCGCGTGCAAGCCCCTGATCTGCACTTACCCGACGTGCCTGCCATTCACCTCCAGGGACGCCTGGAATTCCTGTTTGAAAGAGAAGAATCCCGGGCAGCGTCTGACATCACGCCACCCAGGAGTGCAGCCAGCGCGAAGCCTGTAGCGCGCTGTGCAAGTGAGACACGCCCCTTGAGGTCTCAGTTTAATAGGACATGCCCCCAATGTTTCTCACAAGCTGAAAAGCATTTTTACATGGAGAGCAGCATTTCAAATAGGTTCTTGGTATTTTTATGAAGCTTTTGGTAACTTTTAAAAACGCTTACATTATTTTGAAGAATCTGAAGTAGTTTTAAACAGAATTAAAGCAATTTGAAGACCCTGAAAGAATTTTTTTCATTCCATTTATTTATGTAGCAACGTTGTCGTCATACGTGTCTTCACACTGTTCCCTTTGGGGAACTGTATGAAGTGGTGGAAGGATTTATGGCCGTGATTAATGCTCATTCCGTGAGAGTAACGATCTTTGAACCAGCCATTAGGGTGGTTAGTCCGATGGCACGAGGGTTTTACGGGCTCCCACAAGCTATACGAGGAGGGGGGGCCACCCACCCACGGACACAAATATCCCACTGGATGTCAACCCAGAATTTAGAGCCGGAGCTCCGACTCCATTTGCCGGGACTGTCTGGAGCGGGGTTTGAAACCCTACGCTGGTTGGCTCAGCAGCGGGGATCCTACCGCTACGCCAAAGGCCCACTCCGATTAGTAACGTGAAATGGCAGGAATGAGCACAATTCATGGCATTAAAAGAACTCACAATTGAACTGAAGATGACCTCAGCAATCTCCTCAACGAGGTGGAGGCGCAGCGCCTGCTCATCATTGGTAATGAGAAGTCAAAGGCGCCGCAAAAATGACAGATGATAGCTTGGCCTTTCAAGTGGCAGCATAGGGCTCCAGTCACGGGGAGGGAAAAGGCGCAGGAAACGTATGGGTGTCACCTTTTGTGTGGAGTGGGCCTTTTGCATAGCGGTAAGCTTCGCCGCCGCTGGGCCAGAAGGAGTAGGGTTTCGAACCCCGCTCCAGACAGTCCCGGCAAGTGGAGTCGGAGCTCCAACTATAAATTCTGGGTGGACATCCAGCGGGATACTTGCGGCCGCGGGTGTGGGTGGCCCCCCCTCAGATGGGTTGTGGGAGCCCATAAAACCCTCACGCCATAGGACTAACCACCCTAATGGCTGGTATGAAGATGGTTATGGTCACGGAAGGAGGGTTAACGTGGCCAGAAATCCTTCCACCACTTCATACAGTTCCTGAAAGGGAACAGTGTGAGGATATGTACAACGATGACCTCTTGTGCAATGCACCTCCTTGGACCCTCAGTCGCAGATGCGAGGGGGCAAATAGTGCAATTGTTAAATTTTTCATTTTATTGACATGTAAATGTTGGCCCAGTAATTCCGTTCCAAACGCGGGAGTACGGTCGGGGTACTCACGCGTCTGGCCAGAGGAAATGCTGGTTTTCAGCATGCACAGCGCATGCGGGGAAAACCGGCATTTCCTGTCCTCTGAACGAAGGGGTTCAGAGGCAGAATGCGTGCGACTGCACAGGCAGCACGTGCGTAGTAAAATTCGCTGGTTTCATTCATGCTTTTAGTGAGGTTAAGTCCTTACAACTTACACATAAAAAAAGCATGAGTACAGTTGCTCCAGAGGCTGCGGAGGAAGATATATTTTATCGTGGAGCTTCTGAAATGCAATATTTTTGTTTGGGAAAGGGAGGAAAGTTATTTTAAGAAATGCTGAGGTAAGTTTTAAAGTTTATTATTGTTTTTTAAAACGGGTTTTCAGTACTGTAGGTAGAAGGAGCAATTGTGGCTATGTGTATTAAATTTGCTGTGTTTATTAAATGTGAAAACGACTCCAACATTTTTAAGAAAGAAACTTTTCATCAGTAATATATTCTTTTAAGTGATTATGTATGTATTTCTGTATATATTCCTTTGCGTATATGTATGTATATATTCCTTTACTTATGTGTATGAATGTATGTATTTAATTATGACTCTCAGAGAAACTAACTTATTGGAAAATCATAATTAAATACATACATTCATACACATAAGTAAAGGAATATATACATATATGTAAAGGAGTATATACGGACATACATACATAATTACTTAAAAGAATATATTACTGATGAAAAGTTTCTTTCTTAAAAATGTTGGAAATGTTACATTACTCATTTTAGAACAGTCATTTTCACATTTAATAAACACAGCAAATTCAATTCACAAAGCCACAATTGCTCCTTTTACCTACAGTACTGAAATCCCGTTTAAAAAAAATAAAATAAACTTTAAGACTTAACTCATAATTTCTTAAAATAACTTTCCTCCCTTTCCCAAACAAAAATATTGCCTTTCAGAAGCTCCACGATAAAATATATATTCCTCCGCAGCCTCTGGAGCAACTTTACACATGCTTTTTTCATGTGTAAGTTGTAAGGACTTAACCTCACTGAATCCATGAATGAAATCGACGAAGTTCACTGCGCACGCGCTGCCTGTGCAGTCGCACGCGCTCTGCCTCAGAACCCCTTCGTTCAGAGAACAGGAAATGCCCGTTTTCTCTGCATGCATTGTGCATGCTGAAAACCGGCATTTCCTCTGGCCAGACACGTGAGTACCCCGATCGTACTCACGCGTTTTGAACGGAATTACTGGGCCAATCTGTCTTCCTGTTCTTGCCACCGAAGAGGATAACCTCGCAATTATCTACATTATAATGCATTTGCCATGCATATGCCCAATCACCCAACCTGTCCAAGTCGTACTGTAGTTTCTCAGCATCCCCCTCAAAGCACACAAGCCCTCCCAGCTTTGTGCCGTCTGCAAATTTGGAGATATTACATCTAGTTCCCTCGTCTAGATTATTAATATATATATATTGTGAATAGCTGGGGTCCTAGCACCAATTCCTGCGGTACCACACTATTCACTGATTGCCCCTCGGAAAAACATCCATTTATTCCAACTCTTTGCTGCCTGTCTGCCAACCAGTTCTCTATCCAATACAGTACCATACCCCCAATCCCATGTACTTTAACTTTACATGCTAATCTCTTATGCAGGACCTTATCGAAAGCCTTCTGAAAGTCCAAATACGCCACAGCCACTTGTTCTCCCTTACCTATTGCACAAGTTACATCCTCAAAAGATTCCAGTAGATTAGTCACGCACGAATTACCTTTTGTAAATCCATGTTGACTTTGCCCGATCCTGTCACTGTTTTCCAAGTGCTCTGCTGTTACATCTTTTATAATGGACTCTAGCATTTTCCCCACTACTGATGTCAGGCTAACCGGTCTATAATTCCCCGTTTTCTCTCTACCACCTTTGTTTGAATAGTTGTGTAATATTAGCTACCCTCCAATCCATGGGAACTGTTCCAGAATCGATATAATTTTGGATGATGACCAGCAATGCATCTACTATTTCTTGGGCCACTTCCTTAAATATCCTAGGATGAAGATTATCAGGCCCTGGGGATTTATCGGCCTTCAATCCCGTCAATTTCCTTAACACCATTTCCCTACAAATACTGATTTCATTCAGTTCCTCCCTCTCATTAGAAAGTATGTTCCCCGACATTTCTGGGAAGTTTTTTTGTTCTCCTTTGTTAAGACAAATCCAAAGTATATCTTTAATTGGTCAGCCATTTCTTTGTTACCCATTATATATTCCCCTGATTCTGATTACAAGGGACCTACGCTTGACTTCACCAATCTATTTCTCTTCACATATCTATAGAAGCCTCTACAGACAGTTTTTTACGTTCCACGGAAGCTTATTCTCATACTCTATTTCCCACTCTAAATTAATCCCTTTGTCTTCCTTTGCTGAATCCTAAACTGCTACCAATCCTCAGCAATCTTGTTGTACGAGGCCCCTTGGGCCGGAACGATCATAATATGATCGAATTCTTCATTAAGATGGAGAATGAAGTAAGGTCCTCAATTTAAATAAAGGAAACTACGATGGTCTGAGGAGCGAGTTGGCTAGGATTGATTGGGGAATGGCAGTGGATTGGCAATGGCAAACATTCAAAGACCAAATGGATGAGCTACAGAATTTGTTCATCACAGCTTGGCATAAAAATAAAACAAAAAAGGTGACTCAACCGTGGCTAACAAGCGAAATTAGGGATAGCATAAGATCCAAGGAGTTGACATATAAATTGGCTAGAAAAAGCAATAATCCTGAGGATTGGGAGCAGTTTAGGAGTCAACAAAGGAGGACAAAGGGATTAATTAAAAAAGGGAAAATAGAATATGAGAGTAAGCTAGCTGGGAATATAAAAACTGACAGTAAAAGCTTTTTTGTATATGTGAAGAGAAAAAGATTGGTGAAGTAAAGCGTAGGTCCCTTACAGTCAGAATCAGAGGAATTTATAATGGGGAACAAAGAAATGGCAGACCAACTAAATACATACATTGGTTCTGTCATCACAAAGGAGGACACAAGTAACCTCCCAGAGATGCCGGGAAACATAGGGTCTAATGAGAGGGAGTAACTGAAAGAAATCAGTAACTGTAGGGAAATGGTGTTAGGAAAATTGATGGGACTGAAGGCCGATAAATCCCCAGGGCCTGATGGTCTACATCCCAGGGTACTTACGGAAGTGTCCCTAGAGATACTAGATGCATTGCTGGTCATCTTCCAGAACTCGATAGACTCTGGAACAGTACCCATGGATTGGAGGGTAGATAATGTTACCACACTATTCAAAAAAGATGGTAGAGAAAATGTGGGGAATTATAGACCGGTAAGCCTGACATCAGTAGTGGGGAAAATGCTAGAATCTATTATAAAAGATGTAATAGCAGAGCACTTGGAAAGCAG
Source organism: Somniosus microcephalus (assembly GCF_052327205.1). Classification (NCBI taxonomy): domain Eukaryota; kingdom Metazoa; phylum Chordata; class Chondrichthyes; order Squaliformes; family Somniosidae; genus Somniosus; species Somniosus microcephalus. The sequence goes on from NW_028225179.1 coordinate 58,484,943, forward strand.
TGACAGGATTGGACAAAGTCAACATGGATTTACAAAAGGTAATTCATGCCTGACTAATCTACTGGAAGTTTTTGAGGATGTAACTGGTAAAATAGATAAGGGGGAACCAGTGGATGTGGTGTATTTGGACTTTCAGAAGGCTTTCGATAAGGTCCCACATAAGAGATTAGCGTGCAATATTAAGGCACATGGGATTGGGGGCAAGGTATTGACTTGGATAGAGAACTGGTTGGCGGACAGAAAGCAAAGAGTTGGAATAAACTGGTCGTTTTCCGAGTGGCAGGCAGTGACTAGTGGGGTAGTGCAAGGATCGGTCCTAGGACCCCAGCTGTTCACAATATATATTAATGATCTGGACGAGGGAATTGGATGTAATATCTCCAAATTTGCAGACGACACATAGCTGCTTGGTAGGGTAAGCTGTGAGGAGGATGTCGTGAAACTCCAGTACGATTTGGACAGGTTGGGAGATTAGGCAGAAACATGGCAAACGCAATATAATGTGGATAAATGTGAGGTTATCCACTTTGGTGGCAAAAACAGGAAGGCAGATTATTATTTGAATGGCAATAGATTGGGAGAAGGGGAATTGCAAAGAGACCTCGGTGTTATTGTGCACCAGTCGCTGAAGGTAAGCATGCAGGTGCAGCAGGCGGTTAAGAAGGCAAATGGTATGTTGGCCTTTGTAGCAAGAGGGTTCGAGTAGAAGAAAAAGGATGTCATGCTGCAGTTGTACAGGGCCTTGGTGAGACCACACCTTGAGTATTGTGTGCAGTTTTGGTCACCTTACCTGAGGAAGGACGTTCTTGCCATGGAGGGAGTGCAACGAAGATTCACCAGGCTGATACCTGGGATGGCAGGAATGACGTACGAGGAGAGATTGTGTCGATTGGACTTATACTCACTGGAGTTTAGATGATTGAGAGGGGATCTCATCGAAACCTATAAAATTCTGTCAGGTCTGGACAGACTAGATGCAGAAAGGATGTTTCTGATGGCCGGGGTGTCCAGAACCAGGGGTCATAGTCTAAGGATAAGGGGTAAGCCATTTAGGACTGAAATGAGGAGGAATTTCTTCACCCAGAGAGTGGTGAACCTGTGGAATTCTCTGCCACAGAGGGCGGTGGAGGCCAATTCATTAAATATATTCAAGAAAGAGTTGTATATATATTTCAAGAGGCTAAAGGGATCAAGGGATATGGGGAGAAGGCAGGGACAGGGTACTGAATTTTGATGATCAGCCATGATCTCATTGAATGGTGGTGCGGGCTCGAAGGGCCGAATGGCCTACTCCTGCTTCTATCTTCTATGTTTCTCTGTTTCTCTGTTTGGTGCTTTTTCTGGACAATTTATATGCCCTCTCCTTGGATCTTATGCTATCCCTAATTTCCCTTGTTAGCCATGGTTGCATCACCTTTTTGTCGCTGTTTACTTTGCTACACATGCGCTTTAAAGACTGCCGTTTCTGAGCACAGCGTCCTGCGCCCCAGGCAATCATCAGAGCTTTCGCTCCTGGACAACTTCATGTAATCGCTCCTTTTTGCCACTAACGTTCTTTTCATTTATCGTCTATTTGCTTCAAGCGCATACTTCATCCAATCTATTAAGGTGAAGGCAGAACACTTCTGATCTTACTCCACCCGCCCCAGTTTGAAAAAATTACAAATTCCACCCTCATTGGCTGCTATGTGGCACTGCCCGTCGCTCACACGCCACAATTGTTTAGAGAAAAAGCACCAATTACCTTGAAATCAAAACCCAGTTCTTCAGATGGCACCGCTTGTATCACAAGATTCATCCCAAAAATTCGTGAAAAATCGGACCGCAATCTTTTGGAAGGCCGGCCCTGCTTTAGTAATGCTCGTCTGTCGATTGATTGTCGAAGGAAGTAAAAGCGGGTTTGAATCATGGAGGAGCAACACAGGCATCTGAGAGGCGGGGTTTTGAAGGAGTAACTAGGTTGTTGCTATGACCAACAAATGCATGTAATTAAAGCTGATTTCAAGCGGTGTTCTACGAGCAGTTGCCGCAGAGGACAGAAGATACAAGATGCGGTGAGATTTGAATTTTAACCGAGATTCCTGCGGCCACAATTCAGAGTACTAACCACTACACAATGCCATACATCAACTGCTGCAACTCTGTTGTTGACCACAGCAAAGTCACGCACGGCACTGCTCAGAAAATCGGGCGTTTTGTTGAAGAGGCCAAAATAATCACCGCCGGATATTCTGGCAGCGGTGGGATTCGAGCTCACGGCCCGCAAAGACTGGATCCTTAATCCAGCGAATTTTAAAAAATGGATTTAATCCACATTAAACACATTTACAAATTCGTGATCATTCCTTTGTAGCAGACAGATATTGCTTTACCTCTTTTTAGCTGCAGAAATTAAATGAATCATTAAAGACATTAACATGATTATTGATCTATTACACTCTGCAGTCTTTCGTTTAGCATTGATTAGCTTCAGAAATTAAAGTTCAATTACTCACTTATTTCATATATTAACCTGTTGAACTTCAAATCTATATTTGAAATATTCTTTCCGAGTTACTCTTCCCACCTTATAAAACAGAGCATTCCTTCCTTGAACAGCCCGGCCACACTGGACATGACTTGAATCGCCACTTGAACAGACTCTTCTGCAATGGGGAACGGTAGCAGAGCGGTTACATTAATGCACTAGTAATCAAGAGGCCTGGAGTAATGATCCAGAGGCAGCTGTGTAATTTAAATCCAGCTAATTAACTGAATCTGGAATAAGAAGCTAGTATCAGTAAGGGTGACCGTGAAACTATCGGATTGTGGGAAAAACCCATCTGGTTCACTAATATCCTTTAGGGAAGGAAATCTTGGTCTGGCCCATAAGTGACTCCAGACCCACAGTAATGTGGTTGACTCTTAACTGCCCTCTGAAAATGGCCTAACAACCACCCAGTTGTAGCAAACTGCTAAGAAAAACAATAATAAGAATCAAGCCGGACGGACCACCCGACATCGACCTAGTCACCGAATGTGGACACGGCCAAGGCACTCCCAGCCAGGTCGACCCTGCAATTTCCTCCTCATGAACCTCTGGGGATTTGAGACAAAAGTGGCAGAGCTTTACCACAGACTATTCAAGCAACAGACTTACATAGTCATACTCACAGAATCCCACCTTTACAGCCAAAATCCCAAACCCTCCCATCACAATCCCTGGGTGTGTCCTGTTCTACAGGCAGGACAGACCCACCAGAGGTGGCGGCACAATGGTAAACACTTGTGAGGGAGCCCTCAACATTGAATCCGGACACCATGAAGTCTCATGGCTTCAGGTAAGGCATGGGCAAGGAAACCTCCTGCTGATTACCACCTACTGCCATCCTTCAGCTGATCAATCAGTACTCCTCCATGTTGGACACTACTTGAAAGAGGCACTGAGGTTAGAAATGGCACAGAATGCACTGTGGGCTGGAGGCGCCAAAACCCATCACCAAGATTGGCTCGATAGCAGCACCATCCGAGCTGGCCGAGTCTCGAAGAACATAGCTTCCAGCCTGGGTCTGCAGCAGATGGTGAGTGAACCAACACGAGGGAAATCCTACTTGACCTCGTGCTCACCAATCCATCAATCGCAGATGCATCTATCCAAGACAGTATTGGTAGGAGAGACCACCGCACAGTCCTTGAGAAAACGAATCCCCGTCTTCAAACGGAGGACACCCTCCATCGTGTTCTGTAACTATACCGATGTGCTAAATTGGATAGATTCAGAACCGCTCCAGCAGCTCAAAGCTGGGCGTCCATGAGGCGCTGTAGGTCATCAGGAGCAGCAGAGTTGTATACCACTACAATCTGTAACTTCAGAATAGGATTCGAACACAATGTATTGGTAGTCTATTGCCGAGAGCTCTCGGGCACCTCGTCTTATGGATACAACTGCCTCAGCCATTCCATTTCCTGCATCCAAACAGAAATAATCTGCAAAAAATACTTTTTACCGCTTGTCCAGCCCGTGCACCAGATCAACAACGCTGAAAATATACAATCAGCTTCTGTAAGCAAAAGGCCTTCCGTTACACCGCTGTCAGAAATTTTCGGTTTGAAGACAGATTTAGAACAGAGAAGAAAACGGTTGCGTCGTCAAAAAATTGTTGTGCGGAGAATTGTGAGCAAATTCAGAGCAACAGCTCATATAGAGTGGATTTAGGAAAAGATGATCATATTTCCAATTAATGAACCGATGAGCCCCGAGCTGGGTTCGCAGCTGTGCAGAGAAACCCAATGGGGCAGAAATTCGGGTCAGGGGCTTGCCGCGCGTGCAAGCCCCCGATCTGCACTTACCCGACGCGCCTGCCGTTCACCTCCAGGGACGCCTGGAATTCCTGTTTGAAACAGAAGAACCCCGGGCAGTGTCTGACGTCACGCCGCCCAGGAGTGCAGCCAGCGCGAAGCCTGGAGAGTGCAGTGCAACTGAGACACGCCCCTTGAGGTCTCCGTTTAATAGGATACGCACCCAATGTTTCTCACAAGCTGAAAAGCATTTTTACATGCAGAGCAGCATTTCAAATAGGTTTTTGGTATTTTTATTAAGCTTTTGGTAACTTTTATAAACGTTTACATTATTTTGAAGAATCTGAAGTAGTTTTAAACAGAATTAAAGCAATTTAAAGACTTTTAAAAGCCCTGAAAGAATTTTTTTCATTCCATTTATTTATTTAGCAACGTCGTTGTCATACATGTCTTCACACTGTTCCCTTTGGGGAAATCTATGAAGTGGTGGAAGGATTTATGGCCGTGATTAACGCTCATTCCTTGACCGTAACCATCTTTGAACCAGCCATTAGGGTGGTTAGTCCTATGGCAGGAGGGTTTTACGGGCTCCCACAAGCTATACGAGGAGGGGGGACCACCCACACCCACGGACGCAAATATTGCACTGGATATCAACCCAGAATTTAGAGCTGGAGCTCCGACTCCACTTGCCGGGATTGTCTGGAGCGGGGTTCGAAGCCCTACCCCGTATGGCCCAGCGGCGGGGATCCTACCGCTACGCCAAAGGCCCACTCCGATTAGCAATGTGAGAAGGCTGGAATGAGCACAATTCATGGCATTAAAAGAACTCACAATTGAACTGATGATGGCCTCAGCAATCTCCTCAATGAGGTGGAGGCGCAGCGCCTGCTCATCATTGGTAATGAGAAGTCAAAGGCACCGCAAAAAGGACAGATGATAGCTTGGTCGTTCAAGTGGCAGCATAGGGCTCCAGTCACGGGGAGGGAAAAGGCGCAGGAAACGTATGGGTGTCACCTTTTGCGTGGAGTGGGCCTTTTGTGTAGCGGTAAGCATCGCCGCCGCTGGGCCAGAAGGAGTAGGGTTTCGAAACCCGCCCCAGACAGTCCTGGCAAGTGAATCGGAGCTCCAACTATAAATTCTGGGTGGACATCCAGTGGGAAACTTGCGTCCGCGGGTGTGGGTGGCCCCCCCCTCAGGTGGGTTGTGGGAGCCCGTAAAACCCTCACGCCATAGGACTAACCACCCTAATGGCTGGTATGAAGATGGTTATGGTCACAGAAGGAGCCTTAACGAGGCCAGAAATCCTTCCACCACTTCATACAGTTCCATAAAGGGAACAGTGTGAGGATAAGTACGACAATGACGTCTTGCGCGATGCACCTACTTCGACACTCAGTCGCAGATGTGAGGGGGCAAATCGTGCAATTGTCAACATTTTCATTTTATTGACATGTAAAATGTTGGCCCAGTAATTCCGTTCCAAATGCGTGAGTACGGTCGGGGTACTCACGCGTCTGGCCAGAGGAAATGCCGGTTTTCAGCATGCACAGCGCACGTGGGGACAACCAGCATTTCCTGTCCTCTGAACGAAGGGGTTCAGAGGCAGAATGCATGCGACTGCACAGGCAGCGCGTGCGCAGTAAAACTTGCCAGTTTCATTCATGCTTTCAGTGAGGTTAAGTCCTTACAACTTACACATGAAAAAAGCATGAGTACAGTTGCTCCAGAGGCTGCGGAGGAAGATATATTTTATCGTGGAGCTTCTGAAAGACAAAACTTCTGTTTGGGAAAGGGAGGAAAGTTATTTTAAGAAATGCTGAGGTAAGTTTTAAAGTTTATTTTTGTTTTTTAAAACGGGTTTTCAGTACTGTAGGTAGAAGGAGCAATTGTGGCTATTTGAATTGAATTTGCTGTGTTTATTAAATGTGAAAATGACTCCAACATTTTTAAGAAAGAAACTTTTCATCACTAATATATTCTTTTAAGTAATTATGTATGTATATATTCCTTTGCGTATATGTATGTATATATTCCTTTACTTATGTGTATGAATGTATGTATTTAAATATGACTTTCAGAGAAAGTAACTTGTTTGAAAATCATAATTAAATACATACATTCATACACATAAGTAAAGGAATATATACATATATGTAAAGAAATATATACGGACATACATACATAATTACTTAAAAGAATATATTACTGATGAAAAGTTTCTTTCTTAAAAATGTTGGAAATGTTACATTACTCATTTTAGAACAGTCATTTTCACATTTAATAAACACAGCAAATTCAATTCACACAGCCACAATTGCTCCTTCTACCTACAGTACTGAAAACACGTTTAAAAAAAAAAAAACTTTAAAACTTACCTCATCATTTCTTACAATAACTTTCCTCCCTTTCCCAAACAAAAATATTGCCAGTCAGAAGCTCCACGATAAAATATATCTTCCTCCGCAGCCTCTGGAGCAACTTTACACATGCTTTTTTCAGGTGCAAGTTGTAAGGACTTAACCTCACTGAATCCATGAATGAAATCGACGAAGCTCACTGCGCACTCGCTGCCTGTGCAGTCGCACTCGCTGTGCCTCTGAACCCCTTCGTTCAGAGGACAGGAAATGCCGGTTTTCCCCGCATGCGCTGTGCATGCTGAAAACCGGCATTTCCTCCGGCCAGACGCGTGAGTACCCCGACCGTACTCACGCGTTTGGAACGGAATTACTGGGCCAATGTAGCTTCGAACACAACATATTACCAACTCGGTAATCACAGCTGAAATCGCACTCCTTTAAAAAGGACTGACTCACAGAATGATCCGGGACTATGAGCACACCCGGTTCAAAGAGACACAAAATGACGGGGACTGACAACAATCCAGATTACGATTGGCCTAATGGATAAGGCGCCTTATCCATTAGGTGTGCAATCCGGCTATTTTGTTTCCGAAGGCCGGCCCTGCTTTCGCAATGCTTGTCTGTCGAGCGGTCCCTCAGGTCTAAATATATCGACTGGTTTCAAAGCACCATATCAGATTGGTGCGAATGGGTCATGAGCCCCCAGGAACAGCAATGGTAGCAGAGCAAACTTAACGGTGTAAGTAGGTGAAAGTGAATGTTAGATTTAGGTAATGCCGCAGGAAATTGACAGTGAAATGGAACGAGGAAAGCAAAGGAGGACTGTTGATTGTAGAAGGAAGATGTGGAAGGAAGATAAAGCTGGGAGAAGAGGCGGGTTTGAATTATGGAGCATTACGCTCAGGCATGTGAATGCGCAGATTTTGAAGGAGTAAATTGGGTTTCACCACCATTAGAAAAATGCTGTAAATGTAGCAATGATTGATTTTTCACTGCATTTTATCAGCAGGTGCCCCAGAGAACAGAAGATATAAAGCGAAAAGCGCTGTAACAGGGATTTGAACCGAGGTTACTGCCGCCACAACTTAAAGGAGTAACCACTATACGATCAAGGTGCCACACATCCGATGCTGCAACTTTGTTCTCACCACAGTAAAGTGATGCACGGCACTGCATAGAAAAGATGATTTTTTGCTGAAGAGGCCAAAATCAGCACCGCCAGAAATAATGAAAGCGATGGAATTCGACCCAATCCCACAATGATTGGAGCCTTAATCCAGAATGGGAACTAGTGCAGCCATAGTTAAATTTAAAATGACTGTGGCCCTTTCACGGGAGAAGAAACTCACTCCTGGAGGGTCAGAAAGGCCCTGCTAGGAGTCAAACCCAAGATCTCCTGTTTACAAGACAGGCGCTTTGACCATCTAAGCCACCGAACTAAATCCCACCTACAATTTGCCGCCTCACCTCACTGAAATCTATCAGCTACCTGTCACTGTCTGTTGGAGCTGAGGCCTTTTTACATTGATCCACCTCGTTTGTCTATTCTGCCATGTGTCCCAATGCTGTCTATATCTCTCTGCGTGTTTATCTCAGTGTCAATCTGTGAGGTGATTCTGAATGAATACCTGTGTTTGTGTCTACGTGAAATAAATGAGGGGATCAGACAATTCTTCCTCTGACACTGGGGAACTAATGAGCCAAACATTCATAACAAGATATTGTTTATTTTTGTGCAGCAAATACAATATTCCACCTTGAAAGATTTACGTGCAATTCTTTGCAAAAAGAAACTCTGGTCCCAAAGTTTTTCCAATATGATGCCTTTTAATACGATTTCAGAAGCGCCACCATTGCACCTCAAGGTGAACCATAACTAATAAACAGAGAAATCAAGCAGTGAAACGGTATTTTTAGAAAGGGTTGTGAGACTGTGGAATGCACTGGCCCACATCAGCAGATTTAAAACAACGTTTAAACACTGGCAGCATGTGGGAGGAAGTGGAGAGAGAGGCAAGAGAGCGACAGGAAAGATCACCTTGGAAACCATTGGCCCTGAATCTGCTTTAAATCCCTCTGTCCTATTTGAAGAATGTTAGAAATCAGTGGGGTCCAAAATGTATATGGCTATGCGGATAAACTTGTGATGCGAATAATGCTGTGTTTACATGATGATATTAGAACTGGAAAACAAAAGTCTCTTCAGACTAATATTTGAATAATTGGATAGATGCTCAGAATCTGCTTGTGTTTTGGTTCTCTGTGGATGTTATTGCATTCTGTAGTGTGACGGTCATAAACAATTTTGCTTTCAAGCTAGCTATCTGCTGTTCTCCAGTTAGGATTTCTACTTTGTATATGTATCTCTAATTGACCACGTTTCTTCTATCATTACGAACAACCATGTTTTAATAATGAAGTAAGAATCAGAGTTAGCTTAATATAACTGCTTGCAAAGATAATTAAAATATAATTTGTATACAATGATTTGGGGAAAGTAGCACTGACATTGAGAAACTCTCCCTCGTGTGTCTCTACTTGAAGATCTGGGCGATATTCTTTTCAAAAATTGAGGCCCACGCCTTTAACATTGACATATTGGAAGAACAAGAAAACAGAACAGTAGAGAGACACAGGGTCCGCGACAGGATTCAAAGTTCGTCGAGCAAAAACTCTAATTTCAATCGGGCCGCCTGGGTGTCATTCTAATGGCCATAAATTGTGGTCCGTGCTCCGGAGTCGGCTGCGGACCTGCGGAAAGAATATCTGATGACGGCACACCATGATAAATTGCTCTCTGACGCTGCATACTGGAGGGCAGCGCAATGGCTCACGGATCCCAGGGGCGGAGCCTGTGCGGAAGGGACCTGGGATCACGTGGGCCTGGTCCTCCAATCAGGAAACAGATTGCCTTTCCTTCATTTAAATTAATACCTTACTTCATTACTACTGCTTTTAAAATACAAGCAGTTTTAGCTTTTATAATTGGAATCAAATTCATTACTGATAATTCCCACTTCTAAACAAATACTGTACATTGTGTAGAAAGTTATGAAACGTAAACGTTATTTTTTTTAAATCCTGCAGCTTTAACATACACTAGGTTTGCTGCTCGCAATTGCATTTGATCTTGAACACGCTCTGGACATTAATCTTACTGAAGCAAAGTGTGACCGCCGTGTGTCTGTTGGTGACGAGGTTGTTGTTGCTGTGGGTCGCTTTCAATCGATACTGGGACACAATGCAAGGTGGAGGGTTGCTATGATGTTTGGAATATATTGCCAGTTGGGAGCGGGACAAATCGAAATGAACCAAAAAAGAAAATCCAATCACCAGATTTGAGAATCTGTCGATCACCTTTTGGAAAGTGAATCAGAGCAGAATGAAGGGCGAACTGTCCGACTGCCCAGAAGCGATCAAGGCACAGCTTGGTCGGCGCGTTCCCCTGGTTTACGACGTTGGAACATTCCTCACACAGAAATTATTCAACCCAAATCGAAAAACTTCTAACAGCCGAAAATATATTCTACCGATAGAAGGAATGCCTGACGTGCTTACCGAATGACGATGGAAAGTTTATTAACTTTTGTTCCATTCAACCAAACTGTGAGGAACTTTAATCTTTTCTCATTTTATAGACTGTATTTGAAATGTCTCGGTAAAAACGCTCAGTGTTTATGAAAGTGGAGTGTGAGCGAGCAGCTGGTGAGTGTGACAGGCTCAGGGCTGGATGCAGGAAGCTCGCTGACAGTCTCTCTCTCTCTCTCTCTCTCTCTCCGATGGGGTGAGTTGATTGACAGCTGGAGGCTGTTGGTGGTTCGACCAATGCAGGAAGAAGTTCCCTCCAAACCGCTTTATGATTGTCAGCTGCAAGCCATTTTTTTGTCCCAGGACACAAACCAGCGCAGTTATAATTGCAAGCTTAAACACACAGTTCAGCGTCAGTAATTTGAGAATAAACTTGTTGGAGAATACCTTTATGCAGCTGTGCTGGCCGAGTGGGTGAGGCGCTGGCATTAAAATTCAACGTGATTTCCCCGCGTACATTCGATCCCTGCTCGCAGCGGATTTGCACGCAAGGCTTCATATAGTTCGTTTCTTCAGAATCACAGAACGAGACTATTACGGCCCATCGTGTCTGTACCGCCGAAGAAGAGCGATCCGGCTCCTAGCACCCGCTTCCCTTTGAAGCAGTTCGACATTTCAGTGCCAGTTTTAGAGACACTAAAGTAGTGGCTAGAAAGCTGCACTAATTATCTGCTAAATGAGCCGAGTCTGATTAAGATTATTATTGCAATAAAGGAACCGATAAACTAATTGTTCAGGAAGGCATGCTGGGAGGCTTGGCCAAATTCCGAAAGTGTTCTGCAGACTGTCACACAGAACACTACATGGAACATATAAGGTTCTGAAGGGGATTGACAGCATAGATACTGAATGATTATTTCCCCTGGCTGGAGAGTCTAGAGCCAAGGGGCATAGGCTCAGGATAAAGGGTGGGCCATTTAAGATTGAGATGAGGAGGAATGTCACCACTCAGAGGGTTGAGAATCTTTGGCACTCTCTACCCAAAGCACTGTTAATGCTGAGTCTATGAGTATATTCAAGGCTGGGAGAGCTAGATTATTGGATTCTAGGGGCATCAAGGCATATGGGGAGAGACGGGGAAGTGGAGCAGAGATCGATGGTCAGCCATGATATTATTGAAAGGCGGAGCAGGCTCCAGGGGCCCTATGGCCCACTCCTGCTCCTAGTTCTTATGCTCTTAAGTTCTTATGGAAAAAGCAATTCTAATAAAAGTATCTGCAATTCTTTGGATTGTTGCAAAGCCTCAGTCCTCAGGAGAGCTCATCAAACTGCAACGTTATACCTTTGTTTCTGTCTCCACAGATGTTCCCGGACCTGTGCTATGAGGAGGATGTCGAGAAACTTCAGGATGATTTGGACATGTTGGGTGATTGGGCAGAAACATGGCAGATGAAATATAACGTGGATAAATGTGAGGTTGTCCACTTTGGTGGCAAAAACAGGAAGGCAGATTATTATCTAAATGGCAATAGATTGGGAGAAAGGGAAGTGCAACGAGACCTGGGTGTCCTTGTGCACCAGTCACTGAAGGTAAGCATGCAGGTGCAGCAGGCGGTTTAGAAGGCAAATGGTATGTTGGGCTTCGTAGCGAGAGGGTTTGAGTACAGGAACAAGGATGTCTTGCTGCAGTTGTACAGGGCCTTGGTGAGAAAACATCTTGAGTATTGTGTGCAGTTTTGCTCGCCTTATCTGAGGAAGTATGTTCTTGCCATGGAAGTAGTTCAGCGAAGATTCACCAGGCTGATACCTGGGATGGCAGGAATGACGTATGAGGAGATATGGGCTCGATTGTGCTTGTACTCACTGGAGTTTAGAAGAATGAGAGGTGATCTCATTGAAATTTATACAATTCTGACAGGACTAGACAGACTAGATGCAGGAAGGATGTTCCCGATGGTCAGGGAGTCCAGAACCAGGGGACACAGTCTAAGGATAAAGGGTAGGCCATTTAGGACAGAAATGAGGAGGAATTGCTTCACCCAGAGAGTGGTGAACCTGTGGAAATCTCTACCACAGAAGGCGGTGGAGGCCAGTTCATTAAATATATTCAAGAAGGAGTTGTATATATTTCTTAAGGCTAAAGGGATCAAGGGGTATGGGGAGAAAGCAGGGACCGGGTACTGAATTTGGATGCTCAGTCATGATTGCATTGAATGGCGGAGCAGGCTCGAGGGGCCGAATGGCCTACTGCTGCTCCTATCTTCTATGTTTCTATGCAAAGTTTTCCAGAATTTTCTGAATAATTCCATTTTCAGTGTCTGCAATATTTTGCCTTCTGTCTTGTTGTGCTTCCAGTTCTATGAACAAAAAGCGAAAAGTAATTGCGGGGTCTCGAAAAGTGGATACACTGAGGTGTGAGCTTTGATGATTCAGGGTTAGAATTCATGTTGGACACCTGGGTTCGATTCCCGGCGAATGCACAACTTCATCTTTTACTATGCATTTCGGTAAATGATTTAATTAAAAAAGTTCCCTGAAATGCAGTACACAAAAGACTGTCTGGTGGCGGTGCAGACTGTCTTATGTTGGTCTGTTTCGGTTGTCTATTTGCCTGCGAAACCCGATGCTGCACATATCGGCCAGACTGGGACTACGTTCATCAGAGTCATAACGGCACAGAAGGAGGCCATTCGGCCCAATAAGTCTGCGCCGGCTCTCTGTTGAGGAATCCAGTCTGTTCCATTCCCCCGCTCTATCCACGTAGCCCTGCAAGTTCATTTCCCTCAAGTGCCTATCCATTCTCCACTTGAAAAGATTGAGTATCTCGACTTCCTCCACTTCCATTGGCAGCGAATGCCAGGTCATCACCGCTCGCTGAATAAAAATGATTTTCCTCACATCCCCCCGTATAGCTTTCCCAAAACCTTAAATCTGTGACCCCTAATCCTGGTACCATCAACTAGTTGGATCAGCCTGTCCTTGTCCAGCCTATGCAAGCCCGTTATAGTCTTGTACACATCTATCAAATCACCCCTCAAACTCCTTTGCTCTAATGAAAGCAAATCTAGCTTCTCCAAACTGTCCTTGTAGCTAAGATCCCCATCTCCGGAACCATCTGGTAAATCTCCTCTGCACACTCTCAAGTGCCTTCACGGCCTTCCTAAAATTTGGTGTCCAGATTTGGACTTAATACTCCAGTTGTGGCCTAACCAGCGCTCTATAAAGGTTCAGCATAACTTCTCTAATATTGTACTCAATACCTCTATTAATGAAGCCGAAGATCCCCTATGCTTTTTTAACCACTCTCTCATTACGTCCTGCCACCTTCAGGGACATATGCACATTAAATCCCTAGTCCCTCTCTCCTTGCACACTCTTTTAAAATGTGACATTAAGTGTATATTGCTTCTCATAATTCCGTCTGCCAAAATGCATCACCTCACACTTCTCTGTATTAAATTCGATCTGCCACTTGTCTGTCCATTCTGCTCGCCTGTCTATGCCCTGTTGCCGTCAATTGGTATCATCATCACTGTTTGCCACACCCCCAAATTTTGTGTCATCAGCAAATTTAGACATTCTACTCTGTATTCCAATATCCAGGTCATTTATATATATGAAAAAAAGCAGTGGCCCCAGCACTGAACCTTGGGGAATACCACTGTCTACCATCCTCAAGCCTGAAAAACAACCATTTACTTCAACTCGCTGTTTTCTGTCCTTAAGCCAATTCCTTGTCCATGCTGCCACTGGCCCACCTAGTCACTGAGCCTCAATTTTGTAAACCAGCCTTCGATTCGGTAATTTGTCAAACGCCTTCAGAAAATCCATGTAGACAACATCCATTGCATTCCCTTCATCAATCATCTCTCTTACTTCATCAAAAAATTCAATTAGAAAAGTCAAACACGATCTACCTTTTACAAATCCATGTTGACTCTCCTTAATGACCTTAAACCTCTCCAAGGGCCCGTTAAATGTTTCCTTCATTACTGTTTATAAAACTCTTCCCACCACTGATATTAAACTGACCGGCCTGTTGTTACTAGGATTGTCCTTACAGCCTTTCTTGAACAATGGTGTCACATTTGCCAATTTGCAATCCTCAGGCACCTCCACCGCATTTAGGGAAGATTGGAAAATTATGGCAAGCCCTTCCGCTATCTCCTCCCAATTCCCTTAGCAGCCTGGATGCAAGCCATCTGGACCAGGCGACTTGCCCACTCTAAGCACACCCAGCCTCTCTAGTACATCCTCTCTATCAATTTTCACCACTTCCGTTGCTTCTACCTTTTCCACTTCTACCGATATTTTGTCAGCATCCACCTCCTTATTAAACACCGATACAAAGTACTCATTGAGAATTCTTACCTTGCCCTGCGCTTCTAAGCATACATCACCTTCCTTGTCTCTGATAGGCCACACACCACCTCTTATTACCCGCTTACTGTTTACATTTTTGGGTTCCCTTTTATGTTTCACGTCATTCTACACTCATACTCGCTCTTTGCCAATCTTATTTTCATCTTCACATCCCCTCTCCACTAATTGTATTTGGTGTGGTTCTCCCTTGAAGAATTCACTGACATGCATCATACACCCTCCTGTTTTGTTTCATCATTTTCTCGATCTCCCTCGTCATCCAAGGAACCCTTGCTTTGGTTCTCTTAACCTTCCCTCTTGCTGGAATGTACTTAGCCTGTACTTGGAACATTTCCTCCTTAAAGATCACCCATTGTCCCATTACAGTTTTTCCTGTCAGTCTTTTGTTCTATTTTACACTGGCTATATCCTGTCACATCCCATTGAAGTTAGCCCTATTCTAGTTTCGAAGTTCCACTCTAGATTGTTCCTTGCTCCTCTCCATTGTTAATCTAACTCTTATGATACGATGATCACTCGTACCCAATTGTTCTCCCACATACACTTGGTCGAACTGGTCCACCTCATTCCCCAGCACCAGATCCAGTTTGGGCAAGAACATATTAGTCAAGGAAATTCTCCTGAACACATTTCATAAATTTCTCCCACTCCGTTCACTTTCCACTCGCATTATTCCAATCGATATCTGGGTAATTGAAGTCCCCCAATATCACAACTCTCGTTGCTGCATATATCTGCGAATTCCCTGCAGATTTGCTCCGCTCCCTCCCTCTCACTATTTGGAGGCCTATAGAAAAACACCAATAGCGTGACCATACTCTTTTTGCTCCACAACTCTAAACAAATGGATTCTGTCTTTGTCCCATCAAGAACAACCTCCCTTTCCAATACTACTAGTTCAGTTGTTGGTTTTCTGGTAACATGGAAGATGAAGCAAGATAATATACATGAACCACATTGGCACTGATAACTAAAGTGGGCCCGAAACAATTAGCATCAGTCAGTGGTCGCATGGCCTGATGGATACACTGCCTGGCTCAGGTGTTGATCGTGTTGTTTATCGGAAAATGACCAGCTCGATTTTTACTGTGGACGTTCGACAGATTGAATGATACTGTCTCCTAGATGATCAGAGCTGGTTTACACCCGACCTTTTCAAAATAGTCCCTTACCTGGTGCAATGGAAATAAGTAAATTGCTTTCACCGACTGTAGCTGACTGTTCATTTGCAACATTGTCGATCTGGGCGCTCGGGCTGGCCTTTCAACAGAATGTTACCAGGGCCCAAAGAGTTAGATTATGAGGAGAGATTACAGAAACCAGGCTTGTGCTTCTTAGAATGTAGAAGGTTAACGGGTGGTTTGATTAAGGTCTTTTGGGGGTTTTGTAAGCAATTTATTGGGTAAATAGAGAAAACCGTTTCTAGTTGGTTCGGGAGAATAGGACAATAGCACATAACATTAAAAATAGAGCCAGAGAACTTAAGAAAAATGTCTTCATAGGAAAGCAATTATAATTGAAAGAAGATGGAATAGAGGTCACGAATAGGAGCTTGACTTTCCCTCCCTCAATTCCCTCTTGCCTCTGTCCCTTTTCAACTTTCTGTTCCCATCCACACAGTTTACTGTGCCTCCGATATCAGTGTGCTCTGCTAACTTGGATATCCAACATTCGATTCCTTCATCCAGGTTTTGATAAATATGGGGAGCTCATTCTCGAGTGTTCACTGAAATCTTCTTCCTTAAGATTGCGAAGCATCCTCTCGTGATTTGTCCTAAATGATGCCTTTTGCACATCTCGGGGCGGTCAGACATGCTCTGTCTGTCTGCTACTGCTTGTGACCATTAACGGGAACAGGCTGCCAGTTAAACATTGATCAGCAAATTGAAGAAAGACAAATAAACAGAAAGATGTGTTACTCTGCCCCAGTGCAAAGGTGCAATGGATGGTATTCAAAATAATTTCCCCCGGACAGTTTCTGTGGAATTTGTTTTTGTAAAGTCTGTAAAAGGAGTCTCTGTAGGGGGTGCGAGCCCCAGGCTGGGCAGTTTGTGCTTCACTTCTCACACTGGGATACAGAGTTATTGTAAAAACAATGAACACACCACATCCCTTAAACATTGTTCCCAGATAAAGAAGAAACGCTTCAACAAAACTGTGTGTAAATCAAAAGTAATAGAAAAGGAGCACTGACCTCAGAAAATGTTTTTTGCACCAACACTGAACAGGATACTCATCAGAAAAGTGAAGGCTAATGTGAAAACTCTGCGACTTCGACGTGATACGGACACACAGCCTTCTGATCTACATTCAGACGCGCTGCCATTGCGCCATGGGTTTGCAGTAAGCGGGTGAAGACGCATCTATAGGAGGGAGACCAGTGTGGACCGCTGCCTGGGGTCTCAGAGTGTGAGTGATCGGGAACAGTAGCGTAGTGGTAATTCACTGGCCTTGCAATCCAGAGGCCTGCTCTAATGATCCAGGAACATGAGTTCAAATCCCACCACGGAAGATGGGGAATTTAAATTCAATTAATTAAATAATCATGGAAATAAAAAAAATGATAGTATCAGCAATGGTAACCACGAAACTAATGCCCTTTAGGGAAGGAAATCTGTCATCCTTACCTGACCTATACGTGACCCACAGCAAGGTGTTTGATTCTTTACTGCCGTCTGAAATGACCTAGCCAGCCATTCAGTTGTAACAAACCGCAACGAAACAAAATAATAAAAATAGAACCGGACGGACCACTCGGCATCGGCGATGGACAGGGGACGCCAAGCCCCGTCAACCCTTAAAGACCTCCTCACCAACATCTGGGGACTTGTGTCAACATCAGGAGCGCTGTCCCACAGACTAGTGAAGCAACTCCTCCATCACCGTCCCTTGGTATGGTTCAGTGGTATAGAGTCGGGAAGGAGTGGCTCTGGGAGACCTCAACATTGACTCCAGACCTCATGAATTCAGGTCAAGCAAGGGCAAGGAAACCTCCTACTGCTTACCACATACTGCCCTCTCTCAGCTGAAGAATCAGTACTCCTCCATGTTGAATACCACTTGGAAGAAGCACTGAAAGTAGCAAGGCCACAGAATGAACACTGGGTGGGGGAATTAAATGTCCATCACCAAGAGTGGCTCGGTGCCATGGAGGGCAGCTCACTAAGCACAGGAGGAGATGGAGCCTGGGCTCTTCCTGCTCTGTGTGTGGGGCTCAGTACTACACCAGATGAGATAGGCTAGCTCACTCAGCACAGGCCAGGGATCTTCCAGCTGATAGATGGCATCTCACTCAGAACAGGCAGAGACAGAGCCTTCACACGGAGGACACCCTCCATCGTGTTGTGTGGCACTAACACCGTGCGAAATGGGATAGATTCAGGACAGATCTAGCAGCTCAAAACTGGTGATACATGAGGCGCTGTGGGTCCTCAGCAGCAGCAGAATTGTATTCCACCACAATCTGCAACCTCATGGTCCGGCATTTCCCTCACTCTACCATTACCATCAAGCCAGGGGACCAACCCTGGTTCAATAAGGAGTGTATTAAGAGCATGCCAGGAGTAGCACCAGGCTTACCTGAAAATGTGGTGCCAACCTGGAGAAGCTGCAAAACAGGAATATATGCATGCAAAAAAGCGAAGGCAGCATCCTATAGACAGGGCTAAACGACCTCACCATCAACGGATCAGATCAAAGCTCTGCAGTACTGCCACATCCAGTCGTGGACCATTAAAAAAATAACGTGAGGAGGAGGCTCCATGAAAATTCCCATCCTCAAAGTTGGTGGAGCCCAGCAGGTGAGTGTGAAAGACAAGACTGAAGTGTTTGCAATCATCTTCAGCCAGAAGTGCCGAGTGGATGATGCGTATCGGCCTACTCCAGAGGTCCCCACCATCACAGGAGCCAGTCTTCAGCCAATTCGATTCACTCCACGTGATATCAAGAAACGGCTGAGCGCACTGGATACAGCAAAGGCTTTGGGCCCCGGCAATATCCAGGCTATCGCACTGAAGACTTGTGTCCCAGAATTAGCCGCACCTCTAGCCAAGCTGTTCCAGTATAGCTACAACACTGGTATCTATCTGACAATGTGGAAAACTGCCCCTGTATGTCCTGTCCACAAAAAGCTGGAGAAATTCAACCAAGCCAATCTACTCTGAATCATCTACAAATTGATGGAAGGTGTCGTGGACAGTGCTATCAAGTGGGACTTACTCACCAATGACCTGCTCACTGATGCCCAGTGAGAGGCTCCCGACCTTTACAGCCTTGGTCCAAACATGGAGAAAGGAGCGGAATTCCAGAGGTGAGGTGAGAGTGACTGCCCTTGACATTATACGAACATGGTTGGGCATCTGTCAATTGACATTGAGCACATTCCCTTAAATGTGTCGGATGGATTGGGCAAATGATAATGTTAGGGGTGGGTGACCAGGCTGTGGGGCTTCCGGCTGGCCCTCTGCAGGTTCAAATAATCACCCAACCTGTGTTATTCTAGATGCTGAGTTAAGAATGACCACTTTTACTTTTATTCCCAATTTTACCACGGTTGTTCAGTCGTACCTGGAGTGCTCGGATAATATTAAAAATGAGGCGTCTTTTCAGAAGACGTAGTTCACCTCTTGGCACCGACAGAAAAAGGGCATTGTTTGATACTACCTTGCGATCCATAGGGGTTGGCACGGGGCTATTAAATTCGAAGGATGTTGAGGTTCTTAGACATCAATTAATGGCGATGACGCAGGCTGAAACAAAGGGAGGGGCGCCCGAGATTGTGAAGACAGAGGACTGGAAGATTCTAACCAATACCTCAATTAATTTCAACCAGAATACCCGCTGAGTCCTGGTGGCATTGGATAATTTAACACTGCATTGGGTAAACTACGCAGCGTGGGCCAGCCTTTGCCAAAATGTGCAATTGAGTCTGAATGAATTAGTAAGGAATATCGTTCGAGCTTTATTCAACCAGAATTGGCCGCTGGACTTGGCCCGCACAGCCCTGGGACCATTTGTGTCTGAATGGGTTAAGGCTCACTTGGGGAATTATCAGTTTGATGGTTATTTGTGTGTGGTAACGACACCCAGCAAGTTGTGTGCCCCATTGTAAATTGTGGTTATCTTAGTGACAATGTCACGTTGAGAGCCACCGAGAGCCCGATGTATTCTCCATATAACGAAGCCACACGGTCCTACTCTGAAATTCATCTGAGATTTTGTCGAAAGTTTGACGATAAATATGTCTGTTGTACTATCCATCAGGACAATGGTAAACATCCTGTATGGACGATCCCGCTCCTGCAATGTTGAAGATCTGTGGTTAAATGAATCTATAATTGTGGAAGTGGGGTTTGGGCGATTTTCTTTACATAACTTGCGTCCTTGTTCAGGTGAATCCTTGTTTGTGTTCAACATGATGTAGGAAACATGTACAGATAACCCGTGAGTTTGCACATCTACTCGTTTGGGCAAAAGGCACTGCATTGAAATCGAATCTATTCCCTGCACATTATTCTTTCCCTGATAATTGCTGGTTTAGCAGTTAAAACTGGACCCACCTACCTTCCTGTCACGAAGTAAGACTGAAGGGCTCCTTTAAAACGTTCATCCTTTATTGCAACACGGTGGGCCAGAGGAACCTAAGTGCCCACGTGGAACAGCTAATACGTAGATAATTTGTGAATACACCAGTTGTACCATCTGCTCCGGTGGAAAAGTCACACCGCAAAAACATTAGTTGTTTTCAATGAGGCTCAGAACTCACAACTCTGACATTTCCCGAGTCTGCATACTGACATACAAATATCGCACATTAATCAATTGTGCCACTAGATCCGCGTACCATAAATTCGATTTATCCATGCTCATTTACTAGCACATTTCAGGCTGTCACAGAGTGCGAGGGCGCAGGGGCAGTGGTTAATGTTGTTTAATTGAGGAACATTGGCTGGGATTATATGATCGAGTGCAGCAGGAGTTACACTCATTTGTTAGCAAGCTGGTGAATTTACCAAAGGCTGCACTAGATCCTCGTGTCATAAGCATTGCACATTATTAGCCATCTCCTATAATACAGTCTGCAAAATGAGAACGGATGAAACTGCATCACATGCAAAACACAAAAAGCTTTTTAAAGTTTTGCCTGTGACTCGTTAACTTTTAACACAGTTTAATGAGTTTTGCATAATTAATAGAAGAAACAGATTTGTAAAAGTTATCTCGTCAATGTGTAATGGACACTGTGTCGCAGGGTAAGAGTATTTGTAGAAGGCAGTTGCTGTTCTGAATTGTTCTAATAATTATTTAGGGTGCAGCGGTTTCCAAAGTGAAGCAGTTATCACTTCTGTCTAAAGTACAAAAGGTCCATGGTTCAATCATCTTTTGTAGGTAGAGATCAATAAAATACATTAACAGCCACTCGGTATTCTCCGTTTCTCTATACAGTTCTGTACACACTCAAAATCTGCAGAGATACCGACAGTGTGACAGATAATTACAGGATCCTGCAGCACTGCCTCGGTCAATATCAACAGTTCCGCGCCTCATTTCAGACGTGGTAGCAAACACATGTGTTTGTTTGCTGTTCCCCAGCTCCCGTAGTGAGTGAGGCCCCGCTCTCTCCAAGCACCCGCTGCCAGTGCAAAGCAATGATTGCTGCTTCAGAGAGCGTAAACTGCCCATCGCTGCGAAACAAGATATCACTGAAGCAGAGAAGTGCAGTGATTTGCGTCTGTATCGTCTAGGTGAGATCGATTGACTAATTGCAGTTGGAACCTCTGAAATTGAATCTTTCTCCGGCAGATGCTACAGGTTTACGTATCAAAAGTCCCCTCGAGGTGCAATCGACAAATTTGGAGATGCCGTGTAGTGGGATAAGTTAAAGGGTCAGCACAGTTAATGCCGAGAACAAATTAAACAGTAGCTCAAGCTGATGAACCTTGCACTGGTGAAAATCCTGGTCCAAGATTTAGAGCAAGCGACAGTGGGAAGGGCTCTACTGCGATTTTTACGGTTCTCCAAGCACATTCCGGGGAAGTCATCGACAGTAAACAGAGAGCTGGGAACGGGAATGGAACTGTGGGCTCACTTGAGAGAGCATTCTATTGGGAAATTAAAACTGCTGTCTCCAAAACTCTGCTTACCTGAATCAGTCAAAATGCAATGGACAATACATGACAAATCCATTTGATTTCACATTTGATAATCAGTTGATTGGGCCTGTATTCCAGACAGAGTGACTCTTTAGTCTGAGGGTGTGACTCGCGCTTTGGCGATTGTAGATTGAAATTTGTGAAAGGTCCCGCATGAGCCCTTTTTAACATCGACATCTGATACTGGACTTCCGCTCAAAACTTGTTCCTATCCGTCTAAGAAATAATCGGCCAGGACACAAATCATTCTCCAACAATCTCCAGTGGCTTTGGAGGAAGGTCAATGCAAACTGCCATGTAAATATGATGGCTTTAAAGACAATCAATTAAAGTATTGTTTAGCAAACAATCACCTGTAATGGTTATAAGTATATTTGGGTGTGTCCATGTTAATACAAATGTATTTGTGAGTTGCTATTGTGTTAGATGTAAATGCTTTTGCACATCTGTTCGTTACAAATATATTTAGATGTATCTGTATTATTTATTAATGTATTGGGTGGGGGAATCTGTGTCAGTTATAAATGTATTTCCGAGCAGTGCCAAATGTCCAGTCCGACCCCATTCTACCTTTTCATTCCCCCACGTGGGACTCGGCAGAACATCTGTTGCATTCTGATTCAACTGTTGCTTTTATTGATATTTTAAAAATCTAAAGATTAGAAAGTAATAACTCTGCATCTATCAGCCTCTCTGATACCGCCTGAGCGTTCCTTACCCTCTTTGATACTCCTTGAGCGACCCTTACCCTTTTGCGATCATCCAGAGCGTCCTTTCCCCGCTCTGACACATCCGGAGCGTCCCTTACACTGTCTGGTTGTTGCGGACCGAACCTTACCCTGTCTGATAAAACCAGAGTGTTCATTTTCCTGTCTGGTACATCCGGAGCGTCCCTTCACCGCTCTGACACATCCAGAGTGTTCATTTTCCTGTCTGGTACATCCATAGCGTGCCTTACCCTGTCTGCTACATCTGGAGCGTCCCTTACACTGTCTGTTATCTCCTGAGTTTGCCAAAATAGCATATTTCACCCCTCATTCACAGCTATGTAGCGCTTCCTGTCGTTCCCGCTCCTCAAATATTTAGGGAAAAGTGCCAACTACCAGGTAAACAACACCCAGTTCTACAGTTTGCCTCCCCATTTCACTTGATTTCCCAGAGAAATATCGTGTACAATCGTGCTGCTTTGGATCCAAAGGCCAGCCCTGCTTTCGCAGTTCTTGTCTGTTGAGCGGTCCTGTGGGTCTAAATGTATCGACTGGTTTCAAAGCACCAATTCAGTTTGTGCCCCCCGGAACAGCGGTGGTAGCAGAGCAAACTTAACAGCGTAAGTAGCTGAAAGTGAATGTTAGATTAAGGTAGTTCCACAGGAAAGTTACAATGAAATGGAAGGAGCAAAGTAAAGGAGGGCTACTGATTGTGGAAGGAAGCAAAAGCTGGGAGAGAGGTGGGTTTGAATTATGGAGCATCAAGCTCAGGCATGTGAGAGTGCGGGGATTTGAAGGAGTAAATAGGTTTTCACTGCCAACAAAATAATATTTGTTTCAAGTAGTAAAAATTGATATGCTGGGTTCCTTTCGCAGGAGTTGCAGAGAACAGAAGATATAAAGCGAGCTGTGCCGTGACTGGGATTCGAAGCGAGGCTGCTGCGGCACAATGCAAAATACTAATCACTATACGATCACGGCGCCAAACATCAGCCGCTAGGTTTCTGGTCTGAGCACTGTAAAGTCATGCACCGTACTGCTTAGAACAGACTGATTTTTGTGAAGAGGCCAAAATCAGCACCACCAGAAATTATGGCAGCGGTGGAATTCGACCCACGCCCCGCAGCCTTAATCCAGAATGGGAACAAATGAAGCCGCAATTACAATTAAAAGGATTGTAGTCCTTTCACAAGAGAAGAAACTCACACTGGAGCGTCATGAAGACAAAGCAACAACCCCGCTGGGAATCGAAGCCAGGGTCTATACCTGTTTATTAAACAGGCGCTTTGACAAGCTAAGCCACGGAGCCAAATCACACCTGTGCTATGCTACTTGCACTAACTAATAACTATCAGCTATCTGTCACTGCCTGCTGGAGTCTGAGGCCGATTTCTATTGATCCATCTCTCTTTTCTATTCTGCCATGTGTCCAGATGCTGTCTGTATCTCTCTGCGTTTATCGCAGTGTCAATCTGTGAGTTGATACTGAATGAATGCCTGTGTTTGTGTCTTACATGAAATAAATGAGGAGATCAGACAATTCTTCCTCTGACACTGGGGAACTAATGATTTGACCTTTATAACAAGATACTGTTTGTTGTGATGCAGCAAATACAATGTTGCACCTTGAGTGATTTATGTTCAATTCTGTGCAAAAGAAACCGCGACCCCTGACGTGTTTTGACTCGTTGATATATATAGATAAAAATTAATTCTCATTTTTTCATGACAGCATGCCTTCAAAAAACCCTCATCACCACCGGGCACTCCAGCTAGTAACTAATCAACAGAGAAGTTAAGCAGTGAAACGGTATTTGTAGAAAGGGTTGTGAAACTGTGGAATGCACTGGCACAGAGCAGCAGGTTTAAAACAATGTTTACAAAACATGGCACGGATATTTTTACTGTTAAATATGAATAAATTGCAACGTATGTTAGCAGCTGTTTATATTTCTGTCATGTTACACTCATAGGAACACAGAAACAGGAGGAATCCATTCAGCTTACCGAGCCTGCTCCGCCATTCAGTTAGATCATGCCTGATCTGTGTCTTAACTCCATCTACCTGCGATGATTACATGACTCTTCAGATTCATGCCTAGCACAAAACCATCAATCTCAATTTTGAAATTGCCAGTTAAACCCCAGCCTCAACGGCATTCTGGGGGAGAGATTTCAAGACTCCCTCTATCCTCTGTGTGAAGAAGGACTTCCTTGCATCACCTCTGGGCTTCAGAGCTCCAATTTTATGTTTATGCCCCATTGTGCTGGACCCTCCCACCACAGGAAGTAGATTCTCTCTATATTAAACCTATTTGTTTGCAGCTCTGACCGAAGTCCACGCCCCAGAATATTAACTGTCGCTCTGATTCTGCCCCTCTAATTTGAATTTTGAGCCCGTGCCTCTTTGCTTGATGGTTCATTGCGCCCTGACTCTGCAATTGGATGTGTTGCAGATTACCAGCAGGAAGCGGCTGAAGCAAGCGGGATATGGGCGCTGATCAGGGAATGCTGCGTCTCATGGCTGTCTCACCCCGCGGGAGCTGGCGGGGGTTTGAAAGCCTCCATGTGTCACACAGTTCGAATTGATGACGTGGTATCTCAAAGTACCACAAAGTACCGTTCTATAATGGAAGAGCCTCTATATAAGAACATAAGAAATAGGAGCAGGAGTAGGCCAATTGACCCCTCGAGCCTGCTCCGCCAAAGAATTCCACAGGTTCACAACGCTCTGGATGAAAAAATTCCTCCTCATCTCAGTACTAAATAGCTTACCCCTTATCCTTAGACTGTGATCCCTGGTTCCGGACTACCCCGCCATCAGGAACATCCTTCCTGCATCCAGTCTGTCAAGTCCTGTTAGAATTTTATAAGTTTCAATGACATCCCCTCTCATTCTTCTAAACTCCAGCAAATATAAGCCTAATCGACCCAATCTCTCCTCATACGTCATTCCTGCCATCCCATGTGTCAGTTTGGTGAATCTTTGCTGCACTCCCACCATGGCAAGAACATCCTTCCTCAGATAAGGCGACCAAAACTGCACACAAAACTCAAGGTGTGGTCTCACCAAGGCCCTGTACAGCTGCAGCACGACACCCTTGCTCCTGTACTCGAACACTCTCGCTATGAAGGCCAACATACCACTTGCCTTCTTAACCACCTGCTGCACCTGCATGCTTCCTTCACAAGGCAACCCAGGTCTCGTTGCACTTCCCCTTTTCCCAATCTATTGCCCTTCAGGTAATAATCTGTCTTCCTGTTTTTGCCACCAAAATGGATAACCTTGCATTTATCGACATGAGGCTGGAACTTCGGGTCCCCATGGGTGAGTACGCGCTGGGTACTCACGCTTGGCCCAAAGAAAGTGCCGGTTTCATGCATGCAATGTGCATGCGTGGGATAATGGAACTTCCATTCCCTTAAAGGAAGTGGTTCACAGGTCGAACGCGTGCGCTGGAGAGGCAGCGTGCATGCCTGGAACTTCCGTTTTTTTGCAGGTTTTTCCGGGAGTGTAAGTCTCCAGCAGCTACGCTATTAAAAAGCAGTCGCAAGGCCTGCTTTTAACAAGGTAAGTGGTGAATTAAGTAACATAAACACATTTTTTCCATGGGGTTATTATTTTTAAATACCTTAAGGAAAGGTAACTTTATTTTTAGCTCCGTTAGAAACTGTAAATAATTTTTTCAAAAATTTAAATTGTTCTTTAAAATAGTTATTTTATGTAATTTATACTTATTTTAAAAATGTGATGGATTCTTTTACATTTATTTGAAGTTTTAGTTATGTTTTGGGGGTGAATTGTATTCATAGATTTCACAGGTCTTCCTGTCAAATCTATGAATACAGATTCCCCGCTACCATTGGCTCTCCATGGCCCACTTGACCCCTTGGAATGCTTCGAACTAACTGTGCCCCTGGGATAAAACTGTGCACCGGCAGTTGGAGCAGGCCCAGGATCGGAATCACATGTGGACCCACAGCACAACGGCCGGCACGCTAGGTAAGTGCAAGTCGGAGGCTTGCAACCACAGGAAGCCTCCGACCCGAATTTCTGGGCCAATATTATACTGCATTTGCCATGATTCTGCCCAATGATCCAACCTGTCCAAATCAGACTGGATTATCTCTGCATCCTCCTCACAGCGCACATGCTCACCCAGCTTTGTGTCATCTGCAAACTTGGAGATATTACAACTTGTTCCCTCGTCTAGATCATTTATATATTTTTTGAATAGCTGGGGTCCTAGCACTGATCCCTGCGGTACCCCACTAGTCACTGCCTGCCACTCAGAAAAAGGCCCGCTTATTCCAACTCTTTGCTTCCTGTCTGCCAACCAGTTCGCTATCCAAGTCAATACCTTACCCCCAATTCCATGTGCTTTAACTTTGCACGCTATTCTCTTATGCCGGACCTTATCGAAAGCCTTCTGAATGTCCAAATACACCACATCCACTGGTTTTCCCTTACCTATTCTACCAGTTACGTCCTCAAAAATTCCAGTTGATTTGTCAAGCATGATTTACCTTTTGTAATCCATGTTGACTTTGTCTGATCCTGCCACTGTTTTCCAAATGCTCTGCAATTACATCTGTTATAATGGACTCTAGCATTTTCCCCACTACCAATATCAGGCTTCCCAGTCTATAATGTTCCGAATTCGCTGTACCACACTTTTTAAATAGTGGGGTTACATTAGTCATCCTCCAATCCATGGTAACTGTTCCAGAGTCTATCGAATTTTGGAAGATGACCAGCAATGCAGCTAATAATTCTAGGGCCACTTCGATGTAGATTATCAGGCCCTGGAGATTTATCCACCTTCAATCCCATCAATTTCCCTAAAACCATCTCCCTACAAATATTGATTTCATTCAATTCCTCCTTCTCATTAGACCCTATATTTCCCAACAACTCTGGGAGGTTACTTGTGTCCTCATTTGTGAAGACAGAACCAAAATATGTATTTAATTGGTCTGCCATTTCTTTGCTCCCCATTATAAATTTCCCTGATTTTGACTGCAAGGGACCTACGCTTGACTTCACCAATCTTTTTCTATTCACATATCTATAGAAGCGTTTTAAAGTCAGTTTTTTGTTCCTTGCACGCTTACTCTCATAACCTATTTTCCACCTCTTAATTAATCCCTTTTTCCTCCTTTGCTGAATCCTAAACTGCTCCCGATCCTCAGGTTTGCTTCTTTTTCTGGCCAAATTATATGTACTGTCCTTGGATCTTATGCTATCCATAATTTTCCTTGTTAGCCACGGTTAAATCTTTGCCATTGCCTATCCACCGTCAAACTTTAAAGTAACGTTCCCCAGTCCATCTTGCCAACTCGAGTCTCATACCATCCTAGTTTCCTTTATTTAAATTCAGGACCCTAGTCTCTGAGTCAACTACTTCACTCTCCATTTTAATGAAGAATTCAATCTTATTATGATCGCTCCTCCCCAAGGGGCCTTGCACAACATGATTGCTAATTAATCCTTTCTCATTACATAATACCCAGTCTAAGATGGCCTGATCTCTAGTTGGTTACTTGACATATTGGTCCAGGAAACCATCCGTATACACTCTAGGAATTCCTCCTCCACAGCATTGTTACGAATTTGGTTAGCCCAATCTATATGTGGATTAAAGTCAGCCATGATAACTGCTGTGCCCTTATTGCACGCATCTCTGATTTCCAGTTTAACGCCATCCACAGCATCAGCATTACTGTTTGGGGTTCTGCATTCAACTCCCACTAACATTTCCGGTCCCGCCGTATTTCTGAGCTCTGCCCATACAGATTCCACATCATCAGAGCTAATATTCTTCCTTACTATAGTGTTAATCTCCTCTTTAACCATCAATGCAACTCCACCTCCTTTCCCTTTTTCCTGTCCTTCCTTAATATTGAATACCCTTGGATGTTGAATTCGCAGTCTTGGTCATCCTGGAGCCATGTCTCCGTAATCCCAATTATATCATATCCGTTTATATCCATTTGTGCAGCTAATTCATCCACCTTATTACGAATGCTCCTCGCATTAAGACAAAAAGCCTTCAGGCTTGATTTTTTTATCACTCTTTGTCCTTTTCGAATTCCTATTTACTGTGGCCCTGTTTGATTTACACTCTTGACTTCTCTGTCTTCCACTTTCGCTTTTCTCCTTCCTGTCTTTTGTTTCTATCCTTGCTTCCCTTTCCTCTGTCTCCCTGCCCAGGGAAAATGCTTTGGCACAAAGCAAAATACTGCAGATGCTGGAAACCTGAAGTAAAAACAGAAAATGCTGAAAGCACTCAGCAGGTCAGGCAGCATCTGTGGAGAGAGAAACGGAGTTAACGTTTCAGGTCGATGACCCTTCGACGACCTGAAACGTTACCTCTCTCTTAAAATTCTGCGGCTCAGTTGGCTAAAGTGCCTGTTCACTAAACAGGAGTTTCTGGCTTGGACTCACATGTTTTTTTTATAATTTGTGAAATTAGGTAACAAAATAACAATGTGTCTGTAAAATCACACTGACCAGAGCGTGGAAATAACAGTTTTAATAAAATGACCTGCAATTGTTTCAATGATTGGTGCAAAACCTTAGATCTGAGGAGAGCTCATCGACCTGAAACGTTAACCCTGTGTTTCCCTCTCCACAGATGATCCTGACCTGTGCAGTGTTTACAGCATTTACTGAATAATTTCATTTCCAGACTCTGCAGTATTTTGCTTTGTCTTTTTTCATTAACAGTATCAAGAATGCGAGAGGAGAATTGAACAAGCGGGTAGGTTGAGCTTTGGTGGTTCAGGGGTCGAATTCTTGCTTGCCATGCGGAAGTCTCGGCTTCGATTCCTGGCCAATCCAAAGTTTAAATTATTACTAAAAACTTTTGGTAAAACTTTTTAAAAAAAGATGTTTCATGAAACGCACTACAAAATATACAATTTTAAAAATATGTATCAAACTTTCCGTCATTCGTCTTTTAAGTAAGGTAAATCCATCCTCTCAGATCCGTGGGACAAACCTCAAGCAAACAGCTCCGAGCTTCCTTAAGAATTTCCCACTCAGAGGGTTCTGAATGTTTGGAATTCTCTGCCCCAGAGGGCTGTGAATGCTGAGTCTTTGAGAATATTCAAGGCTGAAATAGATAGATATTAGGAATCTAGTAGAATCAAGGGATATGGAGATCGTGCAGGAAAGTGGAGTTCAGGTCGATGATCAGCCATGGTCTCATTGAATGGCGGGACAGGTTCGAGGGGCCGAGTGGCTTCCTCCTGCTCCTAATTTGTATGTTCGTACAGATAACCCGTGAGTTTACCCACTTCTCGTTTGTGCAAAAGTCTTAGCCACTGCGTTGAAATCGAATCGATTTCCTGCACAGTATTCTTTGCCTGATAGTTGCTGGTTTAACAGTTATAACTGGTCTCACTTTCGTCCTGTCAATAAGTAACACTGAAGGGCTCCTTTAAACCTCTCATCCGTTATTGCAACACGGTGGGCCTGAGGAAACTAAGTGTCCATGCGGAACAGCTAATAAGTAGATAGCTTTCAGAAACACCAATTGTACGATCAGCTACGGTTGAAATATCAAACCGCAAAAACATTAGCTATTCTAGGTGAGGCTCCAACTCACAACCTCCACATTTCCAGAGCCTGTGCCAGAACATAAGCACCACGCGCTAACCGATTGTGCCAGTAGAGCGACGCATGATGGGGGCGAGTCATCCGTGCTCATTTACTTGCATATTTCAGGTTGTTTAATTGTGCCGTGGGCTGTGGCACTGGTTAATATTGTTTAATTGAGGAGCATTGGCTGGGGTTATATGATAGAGTGCAGCAGGAGCTACTCTCTTGTGTTCGCGAGCTGGTGAATTTACCAAAGGCTGCACCAGATTTCTGGCATCATAAACATTGAACATTTTTACTCAACTCCTAAAAGTGCAGTCTATAAAATGAGAATGGATGAAAATTCATCACATGCATAACACAACATTTTTTAAAGTTTTACCTATGACTCGTTAAACGATGTGAGTATTTTGGTCAGTCCAAAACAAAAAGTTATCGTTGATTAATGGCGATTACCACAAACCTTTTGCACAATTTAATGAGTTTTGCGTAATTAATAGAGTAAATCGTTTTCTAAAAGTTTATGGAACCCTTGCCGCACGAATAAGAGAATTTATAGATAACAGTTCTCTTCTGAGTTGTTCCTATAATTCTTTACAGAGCAGCGGTTTCCAAAGTGCAGCAGTTATCACTTCCGTCTGAAGTACATCAGGCCCCTGGTTCAATCATCTGTTGTAGGTTGAGATCAATAAAACACATTAACAGCCGTTCGGTATTCTCCTTTTCTCTATACAGTTCTGTACACGCTCAAACTCTACAGAGATTCCGACAGTGTGAGAAATCATTACAGGATCCTGCAGCGCTGCCTCGGCTAATAGCAACAGTTCGGAGCCGCATTTCAGACGCGGCAACAAACCCATGAGTTTGTTTGCTGTTCCTCAGCTGCCGTAGTGAGTGAGGCCGCGACAGCAGCGAAGTTCAGGCCGCCTGTTAGGCCCCACTCTCTCCAAGCGCCTGCTGCCGGCATAAAGAAGCAATTGCAGCCTCAGAGAGCATAAACTGCCCATCGCTGCGACACAAGATATCACTGAAGCAGAGGAGCGCAGAGATTTGCGTCAGTAGAGTGCAGTTGAGGATGGTCGAGGTTGATATCGTTCGCCTCATTGTTGTTGGAATCGCTGAAATTGAATCTTTCTCCTGTAGCAGATGTTACAGATTTACGTATGAAAAATGCCCTCGAGGTGCAACCGACAAATTTGGAGATGCCGTGTCGTGGGACAAGTTAAAGGATCAGCACAGTTAATGCCGAGAACAAATTAAACAGTAGCTCAAGCTGATGAATCTTGCACTGGTGAAAATCCTGGACGGAGATTTAGAGGAAGCGGCAGTGGGAAGGGCTGTACTGCAATTCTAACACTTCTCCAAGTACATTCCGGGCAAGTCATCCACAGTAAAAAGAGGGCTTGGAACGGGTATGGAACTGCGGGCACACGTGACAGAGCATTTGTATTGGGAATGTAGAACTGATGTCTCCAATTCTCTGCTTACCTGAATCGGTCAAAATGCAATGGACAACACATGACAAATCCATTTGATTTTAGGTTTGATAACCAGTTGATTGGGTCTGTATTCCAGACAGAGTGACTCTTAAGTCTAGGGGTTTGAATCTCGCTTTGGGGATTGCACATTGAAATTTGCGAATGGTCCCGCATGAGCCACTTTTTAACATCGACTTCTAATATTGGGCTTGCGCTCAAAACTCGTTCTAATCCGTCGAACAAATTATCGGTCAGGATCCAAATCATTTTCCAACAATCTGCAACGGCTTTGGAGGAAGGTCAATGCAAACTGCCATTTAAATATCATGGCTTTAAAGACAATCAATTAAAGTAATTTTTAGCAAACAATCACCTGTGATGTTTGTAAGTTTATTTGTGTGTGAACATATTAGACACAAATATATTTGTGAATTGCTATTCTGCTAGATGTAAATGCTTTTGTACCTCTGTTCGTTAAAAACATATATTTAGATGTACCTCTATTATGTATTACTGTATTGGGTGCGGGAATCTGTGTCAGTAATAAATGTATTTCTGTGCGCTGCAAATGTCCAGTCCGGCCCCATTCTACCTTCCCATTGCTGCCACATGGGACACGGCAGGTCATCTGTTACATTCGGATTCAACTTTTGCTTTTATTGATATTAGAAAATGTGAGCTGCAGAAAGTAATAACTCTACATTCATCAGCCTAGCTGATAATTCTTGAACGTCCCTTTCTCTCTCTGATAGGCCCTGAGCGTCCTTTACTCGCTCCAGAAACTCTTGGGCATCCCTTACCCTGTCTGGTACATCCGGAGCGTCTCTTACCCTATCGCATACATCCGGAGCGTCCCTTACGCTGTCTGATACATCCAGAGCGTGCCTTATCCGTCTGGTACAACAGGAGTGACTCTTACCCTGTCTGCTAAATCCGGAGTGCCCCTTAAACTGTCTGTTACATCCGGAGCGTCCTTTACTCTCCTTGATGACTCCTGAGCGCCCATTATCGTTTTTGATATCCAGTTTGCCAAAATTGCACATTTCACCCTTCATCCACAGCTATGTAGCGCTTCCCGTCTCTCAGGCTCCTCAATTGTTTAGGGAAAAGCACCAACTACCAGGTAAATAACACCCAATTCTTCTGTTAGTCTTCCCAGTTCACTTGTTTGCCCAAGGAATTTTCTTGTATAATCGGGCTGCTTTGCTTCCAAAGGCCGGCCCTGCTTTCACAGAGTTTGACTGTCGAGCGGTCCCGTGGGTCGATATATATCCAATGGTTTCAAAGCTCCAACTCAGATTGGGGCGAATGGGACATGTGCCCCAGGAACAGCGGTGGCAGGAGAGCACACTTAGCGGTTTAAGTAGGTGAAAGTGCATGGTAGATTAAGGCAATACCGCAGGAAAGTTAAAATGAAATTGAAGGAGTGAAGTAAAGGAGGGTTATTGATTGAGAAAGGAAGAAAATGCTGTGTTGTAACTCGGGTTATAATCGAAGTTGCTGCGGCCACAACTCAGAGTACTAATCACTGCACGACTCGGTGCCACACTTCAGCTACTGCAGCTCTGCTCTGACCAAAACAAAGGAACGCACAACCCTGCTTAGAAAAGATGGATTTTTGGTGACGGGTAAAATCAGCACCGTCAGAAATTAGGACAGCGGTGGAATTCGACCTAGTCCCCGCAGTGACTGGAGCCTTCATCCAAATGGGAACTAGTGCAGCCACAGTTACATTTAAAAGGAATTTAGCCTTTTCACACGAGAAGAAACTCACCCCTGGAGAGTCATGAAGACAATAAAGGCCCAGCTGGGAGTCGAAACCAAGATCTCCTGTTTACCAGACAGATGATTTGACCAGCTAAGTCACGGGGCGGAATCCCGAGGCCATTTCTCGCCTCCACTCACTGATGTCTATCAGCAACCGGTCACTTTCTTCTGGCATCTCAGGCCGTTTTGTATTTCTCCAGCTCTCCTGTCTATTCCGCCATGTGTCCAATTGCTGTCTGTATCTCCCGCTTTGTTTATCTTAATGTCAACCTGTGAGGTGGTTATGTTTGATTATCCTGTGTTTGTGTCTGGCATGAAATAAATGAGAAGATCAGACAATTCATCCTCTCACACTGGGGAACTAATGACCCAACATTTATAACAAGATCATTTTTATTGTGATGCAGTAAATACAATATTCCATCTTGAAAGATTCAGGTTCAATTCTGTGCAAAAATAAACTGTGACCGCACCGTGTTTCCAATTTGCTGCTTTTAATTTGACATCACAACCACCACCATTGCACCTCAAGGTGATTCATCTATATATATAAAATAGCTCTTCTGTCTGTCTGTCTTTCCTTCCGTCTGTCTGTCTGTCTGTCCTCTATACACTGAAAAGTTATAGAGCGTACATCAAACGTGTGTTACATCAAAAGAAAGCTTATGATTCTGGAATGGTCATAAGTGCATTTACTTTTCGGTCAGACAAAAATTGTGCCGACGGTATCCAAAAAACTTTCAAAATTCCGCTCATTATCTGCTCATTAGCATTGAGTGACGTAAAGGTTGACCAGTCATACAGTCGAGCGACCTGACGGTTGACCAATCGCTGCGTCACGGGGGTGGGTTCATTGCGTGTGTGGGCGGGCCATCCTAGAGTTGAGTGACGTGACGATTGACCAATCCTACAGTTCAGTGACCAACCGGTTCACCAATCGGTGCGTGAGTCGGCGGGCCTAATCATTCTGAGCCGAGGTGAGTGGCCGCCATCTTGATTCCAAATTCTTCATTTCTTTTTCCCACTTTCTGCGTATTTCTTTTCAAATCTAGATTTCCAGCAAAAAAAAAGGTGCTATTAAAACACAATTTTTTTTTTTTTTAAGTTAATTAATTTGTAAATCTTTCCTCTAACCTCTATAATTTTCCTACCTTTCACCGTTTTTGCAGGCCTGGAAGCCTGGGCCTCTATTGTCCAGCCACACCCGAGCTAGGCACCTCCAATCCCGCTCAACAAGCAGCCCGCGATCGCCGCCATCTTTCCAAAGGCTGGCGGCGCGGGACTGAGGCGAGCATAGCCATCGCCGCCATCTTAGTAAAGGCGGGCGGGGCGGGAGTCAGCGCACGCGTCAATGTCGACCCGGAGCGCACGCGTCAACGTTGGCTCGGAGCGCGACCTGAGTCCGGCCGGGCCTCACGTGCTAGCTCACGCATTGGCTGGCTCTGAGGCGCTGATGAGCGGCGGCGTCTCTCTCTCAAACTTCCCCACGCTGCATGCAGGCCCAGCCGCAATCAGCGGTCTTGAAGCTGGCTCAGGCGGGGGCGGGGCTCAGGAGGGCGGGAAGGGGGGAACGGTTACCCCAGCAACCGGGCCCGGCCCTCTCTCACAGCCTCAAGCCGGCTCACGCCCGTTCCCGGGGCTTGGCTCCATTTACTGCCGCGTGCCACTCACCCTCTCTCTCACCTTCCCTCTGTCTCTCTCTCATCCCCCCCACCCCTCTCCCTCCGCTCCCCCTCACTCTCCCCTCCCTCTCCCCCTCCCTCTCCCCTCTCCCCCTCCCCTCTCCCCCTCCCCGCTCCCCCTCTCCACCCTCCGCTCTCCCCTCTCCCCCACTCCCCCTCTCTCCCCCCCTGCCTCACGCTCCCTCTCTCCCCCTCTCTCTCCCACCTGCCTCCCCCTCTTCCCCTCCCACTCTCTCTCTGCCCCCCCTCCCCCTCACTCTCTCCCCCTCTCTCTCTGCCCCCTCCCTCACCCTCCCTCTGCCCCTTCACTCACTCTCTCTGGCCCCTCCCTCCCACCCTCTGCCCCCTCCCTCCCCCTCTCTGCCCCCTTCCTCTCCCTCTCTGTCTGCCCCCTCCCTCCCCCTCTCTGTCTGCCCCCTCCCTCCCCCTCTCTGTCTGCCCCCTCCCTCCCTCTCTCTGTCTGCCCCCTCCCTCCCCCTCTCTGTCTGCCCCCTCCCTCCCCCCTCACCCTCCCCCTTCTCTCTACACCCTCCATCCCCTTCTCTCTCTACCCCCTCCCTCCCCCTCTCTCCCCCACTCTCTCTCCCCTCTCCCTCCCCCTCTCTCTCTCCCCCTCCCTCCCCCTCTCTCTCTGCCTCCTCCCTCCCCCTCTTTCTCCCCCTCTCTCGCCCTCCTCTCTCCCCGCTCTCTCTCTCTGCCCCCCTCTCTCTCTCCCCCCTCTCTCTCTCCCCCTCTCTCGCTTCCCAGTCTCTCTCTCGCCACAGTCTCTCTCTCTCTCTTCCCCAGTCTCTCTCTCTCTCTCTCTGTTCTCCCCCCAGTCTCTCTCTCTCTCTCCCCCAGTCTCTCCCTTTCTCTCCCCAGTCTCTCTCTCTCTTCCCCCCAGTCGCACTCTATCTTGCCCCAAGACGCTCTCTCTCTCTTCCCCCAGTCGCTCTCTCTCTTCCCCCCCAGTCGCTCCTTCTCTACCCCCAGTCGCTCTCTCTCTTCCCCCTAGTCACTCTCTCTCTTCCCCCCAGTCGCTCTGTCTCTTCCCCCCAGTCACTCTCTCTCTTTCTTCCCCCCAGTCACTCTCTCTCTTCCCCCCAGTCGCTCTCTCTCTTCCCCCCAGTCACTCTCTCTCTTTCTTCCCCCGAGTCGATCTCTCTCTTCCCCCAGTCGCTCTCTCTCTTCCCCCCAGTCTCTCTCTCTCTTCGCCCCAGTCTCTCACTCTCTCTCTCCTCCCAACCAGTCTCGGGAGGGCTGGAAGCCAGGGGAAGGGTTACCCCGGCAACCTGGCCCAGCTCTCTCGCACAGCCTCAAGCCAGCTCGCACCCGTTCCCGGGGCTTGGCTCCATTTGCGGCCATGGGCCACTCGCCCTCTCTCTCTCCTTCACTCTGTCTCTCTCTCCACACCCCTCCCTTCTCCCCTTCTCTCCCCCTCCCTCTCCCCTCTCCCTCCTCTCCCCTCTCCCCCCTCCCCTCTCCCCAATCTCCCCCTCCCCTCTCCCCCTCCCCTCTCCCCTCTCCCTCCCTCCCCCTCTCTCTCTCCCCTGCCTCACCCACTCTCTCTACCCCCCTTCCTCCCAGCTGCCTCACCCTCTCTCCTTCTCCCTCTCTCTCTGCCCCCTCCCTCCCACTCTCTCTCTCCCCCCTCCCTCCCCCTCTCTCTCTCCCCCCTCCCTCCCCCTCTCTCGCTGCCCCCTCCCTCCCCCTCTTTCTCCCCCTCTCTCGCCCTCCTCTCTCCCCCCTCTCTCTCTCTCTCCCCCCTCTCTCTCTCCCCCCTCTCTTTCCGCAGTCTCTCTCTCCCCCCAGTTTCTCTCTCTCTCTCCCCAGTCTCTCTCTCTCTCTCTTTTCTCCCCCAGTCTCTCTCTCTCTTATCCCCCCATTCTCTCTCTCTCTCCCCCCCATCTCTCTCTCTCTCTCTCAACCCCAGTCTCTCTCTCTCTCCCCCAGTCTCTCTCTCTCTCCCCCAGTCTCTCTCTCTCTTTCCCCCAGTCGCACTCTATCTTCCCCCCAGACGCTCTCTCTCTTCCCCCCAGTCGCTCTCTCTCTTCCCCCCCAGTCGCTCCTTCTCTTCCCCACAGTCGCTCTCTCTCTTCCCCCAGTCGTCTCTCTCTTCCCCCCAGTCGCTCTCTCTCTTCCCCCCAGTCGCGCTCTCTCTTCCCCCCAGTCTCTCTCTCTCTCTTCCCCCCCAGTCGTTCTCTCTGTTCCCCCCAGTCGCTCTCTCTCTTCCCCCAGTCGCTCTCTCTCTTTCCCCTAGTCGCTCTCTCTATGTTCCCCCCAGTCGCCCTCTCTCTTCACCCCAGTCGCTCTCGCTCTTCCCACCAGTTGCTCTTTCTCTTCCCCCCCGTCTCTCTCTCTCCTCCCCCCAGTCTCTCTCTCTCTCTCTCCTCCCCACCAGTCTCGGGAGGGCGGGAAGCCGGGGGAAGGGTTACCCCGGCAACCTGGCCCGGCCCTCTCTCACAGCCTCAAGCCGGCTCACGCCCGTTCCCGGAGCTTGGCTCCATTTGTGGCCGCGAGCCACTAGCCCTCTCTATCTCCTTCACTCTGTCTCTCTCTCCACCCCCTCCCCTCTCACCCCCTCTCCCCCTCCCTCTCCCCTCTCCCCCCTCTCCCCTCTCCCCCCTCCCCTCTCCCCAATATCCCCCTCCCCTCTCCCCTCTCCACCCCTCTCCCTCTCTCTCTCCCCGCCTCACCCACTCTCGCTACCCCTCTCCCTCCCACATGCCTCACCCTCTCTCCCTCTCCCTCCCTCTCTGCCCCCTCCCTCCCCCTTTCCCTCTGCCCCTCCCTCCACCTCTCCGACCCCTCCCTGCCCCTCTCTGACCCCTCCCTCCCCCTCTCTGTCTGCCCCCTCCATCCCCCTCTCTGTCTGCCACCTCCTGCCCCTCTCTGTCTGCCCCCACCCTCCCCCTCTCTGTCTGCCCCCTCCCTCCCACTCTCTCTCTCCGCCCTCCTTCCCGCTCTCTCGTCCCCCTCTCTCCCTCACCCTCTCGCTCTCTGCCCCCTCTCTCTCTCCCCCCCTCTCTCTCTCCCCAGTCTCTCTGTCCCCCAGTCTCTGTCTCTCTCTCTTCTCCCCCCATTCTCTCTCGCTCTCTCCCCAGTCTCTCTCTCTCTCTCTCTCCCCCAGTCTCTCTCTCTCTCTCTCCCCCAGTCTCTCTCTCTCTCCTCTCCCCCAGTCTCTCTCTCTCTCTTCTCCACCCAGTCTCTCGCTCACTCTCTTCCCCCCAGTCTCTCGCTCTCTCCCTTCCCCCAGTCTCTCTTCCTCACTCTTCCACCCAGTCTCTCGCTCTCTCTCTTCCCCCAGTCTCTCGCTATCTCTCTTCCCCAGTCTCTCGCTTTTGCTTCCGCACAGTCTCTCGCTCTCTCTTCCCCCAAGTCTCTCGCTCTCTCTCTTCCCCCCAGTCGGTCTCTCTCTTCCCCCCAATCGCTCTCTCTCTTCCCCCAGTCGCTCTCTCTCTTCCCCCCAGTCGCACTCTCTCTTCCCCCCATTCGCTCTCCCTCTTCCCCCCAGTCTCTCTCTCTCCTCCCCCCGTCTCTCTCTCTCTCTCTCCTCCCCACCAGTCTCTCTCTCTCTCTCCTCCCCGCCCAATCACTTCCTCTCTCCTCTCCTCAGTCTCTCTCTCTCTCTTCTTCCCCCAGTCTCTCTCTTTCTCTCCCCCCAGTCTCACTCACTCTCCCCCCGACTCTCTCTCTTCTCCCCGCCAATCTCTCTCTCTCTCCATCTCTCTCTCTTCCCCCCAGTCGCTCTCTCTCTTCCCCCCAGGTGCTCTCTCTCTTCCCCCCAGTGGCTCTCTCTCTTCCCACCCACTCGCTCTCTCTCTTCCCCCCAGCCGCTCTCTCTCTTCCCCCCATTCGCTCTCTCTCTTCCCCCCAGTCGCTCTCTCTCTTCCCCCAGTCGCTCTCTCTCTTCCCCCCTGTCGCACTCTCTCTTCCCCGCAGTCTCACTCTCTCTTCCCCCCATCGCTCTCTCTCTTCCCCCAGTCGCTCTCTCTCTTCCCCCCAGTCGCTCTCTCTCTTCCCTCCAGTTAATCTCTCTCCTCCCCCCAGTCGCTCTCTCTCTTCCCCCCAGTCGCTCTCTCTCTTCCCCCCAGTCGCTCTCTCTCTTCCCCCCAGTCGCTCTCTCTCTTCCCCCAGTCGCTCTCTCTCTTCCCCCCAGTCGCTCTCTCTCTTCCCCCCAGTCGCTCTCTCTCTCTCGTCCAACAACAACATGCCCTCAAAAATGCCTCGTAACCGCCGGGCACTTCAGCTAGTAACTAATAAGCAGAGAAGTCAAACAATGAAAGGGTATTTGTAGAAAGGGTTGTGAGACTGTGAAATGCACTGGCCCAGAGCAGTAGACTTGAAACAACGTTTAAAAACCGGCAGCGTGTGGGAGGAAGGGGAGAGGGGGAGAGGGAGGCAAGAGAGCCACAAGTAAGTTCACCTTGGAAACCACAGGCCCGAAATCTGCTTTAAATCCTCCCACCGTATTGAAACACATATAATGCCATATCTACACATTGATGCATTTGAGCAATATATGAGATTTAATGCTGTCTCTGATCTAAAATAACTGCTTTATGTATGTGAAATTATCATTGCTGAGATTAAGCACTACTTGAAGGGTCAGCAGCTCTTTGTCTAGGCGTGTGATTCGTGTTTTTTGGAATTCACAGCAATTAAAATGCAAGAGGTATCAGATTCAAATCCCGGACGCGCCCCACCATTATAATAGAACCACTTTCCTCGGCCTGGAGACATTCCAAAAGTCTTCATATAATAACTGCCAGAAAATCAGCCTGTGTTCAGTACCTCGCAAGAAAACGGCAATTTTATTCTTTAAAGCAAGAATTCAGTACCACAAGTGCTGAAACTGTGAGGTCAATATGTAAGTCCGTTTGTTTCCAGAAGCCTGCTCCACATTTTCCACATTGTCAATCTGGGAGCACGGGGATGACATGCGGTAAAGGGGCTTCATTAAAGGTTTTTTCTAAATTTTTCGGAACAGGAATACTGAAATAAGAGGTATTTTTGGATGACTACTTTTAGATATTAATGTTAGATCGTGGTTGGTGATACTTATAAAATGTAAGGTTTCCAAAATAATAACTCAGCATCCATCAGCCTCTCTGATAGCTCCTGAGCGGCACTTACTCTGTCTGATAATCCCTGAGCGTCTCTTGCCTGCTCGTGAACCTCTTGAGCATCCCTTACCCTGTCTGGTACAACAGGAGCGTCCCTTACCCTGCCTGGTAAATCAGGAGTGTCCATTAAACTGTCTGGTACATCGGTTACCCTGCCTGGTAAATCCGGAGCGTCCCTTACTCTCCTTGATAATTCCGGAGCATACATTATCATTTTTCATAACCAATTTGCCAATTTGCATGTTTCACCCTTCATCCGCAGCGATGTAATGCTTCCCAACGCTCACGCAACTCAATTTTTTAGCAAAAAGCGCCAACTACCAGGTAAACAAAACTCAGTTCCTCAGTTCACTTGAATTCCCAAGGAATATTCTTGTACAATCGGGCTGCTTTGGTTCTTGCCTTTTGCAGACCTTGTCTGTCGAGAGGTCCCGCAGGTCTAAATGTATCGACTGGTTTCACAGCACCAATTCAGATTGGAGCGAATGGGACATGTGCCCCAGGAACAGCGGTGGTAGCAGAGCACATTTAGCGGTGTAATTGAATGTTAGATTAAGGTAATACTGCAGGAAAGTTACAGTGTAATTGAAGGAGGAAAGTCAAAAAGGGCGATTGATTGTGTAAGGAAGATACATCTGTGCTGAGACTTAGATTCGAGCCGAGGTTACTTCGAACCACAATGCAAAGTATTCAACCACGATATCATCACAGCACCACAGATCAGCTGCTGCTGATTTGCTCTGACCACAACAAAGTAACGCACGACCCTGCCTAGAAAAGATGAATTTTTGGTGAAGACCAAAATCAGCACCGTCAGAAATTAGGACAGCGGTGGAATTCGACCCAGGCCCCGCAGCGACTGGAGCCTTCATCCAGAATGGGAAGAAATGCAGCCGCAGTTACATTTAAAATGATTTTAGTCTTTTCACACGAGAAGAAGCTCACCCCTAGAGAGTCAGGACGAGAAACAAAATGGCCCGCTGGGAGTCAAACCCAGGATCTTCTGTTTAGTAGGCAGACGCTTTGACCAGCCAAGCCACGGGGCCGAATCCCAACACAATTTCTCGCTTCCACTCACTGATATCTATCAGCTACCTGTCACTGTCTTCTGGAGTCTCAGGCCGTTTTGTATTTTTCCAGCTCTCTTGTCTAGTCCGCCATGTGTCCCATTGCTGTCTGTACTTCCCGCTTTGTCTATCTCAGTGTCAATCTGTGAGGTGATTCTGAGTGATTACCCTGTGTTTGTGTCTTACATGAAATAAATTAGGAGATCAGGCAATTCTTCCTCTGACATTAGGGAACTAACGAGCCAAAATTTGTAACAAGATATTTTTTATTGTGATGCAGCAACTACAATATTTCGTCTTGAAAGATTCAGGTTCAATTCTGTGCAAAAGGAATCTGTGTACCAACGTGTTTCAATTAGCCGCCTTTTAATTTGACGTCACAAACGCCACCATTGCACCTCAAGGTGATTCATTGCTAATAATCAGAGAAATCAAGCAGTGAAAGTGCATTTGTAGAAAGGTTTGTGAGACTGTACAATGCACTGGCCCAGATTTAAAACAAAGTTTAAAAACCGGCAGCGTGTGGGAGGAAGGGGACAGAGGCGCAAGAGAGTCACAGGTGCGATCAGCTTGGGTACCACTGGTCCCGAATCCACTTGAAATCCCCCCACTTTATTGAAACATATTTAATGTCATATTCACACATTGATACATTTGAGTAATATATGAGATTTAACGCTGTCTCTGATCTAAAATATCTGCTTTATGTATGTGAAATTATCATTGCCGAGGTTAAACACTCAATGTAGGATCAGCAGCTCTTTGGTGTAAGGGTGTGATTCTCGCTTTGTGTAATTCACATCAATTATAAATGCAAGATGTACCGGGTTCACATTCTGGATACGCCTCAACATTTTAATAGAACCAGGTTCCTCGGCCTGGAGACATTCCACAATTCTTCAAATAATAACTGCCAGAAAATCAGCCTGTTTTCAGTATATCACAATAAAACGGCAATTTTACTCTTTAAAGCAGGGATTCAGTCCCAGAAATGCCGAAACTGTGAGGTAAATATGTAAATCCGTTTCTTTCCAGAAGCCTGTTCCAAATTTTGCACATTGTCAATCTGGGAGCACGGGCGGGATATGCGATAAAGGAACTTTATTAAAGGCTGTTCCTACCATACGGAAACATAAATAGTGTAAGAAAAGGAATTTTTGCATGACTCCTTTTGGGTAATAATGTTAGAACGAGGTTTGTGAGAGGATAAAGCCTCAGGACTGTTAATCCAGTTGGAAGATACGTAGCCTGAAAATGTTACATTCCCAAGTTAGACCATATTTTCTCTCCCTCTTTGGTAAAATTCTCTCACTTTCTCAACCTAACATTTCACCCAGCTCCAATGGAAAGAAGATCGAATCGAGATCTCCTTTCTCCTTCCTCTCTTCCTTCCCTGCTTGCTTCATTCCAATCCACCTTGTTCACGGTTTCCTGCCTCATTGGACAATGAGCCTGAATTTGATGTTAATTCTGTGATTGACATCTTATCAGTTCCAGTCCAAACCTCGTCTTTTTGTAGATTTATTAAAATCTATTTGATGAAAACTCTCCAACATATAATGAAACTGCCCATTTAATGCCTGTGAGTTAAAACAGGCGTTTTAATGGTGAGGGATATATTAGAGGAACAGAACAACTCCTGCAGGACGAGAAATAGAGTCAGTGCCCAGCTCTGCTCTTCGGGGCAATCCTCGCCTCCTCGTGTTTCATTTTCACATCGATGGGAAAATCTGAGAGCGAACTCCAATCAACACGGGCTTTAAACTGGTTAACAGACAGAATACATATAGTAGGGAAAAACTGGTTTTCTCAGGATGGCAGGCTGTGACTAGTGGGGTACTGCAAGTATTGGTGCTTGAGCCCCAGCTATTCACAATCTATATCAATGATTTGGATGAGGGGACTAAATGTAACATTTCCAAATTTGCTGATGATACAAAGCTAGGTGGCATTGGCATTTGTCAAAAGGATGTGAAGAGGCTTCAAGGGGATCTCGACAGGCTCAGTGTGTGGGTGAGAACATGGCAGACTGAATATAATGTGAATAAATGTGAAGTTATCCACTTTGGTAGAAAAAACAGGAGGCAGAGTATATCCTGTATGGTGAAAAATTGGGGAAGGCAGATGATCAAATGAACCTGGGTGTCCTTGTATATGAGTCACTGAAAGTGAATGTTCAGGTGGAGCATGCCATTAGGAATGCAAATGAAATGTGGGCCGTCATTACAAGAGGATTTGAGTACAGGTGTAAAGAAGCCTTACTCCAAATATATAGGGGCGTGGTGAGGCCACACCTGGAGCACTGTGTATAATTTTGGTCTCCTTTCCAAAGGAATGATAGACATCCCATAGAGGGAGATCAACAAAGGTTCATGAGATTGATTCCTGCGATGGCGGGAATGTTGTATCAGAAGAGATTGAGTATAGTAGGCCTGTATTCTCTTGAATTCAGAAGAATGGGAGGGGATCTCATTGAAGCATACAAAATTATTACAGGGCTTGATAGGATGGATGCTGGGAAAATGTTTCCCTGGAGAGTCTAGAACAAGGGGCCACAGTCTCAGCATAAAGAGAAGACCATTCAGGACTGAGATGAGAAGAGATTTCTTCACACAGAGCGGTGACTTTTTGGAATTCTCTACCCCAGAGGGATGTGGAGGCTCAGTCATTGGGTATATTCAAAACGGAAGTTGATAGCTTTCTGACTAGTAAGGGCATCAAGGGATATGGCAGT
The DNA here is from genome assembly GCF_052327205.1 of Somniosus microcephalus. Lineage (NCBI taxonomy): Eukaryota > Metazoa > Chordata > Chondrichthyes > Squaliformes > Somniosidae > Somniosus > Somniosus microcephalus. Next base: position 58,528,792 of record NW_028225179.1, read on the forward strand.
AGGGCTGGTGAATGGAGTTGAGGCAGAAGATCAGCCATGATTTCATTGAATGGCAGGCACGAAGGGCCGAATGGCCTACTCCTGCTTCTATTTCTTATGTTCTTACACCACTTGAAAGATTAACAGAATAAGCAAATGATGAGGGAGCTGGAAGAACGGTTAACTTTAGCCTTCGGAAATGAATTTAATTTCAATCTTTTATCGATCTTAGGCCAGTGCAGTTTTCTGATTCGCACCAAGTCTGTACATTTTATTTCAGTTAAACTTTATTCCTGCTCCCGCTCTTCATAAATAACGCAGGGTCCCGCGCCTCGGGCATTCAAAGAAATTTCAACTCTTTCCACTTATTCTCTATTTGTTTCAATCACACACTTCAACAGAACTGTTAAGTTTAAGACAGAACACTTCTGATCTAACTGCACCGTAACAGCTGGCCAATAGTTCACATTTAAACCCTCATTGGCGGCTCGGTAGCGCTGCCCGTCGCTCACGCACTGCAACAGTTTCGGTAAAAGTGCCAACCAGCATCAAAACAAAACCCACTTCTTCATTTAACAAGATATCACAAGATTCTCCAAGAAAAATTCGTGAACAACCCGGCCGCTGTCCTTCTAAATCCCAGTCCTGCTTTCACAGCGCTTATCTATCCAGCAGTCACACAGATCTAAATGTCTCGACTGGTTCTACACTGGTGCAAATGGGACATGTGCCCCCATGAACCGCGGTGGTAGCAGAGAGAACTTAACCACGTAAGCACATGAAAGTGAATGTTAGATTAAGGTAATACCGCAGGCAAGTGACAATGAAATGGAAGGAGGGAAGTAAAGGATGGCTACTGATTGTGGAAGAAGAAAAAGCTGGGCGAAGAGGCGTGTTTGAATTATGGAGCATCAGCCTCAGGCATGTGAGAGCGCGTGGTTTTAAAGGAGGAAATAGGATTTCACCAGCAAAAAAATAATAATTTTTCATGTCGTAAAGATTTATTTATCAGTCTGCTCCTTTAGCAGGTGCCTCAGAGGACAGAAGATATAAAGCGAGCTGTGACGTGATGTAAGTTTGAACCGAGGTTATTGTGGCCACAATGCCGGGCACTAACCATGATACGATCACAGTGCCACACGTCAGCTTCGCGTATTTTTTCTGACCACAGCATAGTTGCACATGGCACGGGTATTTTGCTGTTACATATGAATAAAATGCGATGTATGTTTGCTGCTGTTGATGTTCCTGTCCTGTTACTGTCATAGAAACCTAGAAACAGGAGGAGGCCATTCAGGCCCTCGAGCCTGCTCTGCTATTCAATTAGATCATGGCAGGTCTGTATCTTAACACCATCTACTTGCGATGATTACATAAACCTTCACATCCTCGCCGAACACAAATTTATCGATCTCATTTTGAAATTGTCAATTGACCCCAGCCTGAATAGCTGATTCGGGAAGAGAGTTCCAGATTTCCACTGCCCTCTGTGTGAAGAAGCGCTTCATTACATCATCCCTGAACGGGGTAGCTCTAATTTTACTGTTTTTCCCATTGTGCTGGATCCTCCCACCAGAGGAAATAGATTCTCTCTATGTTACACCTATTTGTTTCAGCTCTGACTGAAGTCCACGCCCCAGAACATCAACTGCCCCTCTTATCCTGTCCCTCTAAGTTGGATTTTGAGCCCATGCCTTTTTCCCTGATGATACTTTGCGCCCTATCTCTGCAATTGGATTTGTTGTAGATCACTGGAAGAAGGTGGCAGAAGCTTCAGGAAATGTTGCTTCTCAAGGTTGTCTCAGCCCCCCGCGGGAGTTGGCGGGGGATTGAAAATCTACATCTGTCACAAAGTCAGAATGTGTGAAGCGGTGTTTCAAAATATCACCACATATAGAATAAAATCTAAACGTTTAAGACAAAGCAGGATTTCAGGAACCCGTCACACTCTAGATCATAAGGCCTCCTGTTGCTACTTTTACGGCACATGTGTGTCTCAATAAATGGAAACCCCTCACAATAAACACTCTCACCTTTCACTGTTTAGCGGACGAGATTCTCAGAGCGATGTGTGTGATCCTCTCATTTATGCATTTGTACAATGTTTGGGTAAAGATGGAGCTGGAAATAATTTACAGGGAAATCATCTAAACTTATCTTCAAGGTGCGCGTTCAGCCACAAAGAAGCACAAACTCATGGATTCAGAGTTTTAACATGTACTCGGCTCTCTGGCGCATTGGATAGCGCAATGGACTCCTTGTTAATGGTTGGTAAAGGTCATTCAAAAGTTGTGGGTTCAGAGTCCCACCAGAGTCATTGTTCAGTCAGGTTTTGGTGATGAAATTTAGCAGCAAAACCACAATTCGTTTATTGATGTCATTCAAGAGATTAGCGTGCAAAGTTAAAGCATATGGGATTGGGGGTAAGGAACTGACTTGGATAGAGAAATGTTTGGCAGTCAGGAAGCAGTGAGTTGGAATAAATGGGTCTTTTTCCGATTGGCAGGCAGTGACTGGTGGGGTACCGCAGGGATTGGTGCTAGCACCCCAGCTGTTCACAATATATATTAATGATCTAGACGAGGGAACTACATGTACTATCTCCAAGTTTGCAGGCGGCACAAAGCAGGGTGGGATTGTCTGCTGTGAGAAGGATGTAGAGAAACTCCAGTATGATTTGGACAGGTTGGGTGATTGGGCCGCTGCATGGCAGATGCAGTATAACGTGGATAAATGCGAGGTTATCCACTTTGGTGGAAAAAACAGGAAGACAGATTATTATCTGAACGGCAATAGATTGGGAAAAGGGAAGTTCAACGAGATCTGGGTGTACTTGTGCACCAGCCGCTGAAGGTAAGCTTGCATGTGTGGCAGGCGGGTGAGAAGGCAAATGGAATGTTGGCCTTCATAGCGAAAGGATTCGAGTACTGGAACAAAGATGTCTTGCTGCAGTTGTACAAGTCCTTGGTGAGACCACACCTTGAGTATTGTGTACAGTTTTGATTACCTTATCTGAGGAAAGGTGTTCTTCCCATGGAGGGAATGCAGCGAAGATTCACCAGACTGATACCTGGGATGGCAGGATAAGAACATAAGAACATAAGAACATACGAAGTAGGAGCAGGAGTTGGCCATATGGCCCCTTGGGCCTGCTCTGCCATTCAATAGGATCATAGATGATCCGAACCTAGGCTCACGTCCACTTCCCTGCCCTCTCCCCGTAACCCCTAATTCCCTTATCAGCTAGGAAACTGTCTATCTCCGTTTTAAATTTTTTTAGTGTCGCAGCTTCCACAGCTCTCTGAGGTAGCAAATTCCATAGATTTACTACCCTCTGAGTGAATAAGTTGCTCCTCATCTCAGTTTTGAAACGGCAGACCCTTATTCTAAGATTATGCCCCCTAGTTCTAGTCTCACCCTTCAGTAGAAACATCCTCCTCGCATCCACCCTCACAATCCCCCTCACAATCTTATATATTTCGATAAGAATGCCTCTCATTCTTCTGAATTCCAATGAGTAGAGGCCCAACCTACTCAACCTTTCCTCATAAGTCAACCCCCTCATCTCCTGAATCAACCGAGTGAACCATCTCTGAACTGCCTCGAGAGCAAGTATATATTTTCTTAAATATGGAAACCAAAACTGTATGCAATATTCCAGGTGTGGCCTCACCAGTACCCTGTATAACTGAAGCAAGACTTCCCTGCTTTTATACTCCATCCCCTTTGCAATAAAAGCCAATATTCCATTGGCCTTCCTGCTCAACTGCTGTACCTGCATACTAACCTTCTGTGTTTCATGCACCAGGACCACCAGATCTCTTTGTACTGTAGCACTTTGCAGTTTCTCTCCATTTAGATAATAACTTGGTCTTTGATTTTTTCTGCCAAAGTGCATAACCTCACACTTTCCAACATTATATTCCATCGGCCAAATTTCTGCCCACTCACTTAGCCTGTCTATGTCCTTTTGCAGGTTTTTTATGTCCTCCTCACTCACTGCTTTCGCTAGTATCTTTTTATCGTCAGCAAACTTGGATACGTTGCACCTGGTCCCCTTCTCCAAATCGTTAATATAGATTGTAAAGAGTTGGGGTCCCAGCACTAACCCCTGCAGAACACCACTAGTAACTTATTGCCAACCCGAGAATGAATCATTTATCCCAACTCTCTGTTTTCTGTCAGATAGTCAATCTTCCACCCATGCCAGTATATTACCCCCAATCCCGTGATTTTTTATCTTGTGCAGTAATCTTTTGTGTGGCACCTTGTCAAATGCCTTTTGGAAGTCCAAATCCACCACATCCACTGGTTCCCCTTTATCCACCTTGTTTGATACATCCTCAAAGAATTCGAGAATATTTGTCAAACATGACGTCCCCTTCATAAAACCATGCATACTCTGCCCGATTAAATTATGCTTATACAAATGTCCTGTTACTGCTTCCTTAATAATGGGCTCCAACATTTTACCAACCACAGATGTTAGGCTAACTGGTCTATAGTTTCCAGCCTTTTGTCTACCTCCCTTTTTAAATAAGGGTGTTACATTAGCAGTTTTCCTATCTGCTGGGACCTTTCCTGAATCCAGCGAGTTTTGGAAAATTACCACCAATGCATCCGCAATCCCTACCGCTACTTCTGTCAAGTCCCTAGAATGTAAGCCATCAGGTCCAGGGGATTTATCCACCTTAAGTCCCATTATCTTACCGAGTACCATCTCCTTAGTGATTTCAATCGTGTTTAGCTCCTCCCCCCCTATAGCCCCCTGTTTGTCCAGTGTTGGGATATTTTTAGTGTCCTCTACTGTAAAGACTGATACAAAGTATTTGTTCAGAGTTTCTGCCAACTCCATGTTCCCCACCGCTAATTTCACGGGCTCGTCCTCTAAGGGACCAACATTCACTTTAGCCACTCTTTTTCTTTTTATATAACTGTAGAAACTTTTGCTATCTGTTTTTATATTTTTTGCAAGTTCGCTTTCATAATCTAATCTTCCCTTTCTTAATTAATCTTTTAGTTATTCTTTGCTGGCTTTTAAATGCTCCCCAATCTTCTATCCTCCCACTAGATTTGGCTACTTTATATGCGCTTGTTTTCTTTCGGATACTATCCTTTATTACTTTACTTAGGCACAGATGGCTGTCTTTTCTTTTATGTCCCTTTTTCCTCAGTGGAATATATTTTTCTTGAAAGTTGTGAAATATCTCCTTGAATGTACACTACTGCTCATGTACCGTCTTACACCTTAATCTATTTGCCCAGTATACTTTAGTCAACTCTGCTCTCATACCTTCATAGTCTCCTTTACTTAACCTTATTACACTGGTTTGAGATCCAACTCTCTCACCCTCCAACTGAATTTGGAATTCAACAATGTTATGGTCACTCATTCCAAGGGGATCCTTTACTAGGACATTTTGTATTAATCCAGTCTCATTACTCAGGCCAGACCTAAGATTGCCTGCCCCCTGGTTGGTTCAGTAACATACTGCTCAAGGAACCCGTCCCTAATGCACTCTATGAACTCTTCCTCAAGGCTGCCATGCCCAATTTGATTTGTCCAGTCAATATGAAAGTTAAAATCTCCCATGATTATAGCTGTTCCCTTATTACAAGCCCCAACTATTTACTGATTTATACTCCGACCAATAGAGTTGGAACTGTTAGGAGGCCTATAGACTACGCCCACTAGTGACTTTTTCCCCTTATTATTCCTTATCTCCACCCAAACCGTTTCACTATCCTGATCCTTTGACCCAATGTTATTTCTCACTATTGCAGTGATTCCATCCTTTATTAACACAGCCACCCCACCTCCCTTTCATTCCTGTCTGTCCTTCCCAATAGTCAAATGCCCCTTGATGTTTAATTCCCAGTCATGGTCACCCTGCAGCCATGTCTCCTTAATGGCCACCAGATCATACACATGTGTAGTTATTTGTACTGTCAACTCGTCTATTTTGTTATGAATGCTGCATGCATTCAGATAAAGACCTTTTAAATACGTTTTGTGACAATTTGTTCCTGCTTTTACCCCTTTTACTACTTTACCTTTATCATTATACATTCTGTCCCTTCCTGACACGCTCTGGTTTTTAATTCCCCCGCTGCTACCTTGCTCTATTGCCTTCTCTGCTGACATTTTTATTTTTTGCTCTCTTGAAACCTCCCCCCCCCCGACTAATTAGTTTAAAGCCCTCTCTACAGCCCTAGTTAATCGATTCGCCAGGATTCTAGTCCCAGCACTGGCCAAGTGAAGTCCGTCCCAACGGAGCAGCTCTCTCCAGTCCCAGTACAGGTGCCAGTGTCCCAAGAAGCCAAACCCATTTCTCCCACATCAGTCTTTCAGCCACGCATTTAACTCTCTGATTTTATTTACCCTAGCCAAATTTGCTCGTGGCTCAGGTAGTTATCCAGAGATTATTACCCTTGTGGTTCTGCTTTTTAATTGGGACCCTAGCTGCTCATACTCCCTCAGCAGAACCTATTTCCTTGTCCTATCTATGTCGTTGGTACCAACATGGACCACGACAACTGGATCCTCCCCCTCCCACTGCAAGTTTCTCTCCAGCCCAGAGGAGATGTCCTTAAACCTGGCACCGGGCAGGCAACACAACCTTCGGGACTATGGCTCTTGGCTGCAAAGAACCCTACGTATCACCCTAATGATACTATCCCCTACCACTACAACATTTCTTTTTACTCCCCCCACTTGAATGGCCCCTCGTTCCACGGTGCTGAGGCCAGGTTGCTCATCCTCCCTGCAGTCCCCGTTCCCGTGCTCACAGGGAGTACGATCCTCGAAACTGTTGTACAAGAGCAAGTGTAAGATGTCATACAACACCAGGTTATCGTCCAACAGCTTTATTTGAAATCAAAAGCTTTCAGAGCACTGCTCCTTCGTCAGGTGAAGTGAAGAGTTGCATATAAGCACAGCATATATAGTCAGAGAGTACTGCCAGATGCGGCTGGACCTGCTGTGATTTCCAGCAAAAAAATAGTTTTTTGTTTGTTTTTTGTTTTTCATACAGACCCCAGCATCTGCAACATTTAACCCCTTGTGACCGCACCTCATTGTTCTTTGATGTAATGTTTTCCTGACTGACCTGTTTGGACACCATTCACACCTGTGATTGCTGTGATTATCTCTCTGCCGAGGTGTGATAAAAGGCAGTTAGAAAGATTACCTGTAATCACCTGGCAGTACTCTCTGACTATATATGCTATGCTTATATGCAACACTTCACTTCAGCTGATGAAGGAGCAGCGCTCCGAAAGCTTGTGATTTCAAATAAAGCAGTTGAACTATAACCTGGTGTTGTGTGACTTCTTACATTTGTCCACCCCATTCCAACACCGGCATCTCCACATCATGACAAGAGCAAGGGCTGCGGCTCCTCCAGCCCTACCTCCTGGATCCCCGTACCTGCCTTACTCGCAGTCACACCTTCCTGTCCCTGACCACGGATTACATCTGAGTTAGCTAATCTAATTGGTGTGACTACTTCCTGGAAAACAGAGTCCAGGTAACTCTCCCCCTCCCTGGTGTGTCGCAGTGTTTGAAGATCGGATTCCAGTTCATCAACACGGAGCCGGAGTTCCTCGAGCATCCAGCAGCTACTTCACATGTGATCACTGTGAACATCAATTGTGTCCACCAGCTCCCACATATTGCAGCAGTAACAAATCACCTGCTCTCCCATTCTATGTAATTAATTAAATTTATTATTATTATTTTTAAAAACCCTCTTCCCCGATTCTAGATGATGAATATCACACCTCTATTTAATTGAACTTACCAACATATAAAGGCTTAAAAGGGAAGGAAAAGTACTCACCAACCAGCCAATCACCTACCAGCTTGGCTGTGATGTCACTTTTGAATTCTGACCTCCCTTGGGAATGTTGCCTGTGGAGCCAGTTTAGGCTGCCTCCACTCGCTGCTCCGACTCGACTTGAGGATCCACGATGACGGACGAAGAGAGATTGGGTCGGTTAGGCTGATATTCGCTAAAATTTAGAAGAACGAGAGGGGATCTCATTGAAACTTTTAAAATCCTAGCAGGACTAGACAGACTAGATGCAGGAATGATGTTCCCGATGGCGGGGGATTCCAGAACCAGGGGTCACAGTCTAAGGATAAGGGGTAAGCTATTTAGGACTGAGATGAGGAGGAATTTCTTCACCCAGAGAGTGGTGAACATGTGGAATTCTCTACCACAGAAGGCAGTTGAGGCCAAATCATTAAATATTATCAAGAAGGAGATAGATATATTTCTTAAGGCCAAAGGGATCAAGGGATATGGAGAGAAAGCTGGGACAGGGTACTGAATTTGGATGTTCAGCCCGATCTCATTAAATGGCGGAACAGGCTCGAGGGGCCGAATGGCCTACTCCTGCCCCTATCTTCTATGTTTCTACGTTTCAAGGACTGCGAATCGCCAATGAGGACGCTTGAGTTGTGATCAATTAACATGTCAGCTTCAATCTGCGCACCTCCTGGAAATATTTTCTTTACTCCACGTGTGTTGTGTCGACAAACCCTGTGCATTCTGTCCTCTGGAGCTCAAACATTCTCTGGAGAAAAGACAATCCTACCTTCTGGAACGGTACAAAGATATCATTTGAACCTGAGAACCTCTCCCATATCAATCAACGAAACCCCCCGAGCGAGAATCAAACCCCGAGACCAATAAACCACTGGAAACGAAGCTGTAACATTTCGCTGCCACCTACAGCCGATCAGCCACACTTTCAGACCGCTTCTGACCATCCAATCCTGCTTTCTTATACAACGTTCAACAATATCAAGCGGTTCACGAAATAGCCCAAGTCAACAATATTAGTCTTGCTTCACCAGATTCGGTTGGAAATTCCGAATTTTACTTTTCTGAATTACATTCCCTGCCGCCTCAGTCATTATTTCTTCCTTTACCCTTTTCTGCTGGTGTTGCTGGTGTGGGGCAATTCCATCCAGGGAGATATTTTTTTCCAATGAATAACACAAAGCGCAATTTGCTTTGAGGCTGAAATAGCTCAGTTGCGAGAGCGTTAGGCTGAAAAAGATCTAAAGGTTCCTGATTCAATCTCGGGTTTCGGCAGTTTTATGGTATTTCCTGTCTCTTTCTTTGGTCCGATTCTCGAACTCAACGATTTACTCTGAAATTCTTTATCCGGAACTGAAGGGTTGGGTTGCAATAAATAAAGAAAGAAACACTTGCATTTCTAAATTGCATTTCAAGACCAGCGGATGTCTCTAAGCACTTTACAGAAGTGGAGTCACTGTTGTAATGTCGGAAACACGGCAGCCAATTGCGCGCTGCAAGCTCCCACAAATAACAATGCGACAATTACCAGATCATCTGTTTTGGTTATGATGGTTGAGAGACATCAAGAGTGGGACATATTTATATCCGCTGTATTTAGTTTTTATTTCTCTATCTCGTTCTGTACTGTTCTCTGTTTTTTTTCTGTCTCGGTGCCGGGTGAACATTTGATTTGTTGCATTGTCCTAAAGTGATGACTTGCACATCTCGGGGCGGTGAGACACGCTCTGTCTGTCTGTTACTGCTTGTGACCATTAACGGGAACAGGCCGTGAGTTAAATGTTTAGCAGCAAACCGAAGAAAAACAAATAAACAGAAAGATGTGTTACTCCACCCCAGTGCAAAAGTGTAATGGATGTTATTCAAAAGAAATTCCCCTGACATTCTGTATTTTAATGTAAAGGTGTTATTAACACCGCCTCTAACCAACTGAGCTGACGGCCGCAAAGAGTCACCTCGAGTGAGTGCGAGCCCCAGGCTGGGCGGTTTGTGTTTCACTTCTCAGACTGGGTGACAGATTTACTTTACAAACAATGAACACACAACATCCCTTAAACATTGCTCCGATATAAAATAAAAATTGCCAAATAAAAACTGAATGTGTAACTGGAAAAGATCATTTAATTCTAAGAAACACTAAGTTTCCCAGCTTGCAAACACTTCCATTATATCAATTTAGGAGCGGTTTCTGTAACTGCGCGTGATTTCCAACACGCAGCTTTCTAAACTGGCTTCAGACTGCGATACCATTGCACCACAGTGAACGGTGTAAAGTTGGAATCTATAGGAGTGAGGTAGGTGCGGACCGCGGCTCGGGCTCTCAGAGTGTGAGAGGTCGAAGCAGCAGCAGCCAGACCGCCTCAACAACAGCACAGGATCCCCGCTCTCTAATTCAGCGATTCACCCTTTCCCTGAACACGTCATCTGACTTGTGGTTAATAAACCGAGCAGAGTTTCCCGTAGTGTCGTGGTTATCATGTTCCCCTCTACATGCGAAATGTCCCTGGTTTGATCCTGGGTGGAATCATTATTTGGAACTTGCTCCAGATGAACCTCCAGGAACGAAGCCATTGTTTTTGGTCCCCGCCACAAACTCTGTTCACTAGCCACTGACTGCATCCCTCTCCCTAACATTTTTTCGAGGCTGAACAACACTGTTCGCAACCTTGGTGTCGTAATTGACCCTCAAATGAGCATCTGACCACATATCCGCAGCATAACAATGGCCGCCTACTTCCACCTCCGTAACATTGTCCTAACTTGCTCCAAGTCCCGTTCGTCCATCACTCCTGTGCTCGCTGACCTACATTGTCTCCCGGTTAAGCAATGCCTCGATTTCATAATTCTCATCCTTGTTTTCAAATCTCTCCAAGGCCTCGCCCCTCCCTATCTCTGTAATCTCCTCCAGCCCCACAACACCCGAGATATCTGCGCTCCTCTAATTCTGCCCTCTTGAGGATCCCTGATTATAATCGCTCAATCTTTGCTGGCTGAGCCTCCTGTTGCCGCCCTAAGCTCCGGAATACCCTGCCTAAACCTCTCCGCCTCGCTACCCCACCTTCCTCCTTTAAGACGGTCCTTGAAACATATCTCTTTGACCAACTGCCCTAATTTATCCTTGTGTGGATCGGTTTCAAATTGTTTGACTTAAAACACTCCTGTGCAACGCCTTGGGACGTTTTCCTACGTTAAAGGCGCTATGTAAATACAAGTTGTTGTTTTTATTGTTGTTGAGCGCCACCGAGAGCCCGATGTACTCTCCAGATAACGAAACCCCTCGGTCCTACTCTGAAATTGAGCTCAGATTTTGTCGGATGTTTGACGCCAAGTATGTGTGTGATCCTGTCCATCAGGGCAATGGTAATTGAACATCCTGTATGGACGATTTCGCTCCGGCAATGCTGAAGTTCGGCGGTTAAATTAATCTATAATTGTGGATATGGGGTTAGGGCGATTGTCTGTACGCAAATATGCGTCGTTGTAATTCTCAACAACGTGTTCAGGTGAATCCTTGTTTGTGTTCAACATGATGTCGGAAATATGTACAGAAAACCCGTGAATTTGCACGTCTTCTCATTTGTGCCAAAGGCTTAGCCACTGCGTTGAAATCGAATCCATTTCCTGCACGTTATTCTTTGCCTGATAGTTGCTGGTTTAACAGTTAAAACTGACCCCACCTTCCCTCCTCTCAATAAGTAATAATGTAGGGCCCCTTTAAAACTCTCATCCGTTACTGCACCACGGTGGGCCTGAGGAACCTAAATGCCCACGTGGAACAGCTAATAATTATCTACTTTTCTGAAACACCACTTTAACCTACTGCTTCGGTAGAAATTTCACACCACTAAATCATCGGTTATTCTAGGTGAGAGCTCGAACTCACAACCTCAGCATTCACCTGAGCCTGCACTAACCGACTGCGATACTGGAGCCACGCACATTTGGTGGGAATTGTCCGTGCTCATTTACTTGCACATTTCCTGTTGTCTAATAGTCCAGGGGCGCAGGGGCATTGTTTAATGTTACTTAATTGAGGAACATTGGCTGAGGTTATATGATAGAGTGCAGCAGGAGTTACTCTCATGTGTTCGCGAGCTGGTAAGTTTACCAAAGGCTGCACCAGATTCCTGGTGTCCTAAGCACTGAACTGTTTTACACAACTCCTAATATATAGTCTGTAAAATGAGAACAGATGAAAATACATCACGTGCAGCACACTAAATCTTTTTAAAGCTTTGCCTGTGACTCGTTAAAAATGTGAATATTTCAGTCAGTCCGAAAGAGCATGTTAGCGGTTGATTAATGGCGATTACCAGAAACTTTTCATACAGTTAAATGAGTTTTGTGTAATTAATAAAATAAACAGTTTTCTTAAAGTTAATTCGCCGATGTGGAATGGAACCCGTGTCGCATGGATAAGAGGATTTATAGATGAACCGTTGCTGTTCTGGGCTGTTCCTCTCATTATGTAGAGAGCAGCTGTTTCCGAAGTGTAGCGGTTATCACTTCTGTCTAAAGTACAACAGGTCCCCGGTTCAATCATCACTTGTAGGTAGAGATCAATAAAATACATTAACAGCTGCGCAGTATTCTCCTTTTCTCTATACATTTCTGTACACACTCAAACTCTACAGAGATACTGATAGTGTGAGAGATCATTACAGGATCCTGCAGCGCTGCCTCGGTCAATAAGAACAGTTCGGTGCCGCATTTCAGACCCGGCAACAATCCCATGAGTTTGTCTGCTGTTCCCCAGCTCCCGGAGTGAGTGAGGCCACGACAGCAGCGAAGTTCAGGCCGCCTGTCCGGCCCCACTCTCTCCAAGCGCCCATTGCCGGCGGAAAACAGCGATGGCAGCCTCAGAGAGCGTAAACTGCCCATCACTGTGAAACAAGATATCACGGAAGCAGAGGAGCGCAGATATTTGCATCTCTAGCGTGTAGGTGAGGGTGTCGAGGTTGATATCGATCGACTCATTGTTTTGGAACCGCTGAAATTGAATCTTTCTCCGGCAGTTGTTGACGGTTTACACCTGAAAAGTGCCCTCGAGGTGCAGTCAACAAATTTGGAGATGCCGGGTAGTGGGACAAGTTAAAGGATCAGCACAGTTAATGCCGAGAACAAATTAAACAGTAGCTCAAGCTGATGAACCTTGCACTGGTGAAAATCCTTGACGGAGATTTAGAGGAAGCGACAGTGGGAAGTGCTGTACTGCGATTCTAACAGTTCTCCAAGCACGTTCCGGGCAAGTCGTCGACAGCAAAAAGAGGGCTTGGAACGGGAATGGAACTGCGGCACACGTGACAGAGCATTGGTATTGGGAATGTAAAACTGCTGTCTCCAATATTCTGCTTATCTGCATCAGTCAAAATGCAATGGAAAATGCATGACAAATCTATTTGATTTTACGTTTGATAACCAGTTGACTGGAACTGTATTGCAGACAGAGTGATTCTTTAATCAAGGGGTATGAATCTAGCTTTGGGGATTGTAGATTGAAATTTGCGAACGGTCCCGCAAGAGCCCTGTTTTAACGTTGACTTCTAATATTGGACTTGCGCTCAAAACTTGTTCTAATCCGCCTAACAAATAATCAATCAGGATCCAAATCATTCTCCAACAATCTCCAGCGGCTTTGGAGGAAGGTCAAAGCAAATTGCCGTGTAAATATCATGGTTTTAATGACAATCAATTAAAGTATTTTTTAGCAATCAATCACCTGTGATGGATGTAAGTATATTTGAATGTGTCCATGTTAGATACAAATGTATTTGTGAATTGCTATTGTGTTAGATGTAACTGCTTTTGCTTCTCTGTTCGTTACAAATGTATTTAGATGTATCTGTAATATTTATGAATGTATTAGGTGGGGAATCTGTGTCAGTTATAAATGTATGTCTGAGCGCTGCAAATGTCCACTCCGGCCACATTCTACATTTTCATTGCCCACACGTTGGACACGGCAGACCATCTGTTACATTCGGATTCAACTTTTGTTTGTATTAATATTTAGAAAATGTGAGCTTTAGAAAGTAAGAACTCTGCATCCATCAGTCTGTCTGATACCACCTGAACGTCTTTTACTCTGCCTGATAGGCCCTGAGCGTCCCTTACCCGCTCTAGAATCTCTTGAGCATCCGATACCCTGCCTGTTACATCTGGAGATTCCCTTACACTGTCTGTTAAATCCGGAGCGTCCCTTACACTGTCTGGTACATTCGGAGCGTCCCACCCCCTGCCTGATCCATGCGGAGCGTCCCTTACCCAGTTTGGTACATCGGTTGCATGCCTTACCCTCTCTAATCCACCCAGAGCGTCTGCCTGGTCCAGTCGGAGAGTCCCTTACACTGCTAGGTACATCAGAAGCGTGCCTTACACTGTCTGATCCATCCGGAGCATCGCTTACCCTGCTGGCACATCCAGAGCGTGCCTTACCCTGTCTGGTACATCCGGCGTCTCCCTTACCCTGCCTTGTAAATCAAGAGCGTCTCTTACACTGTCTGTTAAATCCGGAGCGTCCCTTACCCTGGCTGGTATATCTGGAGCGTCCCTCACCCTGCCTGATCCATGCGTAGCGTCCCTTACCCTGGCTGGTACATCCGGAGCGTCCCTCACCTGCCTGATCCATGCGGAGCGTCCCTTACCCTGTTTGGTACATCGGGAGCGGGCCTTACCCGGTCTAATCCATCCGGAGCGTCCGCCTGATCCATCCAGAACGTCCCTTACACTGCTAGGTACATCACTATACGATCACGGCACCGCACATCAGCTGCTGCAGTTTAGTTCAGAACACAGCAAAGTAACGCATGGCACTGCTTGGAAAAGATGGATTTTGGTGAAAAGGAAAATCAGCACCGCCAGAATTTTTGACCGCCTAGGAATTTGAACCCCACCCCGCAGCGACTGGATCATTAATCCAGAATGGAACCAGTGCAGCCACAGTTACATTTAAAAGGATTTTGGCCTTTTCACACGAGAAGAAACTCACCCGTAGAGAGTCATAAAGAAAAAAATGCCCCCTGGGAATCGAACGCAGGACCGCCTGTTAACAAGACCGACGATTATGACCAGCTAAGCCACGGGGCCGAAGCGCGACTCAACTGCTTGCTTTCACTCACTGACGTCTATCAGCTTCCGGTCACTGTCTTCTGGAGTCCGAGGCCGTTTTATATTTCTCCAGCTCTCTTGTCTATTCCGCCCTGTATCCCATTGCTGCCTGTATCTCCCGCTATGTTTATCTCAGTGTCAATCTGTGAGGTGATTCTAAATGATTAACCTCTGTTTGTGTCTTACATGAAATAAATGAGGGAATCAGACTATTCTTTCTCTGACACTGAGGAACTAATGAACCAACATTTATAGCAAGATAGTGATGCAGCAAATACAATATTCCATCTTGAAATATTCAGGTTCAATTCTCTGCCTAAAGAAACTGACCCAACGTGTTCCCAATAGGCCGCCTTTTCATTTGACATCACAAACGCCACCATTGCACCTCAAGGTGATTCATAACTGATAAACAGAGACGTAAAGCAGTGAAACGGTATTTGTAGAAAGGGTTCTGAGACTGTGGAGTGCACTGGCCCAGAGCAGCAGATATAAAACAAGGTTTAAAAACCGAAAGCGTGTGCCAGGAAGGATAGATAGAGGCAAGAGAGCCAAAGGAAAGACCACCTTGGAAACCAATGGCCCAGAAACTGCTTTAAATCCCCCCACTGTATTGAAACACATTTAATGTCATTTTCACACATTGATGCATTTGAGCAATATATGAGATTTAACACTGTGTCTGATGAAAAATAACTGCTTTATATATGTGACATTATCATTGCCGAGATTAAACACTCAGTGCAGAGCCAGCGGCTCTTTGGTGTAGAGGTGTGATTCTCATTCAAAGAATTTACACCAAGTAAAAAACAAGAATGTCGCGGGTTTAAATTGCGGAGGTGCCCCAACATTTTAATAGAGCCAGTTCCTTCGGCCTGGAGACATTCCACAAGTCTTCAAATAATAACTGCCAGAAAATCAGCCTGTGTTCAGTACATCGCAAGAAAACGGCAATTTTATTATTTAAAGCAGGAATTCAGTCCCAGAAGTGTCGAAACTGTGAGGTCAATATGTAACTCCATTTATTTCCAGAAGCCTGCTCCACATTACCCAGATTGTCAATCTGGGAGCACGGGCAGGACATGCGGTAAAGGGGACTTTATTCAAGACTGTTTCTACCGTTTGGAAACTGAAATACTGAAATAAAAGGGATTTTTGGATGACTCCTTTGGGATTATAATGTTAGATCGAGGTTGGTGAGTGGTTAAAGTCTCAGGACTGTTAATCCAGTTGGAAGATACGTGGCCTGAAAATGTTACAGTCCCCATGTTAGACGATCTATTCTCTCCCTGTTTGGTAATATTCTCCCACGTTGTCAAATTAATATTTCACCCAGCTCTAATGGAAAGAAGATCGAATCGAGAGATCCTTCCTCCTTCCTCCCTTCCTTCGCTCCTTCCTTCATTCCCATCCACCCTGTTCGCGGTGACCTGCCTAATTGGACAATGAGGTTGACCTTGATGTTAATTCTGTGATCGACATCTTATCAGTTCCAGTCCTAACCTCGTCTTTTTGCAGAATTATTAAAATATATTGGTTGGAAACTCCGGTCAATAGAGCAGGGGCAGGTGCACTGGTTAATATTGTTTAATCGAGGAGCATTGCTGGGGTTATGATAGAGTGCAGCAGGAGTTACTCTCATGTGTTCGTTAGCTGGTGAAATTACCAAAAGTTGTACCAGATTCCTAGTGTCATCAGCACTGAGCAGTTTTACCCAAATCCTAAAATACTGTCTGTAAAATGAGAACGAATGAAAATTCATCACATCCAGAACACAAAAAAAGTTTTAAAGTTTTGCCTGTGACTCGTTAACCTTATGAATATTTCGGTCAGCCTGAAACAGAAAGTTATCAGTTGATTAATGGCGATTAGAGCAAACTTTCTACACAGTTTAATTAGTTTTGTGTAATTAATAGAATAAACAGATTTTTAAAAGTTAATTCCTCGATGTGCAAGTGATCCCGTGTCGCAGGATAAGAGAATTTGTAGATAGCAGTCGCTGTTCTGAGCTGTTTCTCTAATTATTTAGAGAGCAGCGGTTTCCGAAGTGAAGCGGTTATCACTTCCGTCTAAAGTACAACAGGTCCCCGGTTCAATCATCTCTTGTAGGCAGAGATCAATAAAATACATTGACAGCCGAACGGTATTCTCCTTTTCTCTATACAGTTCTGTACACACTCAAAATCTACAGAGATACCGACAGTGTGGGAGATCATTACAGGATCCTGCAGCGCTACCTTGGTTAATAGCAACAGTTCGGAGATGCATTTCAGACCCGGCAACAAACCCATGAGTTTGTTTGCTGTTCCCAGCTCCTGGAGTGAGTGAGGCCGCGACAGCAGCAACGTTCAGGCCGCCTGTCCGGCCCCGCTCTCTCCAAGCGCCCGCTGCCGGCAAAAAGTTGTGACTGCAGCCTCAGAGAGCGTAAGCTTCCCATCGCTGCTATACAAGATATCACGTAGGCGGAGGAGCACCGAGATTTGCATCTGTAACTTGTAGGTGTGGATGTCGACGTGGATATCGATCGACTCATTGTTTTATAACCGCTGAAATTGAATCTTTCTCCAGCAGTTGTTGCCGGTTTACACCTGAAAAGTGCCCTCGAGGTGCAATTGACAACTTTGGAGATGCCGTGTAGTGGGACAAATTCAAGGACCAGAACAGTTAATGCCGAGAACAAATTAAACAGTAGCTCAAGCTGATGAACCTTGCACTGGTGAAAATCCTGGGCGAAGATTTAGAGGAATCGACAGTGGGAAGGGCTGTACGGCGATTCTAACACTTCTCCAAGCACATTCCGGGGCAGACATCGACAGCAAAAAGAGGGCTTGAAACAGGAATGGAACTGTGGGCACAGGTGACAGAGCATTGGTATTGGTAATGTACAAACTGCTGTTTCCAATACTCTGCTTAGCGGAATCACTCAAAATGTAATGGACAATACATGACAAATCCATTTGATTTTACGTTTGAGAGCCACTTGATTGGGCCTGTATTCTAGTCAAAGTGACTCTTTACCCTAGGGGTTTAAATCTCGCTTTGGGGATTGCAGATTGAAATTTGCGAACGGTCCCGCATGAAACCCTTTTTTAACGTCAACTTCTGATATTGGACTTGCGCACAGAACTTGTTCTAATCCGCTAAGAAATTTGGTTCACAACCAAAATCATTCTCCATCAATCCTCAGTGGTTTTTGAGGAAGGTCAATGTAAATATCATGGCTTTAAAGACAATCAATTAAAGTATTTTTTTAGCAATCAATCACCTGTGCTTGTTGTAAGTATATTTGGGAGTGTCCATGTTGGCCACACATGTATTTGTCAGCTGCTAATGTGTTAGCTGTAACTGTTTATGCACCACTGTTCGTTATAAATATATTTAGATGTATCTGTATTATTTTTTAATGAATTGGGTGGGGGAATCTGTGTCATTTATAAATGTATTTCTGAGCGCTGCCAAATGACTAGTCCGGCTCCATTCTACCTTCTCAATGTCCCCACGTGGGACACGGCAGACCGTCTCTTACATTCGGTTTCAACTTTTGCTTTTATTGATATTTAGGACATGTGAGGTTTAGAAAGTAATAACTCTGCATCCATCAGCCTCCCTGATACATCATGAGCGCCCTTTACCCGCTCTGATAGGCCCTGAGTGTCCCTTTCCCTATATGGCACCTGTTGAGAATCCCTTACACGCGCTGACACATCCAAAGAGTCCTTTACCCTGTCTGGTACATCCGGAGCGTCCCTTACACTGTCTGGTACATCTGGAGCGCCCGTTACCCTGTCTGACACATCTGCAGCGTCACTTACCCTACCTGCTACATCCGGAGCGAACTTAATGGAGTAAGTAGGCGAAACTGAATGTTAGATTCGGTAATACCGCAGGAAATTGACAATGACATGGGAGGAGGCAAGTAAAGAAGGGCTGCTGATTGTGGAAGGTAGAAAAATCTGGGGGAAGAGGCGGGTTTGAATTATGAAGCATCAAGCTCAGGCATGTGAGAGCGCGGGGGTTTTGAAGGAGTGAACAGGTTTTCACCGCCAAAAAAGCAATATGTTATTCTTGTAGTAAAAGTTGATTTCTCGCTGCATTCTATCAGCAGGTGATGCAGAGAACAGAAGATATAAAATGAACTGTGCCGTGATTCGGACTCGAGCCGAGGTTGCATGCAGCCACAATGCAGAGTACTGACCACTATACGATCACGGCGTCATACATCAGCGGCTACAGTTCTGGTCTGACTTCAACATAGTCACACACGCTAGTGCTTAGAAAAGATGGATTTTTAGTGAAGAGGGCAAAATAAGCACCGCCACAAATTACGACAGCGGTGGAATTCACCCCATGCCCCGCAGCGACTGGAGCCTTAATCCAAAATGGGAATTAGTGCAGCCGCAGTTACATTTAAAAGGATTGAAGTCCTTTCACACAAGAAACACAAGCCCCTGTAGGGTCATAAAGAGAAAAGAAATGCCCCGCTATGACTCGAACCCAAGAATCTTCCTGATTATTAGAAAGGCGCTTTGACCAGCTAAGGCACGGGACCAAATCACGGCTGCAAAACTCGCCCTCCCGTCACTGATACCTACCTGTCACTGCCTGTGGGAGTCTGAGGCCGTTTTGTATTGATCCATCTCTCTTGTCTATTCCGCCATGTGTACCGACGCTGTCTGTATTTCTCAAGGTTTATCTCAGTGACAATCTGTGAGTTGATTCTGAATGCATACCTGTGTTTGATTCTTACATTAAATAAATGATCAGACAATTCTTCCTCTGAAACTGGGGAACTAATGAGCCAACATTTATAACAAGATATTTTTATAGTGATGCAGCAAATAAAATATTCCATCTTGAATGATTTATTTTCAATTCTGTGCAAAAGGAAACTGTGACCCCAACGTGTTTCCAATAGGCCGCCTTTTAATCTGACGTCACAAACGCCACCATTGCACCTCAAGGTGATTCATAACAAATAAACCGAGAAGTCAAGCAGTGAAAAGGAATTTGCCGAAAGGGTTGTGAGATTTTGGAATGCACTGGCCCAGAGCAGCAGATTTAAAACAAGGTTTAAAAACCGGCAGCTTCTGGGAGGATGGGGAGAGAGAGGCAGGAGAACAACAAGAAAGCCATACAGCAGCTTTGGGAGTTTTTCCCTGATCGCAGCATAGTTGCGCACGGCACGGATATTTTTGCTGTGAAATATGAATAAAGTGCAAAGTATGTTTGCAGCTGTTTATATTTCTGTCATGTTAACGTCATAGGACCACAGGAATAGGAGGTCTCCATTCAGCCCTTCAAGCCATTGCATTGGATCTTAGTCATAGAGTCATAACAGCACAGAAGGAGGCCATATGGCCCATCGAGTCCGTGCCTGCTCTCTGTACAGCAATCCAGTCCGTCCCATTCTCCCGCTCTATCGCCGTAGCCCTGCAAGTTTATTTCCCTCAAGTCCCCAGTCTCCCCTTGAAAACATTGAGTGGCTCCGATTCCACCACTTCCATCGCCAACGAGTTCCAGGTCTTCAGCACTTGCTTCGTAAAATCGTTTTTCCTCGCATTCCCCCCAGGACTGATCTGTATCTTAATTCCATCTGCCTGCGATGATACATGAATCTTTAAATCCTCACCAAACGCAAATGAATTAATCTCAATTTTGAAACTGTCAATTGACCCCAGCCTCAACAGCTTTTTGGGGGAGGGAGTTCCAGATTTCCACTGCCCTCTGTGTGAAGAACAGCTTCCTCACATCATCCCTGAATGGGATACCTCTAATTTGATGTTTATGCCACATTGTGTTGGACCCTCCCACCAGAGGAAATAGATTCTCTCTATCTTAAACCTATTTGTTTGCAGCTCTGAACGAATTCCACACCCCAGAACACTAACTGCCCCGCTAATCCTGTCTCGCTAATTTGGATTTTGATCCCACGCCTCTTTTCCTGATGATTCTTTGCACCCTGTCTCTGCAATGGGATTTGTTGCAGGTTACTGGCAGCAGGCAACAGAAGCGAGCCGGATATGGGCGCTGATAGGGAATGCTGCATCTCATGGCTATTTCACACCCCGCGGGAGCTGGCGGGGGTTTGAAAGCCTTCGTGTGTCACACAGTTAGAATTGATGACGTGGTATCTCAAAGTAATACCCTATAATGGAAGCGCTTCTATATGGGGGTATTTGAGATGCAACAGGTTCTTGGGAACCCGTCTGACTCTAGACCATAAGACCCCCTGTCTGAATCACGCCCGGATCGCAGCTACTTTTATACCAGATGTGCGTCTGAATAAATCTAAACCGCTCACAATAAACACTGTCAACTTTCAATCTTTAGCGGACGAGTTTCTCGGAGCGATGTGTGTGATACACTCATTTATGCGATTGTACAAACTTTGGGAAAAGACGGAGGTGGAAATGATTTACAGGGAAATCATCGAAACATATCTTGAAGTCTCCCGCTCACCCACGAAGAATCACAAATTCACGGATTCTGACTGAAAAGTGGTAATCGGCTCTGTGGCGCAATGGATAGCGAATTGGACATCTAATTAAATTCGTGGCAAAATTCAGTTAAAGGTTGTGGGTTCGAATCTCAGCAGAATTGCTGTTCAGTCAGGTTGCGATGATGAATGTTTACAGCAAACCCACAACCCGTTCATTGATGTCCTTCAAGGAATGGGAATCGCCAATGAGGCCGCTTGAAATGTGATTAATCAACATGTCAGCTTCAATCTGCGCACCTCCTGGAAATATTTTCTTTTCTCCACGTGTGTTGTGTCAACAAACCCTGTGCATTCTGTCCTCTGGAGCTCAAACATTCTCTGGAGAAAAGACAATCCGACCTTCTGGAACGGTACAAAGACATCATTTGAACCTGGCAACCTCTCCCACTGAAACCTCCCGAGCGAGATTCAAACCGCGAGACCAACGAGCCACTGGAAACGAAGCCGTAAAATTTCGGTGCGATCCAGAGCCGATCAGCCATTCTTTCAATCCGTTTATGACCAACCAATCCCGCATTCTTATACAATGTTCAACAATATCAAGCGGTTCACCAAATATTCCAAGGCAACAATATTAGGCTAACTTCACCAGATTCGGTTTGAAAGTCCGATTTTTACATTTCTGATTCACTTTACCTGCAGTCTGTCATTATTTATTTCTTTACCCTTTTCTGCTGGTGTTGCAGTTTCGGGGCAATCCCATCCGTGGTGATATTGGCTTCCAACTGACTGACACAAAGCACAATTTGCTGTGAGGCCGAAAGAGCTTAGTTGGGAGAGCGTTAGACTGAAGATGCAAAGGTTCAATCCCGGGTTTCGGCAGTTTTATGTTAGTCTGTGACACTTTGGTCCGATTCTCGAACTGAACGATTTAATCTGAAGTTCTTTATCCGGCACTGAAGGGTCGGGCTTGAATAGAGAAAAGGAAAGATTTGCATTTATATAGCGCCTTTCACCAACACCAAACGTCTCAAAGCGCCTTACAGCCAATTTAGTACTTTTAAAGGGAAGTCGCTGTTGTAATGTAAGAAAAGCGGCAGCCAATTTGCGTACAGCAAGCTCCCACAAACAGCAATGTGATAATGGCTTTGTTGGTTGAGAGATATCAAGAATGGAAAATAATTATATCCTATTTATTTAGCTTTTATTTCTCTATCTCTTTCTGTCCTTTTCTCTGGTTTTGTCCCTCGGGGCCGGGTGAACATTTGATTTCATGCATTTGTCCTAAACTGATGACTTTTGCACATCTCGGGGCGGTCAGACACGCTCTGTTTGTTTGTTAATGCTTGTGACCATTAACGGGAACAGCCGCCAGTTAAACGTTCATCAGCAAATCGAAGGAAGACACATAAACAGAAAGATGTGTTACTCCGCCCCAGTGTAAAGGTGCAATGGATGCTATTCAAATAACTTCCCCCTGATATTGTGTTTTTTTTGTAAAGGCATTACTTACACTGCCTCTAACCAACTGAGGTGACTGCCGCAAAGACTCACCTGGAGTGGGTGCGAGCCCCAGGCTGGGCGGTTTGTGTTTCACTTCTCAGATTGGGTAACAGAGTTACTGTACAAACAATGAGCACACCACATCCCCTAAACATTGCTCCGATATAAAATAGAAAATTGCCAAATAAAAACTGAATGTGTAACTCGAAAGTAACAGAAAAAGACACTTATTGTGAAAAGCACTGAGTATCCCAGCCTTCAAACCCTGCCTTGATATCAATCCAGGAGCTGCCTCTATGACTCCACGTGATTTTGAACATGCAGCCTTCTGAACTGGCGATATCTTTGCGCTACAGTGAACGGATTGAAGTCGGATCCATAGGAGGGAGGTCGGTGCAGACCGCCGCCCAGGCTTTCGGAGTGCGAGAGGTGGAAGCAGCAGCAGCCAGACCGTCTCAACAACAGCGCAGGATCCCCACTCTTTAATCCAGCCGCTGCCGGTCCGGGTCTGAGCCGGGTCTTTATTGAACGGGTCCGATCCCGGTGCAGCTCACACAGCCTGAGGAATCCTACCCCTGACAGAGTCACTTCTTTAAACCTTGTTTGGATTCAGTGAATCCTCATCTGAGCTCCGCTCTGTCAGTTCAGCACTTTATTTAAACTGATACTCGAAGCTCTGTTTTATTGGGTTTAGGCTGCTTAGATAGTTCTCAGTCCCACTATTCCCATTAATAACACTTTTTGCAGCTAACTGCTGCTTGATACAAAGTGCCCGGAACTAAGGAATTTCTCCTGGTGTCTGGGGATCTGACTCAGATTCGGCTCAACCCAAAAATCCACAATGTTATTGTCACTGCTGCTATATGGGATTAAAGGAAGGGATCGAACCAGAAGTGATTTTAAATTATTACTGACAAATCAGGGTAAAAGGAAAAGGATACATTCTGCTTCTCTGCGGGACTGACTCACAGCCAGCTCCACTGCCTGTCTGTCTCTTTGTCTCCCGCTCTATCCGTCTGATTGAGTGTCTGTCTTATTCTTTAGCTCTTCGTTTGCTGAGTGCAGACCTCCCGACCCGCCTGACTGACTAACTACTGTGACTCAGGATCTGCCTATTTATGGGCCTGAATGGCCACATTTCTGACTTGCTGCCATTGCTCTGTGTCCCAGGCCTGTCGCTGTCTCTCAGGATGTCAATACACTGACACCCTCCACACACCGCCTTTGAGGCCCGGCTTGGTCAGTATGTCACGCAACTCCCTCGGGAGTTTAATGATTGTGAAATTAAGTCCTTTTCCCTGTGTGACTTGTGTAGTTTTGATCAGTGAAATGTTTGTGAAAGTGAACGGAGGAGAAGGATTGAGATCTTCAGTGTGGGACAGAAGTGATGGTGTTTAATGGAGAAGTAACACAATCTCTGTCAGTGCAGAGAGAGGCGACTCAGCGGGTCACCCTTTCCCTGAACACGTCCCCTGACTTGTCTGAAAGGACATGCAGTCTGACAGAGCACCTGTGATGACCGAACCCAGTCTGATCTACGGCCGCAGCACCGGCCGCTTGCAGTTGCGATCACCGAGTGTTTAAGGCGTTGGACATGAAATTGAGCGGGATGTTTCTGCGCAGATGCGAATCCTGCTCCCAGTGCCGCTGTTTCAAGCTCTCTTCCTGAACCGGCTTGAAAGGATGACTGATCAACTGTGGGAGGCGGTGATGTGCTGCCTGTCACTAATGTCAGTGACTCGTTGTCTGTCAGCTGGCTGCATGTGTCCAGTG
The DNA here is from genome assembly GCF_052327205.1 of Somniosus microcephalus. Classification (NCBI taxonomy): domain Eukaryota; kingdom Metazoa; phylum Chordata; class Chondrichthyes; order Squaliformes; family Somniosidae; genus Somniosus; species Somniosus microcephalus. The sequence goes on from NW_028225179.1 coordinate 58,553,422, forward strand.
TGAAACCTGTCTGAGCGCCCAGCAGACTGACTTTAATTTGACCATCTTTTTAATTTGTTTTCCAAGAGTTGCCCTGAGCAGGTGATGAATTTCCTTCTGGAGAGCGGTTCGCCAATCGGGTTCCGAGGGAAAGTGGGTTGTGACTGGAGTCACTTGTGTAACAGGAAGTGCCGGAGCGGCAGTTTCCCTTCCTGAAGGACATTCATCAACAAGTTGAGGTTTTGCTGTAAAATGACACTGTCGAGCCCCGGAATCAACGAGCCCTGACCTGAAACAAGACTCGAACCCACAACCTCTCAATGGCGGTATCTTGAATCATTCTTCTATGATTGTCAAAGATTCAATGAGAGCTCCAGTGCTCCACAGAGCCGATTACATCACAAAACCTTTCCATTTACCCGGCTGGTTAGTTTTAACGTTGCTCCCGTGAAGCTCTGGAATTCCGGGAAAACGGCGCGAAATCTGCTTTTTTCTAATTAAAGGACTGTTGTTTTCTTCAGTGTCGATAAGCTGTAAAACGGTGATTTTTCACTAAAAATAAATGGGGCTCATCTGGGATTTCAAACCGGGACCTCTCGCATTTCAACTATGAAAAATCCCAAAGCGAGAGTCTCACCCCTACATTAACGAGCCGCGAGAAAGTTCCTGGCCTCTCATGCAGCATTACAATCTGAGAATCTGACATTCGTGAAGAAAGCCATCGACCCATCGTGTCGGTGCTGGCTCTCTGAAAGAGCTGTCTAATTAGTCCCACACCCCATAGTAGAACAAATGTTCTTCTTTTGAAGTATATATCAGTAATTAGAGACATGAGTGCAGCATGTTTGGGAGCAAAAGGTGAATTTGGACCTGACGTTTAAGATGATTGATGTAAGACCAGAGGCGACAGGAGGAAACTTTTTTTTTACTAAGCGAGCTGTTGCGACCTGCAATGCACTGCCTGAAACGATGGTTGAAGCAGATTCAATAGTAATTTTACGAAGAGCATTGGCTAAATATCCGAAGGGAAATCATTTACAGAGCTATGGGGAAAGAGCAGATGAGAGGGAATAATTGTGCAGATCTTTCATAGACCAGTACAGGCACGATGGACCGAATGAACACGTTCTGTGCTGTATTCCTGGCTGGCCTCACATCTTCCACCCTCCATAAACTTCAGGTCATCCCAAACTGCTAACTCGCACCCTTCACACATCACCCCTGAGCTCGCTGACTGCCATTGGCTTCCGGTTAAGCAACGCCTCGATTTTAAAAGGCTCATCCTTGTTTTCAAGTCCCTCCATGGCCTCGCCCCTCCCTATAACTGTGACCTCTTCCAGCCCTACAACTCTCCAAGATCTCTGCGCTCCTCCAATTATCGCCTCTTGCGCAACCCCAGTTTAATCGCTCCACCATTGGCGGCCGTGCTTTCAGATGCCTCGGCCCTAAACTCTGGAAATCCCTCCCTAAACCTCTCCGCCTCTCCAACTCTCTTTCCTCCTTCAAGACGCTCCTTAAAACCCTCCTCTTTGACCAAGCTTTTGGCCATCTGCCCTAATATCTCCTTATGTTGCCCGGTGTCAAATTTTGTTTGAAACTCTCCTGTGAAGCGCCTTGGGACATTTTACTCCGTTAATGGCGCTATATAAATGCAAGCTGTGTTGTTGTATCATTGTATGAGTCAATGACGAGGCTGTGTACGATTTTTCTTTTAAGCTCTTTACTCTTTAGGGTAATCAGAGTCAAGGTGAACCAAAGCTTTAATCCTTTCTAATAATTGGTTTGATGAACATTATTATACAACTTTTACAGATAGAGATTCGGACAATATTTAAGTCAGTTCTGCAATTCGAAACTCAAAACGGACAATTTTTCTGCTTCGACAAACGGAGTGGTTATTTATTTATAAAAACTGAAAATGCTGGAAATACCTTGCATCTGTGGAGAGAGAAACAGAGTTGATGATTTAGGTCCAAGACCTTTCGTCAGAACACATTTCCTGAGCTGCTGAGAGTTTCCAGCATTTTCTGTTTTTACTTTCAATTTCCTGCATCCGCAGTATTTTGCTTTTGTCTGAGGTTAGTTATTTGTCAAACGTTTCAGCGGCTCATGAAGTTGTCCATGGAGCAAATTGAGCAACATTCCCTGTGCCTCCGTGTTTCAGAGACGGATTCTAACGTGAAATAAAAACAGAAAATGCTTGTAATACTCAGCGGGTCTGTCCATCACAGGACTTATCGCAACTCGATTCCCGATACAAACAGTGAAAAGTATTTTAGAGACATCGAGAGAGAACAGGAACAGAGGACAGAACAAATGGCGGACTGGATACCAATTCCGCTCCCGCAGGTTATTACTAACAAAAAACACCAGGTAATAGGAACAACAGATGGATTTCTCCGGATTTAAATGGTCGGGATTTAAACCAAGGATTTCTCCCCTGTTCCCAAATACCCCTCGAAGAATTGGGAAATTTTAAAATACGGGAAATACAGGAGGGACAGGATTGCTGCAATCTCTGCCGCAGTTACTGAGCCCTGGGTGCGATTATTTTACAGCCCAGGAGTTTGTTAACAGTGAAATAAATCGTGTTCTGGAAACAGAACGGGGGCTCTTTGCAGTTCCTCCACAGTAACTTTTATTTGCAGGGCGAGCGGTGGAATTAACTTTAACAGACAATATGTACAGATTTGGTGCAAATCTGAAAACATCGCAACAGGAGGAACAGGAGGAGGCCATTCAAAGAAACATAGAAAAATAGGAGCAGGAGTAGGCCATTCGGTCCTTCGAGCCTGTCCCGCCATTCAATGAGATCATGGCTGATCCTGTATCTCAATACCATATTCCCGCTCTCTCCCCATACCCCTCGATGCCATTTGTGTCAAGAAATCTATCTCCTTCTTAAATATATTCATTGACTTGTCCTCCACAGCCTTCTGTGGTAGAGAGTTCCATAGGTTCTCCACCCTCTGAGTGAAGACATTTCTCCTCATCTCAGTCCTAAATGTCCTACCCCGTATCCTGAGACTGTGACCCCTCGTTCTAGACCCCCCCCCCAGCTAGGGGAAACAATCTACCTGCATCCAGTCTGTCTAGCCCTGTCAGAATTTTGTACGTTTCAATGAGATCTCCTATCATTCTTGCAAACTCTAGTGAATACAGGCCTAGTCGACCCAACCTCTCCTTATACGACAGTCCTGCCATCCCAGGAATCAGTCTGGTGAACATTCGCTGCACTCCCTGTATGGCACGTATAACCTTTATTAGGTAAGGAGACCAAAACTGCGCACAGTACTCCAGGTGTGGTCTCGCCAAGGCCCTGTACAACTGTAGTAAGACATCATTACTCCTCTACTCAAATCCTCTTGCAATGAAGGCCAACATACCATTTGCCTTCCAAACTGCTTGCTGCACCTGCATGTTTGCTTTCAAAGACTGGTGTACAAGGGCACCCAGGTCCCTTTGTACATCAACATTTCCCAATCTAGCACCATTTATATAATACTCTACCTTTCTGTTTTCCTTGCCGAAGTGGGTAACTTCACATTTATCCATGTATTACTGCTCCTGCCATGTATTTGCCCACTCACTCAACTTGTCTAAATCGCCTTCAAGCCGCTCTGCATCATCCTCAAAATTCACAACCCCACCTAGTTTCGTGTCGTCAGCAAACTTGGAACTATTACATTTGGTTCTCTCATCCAAATCATTGATACATATTGTGAATAGCTGGGGCCCAAGCATTGATCCCTGCAGTACCCCACTAGTCACCGACTGCCACCCCGAAAAGAACCCATTTATTCCTACTCTCTGTTTCCTGTCTGTTAACCAATTTTCAGTCCATGCCAGTATATTACCCCCAATCCCATGTGCTTTAATTTTGCACACTAACCTCTTATGTGGGACTTTTCAAAGGCCTTCTGAAAATCCAAAACCACCACATCCACTGGTTCTCCCTTATCTATTCTACCAGTTACATCCTCAAAAATCTCCAGTAGCTTTGTCAAACACTATTTCCCTTTCATAAATCCATGTTGACTTTGTCTAATCCCGTTGATATTTTCTAAGTGTCCTGTTTATCAGATCCTTTATAACAGACTCTAGCATTTTCCCTACTACAGATTTTAGGCTAACCGGTCTGTAGTTCCCTGCTTTCACTATCCCTCCTTTTTTAAATAGTAGGGTTACATTTGCCACGTTCCAATCTGCACGAACTGTTTCATTATCTATGGAATTTTGGAAGATGACAACCAATGCATCCACTATTTCCGTGGCTACCTCTTTTAGTACTCTGGGATGCAGATTATCAGGCCCTGGTGATTTATCAGCTTTCAATCCCATTAATTTCTCCTGCACTATTTTTTTACTAATACTAATTTCCTTTAATTCCGACTTATTAATAGACCCTTGGTTCCCCAACATTTCTGTGAAATTATTGGCGTCCTCTTCCATGAAGAATGTATTTGTTTAATTAACCCACCATTTCCTTGTCCCCCATTATAAATCGAACCCCTTGAGCTTGTTTATTGACCCTAAACCCACAATACTAAGGGTCAGTGACCCAGTACCCTCAATGCCCAGGGTCAGAGACGCTAAACCCACAATGCCCAGGGTCAGTCACCCTAAACCCACAACGCCAAGCGTCAGTGACCCTGTACCCACAATGCCCAGGGTCAGTTACCCTAAACCCACAATGGCCAGGGTCAGTGACCCTAAACCCACAATGCCCAGGGTCACTGACCCTATACGCACAATGCCCAGGTTCAGTGACTTACCCACAATGCCCAGGATCAGAAAGTCAGCACCCACAATGCCAAGGATCAGGGAGCCAATGCCTACAATGCCCAGGGTCAATGTACTTGAACACACAATCCCTTCTCCTTAGGAATACCTTTGAACAATTGCCTTCGCTGTCAGCCTGTGATGTGTCTAGGGATGGCTCAGGGACCAGAAACTCCTCAGCCCAGGCCCCGACATCACCAGGCTCAACATAGTAGGAGCTGGGGGAGGGAAAGCAACAGAGATTTGGTACTGAGCCCCACACACAGAGCAGATAGATCCCAGGCTCCATGCCCAGCCTGCGTTGAGTGAGCTGCTCTCCCTCACCTGGTGTGGTACTGAGCCGCACACACTGAGCTTGAAGATCCCAGGCTCCATGCCCGGCCTATGCCCCGTCAGCTGCCTTCTCTCACCCTTTGTGGTAATGAGCCCCACATATAGGGCAGGAAAATCCCAGGCTCCATCCCCAGCCTCTACTGATTGAGCTGCCCTCCCTCACCCAGTGTGGTACTAAGCCGCACACACAGAGCTTATAGATCAGTGGTACTGAGCTCCACACATCAGTGCAGGAAGATCACAGGCTCCATGCTCACGCTGTGCCATAGAGTCATAGAGTCATAGGTTTATACAGCGCAGACAGAGGCCCTTCGGTCCATTGTGTCTGCGCTGGCCATCAAGCCCTGTCTATTCTAATCCCATTTTCCAGCACTTGGTCCGTAGCCTTGTATGCTCAGTGAGCTGCTTTCACCCAGTGTGGTACTTAGCTGCACACAGTGCAGGAAGATCCCTGGCTCCAAGCCCAGCCTGTGCCCAGTGAGCTGCATTCACCCAGTGTGGTAGTGCGCCCCACACACAGAGCAGGAAGATTACAGGCTCCATCCCCGGCCTGTGCTGAGTGAGCTGCCCTCTGTCACCCGGTGCATTAATGAGCCCCACACACTCATGCAGGAAGACCGCAGGTGCCATCCTCAGCCTGCGCTGAGTGAGCTGCCCTCCCTGACACAGTGCGGTACTGAGCCCACTCACACAGAGCAGGATCATCCCATGCTCTATGCCTGGCCTATGCCCAGTGAGCTGCCCTCCCTCGCCCGGTGTGGTACTAAGCCCCACACATAGAGCAGGGAGATCCCAGTCTCGATCCCCGGCCGATGCTGAGAGAGCTGTCCTCACTCAACCATTGTAGCACTGACCTCCACACACAGAGCAGGAAGATCCCAGACACCATCCCCTGCCTGTGCTGAGTGAGCTGCCCTCTCTCACCCGGTGTGGTAATGAGCCCCACACACACAGAGCACAGGAAGATCCCAGATTCCACGCTCGACCTGTGCTGAGTGAGCTGCCCACACGGTGGTGAATCTTTGGAATTCTCTACCCCAGAGGGCTATGGAGGCTCAGTCGTTGAGCATATTCAAGACAGCAATTTATAGATTTATCAATATTAAGGGAATCAAGGGAAATGGGGATAGTTCAGGAAAGTGGAGATGAGGTAGAAGGTCAGCCATGATCTTATTGAATGGTGGGGCAGTCTCGAGGCGTCAAAAGGCCTGCTCCTGCTCCTATTTCTTATGTTATGTCTTACGTTCTCTCTTACTCAGTGTGGTACTGAGCCACAAACCTAGAGCAGAAAGATCCCTGTTTCCATCTCAGACCTATGCTGAGTGAGCTGCCCTCTCTCACCCGGTGTGGTACTGAGGCCTACAAACAGTGCAGGAAAATCCCAGGCTCCATGCCCGGCCTCCTCTGAGTGAGCTGTCTTCTCTCACCCGGTGATGTACAGGGGACCACACAGAGCAGGAAGATCCCAGGCTCCATGCCTGACCGGTGCTGAGTGACCTGCCTTCTCTAATCCATTATGGTACTGAGCCCCACACATAGAGCAAGAAGATTGCAGGCTCCATTCCCAGTCTCTGCTGAGTGAGCTGCCCCCTCTCACCCGGTGAGCTACTGAGTCCCACACATAGAGCAGGAAGATTGCAGGCTCCATGCCCTGCCTATGCCCCTTGAGCTGCCCTCTCTCACCCTTTGTGGTAACGAGCTCCACACACATGCAGGAAGATCCCAGGGCTCCATGCCTGCCCTGTGCCCAGTGAGCTAATTTCAACCAGTTTGGTACTAAGCCCCACACACAGAGCAGCAAGATGCCAGGCTCCATCGCCAGCCTGTGCTGATTGAGCTTCCCACTCTCATTCGCTGTGATACTGAGCCCCAAACATAGTACAGGAAGATCCCAGTCTCCATCCTCAGCCTGTGCTGAGTGAGCTGCCTTCTCTCACCCTTTGTGGTACTGAGCCCCACATGCAGAGCATTAGGATCCTAGGCTCCATGCCCAGCATGTGCTGAGTGAGCTGCCCTCTCTCACCCATTGCGGCACAGAGCTCCACACTGAGCAGGAAGATCCCAGTCTCCATTCTGGTCTGTGCTGAGTGAGCCGCTCTGACCCGGTGTGGTTCTGAGCCCCACGCACAGCGCAGGAATGTACCAGGCTTCATTCCTGGCCTGTGCTGACTGATCTGCACTACCTCACCGGTGTGGTTTAGAGCCCCAAACACTGAGCAGGATGATTCCAGGCTCCATGTCCACCTGTTCTGAGTGAGCTTCCTTCTCTCCACCGGTGTGGTACTGAGTCCCACACACAGAGCATGACGAGCCCAGACTTCATCCCCTGTCTGTATTGAGTGAGATGCCCTGCCTGTGCTCAGTGATCTACTATCACCCGGTCTGGTACTGAGCGACACACACAGAGGTGGAAGATCCCAGGTTCCATGCCTGGCCTGTGCCCAGTGAGTTCTCTCTCCCACCCAGTGAATGGGGCCGGGCTCTCAGGCTGACGCCAGCGGAATTGAAGATTTGTTGCAGCGCCGCCACTGGTAGAAGCCAGAAACTGCAGCATGATATGTTTACATCGGAAGCTCTCATTGGAACCCTGAGCTGAGGATTTACACTCGGGCATCGTGGGGAGTCCCGGCCCCAAACCCCTTCTCCCCTCCGGAGTTCCACCGCTGGATTAGGAGCTGGGGCCGTGGGCCGGGACATTGCCTGCCGCTGCTGCCCAACACTGACCAATCACCCGCCGGCTCGCTGAGGAGGCCTTGTGGCCAATCGGAGCGGCCGCTCTATGAGCAACAGCAGTCTCAGCCAATCAGACCGCAGCATGAAACGCGATGTACCAATCACAGCCCGACTTGTCACAGCATAACCGCCCACGGACATTGTGATGGGCAGCTCACAGTCTGTGAGGCGTTATTTACACCACCTCTAAGCAACTGAGCTGACAGCCACAAAGACTCACCTGGAGTGGGTGCGAGCCCCAGGCTGGGCAGTTTGTGTTTCACTTCTCAGACTGGGTGACAGAGTTACTGTACAAACAATGAAGACACCACATCCCTTTAACATTGTTCCGAAATAAAATTTAAATTTGCCGAATAAAAATTGAACGTGTAACTGGAAAGTAACAGAAAAAGAGCACTTAATTCAGAAAAACACTGACTTCCCTTCATTCAAACACTGCCCTGATATAAATACAGGATCTGACAGTCATGAAGTTTCTGTGAGTGCGACGTTGATTTTGAACACGCAGCCCTTTGAAGGGAGTCGGAAGGGCTCCCCTTGCGCCACAATGAACGGATTGAAGTCGGGTCCATAGGATGGAGATCGGTGCGCTCGGAATGTGAGAGGTGGAAGCAGCAGCAGCCAGACCGCCTCAACAACAGGGCAGGAACCCCGACCTCTAATCCAGCCGCTGCCGGTCCGGGTCTGAGCCGGGTCTTTATTGAACGAGTCCGACCCCGGTGCAGCTCAACACAGTCTCAGGAATCCTACCGCTGATATAATCACTTCTTTAAACCTTGTTTAGATTCAGTGAATCCTCATCTGTCCTCTGCTCTGTCAGTTCGGTAGTTTATTTAAACCGACACTCGGAGCTCTGTTATACAGGGTACCGGCTGTTTAGGTATTTCTCAGTCACACTACTCCCATTAATAACACCTTTTGCAGCTAACTGATGGCCAGGCACTTGAAGCACTCCCGGATTAAGCAGACACAGAATGATCCGGGACTGTGAGCTCTGCCAATTTAAATGGTCACAGAGTGAACCGGGACTGTGAGCACTCCCTTTTCAAAAAGACACAGAGTGATTCGCAACTGACCACGACTCCGCCCATTATAGACAGGCCTGATTACCAATGCTTATGAAATCGATGGCAACATAAATCGGGCTTTTTCTATAACGGGCGACCGATTAAGATGCCAGGTTTATTCTTGGACGCCAAGTTGAAGGTTTACTTCATTATTATTTTTCCCTTTATCTCCGCCATTTCACTCCAGCCGAATGAATTGAGTTTAGGTGTCAGCCATGGCTCAGCGGCAGCAAACTCATGCCCCTCTCCAGGGACTTGAGCACATAATCCAGGCTGACTCTCCAGTGCAGTACTGAGGTTGTGCTGCACTGTCGGCGACCCATCTTTCTTGTAAGACCTTAAACCGAGTCCTCAGATCCCATGAGAGTATGCCAAAAGGTTGAGTAGGTTGGGCCTCTATTCATTGGAGTTCAGAAGAATGAGAGGCGATCTTATCAAAACATATAAGATTGTGAGGGGGATTGATCGGGTGGATGTGGTGAGGATGTCTCCACTGATGGGTGAGGCTAGAACTAGAGGCATAATCTGAGAATAAGGGGCTGCCCTTTCAAAACTGAGATGAGGAGAAACTTCTTTACACAGAGGGTGGTAAATCTATGGAATTTGCTACCCCAGGCAGCTGTGGAAGCTGCAACATTAAATAGATTTAAAACGGAGATAGACAGTTTCCTAGCAGATAAGGGAATTAGGGGTTACGGGGAGAGGGCAGGGAAGTGGACATGAAGCTATGTTCGGATCAGCCATGTACTGGAGTGTCAGCCTGGATTATGTGCTCAATTCTCTGGAGAGGGGCTTGAGTTTGGTACCGCTGAGCCAGGGCTGACACCTAAACTCAGTTCATTTGGCTGGAGTGAAACGTCGGAGATAAAGGGAAAAATAATAATGGAGTAAACCTTTAACTTGGCGTCCAGGAAAAAACCGGGCATCGTAATCGGCCGCCCGTTAAAGAAACAGCCCGATTTATGTTGCCATCGATATCAAAAGCATTGAAAATCAGGCCTGTCTATAATGGGCGGAGTCGTGGTCAGTTGCGAATCATTCTGGGTCTGTTCGAACCGGGAGTGCTCACAGTCCCGGATCATTCTGTGTCTGTTAAAAACGGCGGAGCTCCCAGTCCCGGATCATTCCCTTTTTTTTTTAAAGTACAGCGATTTCAGCTTTGATGACGGAGTTGTTGAGTTTAACTAAATGCAACGGGGCTCGTCCGGGATTTGAACCCGGGACCTCTCGCATTTTAAGCAGCAAAATTCCCTAAGCGAGAATCATACCCCTAGACCAACGAGCCGCCGGTACGCTGTTCTACGATGCATTGAGTTTCCCTGTGCTCGTGCGAACCCAGCTCATAGAGGACATGTTCATTCAGTTGGAATATGTTTATCTTTTCCTCAATCCACTTCTTTTTTCGAGCAATTTCTTTGAAGCAGCTCAAAATTCGCTCCATAACAAAGAGGGTTAGCAGCATCAGGTGCCGCGTGGCCTAACGGATGAAGGCTTCTGAATTCGGTTACGAATTTTTCAGTTATCAGAAGATTGCAGATTCGAGTCCTGCCGCGGTCGGTTAATTAACTGTGCGTCTCTGATTCTGGCTTCAAACCGATCATTTTTGACAGTCCCTCACCTGAAGCAGCGGAAGGCCTTTTGCTTACATTAAGCTGATTGTACAGTTTCAACATTGTAGATCTGTGTGCACGGGCAGGATAAGCGGTGAAGTGGAATTTCTTTCAGGGTATTTCTGCTTAGATGCAAAAAGCAGGAAATGGTATGGCTGAGCGCGGTGCATTGGAGCGACGACGTGGCCGAGAGTTTAGGCGATGGGCTGCTAATCCGTTGTGAACTGCACACGAGGGTTCGAATCACATCCTCGTCGTTATTGTTACACGTTTGATGCTGATACACTTTCTGTGCATTTCACTGTAAAATATGCTATGAAATGCAATTTTGTCAAAACCACCCTGGTGCTCCTGCATTGCTGATATGTTGTTAAAATTAAAAGAGACCACTGGAATTCTTCATCTTCTTGAAGGAAGGTGGAGCAGAGATCCCGATTCGGAGATTGAAGGACCCTCTATTCCTCCTTCTGAGATTGGAACCGAATGAAAGTCTTGCGGGAACAGGGGCAAATGATTAGGGAGCAGAAACATAAATTTCTCCTTTAGAAGGCAATGCAATTTCCAAAATATTTATCAACCTTAATGACGAGATTTTCTGTTTTAGTTTGTTTGGTTGAGTGATAAATAATGGGCGAGAAACCCTCGTTCTTTTCGGCATACTCCCATTGGATCTGAGACCACGGTTTAACATCTTACTAGAAAGATGGCATCACCAACAGTGCAGCACCTCTCAGTACTGCACTGGAGTGTCAGCCTGGATTATGTGCTTAATTCTCTGGAGAGGGGCATGAGTTTGCTACCGCTGAGCCAGGGCTGACACCTAAACTCAGTTCATTTGGCTGGAGTGAAATGTCGGAGATAAAGGGAAAAATGATCATGGAGTAAACCTTCAACTTGGCGTCCAGGAAAAAACCGGGCACCGTAATCGGCCGCCCGTTAAAGAAACAGCCCGATTTATGTTGCCATCAATTTCATAAGAATTGAAAATCAGACCTGTCTATAATGGGCGGGGTCGTGGTCAGTTGCGAATCATTCTGGGTCTGTTCGAATCGGGAGTGCTCACAGTCGCGGAGCATTCTGTGTCTGTTAAAAACGGCAGAGCTACCAGTTCCCGATCATTCCGGGTTTTTTTTAAAGTAGAGCGATTTCAGCTTGGATGACGGAGTTGTTGAGTTTAACTAAATGCAACGAGGCTCATCCGGGATTTGAACCCGGGACCTCTCGCACTTTAAACACAGAAATTTCCTAAGCGAGAATCATACTCCTAGACCAACGAGCCGCCGGTATGCTGCTTTAAGTTGCATTGAGTTTCCCTGTGCTCGTGCGAACCCAGCTCGTAGAGGACATGTTCATTCAGTTGGAATATGTTTATCTTTTCCTCAATCCACTTCTTTTTTCGAGCAATTTCCTTGAAGCAGCTCAAAATTTTCTCCGCGTCAGCGGGAATCCTGAGCGGCAGAGCGGGGCTATAAAAGTTCCAGAGACCAGGTAAGGCCTAACAGCGTCGGCGGGATTCCTGAGCGGCAGAGCGGGGCTTTAAAAGTCCCAGAGACCAGGTAAGGCCTCACAGCGTCGGCGGGAATCCTGAGCAGCAGAGCGGGGCTATAAAAGTCCCAGAGACCAGGTAAGACCTCACAGCGCCGGCGGGAATCCTGAGCGGCAGAGCGGAGTTATAAAAGGCCCAGAGACCAGGTAAGACCTCACAGCTTCGGCGGGAATCCTGAGCGGCAGAGCGGGGCTATAAAAGTCCCAGAGACCAGGTAAGACCTCACAGCGTCGGCGGGAATCCTGAGCGGCATAGCGGGGCTATAAAAGTCCCAGAGACCAGATAATGCCTCACAGCGTCGGCGGGAATCCTGAGCGGCAGTGCGGGGCTATAAAAGTCCCAGAGACCAGATAATGCCTCACAGCGTCGGCAGGAATCCTGAGCGGCAGTGCGGGGCTTTAAAAGTCCCAGAGACCCAGGTAGGTTTACCAGTCTCCAGTGTGGGAGGAGAGAGGTAAAAAGTAATCCAAGTGTGACATCACCAGAAAGCGGGTAAGTGATTGGTTGGTAAGTATTTCTCCCTTTTTAAGCTTAAATCACTTTGGTTTATAGTTTCTAAGGTGCGATATTCACCATCTAGAATCGAGGCAGAGGATATTTAAGAATAATATCAATAAATTTAATTAATTACATAGAATGGGAGATCAGTGTGATGAAATATTCCATTCATCGCTGCCTGTGACTGTGGTTGGTTTCAGGTTTCAGTTCCCTTACCTCAGTTCCGTCTCCTCACCATTGTATTGTATATTGTAATGTATTGTGTGTAGGGCTCCGCCCATACCTGGCCCCTATGTAAGCAAGCTCAGTCTGGCCTCATATCTAGTACTGCAGACCTCCAGATGGAAGATACCTCTCTCCACTGCGTGTTACCTTCTAAGTTAATAAAAGCCTTGTTTTGTTTCGCTAACATCGAGTCTCGGAATTATTGAGGCACATCAATTTTATTAACTTATTTTTCAACACAATGGATCAACTCCTAAAACCCGAACGTTTGGATTTGGACCAGCATGCTTCGGACGCATCGACATGCTTCGGACACTGGTTTATGTGTATGGAATTCTTCCTGGACAATTCCGCAGCCATCAAAGACGCTACAGACGCTGCGAGTATGAAACTCGGAATTCTGCGGAATTGGGTAAGCCACCGGGTTTACCCCCTCATCCAAGACGCCGACACGTACCTGGCTGCCTGCGACATCTTAAAGGTGCATTACCAGCAGCCTACGAATGAGGTGTATGCTAGGCATCTGCTCGCTACTCGCGCACAGCGACCTGGGGAATCGGTGGAGGAGTTCCTAGGCACCCTGAAAATGCTTGGCAAAGACTGCAAGTGCCAAGATGAAAAAGCCGCAGTGTACACTGACGAGCTTGTTCGCGATGCCTTTATCACAGGCCTCAGCTCCACTTACATCCGGCAGAGACTGCTGGAAAAAACGGGATTGGACGTGAAACAGGCTGCGGACACCGCGCGATCCCTGGATGTGGCCGAGAGAAACTCGGACGCCTAATCTTCAGCCCGCACCGTCCACGCTGCCACGTGTGCAACAAGGGCGCCGCCATCTTGGAAGGCATCTTCCCCGCCCGGCAGCCCGACACCGTCGGGGCCCTGCTCTCCCCCCAGAAGCCCTACGACAGCCGCGACGCGTCGGGGACCCAACTGCTACTTCTGCGGGCAGCCAAAGCACACCAGAAACCTGTGCCCGGCGAAAGGCACCACCTGCTTTAAGCGCGGTAAGAAGGGGCACTTCGGGAAGGTGTGCAGAGGGAAACACGCCGGAAAACCCGCCACCACCGCGTGTGCGCCGTGGGAGCGGCCATCTTGGACGCCATCTTGCCCGACCTCGTGGGGTCCGCCATCTCATGAGCAGACAGCGTGGACGCCATCTTGTCTCGATCAGGGCCCTACAGTGGCATCGGTCACAGTGGACCAGACCAGGCCGCACCCGCTATCCAAATCAATGGTGGACATCGAGGTAAACGGGTGCCGGGTTAAATGTTTAATTGACAGTGGAAGCACGGAGAGTTTTATCCACCCTGAACTGGCACAACAACTCTCCCTAAAGGTGGTCCCTACTCAGGGTACCATCTCTATGGCTGATAAAACCCAGACATCGACCATTCTGGGTTACTGCATGGTACAATTGTCCGTTAACGGAACTGTATACGATAATTTTAAAGTATTAATCATGAAGAATCTATGTGCGAGCGTGATCTTGGGCCTGGATTTCCAGTGCAACCACCAAAGCATCACGCTCAAGTACGGTGGGTCCCAGCCGCCCCTCACAGTGTGCGGTCTGGCTACCCTGAAGGCAAAGCCGCCTTCGCTATTCGCGAACCTTACCCCTAACTGCCGGCCAATAGCGACCAAAAGCAGGAGGTACAGCTGGGAGGACAGGCGGTTTATCGCGACCGAGGTAGACAGGCTCCTGAAAGAGCGCATTATTGAACGCAGCAACAGCCCGTGGTGTGCCCAAGTGGTAGTGGTAAGGGGTAGCGAGAAGAAACGGATGGTGATCGACTATAGCCAAACGATCAACAGGTACACCCAACTAGACACCTACCCACTACCCCGCATATCAGAAATGGTGAACCAAATCGCCCAATACCGGGTGTTCTCCACCATCAACCTCAAGTCAGCGTACCACCAGCTCCCTATCAGACCAGAGGATCGCCCGTACACCACCTTCGAGGCGAACGGACGCCTCTACCAATTCCTCAGAGTCCCCTTTGGGGTGACGAATGGGGTCTCGGTCTTCCAGAGGGAGATGGACCGCATGGTCGATGACCACCACTTGCAGGCAACCTTCCCCTACCTCGACAACGTCACCATCTGCGGTCACAACCAGCAGGATCACGACTCGAACCTCGAGAGGTTCCTGAAAACCGCACAAAAACTCAACCTCACCTACAACAAGGACAATTGTGTTTTCAACACCACGCGTCTCTGCATACTAGGCAGCGTGGTGGAGAATGGGGAAATCGGACCAGACCCCGACCGATTGCGCCCCCTATGGGAGCTGCCCCTGCCCAACACTCCCAAAGCCCTGAAAAGGTGCCTGGGGTTATTTTCTTATTATTCCCAATGGGTCCCCAACTACTCCGACAAAGCCCGCCCCCTCTTGAAAGCACCCTCTTTTCCGCTCTCGGCTGAGGCCCACGCCGCCTTCAAAAGCATTAAGCAGGATATTGAGCGGGCCACGCTACAGGCAGTGGACGAGAACACTCCCTTTCAAGTGGAAAGTGATGCGTCTGACTTTGCCTTGGCGGCCACCCTCAACCAGGCGGGGCGGCCCGTAGCTTTCTTCTCGAGGTCCCTCCAAGGGCCCGAGATCAGACACTCCTCCGTAGAAAAGGAGGCCCAAGCCATCGTGGAGGCAGTGCGCCACTGGCGCCACTACCTAGCCAGCAAACGCTTCACCCTACTTACCGACCAGCGGTCGGTAGCATTTATGTTCAATAATAAACAGAGGGGGGAGATTAAAAATGATAAGATTCTTAGGTGGCGGATCGAGCTCTCCACCTTCGAGTATGACATCATTTACCGGCCAGGGGCCCTTAACGAATCCCCTGACGCCCTCTCACGAGGGATGTGTGCCAGCGCCACCGCGGATCGGCTACAGACCCTCCACAACGACCTCTGCCACCCAGGGGTCACGCGGCTGTTCCACTTCATAAAGTCCCGTAACTTACCCTACTCGATTGAGGAAGTTCGGTCTCTGACCAGGAACTGCCGCACTTGCGCTGAGTGCAAGCCTCGGTTCTACCACCCAGATAGAGCCCACTTAATCAAAGCTACACGGCCCTTTGAGCGGCTCAGCTTAGATTTCAAGGGCCCCCTCCCGTCAGTCGACCGCAATGTTTACTTCCTGAACATCGTGGACGAATACTCCCGTTTCCCATTCGCCTTCCCCTGCCCAGACATGACTAGCGCCACGGTCATTAAATGCCTCAACAGCCTGTTCTGCCTGTTCGGTATGCCGAGCTACATCCATACGGATAGGGGGGCATCCTTCATGAATGAAGAGGTACGCCAGTACATGCTGTCCAGGGGGATCGCCACGAGCCGTACCACCAGCTACAACCCCCGGGGTAACGGTCAAGTGGAGCGAGAGAACAGGACAGTATGGAAAGCAGTCACTCTAGCTCTAAGGACCAAGGGCCTCCCTATCTCCCGCTGGCAGGAAGTCCTCTCAGATGTGCTCCATTCGATACGGTCGCTATTGTGTACTGCCACTAATGCCACGCCTCATGAACGAATGTTTGTCTTTCCCCGGAAATCCACCTCAGGCGTATCCATGCCATCATGGCTCTCCACCCCAGGTCCGGTATTCGTGTGAAGGCATGTGAGGGGCCACAAGACGGATCCTCTCGTGGAGCCAGTGCACCTACTCCACGCCAACCCCCAATACGCGTATGTCTGGCACGCTGACGGAAGGGAGGACACCGTGTCCATAAAAGACGTCGCCCCAGCCGGTAACGACAACAACCATGGCAATAGCAACAACAACGATCACAGCAACTCTCACCCACCCACTACTCTTTCATCACCCCCGGAAGAACATCGACCAACGGCACCCCCACCAACTACCCCTTCAACAACCCTGGCGGCACCCCCGGCAGAGACCCAGGAGGCCACCGGGGACACCCAGCCGACACCCGCGACACCACAACAGCCACGTCGGTCGCAGAGGACTATCAAACCCCCGAGCAGACTAAATCTATAGAAGGGGTGAATATGATGAAATATTCCATTCATCGCTGCCTGTGACTGTGGTTGGTTTCAGGTTTCAGTTCCCTTACCTCAGTTCCGTCTCCTCACCATTGTATTGTATATTGTAATGTATTGTGTGTAGGGCTCCGCCCATACCTGGCCCCTATGTAAGCAAGCTCAGTCTGGCCTCATATCCAGTACTGCAGACCTCCAGATGGATATACCTCTCTCCACTGCGTGTTACCTTCTAAGTTAATAAAAGCCTTGTTTTGTTTCGCTAACATCGAGTCTCGGAATTATTGAGGCACATCAATCAGGTGATGTGTTGCTGCTGCAGTATGCGGGAGCTGGTGGACATCATTGATGCTCACGGTGATCACATTTGCAGTAAGTGTTGGCTGCTCGAGGAACTCCGGCTCCGTGTTGAAGAGCTGGAGTCCGAGCTTCAAATACTGAGACACATCAGGGAGGGGGAGAGTTACCTGGACTCTGTGTATCACGAGGTAGTCACACCAATTAGATTAATTAATTCAGATGTAGTCCGTGGCCAGGGTCAGGATGGTGTGACTAGAAGTGTAGATCTGTGTGCACGGGCAGGATAAGAGGTGAAGTGGACTTTCTCTCAGAGTATTTCTGCTTAGATGCAAAAAGCAGGAAATTGTATGGCTGAGCGCGGTGCATTGGAGAGACGAGGTGGCCGAGAGTTTTAGGCGATGGACTGCTAATCCGTTGTGCGCTACACGCGAGCGTTCGAATCCCATCCTTGTCGTTATTGGGTTGCACGTTTGGTGCTGATATATTTTCTGAGCATTTCACTGAATACTATGTAAGATGTGCTTTGAAATGCAATTTCGTCAAAACCGCCCTGGTGCTCCTGGCCTGTGCCCCATGCATTACTCATATCTTGTTAAAATTAAAAGAGACCACTGGAATTCTTCAACTTCTTGAATGAAGGTGGAGCAGAGATCGCGATTCGGAGATTGTAGAACTCTTCCTTTCTTCTGCTGAGATTGTCACCGAATGAAAGAGTAGCGGGAACAGAGGCAAATGATTAGGGAGCAGAAACATAAATTACTCCTTTAGGAGGCAATGCAATTTCAAAAATATTTATCAACCTTAATGACGAGATTTTCGGTTTTAGTTTCTTTGGTTGAGAGATAAATAACGGGCGAGAAATCCTCATTCTTTTCGGCATACTCCCATGGGATCTTAGGCCCCGGTTTAACATGTTACTAGAAAGACGGCCCCACCGACAGTGCAGCACTACCTCAGTACTGCACTGGAGTGTCAGCCTGGATTATGTGCTTAATTCACTAGAGAGGGGCTTGAGTTTGCTACCGCTGAGCCAGGGCTGACACCTAAACTCAGTTCATTTGGCTGGAATGAAATGTCGGAGATAAAGGGAAAAATGATAATGGAGTAAACTTTCAACTTGGCGACCAGGAAAAAACCGGGCATCGTAATCGGACGCGCGTTAAAGAAACAGCCCGATTCATGTTGCCATCGATTTCATAAGCATTGAAAATCAGACCTGTCTATAATGGGCGAGTCCGTGGTCAGTTGCGAATCACTCTGTGTCTGTTCGAACCGGGAGTGCTCACAGTCCCGGATCAGTCTGTGACTATTTTAAACGGCAGAGCTCTCAGTCCCGGATCATTCTGTGTCTGTTTAAACCGGGAGTGCTTGCAGTCCCCAGCCATCAGTTATCTGCAAAAAGTGTTATTAATAGGATTAGTGGGACTGAGAAATACCTAAACAGCCGGCACCCTGCAAAACAGAGCTCCGAGTGTCGGTTTAAATAAAGTACTGAACTGACAGCGGATGTCAGATGAGGATTCACTGAATCTAAACAAGGTTTAAAGAAGTGACTCTGTCAGCGGTAGGATTCCTGAGACTGTGCGTGAGCTGCACCGGGATAGGACCCGTTCAATAAAGACCCGGCTCAGACCCGGACCGGCAGCGGCTGGATTAGAGAGCGGGGATCCTGCGCTGTTGTTGAGCCGGTGTGGCTGCTGCTGCTTCCACCTCTCGCACTCCGAGAGCACCGATCTCCCTCCTATGGACCCGACTTCAATCCGTTCATTGTGTCACAAGGGGAGCCCGTCTGACTCCCTTCAAAAGCTGCATGTTCGAAATCAACGTCGCACTCACAGAAACTTCACGACTGTCAGATCCTGGATTTATAGCAGGGCAGTGTTTGAATGAAGGGAAGTAGTGTTTTTCTGAATTAAGTGCTCTTTTTCTGTTACTTTCCAGTTACACATTCAATTTTTATTCGGCAAATTTCATGTTATTTTGGAACAATATTTAGGGGATGTTGTGTGTTCATTGTTTGTGCAGTAACTCTGTCACCTAGTCTGAGAAGTGAAACACAAACCGCCCAGCCTGGGGCTCGCACCCACTCCTGGTGAGTCTTTGGGGCCGTCAGCTCAGTTGGTTAGAGGTGGTGTAAATAACGCCTCACAAAAAACACACAATGTCAGGGGAAATTATTTTAAATAACATCCATTGCACCTTTGCTCTGGGGCCGAGTAACACATCTTTCTGTTTATTTGTCTTTCTTTGGTTTGCTGATACATGTTTACCTGGCGGCCTGTTCCCGTTAATGGTCACAAGCAGTAACAGAAGGACAGAGCGTGTCGGACAGCCCCGAGTAGTGCAAAAGGCATCAGTTTAGGACAAATGCATCAAATCTAATGTTCACCCGGAACCGAGAGAGAAAAAAACAGAGAAAAAATGCAGAAGGAGATCGAGAAATAAAAGCTAAATACCGAGGATATAAATATTTCCCACTCTTGATGTCTCTCAACCAACATAACAAAAACAGATGATCTGGTCATTATCACATTGCTGTTTCTGGGAGCTTGCTGTGCGCAAATTGGCTGCTGCATTTCCTAGATTACAACAGTGACTCCACTTCAAAAGTACTTCATTGGCAGTAAAATCGCTTTGAGACGTCCGGTGGTGGTGAAAGGCGCTATATAAATGCAAGTCTTTCTTTCCCTATTCAAACCCAACCCTTCAGTGCCGGATAAAGAATTTCAGAATAAATCGTTCCATTCGAGAATCGGACCAAAGAGACAGAAAATAATATAAAACTGCCGAAACCCAGGATTGAATCTTTAGATCTTCAGTCTAACGCTCTCCCAACTGAGCTATTTCGGCCTCACAGCAAATTGCGCTTTGTGTCAGTCATTTGGAAGAGAATATCACCCCGGATGGAATTGCCCCAAACCTGCATCCCCAGCAGAAAATGGTAAAGAAATAAATAATGACTGAGACGGCAGGGAAAGTAATTCAGAAAAGTAAAATCCTGACATTCAAACCGAATCTGGTGAAGTGAGGCTAATGTTGTTGACTTGAAATATTTGGTGATCTGCTTGATATTGTTGAACATTGTATAAGAAAGCGGGATCTGATGGACAGGAGTGGTCTGAAAGAATGGCTGATCGGCTGTGGGTGGCAGCAAAATGTTACGGCTTCGTTTCCAGCGGCTCGTTGGTCTCGGGGTCTGATTCACGCTCGGGGGGTTTCATTGATTGATATGAAAGAGGTTCCCAGGTTCAGATGATGTCTTTGTACCGTTCCAGAAGGTCGGATTGTCTTTTCTCCAGAGAATATTTGATCTCCAGAGGACAGAAGGCACAGGGTTTGTCGAAACAACACACGTGGAGTAAAGAAAATATTTCCAGGAGGTGCGCAGATTGAAGCTGACATGTTAATTAATCACAATTCAAGCGGCCTCATTGGCGATTCCCATTCCGTGAAGGGCATCAATGAACGAGTTGTGGTTTTGCTGCACAAGTTCATCACCGCAACCTGACTGAACAGCGACTCTGTTGAAACTAGAACCCACAATCTTTTGAATAATCTTTCCACCATTTAACTAGCAGTCCAATGCGCTATTCATTGCCCCACAGAGACGATTACACTGGAAGATTCTGAGTCCGTAAGTTTGTGTTTCTTTATGGGTGAACGCGAGACTTGAAGATATGTTTCGATGATTTTCCTGTAAATCATTTCCACCTCTGGCTTTTCCCGAGGTTTGTACAAACAAATGAATGAGAGGATCAGACACATCTCTCCGAGAAGCTGCGGTATAATTTTAGGGTTTGAGGTGATTTTGAAGACTGGTTGAGAGGCTATGAGCGTTCCAGAAGGTAGCAGAAAAATGACAGAGAGTAGCCGGCGAGAAGGAAGCGCATGGACTGGGGCAGGAACCCGAGACCTCACGCATTTTATCAGTTAAAAGGAAAAGCGAGAATCAGATGCCGAGACCCAGGAGCCGCTGGTAACTGCGCCGCGCAAATAATAGAGCTGAAACAAAGACAATCACAGTTTGTGAAGATTGAAGCATCAGTCCTGAATAAAAGAACAGCCAATCCGCTAATGGATAAGAATTTGATTGATGGTGTTCTCAGGTTCGATTCTTGTCGCGGTCGCTCTACACACTTCGAATAAAATGTCCAACAGAGAGAAGAATAGAGGTGATTTAGCGGGAAATTATATTCATGCCAAACCTCGTCCTGCCTCATTACTCGCAATGACGCTTTTCATTCCAAAAAAGGCTCTTTTAATAGTATTTATATTTCCATTGCTGTTGTGCGCCCTTGCAAACTACCGCCCCCTCTCCAACGTCCCTTTCCTCTTCAACAACCTGTCGGCTTCCAATTCCGTGTCCATCTATACCGGAACTCCCTCTTTTAAACATCCAATCACGTGTCTGCCCTACCACAGTAACGAAATGGATCTTATCAAAGTTACAAGCGACATCCTATGCGACTGTGTCAAAGGGTAAACTATCCCTGTTCACCCTTCCCAAACTGTCTGCAGCATTTGACACGGATCACCACACCATGCTTCTCCAACGCCTCCACACCGCCCACCAGCTGGGCGGGACTGCACTCGCCTGGTTCCATTCTTATCTATCCAGTCGTAGCCAGCGAATCACCTGCAATGGCTTCAATTGCCGCTCCCGCACCATTATCTCTGGTGAGCCCAAGGATCTATGCTTGACCCCCTCCTATTGCTGCGAATCGATGACCACTGCCCGAGCCGGCAGATTGTGCCAGGGCTCCACTATTCTCTGAGAAAAGAACCACCTCCTGACACCGAACCTAGAAGTGGCCTTACATAACTTAAAATTGTCACCCCAGGTCCTCCCTGGCCTATTTAACTCGAACAGAATATCAACCCGAAAAAAATATATTAACTTTACCATCTTACAAACCTCCAACAGACCAAACCTAAATCTATGTGTCTCTATAGAGTCTCAACTCATTTAGCCTATCTTGATAACTAAGATGCTGTACACTGGGAATAAGTCTAGTGGCCCTCCTCTGCACCCTTTACAAAGCAGGTTGGCCTTTATCTCAAGGGGGCTGAAATATAAAAGTGGATGAAGATATTCTCCAGTTTATAAAGTTCTAGTTTGACCACCTCTGGCGTATTGTGTTCTGTTCTGGGCACCGCATGCAGCAAGGATATATTGGCCTTGGATTGGTGCAGCGCAGATTTAGCAGATTAACACCGAGGTTTACAGCGTTAAATTATGAGGGTTGATTGTACTAATTTGGCTTCTGTTTGCTTGAGCTTGAAAGATTGAGGGGTGATTTGACTGTGGTATTCAAAATGTTAATAGCTTTAATAGGGTAGATAGAGATAAACTATTTATACTGCTTGGGGATCATGTAAAAGGGGAGAAAACTTAAAATTAGAGCCGCTCCATTCAAAAGTCAAATCCAAAAACATCTTTTCACACAAAGGTTTATAGAAATCTGGAACTTTCTCCCCGATAAGTCCGAGATTGCTTTCAAGCGTGAGATCAACACATTGTTAATAGGTAAGGGGATCACGTTCTATGGAGGAAAGGCCGAAAAATGTAGGTGAGGTGCAGATCAGTCATGATCTAATTGAATGTCCCAGTAGGCAGAGGCCTGAATGGACTGCTCCCGTTCTTAAGTTCCTGTATTCTGTTCCCTTCCTTCTCATTTAACTTTACCCTACATTAGCTGTCAGCAGACTGGCTCAAGAAACAGTCCTGTTACTCCTTCTATTCCTGGAGCTCCGCTCGTGGCGAGCAACTGCATCCATTTGAGTTGTTGACAGCTGGAAGCAGAGATCGAAGTTGTACCAGGTTCGAACATACACAGCCATACTGCGCAGCAGCCAACAGAGGGAGCAATTGTTGCAATACTGCGCAGAGAGTTAAGTATAAGGCTTTATGGCAGCATCCTCGTTCCAAGCACTGGCATCTGCTGGACTACATCATCGTCTGAGCGAGGGATCACAAGAACTCCCGCATCACCCACGCCATGACAGGAACTGACGACTGCTTGACAGACCACCGCCTGATCCATTCCGTCATCTCCATTAACATAGCCCCAAAACAGCGGCGGCAACAGAAACAATGCCGCAGGAAAATCAATGCTGGAGCACTCAAAGACCACACTAAGAAAGCCATATTCAGCCTGAGCCTCACAACAAAGCCGACGACTCCCAGTGATGCAGAGACACAGAGTCTCCACAGCACCTCGTCTCTACTCAAGACCTTCATAATCAACACCTGTGAAGAGACGTTCGGTCACTCGACTAGGAAACACCAAGATTGGTTCGACGAGAGAGATCAGCAGATCCAGGCCCTAATAAGCTGCAAGCACAAGGCATTCCTGATCTGGAAACAGCAACAGAACTCGAGAGCAAGAAAGCAGCTCTACAGACGGTAGGCCGAGGTTCATCAAAAAACTCGCGACCTAAAGACCAGATGGTGGGTGGAGAAAGCGCAGGAGATCCAGCAGCTAGCCGACAACCACGACATGTGTGATACTTTAACGCAGTCAAGACCACCTATGGCCCAAGCACCCAAGGCCCTACCCCAGTGAGTGCTAAGAACGGAAAGGTACTCATCAATGTCAGGGAGGCAGTCAGTGTCTGCTGGAAGGAGCACTTCGTAGATCTCCTTAACCAAGGCTCTGTCTTCAACGCGAGTGTCCTCAACTCCATCCTGCAGCATGCTATCCGCCAGCACTTCAGCACAACCCCAGCCCGGCAAGAGCTTGAAAAGGCCATCCAACAGCTGAAGAACAAGAAGGCGTCAGGAGCAGATGGAATCCCAGCCGAGGTGCTAAAACAAGGCGGAGAAGCACTACTGTCAGGAATTCATGAACTAATTTCTCATATCTGGAAGGTGAAGAGCATGCCAGGGGATCTCAGAGACACCGTAATTGTGACCATCTTCAAGAAAGGTGACAAGTCCAATTGCAATAATTACAGAGGAGTTTCCCTGCTGTCTGCCACAGGGAAACTCATCGCAAGAATGCTCCTCAATCACCTTCTCCCAGTGACTGAAGAGCTCCTCCCAGAGGCGCAATGCGGATTCCGCTCACTAAGGGCACAATAGACATGATGTTCGCCACACGTCAATTACAAGAGACATGTAGGGAACAGCACCAACTGTTGTACATGGCCTTCTTTGACCTCACAAAGGCCTTCGACACTGTCAAGCATGAGGGATTATGGAGTGTCCTCCTCAAATTCGGCTGCCCTTCAATGTTTGTCACCATCCTCTGCCTGCTTCATGACGACATGCAAGCCGTGATCCTGACTAGCAGTTCCACCACAGATCCAATTCATGTATGGACCGGGTCAACCAAGGCTGTGTCATCGCACCAATGCTCTTCTCGATCTTCCTTGCTGCAATGCTCCACCCGCTGGAGTGGAGCTAATTTACAGAACAAATGGGAAACTGTTCAACCTCCGTCGCCTCCATCCAGATCCAATGCCGTCCCATCCTCTGTTGTGGAATTATATTATGCAGACGACGCTTGCGTCTATGCACACTCGGAGGTCGAACTCCAAACCATCATCAACACCTTCACCGAAGTGTACGAGAGCATGGGCCTTACACTAAACATGCATAAGACAAAGGTCCTCTACCAAACTGCCGCCGTCACAACGTGGTGCAATACTGGGCAGCGACCAGAGGAGGGAGCAGCACTACCAGACACACGCCGATCCTGTAGAACAAACATACACGGAGGGAGGGATTTTATCCGGTTTGAGTTGACAGCGACACCATGGACATTTCAGCCTAGAACGGATGCATCTGTGACATGGTACTACAACAGATATACGAGTAAGTAACTCATGCTGAATACTAGTTTAAATTACACCATGGGAGAAAGAACAAGGCGGAACATGCTCAGAAGTAAAAGTGAACTCTTTAGGCCTGATAGCAGGAGAGTGATCAACATTTAGAATGGACTCCAGGAGGAACGATGGGAGTGAAAGCCCTGGAATGATTCAGGAAACAACTGGCTTAAGCAATGGGGTGAAGACTACGGTTGTTCTGGAGGGCTGAATTAGAATGTGCTGAATGTCCTTCCTCATAGGTAAGGATCTTGTGATCAGTGCGGGTAGGTGTGAAAAATGTGTCCTCCACAGTCTCAATCATTATTTACCTTAATGACTGTCTGCTAACTGAATAAGACTGGGACATCAATCATCCTGGGCAATAACAACAGAAAATGCTGGAAATACTCCGCAGGCCAGGCAGCATCAGTGGAGAGAGAAACAGAGTTAACGATTCAGGTCTGGGACCCTTCATCAGAACTGGAAAAAGCTGGATATGTAATAGATAATAAGCAGGTGCAGAGACAGGGGGGCGGTTAGGAGGGGAGGAAGGAATTGAAAGAACACCCTGTACTTTAGTAAGGCACGAAAGATAAAATGTTGCAAATGGAATGGCAAAAACCATACTGCATGAAAAATGGGGGCGAGGATAATTATCTGAAATTGTTGAACTCTATGCTGAGTCCGGCGGGCTGCAAAGTGCCCAATCGAAAGATGAGGTGCTGTTCCTCGAGCTTACGTTGAGCTTCATTGGAACAATGCAATAGGCCGAGGACAGAGAGATCAGAGTGGGAGTGAAGCGGTGAATTAAAGTGACAGGCGACCGGAGGCTCAGGGTCATTCTTACGGACTGAACGGAGGTGTTCTGCAAAGCGGTCGCCCAATCTGCGTTTGGTCTCCCCAATGTAGAGGAGACCGCATTGTGAGCAGCGAATACAGTATATTAAATTGCAAGAAGTACAAGTATTTATCCCTCAATTAGCATAACAACAAAATGATTGTCTGGTTATCATCACATTGCTGTATGTGGGAGCTTTCGGTGTGTAAATTGGCTGCCGCGTTTCCAACATTACCAAAGTGATGCACAGAAGTACTTCATTTGCTGTAAAGTGCTTTGGGATGTCCGGTGGTCGTGAAAAGCTCTATATAAATGCAAATATTTCTTTAAATTGCTTCAGTTAGATAAAAGTCCAGAGCAGGTTGCAGATCGAATTCAAATTCCAGCAAAACTCACTAACAGAAAGTGTAGATTGTGCAGGTGCCTTTAGTCCGGAATATTTGCAGTGACCCTCTTCCCAAAGCGCATGAGATGCACGCAGATTGATTAAGCTACTTCTCTTCCATCATTCCAGAAGTTTCAACGGCGGTTCAAGGTCAAAAGTATACAGCAGAATAAGGGCCGGTCAAGTATTTGAACCCGGGACCTCTCGCATATTTCAACCAATAAAACTGAAGCGAGAAACATACCCCTAAACCAACGAGCCCGCTGGTACAACCAGCACTAATCAAGAGGTATCCATAATCACACCAAGCGCTGGCCATTCTTTATAACCAGATTACCAGCGGCCGAGACAGCTCTGGCTTCTAAAGCGCAGCACTGCTCAACTCAGACAGTTAATGAGCTGTTAGGACGGTAATGTATCGAGGCAGCAGGTGCCCATTCCGAGTGCAGCAGCAGAGTTTCTGCATTAGTTTGGCGCGAGGCCTCAGATTTGGACAATGTATCAGCAAAGGCAGTGAGAAGACATGGAGGCAGCGAGTGACGCAACAACCGCCCTGGAAGTGACCCTTGGATTCTGCAGCTGTGCCCAGTTCTGATTGGATAGGGGGTTTACTGTCAGTCCTAGTCCCCCACCCCTCTCCCAGCCATCGTGTTTATTGACACATTCGCACATTCAGTGCCTTGACCGGGCAGATTCAATCCTGTCTCACCCGGACTCAGCTCCTATTGCCGCTGATTACCAATTCTCCCTGTCTGTAAAGTTAAACCTCACAAACTCTCTCACAAAGTGACGAAGAGGCTGTGACCGCAGACCAAATCTCAGCACAATTCGGGAGTGTGTCTGTTTATAAATATTCAGTCAGCTCCTGTGTAGACCCAGACAGCTCCCACAAAGGCTAAAGGAGCTTTATCAGACCCAGAGAAGGCCGACCCAATCCAAAGACAGAGTCAGGCCCTACACAGACCCATACAGCTCCTGCACAGATCAAGACAGCGCTTACACAGACCCGGACAGTTGTTGCACAGATTCAGACAACTGCTAGACTGACCCAAACAGCTACTGCAACAGCGATGTCTGTTCTTACACGAACCAGACACTACTACTTGAACCCAGACATTCCTATGCAGACCCAGATAACATCTACAATGTCCCAGATTGCTCCTTCACAGACCAAACAGCTCCTACACAGAACCAGACAGCTCCAACACAGTCCCAGACTGCTCCAACACAGACCCATACAACTCCTGCACAGACCCAGGAAGCTCCTGCTCAGACACAGAGAGTTGCTACAAAAAATCTGGCAGCTCCTACACAGGACCAGACAGCAGTTGAGATCATATTATTCAGCACAGAGCAGAGACGAAGCTTGGGCCTTATCTGTTCTTAGTGGCTCAGTACTACACCAAGAAAGATGAGCTAACACACCACAAGAAGCAGAACGATCCTGGGCCCACCCTGCTCCGTGTGGGGCACAGTACCACACCGGGAGATATCTGCTAAAAACCACAAGCCACAGAATGATCCTGGGCCCATCCTGCACTGTATAGGGCTCAGTACCACACCATGTGATATGTACTAACACACCACAAGCCGCAGAATGATTCTGAGCCCTCCAGGTCTGTGTGGGGCTCAGTACCACACTGTGTGATATCTGCTCACTCAGCATAGGCCGGGTATGAAGCCTGGTCCTTTCCTGCTTTGTATGTTTCAGTAGCACACCTCGTGAGATGATCTAACATGCCACAGACCGGGAAATGAAGCCTGTGCCTATCCTGCTCTGTCTGGCTCAGTACCACACCATCAGCTAATGCAGCACAGGCCAGCGTTGGAAAATCGGCCCTTCCTACTCTCTTTCTGAGTGAGATAATCGATCTCAGCGCAGGGCGGGAATGAAGCCTGGGAATTTTCTGTTCAGTAGGGATCAGTACCACACCGGGTGAGTTCAGCCAGATCAGCACAGACCGAGGATGGATACTGGGCCCATCCTGGTTATTGTCTGGAGCAGTCCCATACCGAGGGAGATGAACAAACATAGCAAAGTAGCTTACCAATCTCGCAGACCAGTGGCGGCATTCCAGAGCCATGTCACAATTCAAAAAGTGACGCGGGCAAAAGGAAGCAGCTGATTAGGTGAGTACGGCCAGGTGAGTATTTATACTACTCTATAGTTTGACAGATAAGCTTAATAGTTTATAAAGTTTAGAAGGTCCTAAATTTTGTAGTTATATTTTCTATGGTCTCTGGTGTGTAGCAGGAGTGCTAGTAAACAAGAGCCTTGAGTATATAATTTAATTGTAGTGTAATTAGTGGTATTGATTTGATTTCATTACATTTAAATTAATTAAAGTGTAAGTCATGGCAGCACAGCTCGGCCCCGTGGCTAGCTCCTCCTGCAATATGTGGGAAATCAGGGACACTTCCTGGGTCCCTGATGACCATGTGTGTGGGAATGAATCCAGCTGCAGCTACTGGCAGACCGCATTGCGGCGATGTAGCTGTGAATGGTTACATACTGGAGCATTCGCAATGATGGGGACATCGTAGATAGCACTTTTAACGAGTTGGTCACAGCGCAGGTAAAGGCAGAATAGGCAGGAAGGGACTGGGTGACGACCAGGCAGAGTAGTAGGTGCAGGCAGGTAGTGCACGGGTCCCCTGTGGCCATCCCCTCTCAAACAGATATACCACTTTGGACACTGTTGAGGGAGATGGCTTATCGGGGGAAGGCAGCAGCAGCCAACTTCCTGGCACCATGGGTGGTACTGCTGCACAGGACGGGAGGAAAAAGAGCGGGAGAGCTACAGTGACAGGGGATTCTATTGTAAGGGGAATAAATAGGCATTTCTGCGGCCGCAAACGAGTCTCCAGAATGGTATGTTGCCTCACTGGTGCAAGGGTCAAGAATGTCTCGGGTGGCTGCAGGGCATTCTGGAGAGGGAGGATGAACAGCCAGTTGTTGTGATGCAAGTAGGTGCCAACGATATAGGTAAAAAAGCGGGATGATGCCCTAAAAGCTGAATATAGGGAGTTAGGAGGTAAATTCATATATAGGACCTGAAAGATAGTAATCTCAGGATGGCTACCAGTGCCACGTGCTAGTCAGAGTAGAAGTAGAAGGATATTTCAGATGAATAGGTAGCTAGAGGAATGGTGTAAGTGGGAGGGATTAAAATTCCTGGGACATTGGAACCAGTTCTGGGGGAGCTGGACCAGTACAAACTGGAAGGTTTGCACCTCGGCGGGACCGGGACCGATGTCTTAGGAGGAGTGCTTGCTAGTGATTTTGGGGAGGGTTTAAACTAAAATAGCCCGGGGTTGGGAACCTGTGCAGGGAGACAGAGGAAAGGGAAGCAAGGATAGAAACAAAGGATAGGAAGAAGAAAAGCAAAAGTGGAAGGCAGAGAAATCAAGGCTGTAAATCGAACAGGGCTACAGTACCTAATAATTCTAAAAGGTGTAAGTGTGTTAAAAAAACAAGCCTGAAGCCCTTGTATCTTAATGCGAGGAGCACGTAAAAAGGTGGATGAATTAGCTGTGCAAATAGATGGAAATGGATATGCTATAATTGGGATTACGGAGACATGGCTCCAGGGTGACCAAGGCTGAGAATTCAACATCCAGGGGTATTCAATATTCAGGAAGTACAGGCAAAAAGGAAAAGGAGGTGGGGTAGCATTGATGGTTAAAGAGGACTTTAACACAATAGTAAGGAAGGATATTAGCTCTGATGATGTGGAAGCTCTATGGGTAGAGCTGAGAAATACCAAGGGGCAGAAAACGTTGCTGGGAGTTGTACGCAGACCCCCAAACAGTAAAGCTGAGGGAGGGGATGGCACTAAACAGGAAATTAGAGACACATGCAATAAGGGCACAGCACTTATCATAGGTGACTTTAATCTACATATAGATTGGGCTAACCAAATTAGTAACAATACTGTGGAGGAGGAATTCCTTAAATGTATACTGCATAGTTTCCTGGACCAATCGGTCGAGGAACCAACTAGAGATCAGGCCATCTTAGACTGGGTATTATGTAAGGAGTAACGATTAATTAGCAATCTTGTTGTGTGTGGCCCCTTGCGGAGGAGCGATCATAACATGATAGAATTCTTCATTAAAATTGAGAGTGAAGTCGTTGACTCAGAGACTAGGGTCCTGAATTTAAATAACGGAAACTACGATGGTATGATGCACGAGTTGCTTAGGATGGATTGGGGAACGTTACTGAAAGGGTTGACGGTGGTTAGGCAATGGCAAATATTTATAGATTGCACAGAAGAACAACAGAATTTTTTCATCCCTGTTTGGCATAACAATAAAACAAATAAGGTGACTCAACCGTGGTTAACAAGGGAAATTATGGATAGCATAAGATCCATGGAGAGGACAAGTAAGGTGGCCAGAAAAAGCAACAAACCTGAGGATTAGGCACTGTTTAACATTCAGGAAATGAGGACAAAGGGATTAATTAAGAGGGGGAAAGTAGAATATGAGAGTAAGCTTTCAGGGAACATAAAAATTGATAGTAAAGCTTCTATAGATATATGAAGAGAAAAAGATTGGTGAAGTCAAGAGTAGGTCCCTTGCAGTCAGAATGAGGGGATTTTATAATGGGGAGCAAAGAAATGGCTGACCAATTAAACACATACTTTGGTTCTGTCTTCACAAAGGAGGACACAAAAAACCTCCCAGAGATGTCGGGGAACGTAGGGTCTAATGAGAGGGAGGAATTGGAATGAAATCAGTATTTGTAGGGAATTGGACATTGACGGGATTGAAGGCCGATAAATCCCCAGCGCCCGATAATCTACATCCTAGGGTACTTAAGGAAGCAGCCCTAGAAATAGCAGATGCATTGTTGGTCATCTTCCAAAATTCTTTAGATTTGGAACAGTTCCCATGGACTGGAGGGTAACTAATGTAACCCCACTATTTAAAAAAGTTGGTAGAGAGAAAAAGGTGAATTATAGACTGGTAAGCCTGAAATCGGTAGTGGGGAAAATGCTAGAGTCCATTATAAAAGATGTAATAGCAGTGCACTTGGAAAATTGTGACAGGATCAGACAAAGTCAACATGGATTTACGAAAGGTAAATCATGCTTGACTAATCTACTGGAATTTTTGGAGGATGTAACTGTTAGAATAGATAAGGGAGAACCAGTGGATGTGGTGTATTTGGAGTTGCAGAAGGCTTTCGTTAAGGTCCCGCATAAGAGATTAGCGTGCAAAGTTAAAGCAATGGGATTGGGGGTAAGGTACTGATTTGGAGAGAGAATTGGTTGGCAGACAGTAAGCCAAGTGTTGGAATAAACGGGTCTTTTTCCGATTGCCAGGAAGTGACTAGTAGGGTAGCGCAGGGATCTGTGCTAGGACCCCAGCTATTCACAATATATATTAATGATTAGTCGAGGGAACTAGATGTAATATCTTCAAGTTTGCAGACGGCACAAAGCTGGCTGGGCGTGCGGAGGATGCAGAGAAACGCTAGTATGATTTGGATAGGTTTGGTGAGTGGGCAGATGCATGGCAGATGCCGTATACTGTGGATAAGTGCGAGGTTATCCACTTTGGTGGCAAAAACAGTAAGACAGATATTACCTGAACGGCAACATTTGGGAAAAGGGGAAGTGCAACGAGTCCTGGGTGTCCTTGTGCACCAGTCGCTGAAGGTAAGCATGCAGATACAGCAGGTGGTTAAGAAGGGAAATGGTATGTTAGCCTTCATAGCGAGAGGATTCGAGTACAGGAGCAAGGATGTCTTGATGCAGTTCTACAGGGCCTTGGTGAGACCACAGATTGAGTATTGTGTGCAGTTTTGGTCGCCTTATCTGAACTGTTTCAGACTGAGCTGAGGACGCATTTCTTCACCCAGAGACTAGTGAACCTGTTGAATTCTCCACCACAGAAGGCAATTGAGGCCAATTCATTAAATATATTCAAGAATGAGTTCGATATATATCTTAAGGCTAAAGGGATCAAGGGATATGAGGAGAAAGCAGGGACATGGTACTGAATTTGGATGATCAGCCATGATCTCATTAAATGATCTCATTAACAGGCTCGAGGGCTCGAATGGCCTACTCCTGCTCCTAACTTCTATGTTAAAGCTCTGCGATGGCGCCTGGGCCATTCATGCTCGTGGGGTTCAGTTGACACAAAGGCGGAGTTCGAGGCCCACGTTGGGCTTTTTGTGGTTTAAAATTTTAGGATGCTTTTCAAGGTGATCCGCAGCTCTGAGTTCCTCGGCAGAGAGTTCCAGGAGTGTTTGACCTAAATGAGGTTTAGCAGCAGCCTCAGAAAATCTCTCCCGGATCCGTGACTCTATCTCCCTCCAACATCTTGTTGTTACAGATTATTTTACTCGTTCCTGGGATGTCGGCATCACTGGCAAGGCCAGCATTTATTGGCCAGCTCTAGTTGCTCTCGAGAAGGTGGTGGTGAGGCGCATTCTTGAACCGCTGCAGTCCGTGTGGTGAAGGTACTCCCACATTGCTGTTAGCGAAGGAGTTCCAGGATTCTGACCCAGCGACGCTGAAGGTAGGGCGATATATTTTCCAGTCAGGATGGTTAGCGAATTGGAGGAGAAATTGAATGTGGCCAATCTGCCTGCTGCCCTTGTCCTTCTAGGTGGAAGAGGTCGAGGTTTGGGAGGTGCTGCCGAAGAAGCCATGGCAATTTGCTGCAGTGCATCTTGTAGATGGTACACACTGCAGTCACGGTGCGCCGGTGGTGGAGGGAGTGAATGGGTAAGGTGGTGGAGGGGGTGCCAATTAAACGGGCTGCTTTGTCCTCGACGGTTTCGAGATTCTTGAGTATTGTTGGAGCTGCACTCATCCAGTAGATTATTCCATCACACTCCTCACTTATGCTTTGTAGATAGTGGTATAATTAAGTTTAGTGTTTAATTAATTAATCAGGTCTAAGGCAATGAAATAGAAATTAACTAAATAAAGGATACCAACATTAAAAGATACCGAATTTTCATTAAATTAAAATCTGACATTTATAAATAATAAATAAGAGTTAAGTAAATAATGAAATGAATCAGGTAATAAACAAATAAACTAGGAACAGAGCAGAGTAAAATCTCGGGAAGCAGAGCAGTTAAAAAAGGAGCCGCAAATTTTAACTTAATTTTCATTAAATAATAACATTATTAGAACAAGGTTATATAGGGATGGCAG
Organism: Somniosus microcephalus; assembly: GCF_052327205.1. Taxonomy (NCBI): domain Eukaryota; kingdom Metazoa; phylum Chordata; class Chondrichthyes; order Squaliformes; family Somniosidae; genus Somniosus; species Somniosus microcephalus. Next base: position 58,586,719 of record NW_028225179.1, read on the forward strand.
TACAGTGGGTGGCCCCAAATGCAGCACGTGCGAGATGGTGGAGAGCTTCGCGATCGCGGACAACCACAACTTCAGTAAGTGTCTGAAACTCGAGCAACTTCAGCTCAGCTTTGTTGAGCTGGAGTCCGAGCTGCAGACATTGCGGTGCATCAATGACGGGGAGAGATACTTGGAAAAGTTGATCCAGGAGGCAGTCACATCCCTTAGGTTAGGTAGTGGTGCAGGTCTGGTTAGTGGTCATGGACGGGAGTGTCTGACTGCGACTCAGGCAGGTAAGGGGACCCAGGTGCAGTGCTGGAGGAGCCTCAGCCTTTTCCCTTAGCCAGCAGGTACGAGGTTCTTGCTGCCCATATGTAAATTCTGCAGGTTGGATGAGCAAACGAACCATGGCACCGTGGTACAGGAGGCCATTTCAATGGGGGAATGAAAAGGACTGTTGCAGTGGTAGGGGACAGTATAGCCAGGGGATAGGTACATTTCCCTCCAGTCGCAACGGGTGATAAGATGGTTGTGTTGCCTGTCCGGTGTCAGGGTTAAAGACATCACCTTGCGGCTGGAGAGGAACTTGGAGTGGGAGGGGAGGATCCAGTTGACGTGGTCCACGTAGGAACCAACGACACAGGTAGAATGATGTATGAGGTTCTGCTGAGGGAGTTTGAATAGCTAGGATTCAAATTAAAAAGCAGAACATCAAAGTTCATAATCTCTGAATTGTTACCTGTGCCACGTGCAAATTAGCATAGGGACACTCAGATTAGAGGTTTAAAGGCAGAAAGAATGGTGTGGGGCGCAACAGTTTCGCTTCATGGGGCACTGACTCCAGTCCTGGGGAAAGAGGGTGCTGTTCTGTTGGGACGGGCTCAACATAAACCGGCCTGGGAGCAGTGTCCTGGCGAACCAAATAACTAAGGCGGTAGACAGGGTTTAAACTAATGAAGTGGGCGGGAGTGTTCAGGAAAGGGTAAATATTTCAATAGAATAAGAGAAATACCAAGACTGTAGAGCAGAGTAGCGATTTGGGTAAAAATAAGCAGTGGGCCAGGAAGGGACAGAGATTTAATAATGGTAATAGGGCATTAGAGCCTAAGGTGGCATCAGGGGAAAAACAGAACAAAGTTAAAGATAACGGCAATATAACTGAATGATCAAAGCATTTGCAACAAAATAAATGAACTAATAGCCCAGATAGAAATAAATGGATTTGATCTAATCACCATTACGGAGACCATCAAGATCCTGAGGATCATCGTTGAGCAGAACGAGCCCTTAATTCTGAAAAATATGTGTTGCACCAACTTTGAACAGCCCGTCCTTTAAACACTACGCTGATATAAACCCGGGAACCTGACGCTGTGAAAACTCCGTGACCCAGACTTGAGTCGCACGCACAGCCTTCTGATCTGGAGTCACCACGAGGTCCACCATCAGGAGCTGAAGCCTGATCTATGAGCGGGAGGTCAATGCGGACCGTCGCCCGGGCTCTCGGAGTGCGAGAAGCGAAAGCAGCAGCAGCCAAACCGCCTCAACAACAGCGCAGGATCCCCACTCTCTAATCCAGCCGCTGCGGGTCCCGGCCTGAGCCGTGTCTGGGAAGCGCCTGCCAGTCTTTCTTTATTGAACGGCTCCGATTTGGGTGCAGCTCCCACACAGGCTCAGGAATCCAATCCCTTCACTTCTTTAAACGTAGTTTAGATTAAGTAAATTGGAATACAATTCTTCCCTATATCTGATCTCCGCTCTGTCAGTTCAGTAAATTTTAACTGATACTTGGAGCTCTGTTTTACAGTGTGCCGGCTATTTTAGTATTTCTCAGTCCCACTACATCCATTAACTAGACTTTTTGCTGCTAACTGCTGCGGGATACAAAGTGCCCGGGAATTTGGGAATTTCGCCTGGAGCCTGGGGAACGGACTCGGATTCGGCTGAACCCCAAAAATCCACAAAGTTATTGTCACTGCTGCTGTAGAGGATTAAAGGAAGGGACCGAACCAGACGTGGTTTTAAATTATTACTGACATATCAGGGTAAGAGGGAACGGATACAGTCTGCTTCTCTGCAGGGCTGACTCACAGCCAGCTCCACTGTCTGTCTGGCTCTTTGTCTCCCGCTCTCTCCGTCTGATTGAGTGTCTGTCTTAATCTCCAGCTCTTCCTTTGCTGAGTGTAGACCTCCCAACCCGCCTGACTGACTAACTATTGTGAATCAGTGTCTGCCTATTTTTGGGCCTGAATGGCCACATTTCTGATTTGCTGCCATCGCTCTGTGTTACGGGGCTGTCGCTGTCTCTCAGGATGTCAATACACCCACACTCTGCACACACCGCCTTTGAGGACCGGACACAGTCTTGGTCAATCTGTCCTCGCAACTCCCTCGGCAGTTGATTGATTGTGAAATGAAGACATTTTCCCTGTGTGACTTGTGTAGTTTTGATCAGTGATATGTTCGTGAAAGAGAATGGAGGAGAAAGATTGAGAGCTTTCAGTGATGGTGTTCAATGGAGAAGTAACACAATCTCTGTCAGTGCAGAGAGAGGTGACTCAGAGATTCACCTTTTCCCTGAACACGTCCTCTGACTTACAGTGGATTACCCGAGTAGAGGTTTCCGTAGTGCAGTGGTTATCACAGTCGCGTCACCACGTGAAATGGTCCCTGGTTCGATCCCGTGCGGGAGCATTGTTTGGAACTTGCTCCAGATAAACTTTCAAGGGCGAATTTTTCTAGTAAAAAGGGGGCAACAATTATCGGCTCTGATTTCATTTCATTATATTTATTAACTAGAGTCTGAAAATCCAGCCTGTGAAATGAGAACGAATGAAAATTCATCACGGGCAAAGCAGAAAAACTGATTCTCCTCTCTCTCTCTATCTAAGGCAATCCCTCGGAACCGAGGATGACTTAGTTCCACATTAAAAATGAGTTCTCAGGTGACTGATGAGACCAATGCGGGAACTACAGTCTCTGTCACAGGTGGGGCAAACGGTGGTTGAAGGGCCGGGTGGGTGGTGTGCTTGGGTTGATGTGCGCTTCTTCCGCTCTTTGTGCTTGGCTTCAGCTTGCTCCCGGCGAAGAGACTGGAGCTGTTCGGCGCCTTCCCGGATGCTTCTCCTCCACTTTGTGCGGTCTTGGGTCAGGGACTCCCAGGTGTTGGTGGGGATGTTGCACTTTTTGAAGGAGCCTTTGAGGGTGTCCATGAAGCTTTTCCTCTGCTCACCTTGGGCTCTCTTGCTGTGTCGGAGTTCCAAGTAGAGCGCTTGTTTTGGGTGTCTCATATACGAAGGAGGTCCGCATCACCTGTGCCATGACAGGAGCTGATGACTGCTGGACAGGCCAACGCCTAATCTGCTCTGTCATTTCCATCAATGTAGCCCCAAAACAGCGGCGGCAACAGAAACAATGCCGCAGGAAAATTAACACTGGAGCACTCAAAGATCCCGCTAAGAAAGAAAAACTGATTAACATTTCACTGTCGCTCGGTTGCCATGTATTTCCATCAGTATGAAACAGAAAGTTATCAGTTGTCAATGGCGATTACAACAATTATTCATCTTTCACAGAGTTTCATTAGCTTCATATAATTTAATTAGGTTAAATTTACTTTATTTCCCCGTCGGGACATCGAACCTTCGCCAAGGAATCCGAACCACAAGATGCCGGGTCATGGGTCGAGTAAAGGACTAGCACAGATGATGCCGAGAAATAGCAGAAACAGAAATTGCTGGGAACAGTCTGCCGGTCAGATGATATTTAAGGAAGCAACTTATCAGTAAACCGACACACACAAGTCCGAGATAGCGATGCATTGCTCTCACTGATCGATAATAAATCTCAGACCTTCTGTTCTTTTCACCTCAAACATTCACATCCATTTTGCTCCCTATTTATTTCTCTCTCCTTTTTCTATTCTGTTCCTGCTTTTCCTTGTAAACATTTAAGTTAAATTAATTATGCGAGTGAAGAAATGAACTGATGTGATTTGCTAGAAATACCAGGGATGAGGGAATTCAGTTATGTGGAGAGACTGGAAAAGTTGGGTTAGTTTAGAGCAGAGAAGGTTAAGAGGGGATTTGAGAGAGGTTTTCAAAATCATGAACGGTTTTGTCATCGTAAATATGGAGAAACTGTTTCCAGTGGCAGAAGGGTCGGTAACCAGAGCAGACAGATTGAAGCTGATTGGTAATAGCACCAGTGGCGAGTTGCTGTGATCTGGAATGCACTGCCTGAAAGGCTGGTGGGAGCAGATTCAACAATTACTTTCAAAAGGGAATTGGATTAATACTGGAAGGGAAAACTTTACATGACAATGGAAAAAAATCAGGATATTGGAACTAAATGGATAGCGCTACCAAAGAGGCAGCACAGGCGCCATGGGCCAAATGACCTCCTTCTGTGTTTTCTCCTTCTGTGAACACAATCTTAGCACAACTCCCTCTGACTCAAAGGAGGATGGAACACTGAGCATTATAAACACCGCACTCCAACTAACCAAACTAACCCACCCTTCGTTCGCTTGTCTCCACACTGGCTGCTCCTCACTTGCTCTTTGTTTCCATCCTGTTCTGGTGTTGTGATCTTCACTCGTTCTGCTCTATCCACTCTGGCCGACTCGCTGCACCTTTCACTCCCACCATCTCTCCGCCCCTTTCCCCTTCCACAACTCTTGGCTGAACAGCACCTCGCATCTTCTCCTCCGCTCCCTTAATATTAGAGGAAACATTTACACTTTCCCGCAAGTCCTGCCCGTGCACCCGGATCCGCTATGTTGAAAATGTTCAGTCAGCTTCTGTGAGCAAACGAGATTTTGGTATTTTCGTTACATGAGGTCAGTGATTGTTAGAAGTAGGCGGGTGTGAAACAGTCTGACCCATGTTGGAAGCCAATGTGCAAACCGACCACAACAAGACTCCAATCTGCAATTTTTTGATAATATTATGAAACACACCGAAGTTAAACACCTTATGCATCATGTGACGCGGTCACTGACTAAGTCACGTTGATTTCTTGTGGTTCTTGAAATGCCAATGAATTAACTGACTGGAGGAATTGCTTCAACTCCATGTGATCGGCTCGGCTCATCCTTGGGCCGAGTGGCGAGTGGTGCAACCAAATTCCGCAGCAAAACAGCGACTGAATCATTAATGTTCTTCAAGGAAGGGAAAATGCCCCCTACACTTCCTGTTATAGAAGTGGCCCCATCTCACCCCAGTATCATGATGCTTAATCCCCTCTGAGCTAAACTGACGAACCATTTTCAAGAAGGAGGCCCATCGCCTGCTCAGCAGGTTAGTTAATCTGCTGGAGGTCCGGCTCTGACAGACTGCATGTTCTTTCAGTCTGACTTTACGCTTTTCTGCCCCTGCTGCCGGTTAGCTCAGCCCTGGCAGTCCTTGGAAGCCAGAGAATCAATCAGCGAAAAACAGAGAAAGACAAGAGGAAGAGATAGGGAGAGATAGAGACATGCAGGCGAAGAAAATAACAAATGAAGAATATTGCAGCTTGAGGGGAAATCATTCTCGTCTCTTGAAATATTATAAAAGAGCATTGGGCAACAATTTAAATGCGCCTCCCTCGTTCGTGTATCTCTTAGGCTCCGAGAGCGGTAAATGCAGCCCGGCAGCTCCAGCTCTTATTTATTCGAGCATTGAATGGAGCGTTAAACAGTACCGCAGCGAGCAGGAAAACCCGAGTGGATTTCAATCCCAGGCATTAACCCATCCGGCATCGCAGCTGCAAGCGGCAGGTGCTGCATGACCGGAGAGCAGACAGTTGCGGTTTTGCTGCAAAATTGAACTTTTGAACTAACGGTCCCTGTCCTAAAATTGGACTTTGGTGGGACTCGAATCGACAACCTTTGAATGTTTCTACAGAATAGAATCAGCGAGCAGTCCACTGCGCGAGCTTTTACATCACTGAGCGCAGCATTCTCAGCACCATGTTCAGGAGAATCCTTGTTTCTGTTGAACATGCTGTAGGAAATATGTGCAGATAATCCATGAGTTTACACATCATCCCGTTTGTGACAAATGTCTTGTCACTGCGTTGGAATCGAGACTGTGTCTGACACATTATTTTTTACATCAGAGTTACATCAAGGTAAATCGTGCTTGACTAATCTACCAGAATTTTTTGAGGATGTAACTGGTAGAATAGATAAGGGAGAACCAGTGGATTTGGTGTATTTGGACTTTCAGAAGGCTTTCCATAAGGTCCCGCATAAGAGATTAGCGTGTAAAGTTAAAGCACATGGGATTGGGGTTAAGGTACTGACTTGGATAGAGAACTGGTTGGCAGTCAGGAAGCAAAGAGTTGGTATGAACGGATCTTTTTCTGAGTGGCAGGCAGAGACTAGTGGGGTACCGCAGGAATCGGTGCTAGCACCCCAGCTATTCACAAGGTATTAATGATCTAGACGAGGGAACAAGATGTAATATCTACAAGTTTGCAGATGACACAAAGCTCGGTGGGCGTGTGTGCTGTGAGGAGGATGCCGAGAAACTCCAGTATGATTTGGACAGGTTGGGTGATTGGGCAGATGCATGGCAGGTGCAGTATAATGTGGATAAATGCGAGGTTATCCACTTTGGTGGCAAAAACAGGAAGGCAGATTGTTATCTGAATGACAATAGATTGGGAGAAGGGAAAGTGCAACGAAACCTGGGTGTCCTTGTGCACCAGTCGCTAAAGGCAATCATGCTGCTGCAGCAGGTGGTTAAGAAAGCAAATAGTGTGTTGGCCTTCGTAGCGAGAGAATTCGAGTACAGGAGTAAGGATGTCTTGCTGCAGCTGTACAGGGCCTTGGTGAGACCACACCTTGAGTATTGTGTGCAGTTTTGGTCGCCTTATCTGAGGAAGGATGTTCTTGCCATGGAGGGAGTGCAGCGAAGATTCACCAGACTGATACCTGGGATGGCAGGAATGACATCTGAGGAGAGATGTCGATTGGGCTTATACTCGCTGGAGTTTAGAAGAATGAGAGGGGATCTCATTGAAACTTAAAAAATTCTAACAAGACTAGACAGACTAGATGCAGGAAGGATGTTTCCGATGGCGGGGAGTCCAGAACCAGGGGTCAGAGTCTAAGGACAAGAGGTAAGCCATTTAGGACTGAGATGAGGAGGAGTTTCTTCACACAGAGAGTGGTCAGCCTGTGGAATTCTCTACCACAGAAGAGAGTTGAGGCAAATTAATTAATTATATTCAAGAAGGAGTTGGACATATTTCTTAAGGCTAAAGAGATCAAGGGATTTGGGGAGAAGGCAAGAACAGGCTACAGAATTTGGATGGTCAGCCATGATCTCATTGAATGGCGGAGCAGGCTCGAGGGGCCGAATGGCCTACTCCTGCTCCTATCTTCTATGTTTCTATGTTACAGGTTTAAGAGTGAGAACGCCTCCACGCCCTCCTATAAATCAATTAAACTCTCATCCGCTATTGCAACATTGTGGGCCAGAGGAACCTCAGTGCTCTCATGGAACAGCTAATAAGTAGACAAAGTTTGACGACACACCAATTGTACCCTCGAGTCCTGTAGAAATGTCACAAGCAAAAGTATTGGTTGCTTTAAGTGAGGCTCGAATTCGCAACCGCGGCATTTCCCGAGCCTGGACTGTCATATATGGCCCGCACGCTAACCGATTGTGCTACTAGAGCCATGCACAAACGCTAGGAGGTCTCAGTGCTCCCATCACACAGCTGCCTTTTCTACCTGTCTTATAAGTGAGAAGACATCGAATCATCGAATCATTCCGCACAGAAGGAGGCCATTCATCCCGTCCTGTCTGTGCCGGATCTCTGCAAGAAATTATCAATTATTCAGACTCCACTGACTTTGCTCCACAGCCCAGCTTTATATTTGTGTGTCTCTGTTTATTAGTTCTAATGAATTTAGATATACGTGCATGATATTTATACATAGATTTGTGTACATTTCTGTGAGCTGTAAATGAAATTCTGTGTCGCTGCCTCAGTTATCAAATTATTTGTGTTCATCTCCGTGTTATTTTAAAGGTGTTTGTTTGTATCTCTGTTTTATTTATGAAAAGATCTCTGTGTATCGCTGTCTTATAATTGTATTTGTGTTTATTTACGCGTTATTTACAAGTAACTAGATACAAATATATCAACAGAAAATACATTTATAACGAACACAGACGCACCGCAGTACAATTATATATAAAATATTGCATTCAAATACATAAACACTAACACAGATAAACAAAATGTATTTATATCCAACAGAATAACTCGCAACTACATTTGCTACTAACACAGTGAAACCAAATTATATTTACAACTATCACAGATAAAAGAAAATGTTACTCACTCCGGTACTTGTTGTGGGGAGGATTGTGAGCAAATTCAAGGCGACAGCTCATATAAAGGAGAGGATTTAGGAAAAGGTGAACACATTTCCAATTAATGAACAGGTGCTCTGCGAGCTGGGTTCGCACCTGCGCAGAGAAACCCAATGCAACTTCGAACACAACACCTTAACAACTCGGTCATCACAGCTGAAATTGCACTCCTTTGAAAAAGACTAACGCACAGAATGATGCGGGACTGTGAGCACACCCAATTTAAACAGACACAAAATGATGCGGGACTGTGAACACTCTCGGTTTAAACAGACACAGAATGATCCGTGACTGACAACAACCCCGATTACCATGAGCGGAGAAGTCAGATGCCTTATCCATTAGGCCAAGGAAATTTCGGGGGCAATCCGGCTATTTTGCTTCCGAAGGCCGGCCCTGCTTTCGCAGCGCTTGTCTGTCGAGCTGTCCCGCGGGTCTAAATGTATCAACTGGTTTCAAAGCCCCAATCAGATTGTTGCGAATGGGACATGTGCCCCCAGGAACAGCGGTTGGAGTAGAGCAAACTTAACGGTGGAAGTAGGTGAAAGTGAATGTTAGATTAAGGCAATACCGCAGGAAAGTGACAATGAAATGGAAGCAGGCAAAGCTGGGAGAAGAGGCGGGATTGAATTATGGAGCATCAAGCTCAGGCATGTGAGAGCACGGGGTTTTGAAGGAGTGAACAGATTTTCGCCGCCAACAAAAAATGCTGTTTCATGTAGTAAAGATTGATTTCTCGCTGCGTTCTCTCAGCAGGGGCAGCAGTGAAACAGAAAACAAAACAAACTGTGCTGTGACTCGAATTTGAACCGAGGTTGCTGCAGCCACAACGCAGAGTACTGACCACTAACGATCACGGCGCCACACACCAGCTGCAGTGGTTTTGTTCTGACCACAGTAAAGTCACGCATGGCACTGTTTAGAAAAGATGGATTTTCGGTGAAAAGACCAAAATCAGCACGGGCACAAATTCTGATAGGGGTGGAAATCGCCCCACGCCCCGCAGCGACTGGAGCCTTAATCCAGAATGGGAACTAGTGCAACCGCAGTTACATTTAAAAGAATTGTGGCCCTTCCACATGCGAAGAAGCTCACCCCTGAAGGGTCAATGGCACAAAGGAAAAGGCCCACGCTAGGAGTCGAACCCAGGATTTCCTGTTTACAAGACAGGCGCTTTGACCAACTAAGCCACGGAGCCAGTTTACGTTACAATTTCCCGCCTCCACTCACTTATATCTATCAGCTACCTGTCACTGCCTGTTGGAGTTTGAGGCCGCTTTGTATTGATCCATCTCTCTTGTCTATTCCACCATGTATCCCGATGCTGTCTGTATCTCTCTCTGCGTTTAGCTCAGTGTCAGTCTGTGAGTTGATTCTGAATGAATACCTGTGTTTGTGTCTTACATGAAATAAATGAGGGGATCAGACAATCCTTCCTCTGACACTGGGGAACTAATGAGCCAACATTTCTGACAAGATATTGTTTATTGTGACGCAGAATATACAATATTCCATCTTGAATGATTTAGGTTCAATTCTGTGCAAAATAAACTTTGACCCCCAATGTGTTTCCAATAGGCCGCCTTTTAATCTGACGTCACAAACGCCACCATTGCGCCTCAAGGTGATTCATAACTAATAAACAGAGAAGTCAAGCAGTGAAAGGGTATTTGTAGAAAGGGTTGTGAGACTGTGGAATGCACTGGCCCAGCAAGCAGCAGATTTAAAACAAGGTTTAAAAACCGGCTGCGTGTGGGAGGAAGGGGAGAGAGAGGCAAGAGAGACATAGGAAAGGTCAACTTGGAAACTATTGGCCCGGAATGTGCATTTGTTTCCCCCACTGTATTTAAACACATTTAATGTCATATTCATACATTGCTTGTTTTGAGCAATTTATGAGATTTAATGTTGTCTCTGGTCTGTAATAAAATCCCCCACTGTATTTAAACACATTTAATGTCATATTCATATATTGATTCCTTTGAGCAATATAGGACATTTATCGCTGTCTCTGGTCTAAAATAACTGCTTTATTATTTGATCCCACCCGCTGTGTTTAGGCTCTACCCTGAATATTTATCTCCGACCTAGAATCAGTTTGTAATCTGGAGACAAGGTTTCTGCAGCCGGCGGGCAGGGAGCAGAGGCTGTGGCTGATCTGTGTCGTGTGGGAGCAGAACACAATGTTCCTGCTGTTTATTTTCATTACCCTGCAGAATATTCCATACTGTTCTCAACATCTTACATACCGTTAAATATCGGAATGTTTCCATTATTATAATGATCGCTGTGAACCTTCGCGATTTGATGAATTTGCAGCAAATTATTGCCAATACTAAACAGGGTCAGCGATTTGAAAATTTAACTTGTTGGAGGTGGTGTTTTTGCAACTGCGATGGCCAAGTGCTTTGAACTTGAAATCCACTGGGGATTCCCCGCGCAGGTTCAAACACTGCTTGCAGCGTGTTCTCTCATTGTTGGAATAAATTATTTCAAATAATTTATTTTCTTCAATCTGCTCCCTCTGGATGGATTTTGGAATTTTCAAAACCTGTTTTAACTAAACTAAATGATTGGCGAGGGACCTGGATCACTTATTTACTTCAAGAAGCCAAGCTGGGTTTGCTGACCTAATTCCAAAAGTTTTCTGCAGATTGTCTGGAAGCTCCAGATAAGGAGGCCTCGAGAGTCTCTGAGGAACCTTCGCATACACTCGGTGCTGTCCGGTAGCATCAGTCTGTGTAACCGTGGGAGAGAGAGAATGGAAAGTCACTGGAAGGCTTGTTTCTGTTAGCAGCAATGGTACAAGAACAGCCATTCTAAAATATAAAGCAGAATACAGTCCAGGAGGCAGACAAATCGAGTGGAGATCGTGAAGACTGACCAGAAATAAACACCAACACATAATTCATCTTTCCGACTACGAAAAAAAGAAAGACTTGCATTTATGTAGCACCTATCACGAACACTGAACGTCTCAGAGCGCTTTTCAGCCAATGAAGTCATTGTTGTAATATGGGGAACGAGGCAGCCAATTTTCACACAACAAGCTCCCGCAAATAGCAATGTGATAATCGAGAGATAACTATTGGCCAGGACTCCGGGGATAACTTCCCTGCTCTTCTTCGAAATATTGCCATGGGATTTTTTCCGTCCACCTGAGAGAGCAGGCGGGGTCTCGGTTTAACGTCTCATCCAAAAGACGGTACCTCCGACAGTGCCGTGCTCCCTCAGCACTGCACTGGGGTGTCAGCCTAGCTTTATGTGCTCAAGTCACTGCACTCAGATTGCTGTGAGAGCGAAGTGAAAGGTAAATGTGAAGATATTTGAAACTAATTAACGCGATGATGATATAATTCATTGTTTGCGATGCTATTGGGGGCGGGTAAAACCTTTGTATAAATACATGAGCTGTGTTTTTCTTGGTTTGGTTTGTTTCGCTTTTTTAATGTAGGCAAGGAAGGAAAATAGCCATAATTCGAGATTCCTCGCTGTATTTATCTTTTCTGTATATATCCCCTCCTGTTCACTGTTCCTTTATTCAGTTCTGTCAAATGATAGGTAAGGCTATAGAACCAAGGCGGGTAGATTGTGTTAAGATACAGATTGAGTTGAGTTCATCAGCCATGATATAATTGAATGGGGGGACAGGCTCGAGGAGCTGAATGGCCTCCCCCTGTTCCTGTCTTCCTATGTATGGTCCAAACCACTAAAGTAAACGTGTCTGTTGTCTCCACAGATGTTGAATGACCCACCATGTGGTCCAGTGTTTTTATTGCTGTTTAAAGCTTGGTTTTGGAGATGAGCTGACGGAAGTGAAAACCTGCTGTGGATGGAGGGCGGCTTGGTTTTCTGGAAGTAGCAAATCAACTGGGCCGATAAATCACCTCCAGACAAAATCACAAAAATATTCCCCACCTGAATACCGCACAACGGCAAGTACTGCTCCACTCTACCATATAAACCCAAATAGAGCCTCCTCAATTCAACAATCTTCACCTTCAATCTGTGTCCTCTGGTCACCGACTCCTTAACCATTGGAAAATTGTTTCTCCTCATTTATGATATCAAACCCGTTCATGAATTTAAACAGATCTGTCAAAACATCTGCTCTAAGGAGAACAACCCCAGCTTCTCCAGTCCCCCACATTCTGAAGTCCCTCATCCCTGGTACCATTCCAGTAAATCACTTCTGTTCATTTCTTCCTGCTAATAAATAAAGTAATTGAAACGCTTATAAGAAAAACACGAACAGAATAAAAAAAGAGAGAAATAAATATTGAGCAAAATGGATGTGAATGTTTAAGAACATAAGAAATAGGAGCAGGAGTAGGCCATTCGGCCCTTCAAACCTGCTCCGCCATTCAATGAGATCATGGCTAATTTTAGAAGGCGAAGTAACTGAATATCTGAGTTTTATGATCAGTCAGTGAGAGGAATCCATCTTTCAATCGGGCTTTGGCTGTTCGATTTAATGATAAAGACAGACAGGGAGCACTGTTCTAGACAGGCCCGGCTAGCTAAGTCGGTAGAGCATGTGACTTTTAATCTCAGGGTCGTCGGTTCCAGCCCCACGTTAGGCGGCTGCTTTTACTCCTGATTTTACAGGCGATCCCCAGCACACGTCAGCAGGACATTAACATAACCTGAGCTCCGAGATCTGGTCGGATCCCATGCCCCCGAAATGATTAAAGAGCAGGAGGGATTAGAGTTTCTTTAAAAGAATGACACGAAATTCGCTTTGATATGCGGCTGAAATAGCTCAGTTGGGATTCGATGGTTATTACATATTTTGTGTCTCTTTCTTTGGGTCCTTTTCTCGAACTTACCAATTTAAACTGAAGTCTCTTATCCACCACTGAACGGTTGGGTTTGAATAGAGAGAGACATCAAGGATGGGAACTATTTCTATTGTCCGTATTTAGCTTTTATTTCTCTGCCTCCTTCTGTCCTTTACTCTGGTTTATTCTCTCTCGGTGCCAGGTGAACATTTGATTTGATGCATTTGTTCTAAACTGGTGCATTTTACACATCTCGGAGGGGTCAGACATGCTCCGTCTGTCTGTTACTGCTTTTGACCATTAACGGGAGCAGGCCGCCAGTTAAACATTTATCAGCAAACCAAAGAAAGACAAATAAACTAAAAGATGTGTTACTCCGCCCCAGTGCAAAGGTGAAATGGATGTTACTCAAAATAATTTCCCCCTGACAGTTTGTGTAGGTTTTTGTGTAAAGTCTGGAATTTCATGTCAGGAGAAACCTAAGAAGTAAGAAATAAACTGCTGACGACCCGTACAGGAATTAAACCCGTAAAAGGCATCAGTTTTGCAGGATCCTTGGAAAACAGTGACAGGAGTGGACAAAGTCAACATGGATTTACAAAAGGTAAATCGTGCATGACTAATCTGCTGGGATTTTTTGAGGATGTAACTGGTAATATCAATAAGGGAGAACCAGTGGATGTGGTGTATTTGGACCTTCAAAAGGCTTTCGAAAAGGTCCCGCATAAGAGATTAGCGTGTGAAGTTAAGGCACATGGGATTGGGGGCAAGGTACTGACTTGGATAAAGAACTGGTTGGCAGAAAGAAAGCAACGAGTTGGAAAAAATGGGTCTTTTTCCGAGAGGCAGGCAGTGACTAGTGGGGTACCGCAGGGAACAGACCTTGGACCCCAGCTATTCACAATATATATCAATGATCTAGACGAGGGAACTAGATGTAATATCTCCAAGTTTGCAGACGACACAAAGCTGGGTGGGCGTGTGTGCTGTGAGGAGGATGCCGAGAAACTCCAGTATGATTTGGACAGGTTGGGTGATTGGGCAGAAGCATGGCAGATGCAATATAAAGTGGATAAATGCGAGGTTATCCACGTTGGTGTCAAAAACAGGAAGGCAGATTATTACCTGAATGGCAATAGATTGGGAGAAGGGGAAGTGCAACGAGTATGGGTGTCCTTGTGCACCAGTCGCTGAAGGTAAGCATGCAGGTGCAGCAGGCGGTTAAGAAGGCAAATCGTATGTCGGCCTTCGTAGCGAGAGGGTACGAGCACAGGAAGAAGGATGTCTTGCTGCAGTTGTACAGGGCCTTGGTGAGACCACACCTTAAGTATTGTGTGCAGTTTTGTTCGACTTATCTGAGGAAGGATGTTCTTGCCATGGAGGGAGTGCAGTGATGATTCAGCAGACTGATACATGTGATGCCAGGAATGATGTATGACGAGAGATTGAGTCGATTAGGCTTATATTCGCCAAAGTTTAGAAGAATGAGAGGGGATCTCATTGAAACTTATAAAATTATAACAGGACTGGACAGATTAGGTGCAGGAAGGATGTTCCCGATGGCGGGGGAATCCAGAACCAGAGGTCACAGTCTAAGGATAAGGGGTAAGCCATTTAGGAATGAAATGAGGAGGAATTTCTTCACCCAGAGAGTGATGAACTTGTGCAATTCTCAACCACAGGAGGAAGTTGAGGCCAATTCATTAAATATATTCAAGAAGGAGTTAGATATATGTCTTAAGGCTAAAATGATCAAGGGATATGGGGAGAAAGCAGAGACATGGTACTGAATTTGGATGATCAGCCATGATCTCATTAAATGGTGGAACAGGCTCGAGGGGCCGAATGGCCTACTCCTGCTCCTATCTTCTATGTCTCTATGTTTCTTAGCGATATTAGCGCCACGCTCTGAACAACTGTGATAACCGGCCGGAAATATCTGACCGAATTGTTCGAGCCCCGCGCTGGGCGGTTTGTGTTTTAATTCTTACAATGGGTCACAGAGTTATTGTAGAGACAATGAACACACCACATCCCTTCAACATTGTTCCGATATAAATAATCACTGTTCAATGAAAACCGAGTGTGTAAATCGAAAGTAACAGAAAAAGTGCACTTAATTGTGAAAAGAATGATTGTTCCGACAGTGAAGGGGAATCTGCCGGCCTCCGCCATTCTCATCCTGTGACTGTGGGAGTTTGGTTCGGGCAGAGGTTTGACTGTGACGACACGAGCCCTCCCCTCCCCGCCCCCACCACCCCACTCCCCCCGCCACCCTCCCGCCCCCGCTAACATCCATGTTAAACCTGAAAAGTGTCTGGCAAAAATTCAGAACAGGTGAGGAGGAAGTAACCCTTCGGAGAGGTTTGTGTTTCTGAATCCCTAACTATTCTGGCTCTTTTTCACATGTCCCCATTCAATGTATAGACTCTCTCCTCAGTCTGCCCCTCGAGACCTGTCACCTCACATTTCTCTCCAGCCAATTTCAAATCATGTTTTACATACCCCTCCAGCATTGACCTGGCGTCCCCAGTACTGTGTCAATTGTAGCACTTTCTGAAATACTACCCATGCCGTGTGCTAGTCAAGAGAGACAAAGGGGAATTAGGCAGACCAAGCGTGGCTGAGCCTTTGCTGTAGTGAAACAGGGGTTCGTTCCATGAAACTGTGCTACAGCTTTCCGAATAGAGACCTGATGGGTTCCACCGAAACCAAAGGGTTTGAGTTGTTGACAGGCAGGACAAATGGAATGTGGGGAGAGTTTAAACTAGATGTGGGGGTTGTTGCTGTAGTTGTTCTGTGGTGTTCCTTCAAGGAGGTGATTCTGAATGCAATGGATCAACGTGTACCCATGCAAAGCAAAGGTACCGAGAGTCATTACAGTCCAGCCTGGTTCAAAGGAACCGACAAACAATTCCTCCAGAAGAGAAAAAGGGATTTTAGGCCATGATGGTAAATGACACAGAATTCAGGCAGCTTCAAAACCAGAAGGCAAACCAAGAGTGTAAAAACTGCAACAGAATGGGGAAGAAAATATTCACATTGAACATAGCAAGTGAAGAGAAGGGCAATAATAGTGCCAGAGGTAAGTTGTGACACTATTCACATTCCGCCTTGATCTGAATAGGTCTGTTGAAGGGGGCGATTGAGAAGAATAGAGGAGAAATGAAAAGGAAGGAGGAATGAGCGAAAGGTCTTTTGATTGCTCGGAGCGCAGGAAGCTGTGTTCAGAACCGGCAGACTTTAAAGCGCATGTGTAGGAAAGTAAAGAGCAATCTTGTGTGTCAGAAGATCACAAGAAAGTTGTGCTCGGAGCTGCGCCCTTGAGGCAAGTTGTGTGTTGTCAGGAAAACTGCCGTAGTTAAAGCACGAAATTAAAACCAGAAACTGCTGGCAACACTCAGCAGGTCAGGCAGCATCTGTGGAGAGATACTCGTTTTACCAGGTTATCATTATGCACTTTGATCGATACTTCACACAGCTCACAGCTCTTAATCTCAGCACCTTCGGGAGACAATCAGCTATTTGCTGATTTGAGCAAACAGAGGTGAGCCAGCAATGCAAAACTATCCAATGGAACTTCTGAATTGACTCAAACTCAGGACGTGTGGTGTATTGAATAAAGGACACAATACGTCAAACCTTAAATGCAATAACTGCGAGAATGTAACATAAGATCATAAGAAGAGCAGGAGTAGGCCCTACGGCCCCTCGAGCCTGCTCCGCCACTTAATAAGATCATGGCTGATCATCGACCTCAACTCCACTTTCCCACCTGATCTCCATATCCCTTGATTCCCCATGAGTCCAAAAATATATCTATCTCATCCTTGAATATATTCAAAGACTCAGCATCCACAGCCCTTTGGAGCAGCGAATTTCAAAGGTTCACAAACCTCTGAGTGAAGAAATTCCTCATCTCGGTCTTAAATGGCCTGCTCCTTATACTGACACTATGCCCCTAGCCCGAGACACTCCAGCCAGGGGAAATAACCTCTCAGCATCTACCCTATCAAACCCCTTCAAATCTTATATGTTTTAATGAGATCACCACTCATTCTTCTAAACTCCAGAGAGTATTAGGCCCATTCTACACAATCTCTCATCATAGGACAGCCCTCTCATCCCAGGAATCAATCTAGTGAACCTTCGTGGCACTGGCTCCAAGGCAAGTATATCCTTCCTTAGATAAGGAAACCTAAACTGTGCACACTACTCCAGGTGCGGTCTCACCAACGCCATGTACCTGGTAGCCAGACTTCCTTACTGTTATACACCAACCCCCTTGCAATAAAGGCCAGCATGTCAGTTACCTTCCTTATTGCTTGCTAGCTTTCTGTGTTTCTTGCACGAGGACACCCAAATCTCTCTGAACACCAACATTTGAAAGTTTCTCACCATTTAACAATTATTGTTTTACTATTCTTCCTACCAAAGTGAATAACCTCACATTTCCCTACTTTATACTCCATATGCAAGCAGAGACAATGGATTAGCAAACCAATAATGTAACCACTCGGCCAGCTGGTTGCATAAATGGTGCTTAAAAATCCCTTTTGTTTCCGTCTTTCAACGCAACGCCCTCGATTCTGAGGCCAATCAACAAGAAAGGCAGCTTTCAATTAGCACTAAAGGTTTTCAAAACTGAAAACAACTGAAATTGTGGCCGAGCGGTCTAAGGCGCTTGATTAAGGCTCCAGTCTCTGCGGGGGTGGGGGATGGATCCCACCACTGCCAGAATTTGAATCTGTTCATCTTTTGGCCACTTCACCAAAAATCGTTCTTTCGCAGTAAAGCTGTTCATGACACAGGCATCGAGATATCAATCCTTACCACGTGAATAAAAAATGTTGGTCATGAAAACCTGTTCACCTCTTGAAATCCATTGAGGTGGTTCGTAAGGGGATGAAGCTCAGGACTTTGCTGAGGACTGAATGTTCAGGGTCAGAGAGGGGCAGGTCAGATGGGATAGTGAACACACTGCAAGGGGTGAGATTGGAAGAATGGATCAGGATCAGAGGAAAGTGAAGGGGACGATGCATCCCCAGGGACATTGATGTCCAAGAGTTGTTGAAGCTCGCAATCCTCGACACCTGAAAGGAAGATAAAATGTTTTGTTGTTAAAGCTGGGGATGAGGCAAAGGATGAAGTGGGACTGCGAACCAGGCCAGCTCTGAGATAGAGTCGGTGCTGCTGAAGGGAGAGGTGGAAAGCATGCATGTAGCGGCGCCTGGTATGGCACGCAGATCTCAGGCTGCGGCCAGAGCCATGGGTGGAGGAACGCTGAACTTCTGGGCGATATCTGTAATCCCGGGTGGATCCGGGTCATGAAGGTGGGGGGATTTCAGTGGGGATCCCAGTGGAATAAGTGGGAGCTGGAGACAGTTGCTGAGGGAGGAGATGGGGCTGTGAGAGCCAGTCTGGCAGATGACTGATCAAAGACCAGAAGGGGAACAGAAAGCAATGGAGATAAAGAGAGTCAAAGAGACAAAGGGGAATCCTGCCCATCAGAGTGACCAGCAGAACCTCTTCAAGGCGGATATTGCTGGGAGAGAAGCGGCGGTGAATTGAACACTGACATTACAGCCAAACACTGCGGCTGCTGCAACCTGAGCTGAACACAGGGAGCGCTGGCAACACTCAACGGCTCAGGCAGCCTCTGTGGGGACAGAAGCGGAGTCAACGCTTCAGCTCCAAAAACCAATCAGAGCCTCTGACTGGTGTCTGACTGCCAGCTGGCTCAGCCAATGAGAGCGCAACCCGGGCAGCCACAGACCACTCACAGCGCGGCTCTCACCCACCCAACCCCCGCCTCCCGAGGACAAGCTGGTTCAATCAATCGCTGAGAGCTGCCGCCGTGCTCCAACAAATCGCGGAACGGCCGTGCGGTTAATCTCCCCCCTATCCCGGCAGCCTTGCCTCATTCCCCGCCGAACGTCATTGCGTCACTCCACTGTGACGGACGGGCGAGCCGGGCCACTGCTGGTCACCGGAACCAATGAGAGAGTGGAGGCGGGACAGCGCTGAGTGTGTGGAGTTTGCACATTCTTCCCGTGTTTGCGTGGGTTTCCTCCGGGTGCTCCGGTTTCCTCCCACAGTCCAAAGATGTGCGGGTTAGGTTGATTGGCTATGATAAATTGACCCTTAGTGTTAGGGGGATTAAATACGTGGGGTTACGGGGATAGGGTGGGATATGTGTTGGTGACGGGGATCGGGTGGGATATGTGTCGGTGCAGGCTCGATGGGCCGAAATGGCCTCTATCTGCATTGTGGGGTTTCTGTGATTTCTGTGATTCTGTGAGCGCTCTTAAAGCGAAGCCGCGCTATGAATTACGGTTGTACACTATATTTCAGTGATGTGATAGCAAAATACTGCAGATGCTGGAAATCTGAAATAACAACAGAAAATGCTGGAAAAACTCAGCAGGCCAGGCAACATCCGCGGAGAGTAATTAGAGTGAAGTTTCGGGTCTAACCCTTTTTCCAACTGGAAAGGAAATAAAATAGATCGAAGGCAGGGCTGAGATAGAACAAAAGAAGTAAAAGAAGTAAAAGAGACATTAAGAGGTATTCAAAACCAGACGAGATGGTAATAGGACAGTGGAGACAAAAGACGGCAAGATTAGGTGTGAAGTGTACTGGCAGGATGAGAAACAGCTTCCATGTGGGAGAGAGAAAAAAAAAGGAAAGGGGGTTGGCAGGAAAGATCCAAAACAAAGGGGTGGAAGAAAATATAAGTAAAAATGCAATAGGGGCCGAGGTTATGATCTGAAATTGTTGAACTCGATATTGAGTCCGGAAGGCTGCAAAGTGCCTAATCGGAAGATGAGGTGCTGTTCCTCGAGTTTACGTTGAGCTTCCGTGGAACAATGCAAGAGGCCAAGGATGGTGATGTCCGAGTGGGAATGGAGTGGTTAATTAAAATACCAGGTGACCGGAAGCTCGGTGTCACCCTTACAGACTGAACGGAGGTGTTCCGCAAAGCGGTCACCAATCTGCGTTTGGTCTCCCCAAAGAGTTCAGTGACGATCATTAATGCGGGAACCGGACTGTGTAAAGTCAGAGGGTGAGAGAGGAGAAACCCGGGGGAGAGGAAGGGGCAAAAAATGGGGTAAGGGGAGAAGAAATAAAGAGTCAGATGTTAGTGAAGAAATTCCAGAGCTTCGGGCCTTGGCAGCTGAATGCACGGCCACCAATGATGGAGCGATTAAAATCGGGGATGCTCAACAGGCCATAATTTTGGGAACAGAGATGTCTTGGGGAATTCTAGAGCAGGAAGAGCTTACAGGGATAGGGAGTGGTCCTCTTTTGGTTAGACCCAATTAACTGTAAATTAACAGAAATTTTAAATAAACCTTATCAAATTAAATTATAATGACATTACATGGGGTGACGATGCACTCCAGTCCACGCAGTGCCCACCAGTCTCGGAAGGCCTCAAGTGTGCTGGCAGACACCGCGTGCTCTATCTCCAGGGCCACCCAGGCCCGAACATTGCCACGGAAGAGAGGCAGGCAATCGGGCCAGATGACCCCCTCGATTGCTCGCTGCCTGGACCTGTTAATGGCCACTTTGGCCAGACCAAGGAGCAGTCCCACGAGGAGGTCCTCCGACCTGCCTGCTCTCCCCCCCCCACGCACTGGGTGACCGAAGATCAGGAGCGTGGGACTGAAGTGCAACCAAAAATCGAGGAGCAGCCTCTTTAAGTAATGGAACAGAGGCTGCAACCTCACACATTGAAAATAAACATGGAACACGGACTCCTCTAGGCTGCAAAAAAGGCAGGCGGCCTGGGAGTCTGTGAACCTACTTAACATTTTATTGGAGATATGGAGTGGTGAGGCCATGGAGGGATTTGAAAACAAGATTGAGAATTTAAAATTCCAGGGTTCTGGCCCTGGAGCCAATGTAGATGAGTGAGCACAGGGGTGATGGGTGACTGGGACTTGGTGCAAGTTAGGGCATGGGGAGCACAGTTTTGCATGAGCTAAAGTTTATGGAGGATGGAAAATGGTAGGCTGGCCAGGAGAGCATGGGAAGAGTGGAGTCTAGTGGTGCCAAATCCATGGATGCGAGCTTCAGCAATGTTTGAACTGAGGCAGGGTCGGAGATGGGTGGTGTTGAATACCTGAAAGTAGGCGGTCTTGGTGAAGAACGGATGTTTTGTCCGAAGCTCATCAAGGTTGCAAACACTCTGGCTCAGCCTCACACAGTTGCCTGGGAAAGGAACGGAAATTATGGTGGGGACCGAAGACAATGACTCTGGTCTTCCAAATATATAGTTGGAGGAATTTTCTGCTCAACCAGTATTGGATGTCGGACAAGCAGTGTGACAAATCAGAGGCAGTGGATGTGGTCGAGTGAGGTGGTGGTGAGGTAGAGCTGGGTGTCATCAGTGTACATGTGGAACCTGATGTTGTGTTTTCAGATGATGTTGCCGAGGGACAGAATATAGATGAGAAATAGAAGGGGCCCAGGATAGACCCTTGGGGGACACCAGAGGAAATGATGCAGGAGTGGGAAGAGAAGTAATTGCAGGTGATTCTCTGGCTAAGATAGGAGAGATAAAAGTGGATCCGTGCAGGGCAGTCCCATCCAGCTGGACAACAGAGGAGATGAGTTGGAGAAGGTTGGTGTGGTTTACCATATCAAAGTCCGCTGACAGGTCGAGCAGGATGAGGAGGGATAGTTTAAAATATAAATGATTGAAAAAAATTAATTAATTTTTTTTAAACATTTACGCTGATGAAAGTGGGCCTTATGCCTGCTTTTACCAGGCATAAGAATTTCATGTGCATTCACTGGGCAGATTTTTGGGAAATAGCCCAACCCTCCGCCCGCAGATGCCCTTTTCCCGGGGATGTGTTGGATCTGCAAGTTCCGGGTTTTCACGCACGCGCTTCACACACCTGAACCCGGAACTTGTGTGGTCCTTACAGGCACGCATGCACCTCGTACCCGCCCATAGGGGCCGCAAAGTGCAGACCAATGTTTCATATGTGTACTTCAAATCAGCATTTATATAATTTAAAACAGTATGAATAAAATGGCCTATCTATAACTCACAACATTTGAAAAATAAATCCAAGTGACATGTATATAATCTAAGGCAGCTTGTGTACAATGTAACCGGGTCTACTTATCTCTCAACATAGCGTCTATATGCAATATTGTGTTCTCAGCTGTGGCATTGAGTGCAAGCGAGAGTTTGGTAAGTGGGAGAAAAGTCATTTAAGTGTATTTTGTGAATTTTAGTGTGTTAAAAAGTTAATTATTTGAAGTGAGTTTAAATTTTTAAGTGTATATTAAACTGCTGGGGAGTTTAAACCGGAAGTAGAATCTGGGTATAAAAGGGGCGGGACTAGTGCTGCGGCACAGAGTGCTGTGGCATTGAGTGCAAGTGAGAGTTTGGTAAGTGGGAGGTGAGGGTGTCTTTTTTGCTCTGTTTTGTTCCCCACTCCCAGGCTTAGACAGCACTGCGGAAGCGGAGCAGTGAGACGAGTCAACCAAACAGGCTCCACAGACAGTGTTCAAGGAGGAGGTTGGTGATCAGCTGGTTGGTTGGTTTTCTTCCTTCTCTTTTATACCTTTAAGTTGGTAAGTTCTATTGAATAGTGGTGTGGTATTATCATCTATATCCGGGCAGGGTCTTCATAACTAATAATAAGAAATTTAATTAATTATGTAGAATGGAGCAGGTGATGTGTTACTGTTGCGAGCTGTGGGAGCCGGTGGACCCCATTGAGGATCACGGTGGTTACATTTGCGACAAGTGTTTGCTGCTAGAGGAACTCCGGCTCCGTATTGAGGTGCTTGAAACTGAGCTCCAGACACTGCGACACATCAGGGAGGGGGAGAAGATCCTGAACCCTATGTTTCAGGAGGTAGTCACACCTATGAAATTAATTGATTCAGATGTAGCCCGTGGTCAGGGACAGGACGCTGTGACTATGAGTGAGGAAGGTACAGGGATCCAGGAGGCAGTGTAGAAGGAGACGCAGCCCTTGCTCTTGTCAAACAGTTTCGAGATTCTTTCTCCCTGTGAGGGCGGGAGCGGGGACTGCAGGGAGGATGAGAAACCTGGCCACAGCACCGTGGAACAGGGGGCCATTCAAGTGGGGGGAGTAAAAAGAAATGTTTTAGTGGTAGGGGATAGTATCATTAGGGGGATAGATAGGGTTCCCTGCAGTCGAGAGTGGGAGTCGCAAAGGCTCTGTTGTCTGCCCGGTACCAGGGTTAAGGACATCTCCTTAAAGTAATTAAAGGGGTAAGTCATGGCAGGAGAGTTCAGACCCGTGCTCTGCTCCTCCTGCTCTATGTGGGAAGTCAGGGATGCTGCCACTGTCCCTGATGACCATGTGTGCGGGAAATGCATCCAGCTGCAGCTACTTGTAGACCGCATTGCGGCGCTCGAGCTGCGGGTGGATGAATTTTGGAGCATGCGCGATGCTGAAAGGCTCGTGGATAACAAGTTTAGCGAGTTGTGCACGCCTCAGGGTAGGGCAGCACAGGGGGTGACCATCAGGCGGAGCAACAAAGGCAGGCAGGTAGTGCAGGGAACCCCTGCGGACATCACCCTTTCAAACAAGTATACCGTTTTGGATACTGTTGAGGGGGATGACTCACCAGGGGAAGGCAGCAGCGGCCAACTTCCTGGCACTGGGGGTGCTCCTGCTGCCCAGGAAGGGGGGAAAAAGAGTGGGAGAGCAATAGTGGTAGGGGATTCTATAGTAAGGGGAACAGATAGGCGTTTCTGTGGCCGTAGACGTGAATCCAGGATGGTTTGTTGCCTCCCTGGTGCCAGGGTCAAGGATGTCACTGAGCGGCTGCAGGGCATTCTGGAGGGGGAGGGAGAACAGCCAGTGGTCGTGGTCCACATTGGTACCAACGACATAGGTAAAAAGAGGGATGAGTTCCTGCAGCAAGAATTTAGGGAGCTAGGTGAAGGATTAAGGAGCAGGACCTCAAAGGTTGTAATCTCTGGATTACTCCCGGTGCCACGTGCTTGTAAGTATAGGAATAGGAAGATAGAACAGATGAATGCGTGGCTAAAGGGATGGTGCAGGGGGGAGGGCTTTAGTTTCCTGGATCGCTGGGTCTGCTTCTGGGAAAGGTGGGACTTGTACAAGGCGGACGGTTTACACCTGAACCAGGGGGGAACCAATATCCTTGCGGGGAGGTTTGCTAGCACTGCTGGGGAGGGTTTAAACTAACTTGGCAGGGGGTTGGGGTACAGAGTGGAGCTATAGTAGGGGGTGATTTACGGCCAAATACAGAGGGAAAAACAAGTCAGCTGGGAAGGCAGAGCAAATATGTGAAGGCAAAAGAGAATATGGCATGGCTGGAAGGCATTTATTTTAATGCAAGGAGTCTTGCAAATAAGGTGGATGAACTGAAGTTGTTGTTGAACACATGGGAGTACGATATTGTTGCTATCACGGAGACATGGTTGAGGGAGGGTCAGGACTGGCAGCTCAATATTCCGGGGTATAGAATCTTCAGGCGAGACAGAGGGGGGTGTAAAAGGGGAGGGGGTGTTGCAATATTAATTAAGGAGTCAATTACTGCTGTAAGGAGGGATGATATATTAGCGGGTTCCTCTAATGAGGCCATATGGGTAGAACTTAAAAACAAAAAGGGGGCAAGCACTTTGCTGGGAGTGTACTATAGGCCCCCAAACAGTCAGGGGGAGATAGAGGAACAGATATGTAGGCAAATCTCAGAGAAGTGCGAAAATAATAGGTAATAATAGTGGGGGATTTCAACTTCCCCAATATAAATTGGGACAGTCAGAGTGTGAAAGGCTTAGAGGGTGCAGAATTCTTAAAGTGCATCCAGGAGAGCTTTTTGAGCCAACATGTAGAAAGTCCTACAAGAGCGGGGGCGGTACTGAACCTAATTCTGGGGAATGTAGCCGGGCAAGTGGTGGAAGCGTCAGTAGGAGAGCATTTTGACGACAGTGACCATAATTCGGTGAGATTTAAGGTGGTCATGGAAAAAGACAAAGACGGCCCGGAAATAAGGGTTCTAAATTGGGGGAAGGCCGATTTTAATATGATAAGGCAGGATCTGGCCAAAGTGGACTGGGAGCAGCTGCTTATAGGAAAATCCACATCAAAAGAGTGGGAGACTTTCAGAAGGGAAATAGAGAGAGTACAACGCCAACATGTTCCTGTAAAGGTCAAGGGTGGGACCAACAAGCAAAGGGAACCTTGGATGACAAGGGATATACAAAAATGCATTAGAAATAAAAGGGGGGCTTTTGGCAGTTACAAAAGACTAAAGACAGAAGAAGCCCTAGAGGAGTATAAAAAGTGCAGGGGCATACTTAAAAAAGAAATTAGGAGGGCGAGGAGGGGCCATGAAATAACACTGGCGAGCAAAATAAAGGAAAATCCTAAGATGTTTTATAAGTATATTAAGGGCAAGAGGATAACCAGGGAAAGGGTAGGGCCCATTAGGGACCAAAGTGGCAATCTGTGTGTAGAGCCAGAGGATGTAGGTGGGGTTTTAAATGAATTTTTTGCATCTGTGTTCACTATGGAGAAAGACGATGCAGACATAGAAATCGGGCAAGGGGACTGTGACATACTTGAACATATTAGCATCGAGAGGGAGGAGGTGCTAGCGGTTCTAGCGGGCCAAAAAGTGGATAAATCCCCAGGCCCGGACGAGATGTATCCCAGGCTGCTGTGGGAGGTAAGGGAGGAGATTGCAGGGGTTCTGACACTAATTTTCAGAACCTCTCTGGCCACAGGGGATGTACCAGAGGACTGGAGAACAGCTAACGTAGTACCATTATTCAAGAAGGGTAGCAGGGATAAACCAGGGAATTACAGGCCAGTGAGTCTAACATCTGTGGTGGGGAAATTATTGGAAAAAATTCTGAGGGACAAAATTAATCTCCACTTGGAGAGGCAAGGATTAATCGGGGATAGTCAGCATGGCTTTGTCAAGGGTAAATCATGTCTAACAGATCTGATCGAATTTTTCGAGGGGGTGACTCGTGGGGTGGATGAGGGAAATGCTGTGGATGTGGTGTACATGGACTTCAGTAAAGCTTTTGACAAAGTCCCGCATAGGAGACTGGTCAAGAAGGTAAGAGCCCATGGGATCCAGGGTGCCTTGGCGCGTTGGATCCTAAACTGGCTGAGTGGCAGGAGGCAGAGGGTGATGGTCGAAGGTTGCTTTTGTGACTGGAAGCCTGTGTCCAGTGGGGTACCTCAGGGATCGGTGCTGGGTCCCTTATTGTTTGTGATCTACATAAATGATTTGGATGAAAATGTAAAAGGTATGATCAGTAAGTTCGCAGATGACACGAAAATTGGTGAGATGGTAAATTGCGAGGAGGAAAGCCTCCGGCTACAGGACGATATAAACGGGTTGGTCAGATGGGCGAAAAAGTGGCAAATGGAATTTAACCCTGAAAAGTGCGAGGTGATGCATTTTGAACGGACAAATAAGGCAAGGGAATACACAATGAGTGGTAGGACCCTAGGAAGTACAGAGGGTCAGAGGGACCTTGGTGTACATGTACATAGATCCCTGAAGGCAGCGGAGCAGGTAGATAAGGTGGTTAAAAATGCATATGGGATACTTGCCTTCATTAGCCGAGGCATAGAATATAAGAGCAGGGAGGTTATGATGGAGCTGTACAAAACGCTGGTGAGGCCACAGCTGGAGTACTGTGTGCAGTTCTGGTCGCCTCACTATAGGAAGGATGTGATTGCTTTGGAGAGGGTGCAGAGAAGATTCACCAGGATGTTACCTGGGATGGAGCGCCTCAGCTATGAAGAGAGGCTGGACAGGCTGGAGTTGTTTTCCTTGGAGCAGAGAAGGCTGAGGGGGGACCTGATTGAGGTGTACAAAATAATGAGGGGCATAGATAGGGCAGATAAAGAGGAACTTTTCCCCTTAGTGGGGGGGTCAATAACAAGGGGGCATAGATTCAGGGTAAGGGGCAGGAGATTTAGAGGGGATTTGAGGAGGAACTTTTTCACCCAGAGGGTGGTTGGAATGTGGAACTCAATGCCTGAAAGGGTGGTGGAGGCAGGAACCCTCACAACATTCAAGAAGCATTTGGATGAGCACTTGAAATGCCATTGCATACAAGGCTATGGACCAAATGCTGGAAAATGGGATTAGACTGGACAGGGATGGATGGGCGGCGCAGACACGATGGGCCGAAGGGCCTCTTTCTGTGCTGTAAAACTCTATGACTCTATGACTCCTCTGGGCTGGAAAGAAACCTGGAGCGGGAGGGGGAAGATCCAGTTGTCGTGGTACATGTTGGTACAAACGAAGTAGATAGGACAAGGAAGAAGGTTCTGTTAAAGAAGTATGAACAGTTAGGGGTCAAATTAAAAAACAGAACCTCAAGGGTAATAATCTCTGGATCATTACCTGAGCCACGAGCGAATTTGGCTAGGGTAAATAAAATTAGAGAGTTAAATGCGTGGCTCCAAGGCTGGTGTGGGAAAAATGGGTTTTGCTTCTTGGGACACTGGCACCAGTACTGGGACAAGAGGGAGCTGTACTGTTGCGACGGACTTCACTTGGCCAGTGCTAGGACTAGAATCCTGGCAAATCATATAACTAGGGCTGTAGAGAGGGCTTTAAACTAACTAGTGGGGGGGAGGTTTCTAGAGAGCAAATAATAAAAATGACTACGGAGAAGGTCATAGACTTAGGTAGCAGTGGGGGAATTAAAAAACAGAGCGTGTCAGGAAGGGACAGAAGGTATGGAGTAAAAGGTAAAGTAGTAAAAGGGGAAAAAGCAGGAACTAAGTGTCACAAAACATATTTGAAAGTTCTTTGTCTGAATGCACGTAGCATTCGCAACAAAATGGATGAGTTAATGGCACAAATAACTACATATGGGTATGATCTTGTGGCCATTACAGAAACATGGCTGCAGGGTGACCATGACTGGGAACTAAATATACCAGGTTATTTAACAATCAGGAAGGACAGGCAGGAAGGGAGGGGAGGTGGGGTGGCTATGTTAATAAAGGAAGGAATCACTGTAATACAGAGAAATGATATTGGGTCAAAGGATCAGGATAGTGAAACAGTTTGGGTGGAGATATGGAATAATAAGGAGAAAAAACACTAGTGGGCGTAGTCTATAGGCCTCCGAACAGTTGCAACACTGTTGGACAGAGTATTAATCAGGAAATAGTTGAGGCTTGTAATAAGGGAACAGTTATAATTATGGGGGATTTTAACTATCATATTAACTGGACAAATCAAATTGGGCAGGGCAGCCTTGAAGATGAGTTCATTGAGTGTATTAGGGATGGGTTTCCTGAGCAGTATGTAACTGAACCGACCAGGGGGCAAGCAACCTTAGAGTTGGTCCTGTGTAATGAGACAGGATTAATTAAAAATGTCCTAGTAAAGGATCCCCTTGGAATGAGTGACCATAACATGGTTGAATTCCATGTTCAATTATAGGGTGAGAAGGTTGGATCTCAAACAAGCGTGCTGAGCTTGAATAAAGCAGACTATGAAGGTATGAGAGTGGAATTGATTAGAGTGGACTGGGAAAATAGATTAAAGGGTAAGATGGTACATGATCAGTGGTGTACATTTAAGGAGTTATTTTACAACTTTCAAAAAATATATATTCCAGTGAGGAAAAAAGGGTGTAAAAGTAAAGATAGCCATCCGTGGCTAAGTAAAGTAATAAAGGATAGTATCCGACTAAAAACAAGGGCATATAAAGTAGCCAAATCTAGTGGAGGATAGAAGATTGGTAAGTCTTCAAAGGCAGCAAAGAATAACTAAAAGATTGATTAAGAAAGGGAAGATAGGTTATGAAATTAAATTAGCAAAAAATATAAAAACAGATAGCCAAATTATCTATAGTTATATAAAAAGAAAAAGGCTGGCTAAAGTAAATGTTGGTCCCTTAGAGGATGAGACCGGGAAATTAATGGTGGGAAACATGGAGATGGCAAAAACGCTGAACAATTATTTTGTATCAGTCTTTATGGTAGAGGACACTAAGAATACCCAGACACTGGACAAACGGGGGGCTCTGGGCTCTGGCGGGGGGGCGGGGAGCTAAATACGATTAAAATCACTAAGGAAGTGGTACTTGGTAAAATAATGGGACTCAAGGCGGATAAATCCCCTGGACCTGATGGCTTACATCCTAGGGTCTTGAGGGAAGTGGCGGTAGGGATTGTGGATGCATTGGTAATAATTTTCCAAAACTCCCTGGACTCAGCAAAGGTCCCGGCAGATTGGAAAACTGCTAATGTAACACCCTTATTTAAAAAGGGTAGTAGGCAGAAGGCTGGAAACTATAGACCTGTTAGCCTAACATCTGTGGTTGGTAAAATTTTAGAGTCCATTATTAAGGAGACAGTAACGGGACATTTGGATAAACATAATTTAGTAGGAGAAAGTCAGCATGGTTTTATGAAGGGGAAGTCATGTTTGACAAATTTGCTTGAGTTCTTTGAGGACGTAATATACAGGGTGGATAAAGGGGAACCAGTGGACGTAGTGTATTTAGTCTTCCAAAAGGCATTTGACAAGGTGCCACACAAAAGATTATTGCTCAAGATATAAAAATCATGGGATTGGGGTAATATTCTGGCATGGGTGGAGGATTGGCTATCTAACAGAAAGCAGAGAGTTGGGATAAATGGTTCGTTCTTAGACTGGCAATCAGTAACTAGTGGTGTTCCGCAGGGGTCAGTGCTGGGACCTCAACTCTTTACAATCTATATGAATGATTTGAAGGAGGGGACCGAGAGTAACCTATCAAAGTTTGCAGATGATACAAAGATGGGAAGGTAAGTAGTGAGTGAGGAGGACATAAAAAACCTGCAAAGGGACTTAGATAGGCTAAGTAATTGGGCAGAGTTTTGGCAGATGGAATGCAATACTGGAAAGTGTGAGGTTATGCACTTTGGCAGGAAAAATCATAGAGCAAGTTATTATCTTAATGGCAAGAAACTGGAATGTCCTGTAGTACAAAGGGATCTGGGGGTCCTGGTGCACGAAACTCAAAGTTAGTATGCAGGTGTAGCAAGTGATCAAGAAGGCCAATGGAATGTTGGCATTTATTGCTAGGGGGATAGAATATAAAAATAGGGAGGTATTATTGCAGTTGTACAAGGTATTGGTGAGACCGCACCTGGTATACTGCATACAGTTTTGGTGTCCATACTTAAGAAAAGACATACTTGCTCTCGAGTCAGTACAAAGAAGGTTCACTCGGTTAATCCCGGGGATGAGGGGGTGGAAATATGAGGAGAGGTTGAGTAGATTGGGACTCTACTCATTGGAGTTCAGAAGAATGAGAGGCGATCTTATTGAAACATATAAGATTGTGAAGGGGCTTGATCGGGTGGATGTGGTGAGGATGTTCCCAATGATGGGTGAAACTAGAACTAGGGTGCATAATCTCAGAATGAGGGGCTGCTCTTTCAAAACTGAGATGAGGAGAAACTTCTTCACTCAGAGGGTAGTAGGTCTGTGGAATTTGCTGCCCCAGAAAGCTGTGGAAGCTACATCATTAAATAAATTTCAAACAGAAATAGTCAGTTTCTTAGAAGTAAAGGGAATTATGGGTTATGAGGAGCGGGCAGGAAATTGTACAAGTCTAGCTTTGGATCGGTCATGGCCCTGTGGGTAACGGAGCGGGCCCAGGGGCCATGTAGCCTGGTTCTGCTCCTACTTCTTGTGTTCTAATTACGTGTTAGATTTCAGGAGATGGTTCTATTCCTGTTCCTGGCTGGGGTGGAGATCACCTTTTACAGAAGGTAAGTACTGCAGAAAATATCGGGACACTGATCTCCTGGACGAGTTTTGATCGCCTAGACGGGTCGGAGAGGAATTTCCCAGATTTATTTCTCCCAAATTGGCCATTGGGTTTTTATCTGGTTTTTTGCCTCTCCCAGGAGATCACATGGGTTCGGGAGGGTTGTAGAGTGATAGTAGATTGGAGGTTAGGATCAGATCAGGCATGATCTTATTGAATGGTGGAGCAGGCTCGAGGGGCCGATTGGCCTACTCCTGCTCCTATTTCTTATGTTCTTATATATATATGTGTGTGTGCGTGTGTAACTTATTGTAACTTATCTATAAATTCAAATGGCATATCTTAAATTTCAGAAAACAACTCTAACTTTTAACAGTGGTTGAATAATTTAAAATCATGTATGAATTAAACTAGTTTGTACCTATTTAAAGTAGCTTTCTTGTAATCGAAAATTCCCACATTTACACAACATATCCTGCATTGCCTGACCTGCTGAGTTTTTCCAGCATTTTCTGTTGTTATTTCGGATTTCCAACATCTGCAGTATTTTGCTATCATACTAGTGTTTGGTTCACTGCCACACCTCTTCTAGGAATGCCTACCTTGAAGAAGTTCTGCTCTTCTCTTCGACGGGATCTCCGTTTGGCTCTTCAACCTTGTTCATCTTCATTACTTTCAGTTTCCCTTCTCGTGTTTGATCTAGCTTCTAATCTCTTTTACTTCTTTTGTTTCTTTTATTCTTTTGTCCGATCGCAGGCCTGCCTCCGATCTAGTTTCTTTTCTTTCCAGTTTTGAAGAAGGGTCCAACCCGAAACATCAACTCAAATTTCTCTCCACGGATGTTACCTGACCTGCTGAGTTTTTCCAGCATTTTCTGTTGTTATTTCGGATTTCCAACATCTGCAGTATTTTGCTATCGTACTAGTGTTTGGTTCACTGCCACACCTCTTCTAGGAATGCCTACCTTGAAGAAGTTCTGCTCTTCTCTTCGACGGGATCTCCGTTTGGCTCTTCAACCTTGTTCATCTTCATTACTTTCAGTTTCCCTTCTCGTGTTTGATCTAGCTTCTAATCTCTTTTACTTCTTTTGTTTCTTTTATTCTTTTGTCCGATCGCAGCCCTGCCTCTGATCTAGTGTCTTTTCTTTCCAGTTTTGAAGAAGGGTCCAACCCGAAACGTCAACTCAAATTTCTCTCCACGGATGTTGCCTGACCTGCTGAGTTTTTCCAGCATTTTCTGTTGTTATATCCTGCATTTAAACCAGCATGTGCCTATCGATCGATATCATCTCACTTCAAAATACTTGTCCCAGTGTTTCTCCCTCTACATATGCCCATGTTCAAGGGCACGAGACACTGACCTGTTAAATGGGAACAGGAGAGAACGGATGACTTTTGAATGTGGATTCAATCTTCACTCCCTCCAATTACACCCCGCTCTTTCACCCAGCTCAGTTGGTCGCTCTCCCGCCTCTGAGTCAGGCGGTCATGGATTTGAGCCCCACTCCAGAGACTTGAGCCCCCTAATCCAGGCCGATACTCCCCTGTGTCAGTACTGAGGGAGTGCTGCACTGTCGGAGATGCCGTCTTTGGGATGAGACGGTATACCCGAGGGCCTCTTCTGCCACCCACCACCCCCCGGCCCAGGTGGATGTTAAAAGATCCCACAGTAAATTTCAGAAGAGCAGAGGAGCTCTCCCTGATGCCCTGGGCTGATATTTATCCCTCAACCAACATCTAAAACAGATTCTGTTCCAACGAAGGGTCATCGACCTGAAAGGTTAACTCTGTTTCTCTCTCCACAGATGCTGCCTGACCTGCTGAGTATTTCCAGCATTTTCTGTTTTTTCAGATTTCCAGCATCCGCAGTATTTTGCTTTTCTAAAACTGATTATCTGTTCATTCATCTCATTTCTGTTTGTGGGAGCTTGCTGTGCACAAATTGGCTGCTGTGTTTCCGACATTACAACAATAACTAAACTTCAAACCTGCTTCATTGGCTGCAAAATGCTTTGGCATTTCCTGGGGTCGTGAAAGGCGCTATATAAATGCAAGTTCTTCCTTTCTTTCACCTGAGGACTACATGTGATCTTTCCTCCAAACATGTTCAACAGCTCTTACAGAAATCTCTCAGGATTCACTCTGCTTCGTATCCTTGGCATCTCAGAGAGACGATTGCAGTCTTCAGTCTGTCTGGGATCTCCTCATCCAGCAGAGAGAGCTGGTCTTCCACTGAATGTTGCTCACACAAGCTGACTCTACAGTTCCAACACTGTCGATCCTGGGACAGGAAATATTGTCAAGGAAACGTTCTCGCTGGTCACCTTCTGAATCCAGGTGTTAGCGTGTTTGGTGGATATTACACACTGAACTTGTTACATTTACATAATAATGTTATGTGACACCTTTATAAATTACTGGGTTAGGCCTCAGCTGGAGAATTGTCCCCACTTCTTGGGCACCACACCTCAGGAAGGATGTCAAGGCCTGGGAGAGGGTGCAGAGGAGATTGATCAGAATGGTACCAGGTATGAGGGACTTCAGTTATGTGGAGAGCCTGGAGAAGCTGGGATTGTTCACCTTAGAGCAGAGAAGGTGAAGTGGAGATTTAATAGGGGTGTATATAATTACAAGGGATTTTGATGGATTAAATGAGGAGAAACTGTTTCCACTGGCAGGAGCGTTGGTTACCAGAGGACACATATTTAAGATAATTGGCAAAAGAACCAGAGGGGAGATGATGAGAATTTTTTTTTACACAGTGAATTATTATGATCTGGAATTCACTGCTTGAAAGGGCAGTGGAAGTAGATTCAATAGTAACTTATAAAAGGGAATTGGATAAATACTTGAAAGGGGGAAATTTACAGAAATAGCAGTGAAGTGGGTCTAACTGTAGAGCTCTTTCAAAGAGCCGGCACAGGCACGATGGGCCGAATAGCCTCCTCCTCTGCTGTATCATTCTAGGAATATTGAGGTGTAACACTCTCTGCTACCATTGCCTAAAACATCCTCTCTCCCCCTGGAGGCCTGTTGGTGAAATGCAGCCAGCATTGACCCCATTTAACAGTAACTCTGGTAACATTAGTGATTAATTTACATTGATCTCTCCTTTCTTTCTCCCCCACTCATCTCCGCAGTTACAGACTGTCGCTGAGGTTCAGGCTCCACAGACCCGGGCTGCATCACTGGTACCTCAGCCCAAGGGTCTGATCTCCTGTGTCAGCCCAGACACTCAGTGTCAGCACCTACCAGCAGGGGACACTGCTGACCACGAGTGATAGAAAGAGACAAAGAGGGAGACAGAGAGGGGGCGAGGGAGAGAGAGAGCGAGAGAGAGGGAGAGAGAAACAAAGCAGCAGAGATGGGCAGAGAGAAAGACAGAGAGATAGAGAGAGAATGAGTGAAAGATAGAGAGAGAGAATGAGTGAAAGATAGAGAGAGAGAATGAGTGAATGATAGAGAGAGATAAACAGAAAAAAGAAAGACAGGAAATGAATGATACAGAGGAAAATATAGACAGAGCAGGAGACAGAGAGAAAGATCGAGAGAGGGAGACAAAGAGAGACATTGAGATAGAAACCGAGAGCAAGTGAGAGAGAGGCAGAGAGAAGGGGAGAGGGACAGAGAAACAGAGAGAAAATCAGAGAGCAGAGAGAGAAAATAGGAAAGACTGAGAGAGAGAGAGAAAGAGAGAGAGACAGAGAGATACAGCAGGAAAGACACAGAGGAAGAAAGAGAGAGACAGAGATGGTGAGAAAAAATAGAGACAGAGATAGAGAGACAGCGAGAGAGAGACAGAGAAAGAGAGAGAGACAGGGGGCGATACAGAGACAAGAGGGAGAGAAAGAGAGACAACATGGAAGGACAGAGGGATAGAGAGAGGGAAAAAGAGATAGACAAGAGGGAGAGACACAAAGAGAGACACAAAGAGAGACACAGAAAGAAAGAGAAACAGATATAGAGCAGAGAAAGAGAGGGAGGCAGAGATAGAGATGAGGCAGAGAGAGAGAGACAGAGAAAGTGAGAGAGTGAAGAAGACAGACAAAGGTGAGAGAGAGAGACAGAGTGTGAGGGACTGAAAAATACAGACTGAAAGAGGTAGTGGGGGATAGAGGGAAAGAAACAGGGAGAGTGACATAGAAAAACAGAAACAGAGAAAGAGAGAGGAAGAGAACAAGATAAGTGACAGGGTCAGAGGAAGAGAGATAAATAGATAGACAGAGTGAATAAAAACAGAGAATGTTGGAAATACTCAGCCGTTCAGGCAGCACCTGTGGAGAGAGAAGCAGAGTTAACGTTTCAGGTTGATGACCTTTCATCAGAGCTGGTAAAAGTTAGAGATGTAACAAGATTTAAACAAATACAGAGGCAGGGAAAGTGGGTACAGAGGTAGGGAAAGGGGGTACAGAGGTAGGGAAAGGGGGTAGAGGAGGAAAGAACAAAAGGGAATGTCTGTGATAGTGTGGAAGACAGGAGAGATTAAATGACAGAAGGGATGATGGTGCAAGACACAAGGGGATGTTAGTGGGACAAGCAAAGAAACAAAAGATGGGTCTCGAGGTGTAAGTGGCAATAGTAGAATAATTACCAACAGCGGCTGTCTGAAATAATGGGGGCAGAGGATATGATCAGAAATTGTTGAACTCGATGTTGAGTCCAGATGGCCGTAAGGTGCCTAATTGAAAGGTGAGGTGCTGTTCCTCAAGCTTACGTTGAGCTTCATTGGAACAGTGTAGGAAGTCGAGGACGAAGAGGTCAGAGTGAGAGTGGAGCGGAGAATTAAAGTGATAGGCAACTGGAAGCTCAGGGTCACGCTTTCTGACTGAGCGGAGGTGTTCCGCAAAGCGGTCACCCAATCTGCCTTTGGTCTCCACAATGTAGAGGAGGCCGCATCCTGAGCAGCGAATACAGTATACTAAATTGTTAGAAGTTCAAGTAAATCGCTGTTTCACCTGGAAGAGTGGGAATAAATGGGTTATTTTCAGATTGGCAGGCTGTAACTAGTGGAGTGCCGCAAGGATCACTGCTTCGGCCTCAACTATTTACAATCTATATCAATGAATTAGATGAGGGGACCGAGTGTTATGTGTTCAAGTTTGCTGATGACACAAAGCGAGGTGGGAAAGTAAGCTGTGAGGAGGACACAAGGAGGCTGTAAATAATATAAGAAATAGGAGCAGGGGTAGGCCATTTGACCCTTCGAGCCTGCTCTGCCATTCAATAAGATCATGGCTGATCTTCTACCTCATCTCCACTTTCCCTTGATTCCCTTACTTTCAAAAATCTATCGATCTCTATCTCAACGACTGAGCCTCCACAGCCCTCTGGTGTAGAGAATTCCAAAGATTCACCACCCTCTGAGTGAAGAAATTTCTCCTCATCTCAGTCCTAAATGACCAACCCCTTATTCTGAGACTGTTCTCCCTGGTTCTGGACTCCCCAGCCAGGGCAAACATCCTCCCTGCATCTACCCTGTCAAGCCCTGTAAGATTTCTGCAGGTTTCAATGAGATCACCTCTCATTCTCATCCCAACCATCTGCAGTCAAAATCAGGGGAATTTATAATGGGGAACAAAGAAATGGCAGACCAATTAAATACATACTTTGGTTCTGTCTTCACAAAGGAGGACACAAATAACCTCCCAGAGATGTCTGGGAACATAGGGGCTAATGAGAGGGAGGATCTACATGAAATCAGTATTTGTAGGGAAATGGTGTTAGGGAAATTGACGGGATTGAAGGCCGATAAATCCCCAGGGCCTGATAATCTAAATCCTAGGGTACTTAAGGAAGTGGCCCTAGAAATAGTAGATGCATTGCTGGTCATCTTCCAAAGTTCTATAGACTCTGGAATAGTGCCCATGGATTGGAGAGTATCTAATGTTACCCCACTATTCATAAAAGGTGGTAGGGAGAAAACAGGGAATTATAGGTAAGGTAAGCCTGACATCGGTAATGGGGAAAATGCTAGAATCCATTAGAAAAGATGAGCACTTGGAAAACAGTGATAGGATCGGTCAAAGTCAACATGGATTTACAAAAGGTAAATCGTGCTTGACCAATCTACTGGAATTTTTTGAGGATGTAACTGGTAAAATAGATAAGGGAGAACCAGTGGACGTGGTGTATTTGGACTTTCAGAAGGCTTTCAATAAGGTTCCGCATAAGAGATTAGCATGTACATTTAAAGCACATGGGATTGGGGGCAAGGTACTGACTTGGATAGAGAACTGGTTGGCAGACAGGAAGCAAAGAGTTGGAATAAATGGGTCTTTTTCCGAGTGGCAGGCAGTGACCAGTGGGGTTCCGCAGGGATTGGTGCTCGGACCCCAGCTATTCACAATATATATTAATGATTTAGACAAGGGAACTAGATGTAATATGTCCAAGTTTGCAGACAACGCAAAGCTGGGTGGGCTTGCGTGCTGTGAAGGGGATGCTGAGAAACTCCAGTATGATTCGGACAGGTTGTGTGATTGGGCAGATTCATGGCAGATGCAGTATAATGTGGATAAATGTGAGGTTATCCACTTTGGTGGCAAAAACAGGAAGCAGATTATTATCTGAATGGCAATAGATTGGGAGAAGGGGAAGTGCAACGAGACCTGCATGTCCTTGTGCACCAGTCGCTGAAGGTAAGCATGCAGGTGCAGCAGGCGATTAAGAAGGCAAATGGTATGTTGGCCTTCGTAGCGAGAGGGTTCGAGTACAGGAACAAGGATGCCTTGCTGCAGTTGTACAAGGCCTTGGTGAGACCACACCTGGGATGGCAGGAATGACGTATGAGGAAAGATTGGGTCGATTGGGCTTATACTCGCTGGAGTTTAGAAGAATGAGGGGTTCTCTTTGAAACTTATAAAATTCTAACAGGGCTAGACAGACTAGATGCAGGAAGGATGTTCCCGATGGCAGAGGAGTCCAGAACGAGGGGTCACAGTCTAAAGATAAGGGATGAGCCATTTAGGACAGAGATGAGGAGGAATTTCTTCACCCAGAGAGTGGTGAACCTGTGGAATTCTCTACCACAGAAGGAAGTTGAGGCTAATTAATTAAATATATTCAAGAAGGAGTTAGTTATATTTCTTAAGGCTAAAGGGATACGGGGAAAAGGCAGGGACAGTGTACTGAATTTGGCTGATCAGCCATGATCTCATTGAATGGCGGAGCAGGCTCGAGGGGCCGAATGGCCCACTCCTGCTCCTATCTTCTATCTTTAGCTGCTTCATCAATGACCTTCCCTCCAACATAAGGTCAGAAATAGGGATGTTCGCTGAAGACTGCACAGTGTTGAGCGCCATTTACAACTCCTCAGATAATGAAGCAGTCCATGCCCGCATGCAACAAGACCTGGACGACATCCAGGCTTGGGTTGATAAGTGGCAAGTAACATTCGCACCACAGAAGTGCCAGGCAATGACTATCTCCAACAAGCTGGAGTCTAACTACCTCCCCTTGACATTCAACGGCATTACCATTGCCGAATCCCCCACTATCAACATCCTGGAGGTCATCATTAACCAGAAACTTAACTGGGCCAGCCACATAAATACGATGGCAACAAGAGCAGGTCAGAGGCTGTGTATTCTGCGGTGAGTGTCCCATCTCCTGACTCCCCAAAGCCTTTCCACCATCTAAAAGGCACAAGTAACGAGTGTGATGGAATACTCTCCACTTGCCTGGATGACTGCAGCTCCAACAACACTCAAGAAGCTCGACACCATCCAGGACAAAGCAACCCACTTGATTGGCACCCCATCCACCACCATAAACATTCACTCCCTCCACCACTGGCGCACCATGGCTGCAGTGTGTACCATCTACAAGATACACTGCAGCAACTCGCCAAGGCTTCTTCGGCAGCACCTCCGAAACCCACAACCTCTTCCACCTAGCAGGACAAGGGCAGCAGGCACATGGGAACACCACCACCTCTAAGTTCCCCTCCACGTCACACAACATCCTGACTTGGAAGTATATTGCTGATCCTTCATCGTCGCTGGGTCAAAATCCTGGAACTCCCTCCCCAACAGCAGTGTGGGAGTACCTTCACGATACGGACTGCAGTGGTTCAAGAATTTGGCTCACCACCACCTTCTCAAGGGCAATTTGGGATGGGCAATAAATGCTGGCCTTGCCAGTGATGCCAGATCCCATAAAACAAGTAAATAAAATTCTTCTAAACTCTAGAGAATACAGGGCTAGTCTACTCAATCTCTCCTCATAGGGCAATCCACCCATCCCAGGAACCAGTCTGGTGAACCTACGTTGCACTCTCTCTATGGTAAGTATATCCTTCCTTAGGTAAGGAGACCAAAACTGTACACAATACTCCAGGTGTGGTCTCACCAGGGCCCTGTATAATTGCAGTAAGACATCTTTACTCTTATACTCAAATCCTCTTGTAATAAAGGCCAACATGCCATTTCATTTCCTAATTGCTTGCTGTACCTGCATGTCAACTTTCAGTGATTCGTGTACAAGGACACCCAGGTCCCTCTGAACTCCAACATTTCCCAATCTCTCACCATTTAAAAATACTCTGCTTTTCTATATTTCTTACCAAAGTGGATAACTTCACATTTCTCCACATATTGGGCCAGAAATTCCAGGCCAGAAGCGTGAGTGCGGTCAGCTTACTCACGCTTCTGGCCGTTGGAAATGCCGGCGTTCAGCATGAACAGCGCATGCGGGGAACGCCGGCATTTCCAGACCTCGAGCGCGTGCGATTGCACAGGCAGCGCTTGCGCAGTGAACTTCGTGGATTTCATTCATGAAATCCGTGAGGGTAAGCCCTTAGAAGTTACACTTGAAAAAAGCAAGTGTAAAGTTGTTCATTGGCTGCGGAGGAAGATATATTTTATCGTGGAGCTTTTGAAATGCAATATTTTTGTTAGGGAAAAGGAGGGAATTTATTTTAAGAAATTTTAAGTAAGTTTTAAAGTTTAAATTTTTTTTTTAAAAGGGTTTTCAGAACGGTAGGTAGAAGGAGCCATTGTGGCTGTGTGAATGGAATGGGAGAATGAGTTATGTATGTATGTCCACATATATTCCTTTACGTATATGTATGTATGTTTTATATTCCTTTACTAATGTGTATGAATGTATGTTTTTAATTATGATTTTCCAATAAGTTACTTTCTCTGAAAGTCATAATTAAATAATACATTCATACACATAAATAAAGGAATATATACATAACACGCAAAGGAATATATACAGACATACATACTTTCAGAAGCTCCACGATAAGAAATATCTTCCTCCGCAGCCTGTGGAGCAACTGTACCCATGCTTTTTTCATGTGTAAGTTGTAATGACTGGACCTCACTGAAAGCATTAATGAAAGCGGCGAATTATACTGCGCACGCGCTGCCTGTGCAGTCGCATGCGTTCTGCCTCTGAACCCCTTCGTTCAGAGGACAGGAAATGCCGGTTTTCCCCACATGCACTGTGAATGCTGAAAACCAGCATTTCATCCGGCCAGATGCGTAAGTACCCCGACCGTACTAGCGCATTTGGAAGGGAATTACTGGGCCAACATTTTACATGTCAATAAAATAAAAAATTTAACAATTGCACGACTTGCCCCCTCGCATCTGCGACTGAGGGCCCAAGGAGGTGCATTACGCAAGAGGTCATCATCGTACGTATCCTCACACTGTTCCCTTTGGGGAACTGTATGAAGTGGTGGAAGGATTTATGGCCATGATTAACGCTCATTCCGTGACCGTAACCATCTTTGAACCAGCCATTAGGGTGGTTAGTCCTATGGCAGGAGGGTTTTACGGGCTCCCACAACCCATCTGAGGGGGGGGGGGCCACCAACACCCACAGACGCAAGTATCCCACTTGATTTCCACCCAGAATTTAAAGTTGGAGCCCCGACTCCACTTGCCGGGACTGTCTGGAGTGGGGTTCAAAACCCTACTCCTTCTGGCCCAGCGGCGGGGATGCTTACTGCTACGCAAAAGGCCCACTCCGCACAAAAGGTGACACCCATACGTTTCCTGCGCCTTTTCCCTCCCCGTGACTGGAGCACTATGCTGCCATTTCACGTTGCTAATTGGATTGGGCCTTTGTCATAGCGGTAGGATCCCCGCCGCTGTGCCAGATCAGGGTAGGGTTTCGAACCCCGCTCCATACAGTCCCGGCAAGTGGAGTCGGAGCTCCGGCTCTAAAGTCTGGGTTGACATCCAGTGGAATATTTGTGTCCATGGGTGTGGGTGGCCCCCCCTCCTTGTATAGCTTATGGGAGCCCGTAAAATCCTCCCGCCATAGGACTAACCGCCCTAATGGCTGGTTCAAAGATGGTTACGGTCACGGAATGAGCGTTAATCATGGCCATAAATCCTTCCACCACTTCATACAGTTCCCCAAAGGGAACAGTGAGAAGACACGTATGACGACGACATTGCTAAATAAATAAATGGAATTTAAAAAATTCTTTTAGGGCTTTTAAAAGTCTTTAAATTGCTTTAATTCTCTTTAAAACTACTTCAGATTACTCAAAATAATGTAAACATTTTAAAAAGTTTATAAAAGTTACCAAAGTCTTCAAAAAACTCCCAAAAACCTATTTAAACTGCTGCTTTGCATGTAAAAATCCTTAGCAGCTTGACAGAAACATTGGGGGCGTGTCCAGTGAAACTGAGACCTCAAGGGGCGGGTCTCACTTACACTGCACGCTCCTGGCTTCGCGCTGGCTGCACTCCTGGGCGGCGTGACGTCATACGCTGCCCGGGAATGTGCTTTCTATTTCTGCAAGTTCAGGCGTCCCAGAAGCTGATCGGCACGAGCGCGGGGTAAGTGCAAATACGGGGCTTGCACGCGCTGCAAGCCCCGTTCTGGAATTTCTGGGCCTATATTCCGGGCCCCTCACTGACGATCAAACCCGCAGCTTCTGCCCCGCTGGACACATACGTCACAACCAACGGGACAATGGTTATTGACGTCCACAGCCTGGGTTGTGACGTCTCACAGCCTGGGTTGTGACGTCTCACAGCCGCCGTTTGCCGGGTTACATGACGTCACTGGTGCTGAGGCGGTTTAATAGCCGCGCGGATTCAACTCGGTCGCCAAGCGACCACGAGCGGCGCCGCCTCCGACTGAGAATGCGGGCGGGGCGCGTGGTGCTGCGCCGGGCCCCGATTGGTGGGAGCGCTGTCAATCAGATGTTTCCACCCAATAGCAGGGGCGGATAGCTGATGGCGCACTGCGCATGTCCCGGGTCGGAGGCGGCTTATGAAGGAAACAAAATGGCGGAAAGTGAACCCGAGAGAGTGAAGCTGGATTGGATTGGCCGGAGGACCTCGGGTGAGTGTCCCGGAGGGGATAAGCGGGGCTGAGAGTGAGCCGGACCCTCATCTTCCCTAAAGTGCGGGCCCCAGACTCGAGCTGGGACTGAAGCACAGTTTGATCCAGGCTCAGCACAGCGGCCGGACTCTTGTCCTCTCCCCCCGCCCGCCTGCCTGCCTCTGTCTGGAAAGCCCCGGATCCCCAGCACAGACTTTATTCTCCGCTTTGTTCTCCGGTGCCGTCACCTTCCGAGATTTGAGCACCAACACCCCCGGCTCTCTCTCTCCTCCCTTTTAAAATGCCCCGTTTGGCTCCTCTTGTCTCCTCATTCTCCCCCAGACACTCCGCCCTCCCTCACACTCTCTGCGCTCAATCCCACCGGCCCTGTGTCCGCCCATTCCCCCAGCCTGTCTGTCCTCCTCACTCTTCACCACACGGCCCAGGCTCGGCTCATCGGCGCGGCGCTCAGTCCCGCCCCGAGTACCGAGTTCACGGCAGCTTCAGACCGACACAACCGGCATCAGAGCCACAGACAGTTTGATGGGACAGTGTAGAGGGAGCTTTACTCTGTATCTAACCCGTGCTGTACCTGCCCTGGGAGTGTTTGATGGGATAGTGTAGAGGGAGCTTTACTCTATCTAACCCGTGCTGTACCTGCCCTGGGAGTGTTTGATGGGACAGTGTAGAGTGAGCTTTACTCTGTATCTAACCCGTGCTGTACCCGCCCTGGGAGTGTTTGATGGGACAGTGTAGAGGGAGCTTTACTCTGATTTTAACCCGTGCTGTACCTGCCCTGGGAGTGGTTGATGGGACAGTTCTACAGTGTACTCTCTCCCTTTCTTTCCCTCTCTCTCTCTCTCTCTCTTCCCCCCTCTGTCTCTGTAATTGAAACAGATTGGTTATTTTGTAAATTTATCTGAAATTTTAGAGCAATTGACAAGCGATTCCTGCTGATCTGCGCGTATTTCCATATAGGACACAGATGGTTTGGGGGAGCAGAGCTCTCGGTCACGTTGAAATAATGTTAAACAGATTATTGTAGAGAGTGCCTAGCAGTGGAAGGAAACTATGTCAAAAAAAGTATAAAAAGTGTATAATACATATCCTAGTCATGGGAGATTTTAACTACACCAAGTGATCTGTCGAGAAGAGGTAGGGATAGCGGAAAAGGGAATGGCGTATTTACAGTGTGTTCAGGACTCCTTTCTTACCCAGTACGTAAGAAGCCCAACAAGAGAGGAATCACTGACAGATCTATAATGGGAAATGAACCAGAGCAGTTAAGAGATGTAAGCTTAGGTGAAAATCTACACTATCGATTACAACATAATAATGATTGAGAAAGACAAAAGCTGATTTTGAAGTGATGACAATGGAACTAGGGAAGATAAACATGGAACAGAAGAGACAGACAAAGAGAGAACAGCAGTGGGAAATATTTAAAAAGGTGATCAGTAAAGTTCAAGAGAAATATATTCCACTGCAAAACAAGAACAAACTAGCCAATAATAAAACACCAGGGCTGAATAAAGAGATGAGGGTAAAATGGATACTGAAGAAAAATGCACACTGAGTACAGTGACAATAAAGGAGAGGATGACAAAAGGTAATTGGAAGAGGCTGGGAAAGAATAAGAAAAACAATTCGGAAGGTGAAAAGGAACTGCAAAATTAAATTATCAAGGAATATTAAAATAAATAGTAAAGTATTGTACAGGCACATAAATAATGGGAAATTCAGGATAGGGACAGAGCCACTAGAGGATCACAAGATAAACCAACAGGTAATGACAGCAAAATGGCAGAAATATTGGATACAAAATCCTGACTGGCTGAGTATTTCCAGCATTTTTTGTTTCTGTTTCAGAAATATTGTATAGTTACTTTACCTCAGTTTTTACCAGGTAGACAAAAAAGGTGGACATGACATTGGAAGAAGAGATGAGAAGAGAGATCAAGACATATAAAATAGAAAGGGTGAAATAATTGATAAACTAGCAAAAGTTAGAGGATAAAACCTGATACTAAAAGAAGCAAGGGAGAGAGAGAGCAGAGGCACCTTTATATATATATACTCGGGAATAGTTAGTGTAATTTCCAAATTTACAGATGACACCAAATTCTGGTGTATAGTTAATACTGAGGAGCACTGTGACAAAATACAGGATGTTAATAAACTGGCAGGTTGGCGTGTAAGTGGCAAATTAATTTCAATATAGATAGATGAGAGATGC
This sequence comes from Somniosus microcephalus, assembly GCF_052327205.1. Lineage (NCBI taxonomy): Eukaryota > Metazoa > Chordata > Chondrichthyes > Squaliformes > Somniosidae > Somniosus > Somniosus microcephalus. Next base: position 58,631,160 of record NW_028225179.1, read on the forward strand.
TACAATTTTGGTAGGAGGAATAAGGAAACATACTCCTTGTAAAGTTAGTGTCTAAATGGGGTAGAGGAGCAAAGGGATCCAGAGGGACAGATGCACAAATCATTAAAAGCAGGTTAACCAGGCTATGAAAATGCAGACAAAGCACGGGTTCATTTCTAGAATGATAGATATACAAAGCAGAGAAGGTATTTTAAACATGTATAGAACCTTGGTTAGACCACACACGGAGTTCTAAAAGCTTTCCCACCACCAAGGTTAAGCTGACTGGCCTGTAATTGCCAGGTTTATCCTTCTCTCCTTGTTTGAACCAGGGTGTAACATTTGCAATCCTCCAGTCCTTGGTACAGCACTCGAAACAACCTTCAGTAAGGGGCTGGGTGTCAGAGGGTCAAAACTCTGACCTTTCACCCCTACCGATCTGAAGGTCTTGTGTAAAATGAATGTGGGGATTTCAAACACAGTCCTTGGTGAGAGGTCAGATTTGTGCCAAACTAGGCCTTTTGACAGTTCAAGATTTCCACTGGGCTTTGTGTGAAGACGTGCTTCCTGACCTCACCCCTGAATGGACTATCTATAATGTAAATATTATGCCCTCTTGTTCTGGACTCCCGCTAGAGGAAAGAGTTTCTCTGTCATTTTGACAAACTTGATTTGAGGCTTTTGACGAGGTAACAGAGGGTGGATGAGGGCTGTTCAGTTGATGCTGTGTATATGGACTTTAAAAAGGCGCTTGATGAAGTACCACGTAATAGGCTTGTTGTTAAAATTGAAGCCTGTGGGATAAAAGAAGCAGTAGCAGCAGGGATACAAAATTGCCTGAGGGATAGAAAACAGAGAGTTGTGGTGGATGCTGTTTTTTGGACTGGAGGGGGAGGTATTCAGTGGTGTTCTCCAGGGATCAGCACCAGGATAACTGCTGTTTTTGATACATATTCATGACCTGGATTTGGATAAAGGGCACAATTTTGAAATTTGCAACTGACTCAAATTGGAAGTGTTGAAAACCGCGAGGAAGTTAGTAATAGACTTCAAGAGGACGTAGACAGGCTGGTGGATTGGACGGACACATGGCAGATGAATTACAACACAGAAAAGTGTGAGGTTATACAGTTTGGGAGGAAGAATGAGAAGAGACAATGCAAGCGAAATGGTACAATTTTAAAAGGGGTGCATGAACACAGACCTGGGGGGATGTTTGTGCACAAATATTTGGTGGCAAGACAGGTTAACAAAGCAATTGTAGTTAATAAAGCCAATGGGATCCTGGGCTTTATAAATCGAGGTGTAGAGTACAAAAGCCAGGAATCGATGGTAAACCTGTATAAAACACGAGTTTGGCCTCAGCTGGAGTATTGTGTCAATTCTGGGCACCACACTAGGAAGGACGTGAAGGCTTTGGAGAAGAGACTTGCTAGAATGGTTTCAGAGATGAGGGATTACAGTTACTTGGAGAGACTGGAGAAGCTATGATTGTTCTCCGAGCAGAGAAGGCTAAGAGGAGATTTGATGGAGGTGTTCTAAAATGAAGAATTGTTTAGATAGAGTAAATGGAACAACTTGTATTGATATAGCACCTTTAATGTAGTAAAACGTCCCAAGGTGTTTCGCAGGAACCGCATAAGAAGATATTGGGGCAGATGACCAAAAGCTTGGTCAAAGAGTTCGGTTTTCAGGAGCGTTTTAAACAGGCCATGAAAATGTAAACACAGCACTGGGCTCATTTCTAGAGAGATCGAATTGCAAAGCAGCGAAGTTATGTTAAACTTGTAGATTCTGTTAGAACCTTGGTTTGACCACACTTGGTGCACTCTGTACAGTTCTAGTCTCCATATTATGAAAAGGATAGAGAGACACTGGAGAAGGTGAAACAAAGATTGACGAGAATGATACCAGAACTGAGAGGTTCTAAGTATCCAGAATGTCTGACCGTGCTGGGGTCTTTTCCTTAGAAAAGTGAAGTCCGAGGGGTTATTTATTAGAGATCTGTATAATTATGAAGGGCTTTGATCAGGTAGATGACGAAGATGTTGCCACTTGTGGTGATTCCAAAACTGGGGGTCAAAAACATAAGATAGTCACTAATAAATCCAGTAAGGAGCTCAGGAGAAACCTCTTTACCCAGAGAGCGGTTAGAATGTAGAGCTTGCTGGCACATGGAGTAGTTGAGGTGAATAGCAGAGTGCCTTTAAGGGGAAGCTGGATAAGTACGAGGTAGAAAGTTATAGACGGATATGATGATAGGGTGAGGTGAAGTAAGGTGGGTGGAGGCTCGTGTGGAACATAAACACTGGCATGGACCTGTTGGGCTGAATGGCCTGCTTCTGTGCTGTAAATACTGTGTAATTCTACGCTGAATTCTGAATAGACACGGTACAGCTCTCGAAACAATATTCAGCAAGGGGCTGAGGGTCACAGAGGGTCAAAACTCTGACCTTTCACCCCTACCGATCTGAAGATCTTGTGTACAATGAATGTGGGGAGTTCAAACATCGTCCTTGGTGAGAGGTCAGATTTGTACCACACTCTGCCCTAAATCGGTAGACTGGCTGTTACGTGCTGATCAAGTGCCTTCAAAATCCTGTTTAAAACCTCTCTCTCTGTCACTGATCTCAATCCACCTACAACCTTAACCCATTCTCTCCTGCTCAGTCTGTTTGTGTCTCTACATGTCTGTGTTTCTGTGTCCCACTATACGTGTGTTTTTATGTGTCTGTATATGTGGGTATGTCTGTGTAGGTGTTTCTGCATGTGTCTCTTGTGCTGGTGTGTGTGTCTATAAACAGAACCCTAGCTAATGAAAATATATCAATCTGGGTCTTGAACTTTTCAATTGAGCTCCAGCATGAACAGCTTTTTGGGGAAAGTTCCAGATTTCTACTACATTTGTGTGAAGAAGTGCTTCCTGACATCACACCTGAACAGCCTAGCTTTAACTTTAAGCTTTTACCCCGTGTTCTGGACAGTCCCACCAGATGAAATAGTATCTCTCGATCATCATAAAACCTCAATGATCGCATCCTTAATTTTCTATATTCAAGTTTATAAATTCAGGAACAGAAATGGTATGGAGCGGGGAGGGGAACAGAGTAACAGTGGTAATGTCTAGGTAATGAAGAGGGAGCTCAGTATTTTACCTGCCTTTGAGGGCTCGATGCTGACACTCTATAAAGTGGAGGTAGGAACAGGAGTCGGCTATTCAGCCCCTCGAGCCTGTTCCCCCATTCAGTGAGATCATGGCTGATCTATCATAATTCCATCCACCTGCCTTGGCTCTGTATCCTTTCTCCACCCTTGCCTGGCAAAAATCTATTGATCTGGGAATTAAATTATTAATTACGCGAGCATCTACTGCTTTTTGTGGGAGAGTTCCATACTTCTACCACCCTTTGCGTGAAGAAGTGTTTCCAAACTTCTTTCCTGAATGGCCTGGCTTTGATTTTGAGATTATGTCCCCTTGACCTAGACTCCTCAACCAGTGGAAATAGTTTCTCTCTCTCTACCTTGACAATTCCTTTTAACATCCTAAAATCCTCAATCAAATTAAATCGCCCCTTAACCTTCTATATTCCATGGACTACAAGCCCAGTTTATGTAATCTCTCCTCACACAATCCTGGAACTCCCTCCCTAACAGCACTGTGGGAGTACCTTCACCACATGGACTGCAGCGGTCCAAGAAGGCGGCTCACCACCATCTTCTCGAGGACAATTAGGGATGGGCAATAAATGCTGGCCTTGCCAGCGATGCCCACATCCCAGTAATTAATAAAATAAATAACTTAACCCTTGGTACCCTGGTAACATTCTGGTCTATCTGTGCTGCACTCTCTCCAAGGCCAGTATATCCTTCCTGAGGTGCGGTGCCCAGAACTGAATGCAATTCTCCAGATGGGGTCTTTCCAGAGCTCTCTACAGCTGAAGCACCAACATTCCATTAGCCTCTTTAATTATTATTGTACCCGTCCACGAGCTTTTACTGATTGAAGTACTTGGACCCCTAAATCTCGCCAGTAAGAGGTGTGGGGTGTGTGTATTTTCTGTTTAAATTGGTGCATTTGATTTAATTTGATTCTGGTATTTAACAGCAGCAAACAACTCCTGAAAACCCTCAGCAACTAAATCTCTATTTGGATTCGTTCACCAGTCCTGGCGACTGATCCAACTTGCCCTACGTATCTGTGTGTCCCACTATCCTTCCCCGGTGGGTTCGGATGTTGCAGACCGACAGTGAAAGATCCAGTGTCTGATTCCCACCAGCCCGAGGTCTCCATGTTTTCACTGAATGAAACCTTCCTTCACGGGAAGCAGGCTCTGTTTGATTGTTTAGGTCCCGTAACCCCTGACCCTGTATTACTGCTGTCAGAATAATGGGCTGTACTCAGAAATAAAACTTACTGCATTGATCACAGCTTCACATCCGTGTCTTGTTTCTCTTTAGGATCAGTGTGCCGGAGGACAAGGTGTCCGGGGATGAAATGAGACTGGGAGAAGATTTGGGAATCGCAGGAAATGGGAAGAGGAAACTGGCACAGGGAATCTCTCCAAGTGTCCAATAACACATTCAGAAAGGTACTGAGATAAGACAGGTGCCCCAGGGTGTCAGCGCTCTGACCGTTTGGGGTTTAAGCTGTTTAACTTGAAACATTGCCTTCAGGCAGATTGAAAATGGACATCTATTGCATCAGACCCACAGATCGTTTGATGGGACAGTGTAGAGGGAGATTTACACTCAGTCTAACCTGTCTATCCTCTATCTTGGTTTTTTTCTCTCTCTGCCTCATTTAATCTCTCTCTCTTTGCCTCAACTCACTCTGCCTCACTCTCGTCTCTTTCTTTCTCAATGGCTCTATCTCCCCTCGCCTCATTTTCGCGCTCTCATTCACCTTTGTCTCTCTTCTCTCTCTATCTCTCTCATTTCTCTCTGCCTCGCTGTGTCTCATGCTTTCTGCCTTTCTCTTCTCTGCCTCGTTCTCTCCTTCTGCCTCACTCTCAGTCCCCCTCTCTCTGCATGTATCGACTGTTGTATCCTGAAAAGTGGACCTGGTGTTGTGCCAGGTCGACACTTTCCCCCTCAGAGCGGACTAAGTGATATACAAAGTCAGCGCTTAGCTTTGGTACAGATGACAGACTTCGAGTGAAGGATGGTTCAAAACGGTCTTTATTCACAGGCCCGGGGAGAACCTTCTGGGACCCCTCTCAGATCCGACTCCACCGATTCCCTAGCAACAATCACAGTTGTACAAAAATCAAACCCCCTCCCTAGGGGCGGGGATAAAGCTTATCAGCATATACAGAGTTATAGCTAAATGGCAATTATAAACCGTGACATTTCATCTTCTTACCGCCCACAAATCCCACATTTCTGTTATCGGTTGGTCCCGTCACCTCCTGTGACTGTGGGTCTCATCTTAATTGCTCTACAACCCTCCATTTGCCCGTAGCCAGGTGGTTTTGCTTGTTACATGTTGTCTTAAGATAACAGTCCTCGTTAAGGCGTGCAAAGCACAGACTTTCGGCCTCGTCTCGGGTTAACTCTGCAAAGCAAGCGCATTCTGATTAGTCCCACATACTTTGAAGAATGGAACCCTGTTGTGATTTACAACAAGTGAATTCTTCGGTGCGTTATCTCGCATATGTGTTGCCTCGCCTGGCCAAACAGACATCCTCCTCAATCTTCCCATGAGTTGTTCTGCAGTTTAATCTCTCAGCATTTGAAGTCACTTAATCATGTTTTAAAACTTACCTGGGTAAATGCAATATACAGTCCTCTATATCGCTTAACTCCGGGTAGGGATTAACCCATTATCTCCACCTTGTACATTGGTGCTGCAGTATTCATATTCTAACATTAAAACTAAATTATACATATTCTAACATTAAAACTAAATTATACATATTCTAACATACAAACTAAGGTATAATAGTAATTTGACTACTTCAGTCCCCCTTATGGCCCATTGGTCATTTTGACCCAATACGGCCAATATGCTGCAGTTTAAGATTGTTTGCTATGAGGACCGTCGTCCTAGTGGTACCAAGCCAGGGTGTCTAGTACTCATACTTCCGCAATCCTAAACGCAGTCTTCATAATGATTCTCCTCACGCCCTACCCCTTGCTTGTTGGTGGTTAGCAACAGTGTTTCTTTCTCTTCTTCCTTCGTTATTCGTTTGGTTATGGCCTGTGCGAGGTTGTGGTTCTTTCGCCATCGGCAATATCCACAAAGTAAGAACAAAAGGATCATTAATACGGCGCCTTGCACAACTACCAGCACGTGTGACATGATCCTGATCCAGGGGTGTATATCGACATTTAGCCCCCAATTCCAGATCTTATTGTACCAAGGAGTTTCCGCTAATGTTGTACCAATGTCTTTTTGTTGTTGCTTTAAGTCTTCCTCTATTTTATGATAATATAATTTAAAATTTCCTTCGTTTCCTGCCGTAATTTCTTCCAACCCTCCTCTTCCTCTAACTTAGGAATTGCCTTGGGCTCTGGTATGACATAAGCTTCAACCTCTTTATTAAGTACCATACGATCAAGTGACCATGTTTTCGTTTCTTGTGGTCTTGGTGCGTGTATATATTGATGTCCTACCTGTGTAGATTTGGATCAAAACAAAAGTTTGGTTGGGGAATGGGACAAATCATATCTTGATATTCATATTTCTGTTCAGTTGTGGTGACACAAAATGCCCCGTTGTTCCTTGGTGCTACCCTTGTCCGGTGTATCCCCCTTGGGTGTACCTCAATGGTGCAATTGGTGTTTTTTGTGAATCCGCACTCGGATGTGTCTCCCTCGGTGGGGGGGGCGGTGTGCATGCCCATGTCCTTCCCTTGTGGTGGCACCCGTCCATTACCACCTCCCTTAAGGTTCTATTCTTCTGTTTATTATCTTCGCCTTCCCAAAGTGCCTTGGTAGGGACATCATGATATTTAACCCAACTTTCCCTTTGTACCTCTCCTATGTTAATCACGTCGTGTAGGGGCTGTCCCTCTTCTGGGAGTTGTGGGATGGCCAGTACAAAGCCAATCACCTTAGTCCATGGGGTCAGACAATTGTCTGCCCGGTATACTTGTCCCATTTTACGCCCCTTACATAGGCTTTTATTTGTGTCAATCCAAGGTTCCAGATCTTCATTAGTAATCCAGTCAGGGATCTGTCCATTATTTATTTGCCTCATGTTATGCTGAGCATTTGACAATAGCCATGAGCCATACATGGCACATACTAGTTCCTTATGGGTTTGGCGAGAAGCATTGTCAAGTCGATCAATAATTGTATTGATTGTTTCTGCATGGGGGGCTACTACCTCTTCCACCCCCAACAATTGCATTATCATTTGTTTTCCTGCCAGTGCCAATTGCTGGCTATTTCCAGTGGCTTGTTTTAGTAACTTCTTTATTTTTGCTTGTAGTTCCTCTACTCCTTCGTTTACTCCTTCTATGTCCAAGCAATTAACTGTTGCTAACCCGGCCGCATACCCTGCTCCGGACATTTCCAATACTCCCCGTTTCTTACGTCTTTGTAAGAGAGATTTTCCCTGTGGACCCTCTAATTGTTTTACCCACAGGGAGTTCCATATTTGCTTTGTATGATTGTTACACATCGCGGGCATCTCTAGAGTACTCATATTAATGGCAACCTTAATAATTCTATGTGTTACACTAAAGTACACCCCATCTTGTGTTTTCCTTGTTATTAAACCCCCGGGTGCCCCTTTTTCCATTGGTTGGGCCAGTTAGTGGAGTGAGGGGATTTTTATGCTTGTTGCTTTTCCTTTGTAACCCTATCCCCTCCGTCCTTTCCCTGATTTCCATCTGTAATATTTGTCCTCGCCGGGATCCCTTTTTGCGTTCCGCATTATAACATCCTATCATTCCCCTTTGTCTTTTACCTATTTTGGGCCAATTTAGTGTATTCGAACTCTGTCCCAGATATGGGAGCCCTGTGTAATTTGGTGTAATCTCAACTGCTTTATTGAATCTGAATCCTGTATCTACGAAATATCCCTTTCCTACTTGAAACTTTGGAATTATTTGAACATTGTCTTTCGTACATAGGCACTCTATTTTAATCCATTCACCCTCCGTGACCCGGACAAACAAAGTCCCGTTAGCTGTTCTTTTGTATTCACAATAATCACAGTAGACAGTCATATCGCATCCGTTTCCCGAAGCCGCCCCCCATTCTAATGGTGGCGTTGAGAATACCAAGGTCAAGGAAATAGAAACAAGAAACTGTGAAGGCAGCAAGAAGTAAAATAAAAAGGCTAAACTGATCTTTGGCTGCTAATATGGCTGGCGCCCACAATGTTACACCTTGCTGTTAGAAAAAATGTAAGGCAGAGTGCAGAAGTTATACAGACAATAGGCGATCAGAAAACACATTACCGTGATTGCAAACGCATTACCATAATGTTTAGGTGATCGGGAACCCATTACCAGGATATTTACTTAACTGTAACCCATTCAGTAAAATGTGACTTCTTTATTTAAAATTGCCAGGCCAGGAAATCAAATTAACTGTATATGTGCACAGCTCGGGATTGGTGCAGCCTGTACGATGTGTTAATGTCTTCTCAAATGCAAGTATAATAATGTAACACACTGTAGGACAAACTGCTTGCACTGTTGGATTCGCAGACTCTTGCAGGAGTCGGTGTTGATATATCAGAGTAAGACTCCGCGGATAATAAATCGTTTGAATTCTCCAGTTGTTCGACTCAGTGTTTACTGAACCAGACTGAGGGTAAAAGAATCCGTTCTATCATTTGGTGTCAGAAGTGGGATCTCAACGGACAGTCACCGAGAGTTTGCGAACTAAGAGTTGAATCGTCTCGGACGTGGAGAGAGGAAATGGGCCCCCGATGTAAGTAGTTTCCTGTACTACCTCGGTTTTCCTCTGATTCCGCCAGTCTGACGACGAGTCGGCCAATCGCTAACTCCCGTGTGGTGTCCCGCCGAGATCCAGGTCAGTCTGGCGAATACTGGAAGGGATAGGTGATTAGGTCAGTGATCGGATATCACTGCGGGTCAGTGATCGGATGTCACTGCGGGTCAGTGATCGGATGTCACTGCGGGTCAGTGATCGGATGTCACTGCGGGTCAGTGATCGGATATCACTGCGGGTCAGTGATCGGATATCACTGCGGGTCAGTGATCGGATTTCACTGCGGGTCAGTGATCGGATTTCACTGCGGGTCAGTGATCGGATATCACTGCGGGTCAGTGATCGGATATCACTGCGGGTCAGTGATCGGATATCACTGCGGGTCAGTGATCGGATATCACTGCGGGTCAGTGATCGGATATCACTGCGGGTCAGTGATCGGATATCACTGCGGGTCAGTGATCGGATATCACTGCGGGTCAGTGATCGGATATCACTGCGGGTCAGTGATCGGATATCACTGCGGGTCAGTATACGTACTGAGGGAATAACTAGGAACTGTGTAAACTTAGAAATAAGCACTTGTGTCAGGTAAAGAGTGTCGACCTTGTATCTCACTTGGCCCGCCTAGGCTCTGAACAAGTTTAAAACGCAACTGTGTAAAGTTCACAAGGGGAGTAAGATGGGCAACTGTTTAGATACCACGACTGAATCGGGTAGCGCCTTACAGACCCTTTGTGAACAACATCCTGACAAAGCGAAGCAACTCAGACAGTTGTCGGGAGGATTGAATAAGAAATTAGGAAGTGATCAATGGCCACTAGGAGGAACTAAGAATCTAGATGCCGCTAAAAAGGCTCAAGAACTAATTTGGAAAAGTAACAGGGGCACCACTGCCAAAGAACTAATTGCCCTATGGAGACAGTACTGTGAGGAACTGAAAGAAACTTCCTTGCTAGCAAGTTGGCAGGATAATGCCTTAAAATTAGGAATAGCACTTACAGGGGGAGGGGTAGCCAAATCAGTAGAGGTATTGAAAAAGGAATGCGCTCATGAGAAACGCTCAAAACAGGAGTCTGAAAAGACCACGAGCGAGCCTGGAAAGGCTGATAAGAGTGGATTACGTAATCCAATGGTTGGCCTTGCCTTGACAGAGGGAGATGGTGATGATGATCTGGATGAGTGGAATCACAGTGCTCAGGTTGTTCCCCACGCTCCCCCCCCCCCCCCCCCCCCCCCCCCCCGTACGTTAACATCTATCCCCCGGTGGCATCCGTACCAGCTGCACAAACCCCCTCAAGTATCCAAACCACCTCGAGTATCTGCCAGTGCCGTTTCCCCGCCGCCGTCAGTCACGGTTCAAGTAAATAATCCCCCACCCTGTTTGTAGAATTCCTCCGGACTACTATACTCGTCTATAATGCTGAATCAAGAGACTTATGGGCGTTAGTACAGCAGATCTTGAATCCCGCCGAACATGCAATGTTTTTGGTTAACCTAGGCTTTGAGGACCATGCTGCATTAGAGGCTCAAAACGCACAGGGTGCTGCTCGTGAACAGGCCATACTCACTGCTTTAACCATCACCCTTCAGAAACCCATTGATATATCCAAGGTGTTGGATACTAAACCACGAAAGGGCGAGGGAGCAGAGGAATTCCTAGAGAGATTCTCTGAGGTATATCGGAGTCAGTCAGGAGATGCTAATTACCGGAACGGAGCAAACTCGCCGCAACACTGTGCTATCCTGATAAATTGTCTACCAACCTCGGTGTCTGAAGCAATTAAGACTAACAATATGGACTGGTCAGAGAATAGTCCCAGCCAGATGGCCAGGGCAGTGAAATATTATTGGAAAGAGAGTAAGAGTCAGGAGAGTCAGCCCCAGGTCAAGGTCAAGACCGAATATGTGATAAAAAAGGAAGAGCCAAAGCCCACCCAAGATGTGATAGGATATCAGACGGAGCCCCAGTACTGCGTCCCAGGGTGGGTTGATAGACAAGGGTACAGAGATACCAACCGTCCCTAATTATGGCCCACCCTACGCTCCCCCAAGACAAAATTTTGGCGATAGAGGAAGAGGAGGGAGGCAAGCAGGGTCAGATACCTGTTTTAATTGTGGCCAGCAAGGCCATTGGAGCAGGGAATGTCCCTCCCGAAGACGAGGAAGAGGGGGCCACATGCAAGGACAACGGGGAGGTTGACAGGGAAATCGGGGACGAGGAAGATATACAGACTTCTCCCAGAATAATCCGTTTCCCCAGTACTGACTAGCCAACCTCGTGGCGAACGGGTTCCAGTCAGACAAGGAGCCCCTTTCTATCCCTGCTGATTGAAGGGAGCCGACATACGTTTCTGGTAGACACCGGAGCTGCTATGTCATCTGTCCGATCAGAGCTCAATCTCCCTAAATCCGGGGAGACACAAAGCCTGTCCGGATTCCAAGGACAAGTGTGCCAGTACCCGATATCAGAACCAGTTGAAGTAACACTGCGAAATGAGTCTGTGAAACACCAATTCGTGATCACAAATGGGCTGGATTGCAATCTCATGGCCAGAGACCTGTTATGCGCATTTAAATTAAGAAGCATTGTACTACTATCAACCCAGCATGTTTTCTCACAGAACCACCCCTCCAACAAACAGACCCAGGACATGATTGTCTATTTTAATCAAGGAAGATACCTCCATCAGGGAGGATCTATCTGATGCCCCAATGCAGAGTCCTGACACAACCATGTATGTAGATGGAAGTGTGTCCGTCAGTCCCCTTGGGAAAAGACTTTCTGGATATGCAATCGTAGATCAGGACAGTAATACTTTGGAGTCTGCCGCCTTTGAGTTTCTGCATTCCGCCCAACAAGCAGAACTGTTCGCATTAATACGAGCTTGTATCTTAGGGAAGGACTTAAAGGTTAATGTTTATACAGACTCGAGATATGCCTTCGGAGTGGTTCATGATTTCGGACAATTATGGAAAAACAGAGGGTTCCTAACCTCTGCAGGAACACAGATATCTCATCAAAAATTTGTATCTGATTTGCTACAAGCCCTCATGCTACCAAAAGAGATCTCCGTGATAAAGTGCTCCGCGCACACAGCAGGACAGACCCCTGTAGATATAGGGAATAGATGCGCTGACCAGGGAGCTAGGGAAGCGTCCCAGGAACAACGAGTGGTTGTGCCTAGAATGCTGAGCCAGACTAAAAGCTCAAATAAAAGCAAGTCTCCCTCGGAAAAGCCAATGCCAACCATCCAAGACGTCATTAAGTTACAGGAGGACGCTCCTGCCTGTGATAAGGGACTGTGGAAACAGCTCGGTTGTACATATGATTGTGTGTCTAAATTATGGGTCACCCCTGCCGAGCAAACTTGAATGTCAGATGAGCTAGCATTATGGGTTATTGAATGTATACACTTTGCAACTCATTGTGGTGCCAGAGCAACTAGTGAGACGTTATTAGCTACATGGTGGCATCCTAGATTACAAGCTCTGGCTCAAGGTATTAGCAGTCGCTGCCTCATTTGTCAGCAGCATAACCCGGGAAAAGGCATACCTTGTGAAATGGGTAAGACGCCGTTACCCACGGGTCCCTTTGAGGCCCTGCAGATGGGCTATATTGAGTTAGAAAGGTGTCAGTGTTATAAATATGTACTGGTTATTGTTGATGTATTTAGTAAGTGGATTGAGGCCTACCCGACTACGGATGACAAAGCCTCCACTGTTGTAAAAGTTTTAATGAGAGAAATTATTCCAAGGTACGGAATTCCAAACCGATTAAGTTCAGACAACGGCCCTCACTTTGTGGGCCTGGTAAACAAGGAGTTCTGCACTCAAATGGGCATCCAACAGCAGCTACATTGTGCCTACAGGTCACCGGCCGCCGGACTGGTCGAGCGGGCTAATCAGACCTTGAAAAATAAACTTGCCAAATTACAGGCCGCGACAGGAACTACATGGCTGAAATTACTCCCCGTGGCCTTGTTCCAAATACGTACTATCCCGGCTGGTGCCACCCCAACTGCTGCCAAAGTAGAGGGAAAGAGTGCTTGGGTCCACCTCCACCACTGTAAAATTGTCAGTAATGCTATGGCTAAAACTTAAAGAATGCTAACCTCTCTTGCTTCCAAGAAATCTCTCCCTAAACAGACGTGCCGCGCCGACCAGCCATGCAGACATCGCTGTGGATCCTCTCTATCAGTGCCCTGATCACCCTTGGAATAACTCAACGGCCCAGAAGGTGGACATGCCGACGGAACCAACCCAAGCGGGTACACCACCTATGCCACGGAGACGTGCTTCGGTGCAATGATGATAACCCAGGCGGGTTCGGGAAATGGAACGTGATCAACTGGGACACCTACATTGGGCTTATTAGACAGCCCCACCGCTCGCTAATGCTGAGATACATACACAGAGGAACATTGCCATGCCATTGGACCAAGTGTAAATTTGATTACGTCTGTTGACGCCAGGTGACCAAGTCTGTTACTGCAGGACCATGCAACCGAACTACCGATACCAAAGGACAAAGCTGTTATCCAAAGTCCAACCAGGAAAAGAAAAGAAATGGACTGCCCCCTATGAGCAGCTTCGACTATTCGAGGGTAGAAGGTACCCTCACAAAGAGACATGAACGAGATCTCCAACACACTTTCCCTGAAGAAACCCCGACGGGCAACCTATTCCTCCAGACTCACGCAGCCCTATACTCACCAGAGTCAATTGTTTGTTATCCGCCCCTGATATCTGTTGAGGGGGTGTTTGCCCCAACCCCGGTTATTGTTCCCCCGGACTTTCTTTTAGATGCTCACCTTCTCCCTCCCACAACCAATATAACAATACCCTATACCTTAACCCCGCCCGCCAATTGCCTGAAACAAAGCAGGAACCCTGGTGGCTATGAGAATTGTTGGAATGGGACGGGCTATGGTTGTAGGTCAGTATGGGTTAAGCAGAACTACACCTGCTTGGTGACACGCTGCCTCCACCATCAGTGTATGATAGGACCAGACACCGGTAGCTGCACATGTGAGCAATCCGTATGTGTGTCAATAACCGAAGTGGAGTACAAGTTTTATGTGGAGAAGGGGATGGGACAACTCTGAAGGTAGGGGGAGAAACCTTTATGCTAGTAAAAATAGCTAATACCCAGCCTACTGATACTCGTGAGATCCAAGGTTTTGACTATTTCCTTCCCCCGAGCCATTTAAGCACAAGGCAGAAACACATATCCGTGATATATACCAAACCAGGCTACTTTTTCTTGAGCCAAGGAAGAGCTACTAATTACATGGTAATAGATACCGCTCCCCGGACGGTAGCCATCGCTACCTTAACCCCTACCACAGTACCCTGCCCCTCCCAATGGACATCCCACCAAAAATTAGTAGTCAGGGCAGCCTCGAAAGAGTTTTGCTCCAAGTGGAAAGATCCTGAATCCCGAGGAGGACACGGAACCTCTATAGGATATGGATTTGCTGGCCTGTTCTCTATAGGCTATACTGGAGCCTATCTGGCCGCCAATAACCGGAACTACCTTATCTGTGGCCTCACCATCCTGGGTAATGCTACCATGGGGGCCCTCGACGCAGTCACTAAAGAATTGTCGGAACTCAGGTTATTCACTATGCAAAACAGATATGCCCTAGACTACCTGCTGGCCCGAGAAGGTGGTGTCTGTGCAATAGTAAAAGGTAAATGCCTTATGTGAGTCCGAGACCAGACACAGAACATCACCCGCTTTATCACTAAGCTAAGGGAACAAATGGATAATATGAAGGAAGCAAGTAACTGGGGAGATTGGGGATTTGGAAGATGGTATGACTGGTTGATAAATATGGCTATGTACCTAATAGTTGCAATCGCCTGTATTTTTATTGGACTAGCAATCATGAAATGTGTGCTAGGAAGAATGCAGCTAGCTTTGGAGAAAATAGGTAGCCCAAAGATGTTAATGGTAAGACTGACCAATGAATGTGAAATGAAGGAAGTAAAGTACGATGACAATGAAGAATTTGATCGACTGAATAAAATAGACGTAACCGAATAACGGTTGGTTATCATAGAATGATAAAAGGAGGGAATGAGAATACCAAGGTCAAGGAAATAGAAACAAGAAACTGTGAAGGCAGCAAGAAGTAAAATAAAAAGGCTAAACTGATCTTTGGCTGCTAATATGGCTGGCGCCCACAATGTTACACCTTGCTGTTAGAAACAATGTAAGGCAGAGTGCAGAAGTTATACAGACAATAGGCGATCAGAAAACACATTACCGTGATTGCAAACGCATTACCATAATGTTTAGGTGATCGGGAACCCATTACCAGGATATTTACTTAACTGTAACCCATTCAGTAAAATGTGACTTCTTTATTTCAAACTGCCAGGCCAGGAAATCAAATTAACTGTATACGTGCACAGCTCGGGATTGGTGCAGACTGTACGATGTGTTAATGTCTTCTCAAATGCAAGTATAATAATGTAACACACTGTAGGACAAACTGCTTGCTCTGTTGGATTCGCAGAATCTTGCAGGAGTCGGTGTCGATATATCAGAGTAAGACTCCGCGGATAATAATTCGTTTGAATTCTCCAGTTATCGACTCAGTGTTTACTGAACCAGACTGAGGGTAAAAGAATCCGTTCTATCAGCGTATTGTTGGTGGGCATCTTGATTCCATTCTGGATGATGATTATGTTTGAAGTCGGGTCGATACCAAAGAGCATCTGAAGTCCCATCACAGATTCAGGGCGTATATTTAACCATAAACTCCCGAGTTGCTCGCGCCTCCCACTAGACCCAGCGCTTATACTTAGCCATAGAATCCCGATGAGAGCGCGAATGATGCTCCACTTCATTTTTTCTATGCATTTATCGTTCCTGTAAAAATAAATAAAGGGGGCCAGTCATCACCAGCCAATTAGAATTATGCCATTCTTGTCTGTTCTTTCAGTTCAAACTGCTGTACGTCTGGTTCATTTCCTGGTCTGTGGCTCTGTTTCCAGATATACTTGAAGATGCAAACCACGACGTATAATAATATCCCGCAGAGCCCTAGCATTAATATATGTAGAAACTGCCCTTCCCATTCTTTATACCTTCTAGCATACTCCTCACTCTCCTCAAAAGGCACCATCTCTGGCTTACTCATTGTTTTTGTCATATATTTTTAACTGAGTCCTGTGCTCCCACCTTCCTTTACCTGTTCCGGACTCATCTATACAAGCGCATGTGTCACTGTTCATTAAGACTTCGTAAGGCCCTGACCATCTGGCTGCCAGCCCTGGTTTGGCTGGTATTATTTTTGCCATCACCTTGCTACCTACAGCTGGGACCTCCTTCTGGTCGTCCCGTGCATCCTGTTCTAGATCCCGTATAATCTGTTGGTCTCTGGCCTCATGTCTGAGAGCGTGTAATTGCGTACACAATTGTTTAATAAATCTCCTAATTCTATCCTTCAGGGGCCCTACATCCTCACCCCCGGTAGCGACTCCTCCCGGCAGTGTCATTGCTCGTCCGGTCATTAGTTCGAAAGGTGTCAGCCCCGTGGTTCTATTCGGAGTTGCTCTAAGTCTCATCAGTATACTTGGGAGTAACTCTGCCCATCCCTTCCCCGTGTCTTCTATTGCTTTAGCTAAGGATAATTTCAAAGTCCGGTTCATCCTTTCCACCATCCCTGAACTGAGGGTGGTATGGTATGTGGAACCTTTGTCTGATACCTAATAATGCACATGTTTCTTTTATAACCTTCCCTGTAAAGTGTGTTGCCTGGTCTGAATCAATTTGCAGCGGGACCCCCCCATCGTGGTACAACCTCCTCTGCCATTATTCGTGCTACGGTTGTTGCCGTGCAATCTCTAGTGGCGAAAGCTTCAACCCATCTAGTAAATTGATCTATTATTACCAAACAGTACATTTTCCCCTTTGATTTCGGTAGAGGTCCAGTAAAGTCTATCTGCAACTTCTCCCATGGGCCTCTTGGTCTCGGCTGATGTCCCCACTTTACCTTGACAGGTTTCCCTATGATATACTGCGCACATATGGAGCAGTGTCTACAGAATCTGTCCACAGCTTGTTTCATTCCGGGCCACCACCAGCATCGCTGGAGGTTGTTTAACATATTGGATATACCTGTGTGTTGCCTACCATGGTACATTTTCATTAATTCTTGTTGTATACAGCCTGGTGCACATATCTGCTGCTCTTTCCTCCATATTCCCCCCACTCTTTCTCCTGCTCCCCCTCGTTCCCATAGCTGTTTCTCCTCCTGGGATACTTCCTTATGTAATTTGGATATATCTATATCTTCTGGCAATGCAGTTACAGCAGCTATGTCTATCTGTGTTTCTGGTTCTGTGTTGCTCTTGTTTGCTGCTGCAATCTGTTGCTCTACCACTTTTCTGGCTGCAAGGTCGGCGGCTCTGTTTCCCCTTTCTGTGGGGGAGTTCCCCCTCTGGTGGGCTTTTACCTTCACTACAGCTGTTTCAGTGGGTAACCCTGAGGCAGCTACCAATTCCTTTACTAATTCCTCATGCTGTATGGGTTTGCCACTTGAGGCAATATACCCCCTTCTACTCCAAGCTGCCATATAATCATGTACTATGCCAAAGGCATAGCGACTATCGGTATAGATATTCACCCGTTTCCCTGCTGCCAATTTTAATGCTTCTGTCAATGCTGTTAGCTCGGCAACCTGTGCTGAACTACTCCCTGGTAATCTTCCTTCCCTCTGGACGGTGCCATCTCCGGTCACCACGGCCCAACCTGTTCGTGGTGTTACATAAGAACAGAAGAAATAGGAGCAGGAGTAGGCCAATCGGCCCCTCAAGCCTGCTCCACCATTAGTAAGATCATGGCTGATCTGATCCTAACTTCAAATCTTCTATCACTCTCCATCCCACCCGAACCCATGCGATCTCCCGGGAGAGGCGAAAAACCAGATAAAAAACCCAATGGCCAATTTGGGAGAAAAAATCTGGGAAATTCCTCTCCGACCCATCTAGGCGATCGATACTTGTCCAGGAGATCACTCTGTCCCTATATTTTCTACAGTACTTACCTTCTGTAAAGGTGATCTCCAGCCCAGCCAGGAACAGAAATAAAACTCTCCTGAAATCTAACACAGAATTAGAGCACAAGAAGTAGGAGCAGAACCAGGCTACACGGCCCCTGGGCCCGCTCCACTACCCACAGGGCCATGACCATTCCGAACCTAGACTCCTGTCCAATTTCCTGCCAGCTCCCCGTAACCCTTAATTCCCTTTACTGCTAGGAAACTATCTATTTCTGTTTTAAATTTATGTAATGATGTAGCTTCCACAGCTTTCGGGGGCAGCAAATTCCACAAACCTACCACCCTCTGAGTGAAGAAGTTTCTCCTCATCTCAGTTTTGAAAGAGCAGCCCCTTATTCTAAGATCATGCCCCCTAGTTCTAGTTTCACCCATCATTGGGAACATCCTCGCCGCATCCACCCGATCAAGCCCCTTCACAATCTTATATGTTTCAATAAGATCGCCTCTCATTCTTCTGAACTCCAATGAGTAGAGTCCCAATCTACTCAACCTCTCCTCATATGACCACCCCCTCATCCCCGGGATTAACCGAGTGAACCTTCTTTGTACTGACTCGAGAGCAAGTATGTCTTTTCTTAAGTATGGACACCAAAACTGTATGCAGTATTCCAGGTGTGGTCTCACCAATACCTTGTATAACTGCAGCAATACCTCCTTGTTTTTATATTCTATCCCCCTAGCAATAGAAGCCAACATTCCATTGGCCTTCTTGATCACTTGCTGCACCTGCATACTAACTATTTGAGTTTCGTGCACCAGGACCCCCAGATCCCTTTGTACTGCAGTACTTTCCAGTTTCTTGCCATTAAGATAATAACGTGCTCTATGATTTTTCCTGCCAAAGTGCATAACCTCACACTTTCCAGTATTGTATTCCATCTGCCAAATCTCTGCCCACTTACTTAGCCTGTCTATGTCACTTTGCAGGTTTTTTATGTCCTCGCTCACTACTTTCCCTCCCATCTTTGTATCATCTGCAAACTTTGATATGTTACACTCGGTCCCCTCCTCCAAATCGTTAATATAGATTGTAAGGAGTTGGGGACCCAGCACTGACCCCCAGCGGAACACCACTAGTTACTGATTGCCAGTCTGAGAAGGAACCATTTATCCCAACTCTCTGCTTTCTGTTAGATAGCCAATCCTCCACCCACGCCAGAATATTACCCCCAATCCCGTGATTTTTTATCTTGAGCAATAATCTTTTGTGTGGCACCTTGTCAAATGCCTTTTGGAAGTCTAAATACACTGCGTCCACTGGTTCTCCTTTATCCACCCTGTATGTTACTTCCTCAAAGAACTCGAGCAAATTTGTCAAACATGACTTCCCCTTCATGAAATCATGCTGAGTTTGTCCTATTTAAATTATGTTTATCCAAATGTCTTGTTACTGTCTCCTTAATAATGGACTCTAACATTTTACCAACCACAGATGTTAGGCTAACAGGTCTATAGTTTCCAGCCTTCTGCCTACTACCCTTTTTAAATAAGGGTGTTACATTAGCAGTTTTCCAATCTGCCAGGACCTTTGCTGAGTCCAGGGAGTTTTGGAAAATTATTACCAATGCATCCACAATCCCTACTGCCCCTTCCCTCAAGACCCTAGGATGTAAGCCATCAGGTCCAGGGGATTTATCCGGCTTGAGTCCCATTATTTTACCAAGTACCACTTCCTTAGTGATTTTAATCGTATTTAGCTCCTCGCCCCCTGTTTGTCCAGTGTTGGGATATTCTTAGTGTCCTCTACCGTAAACACTGATACAAAATATTTGTTCAGCATTTTTGCCATCTCCATGTTTCCCACCATTAATTTCCCGGTCTCATCCTCGAAGAGACCAACATTTACTTTAGCCACCCTTTTTCTTTTTATATAACTATAGAAACTTTTTGTGGTGTATGTGCCTTTAAGAGCAATTGTGGTGTATGTGCCTTTAAGAGCCCCAGGTGTGCGTAATGCCGGTAATTGCCACTTGGGCTATATAAGCCTGTGTATTGTGTATATCCTTTAGAACCCCCCCCCCCCCCAGACTTGCTTAGTAAATACCTATGAACCAACTCCTGTCTTCAGTGTCTTTATCTATACACGGACACTACAGTGGCGACGAAGTGGAAACGGACTTACCTGCAATTCGGCAGCAACTCAAGGACATCGATTCCTCCAGCGTCCAGAAGACTCAAGGAAGTAATAGAAACTGTGGTTTCACCAGCTGGCCAAGCTGGTGGCAGGTACTGTGCTAATCCTTCCTGGGCGTCAGGCTGGGGCTCCAGCGTCGGGCTCCACAGCTGAGACAGGCAGCGAAATCGGAGGCAAGCAATAACGGACTGGGAGGGTGCACTCGGGAGACGGCCGGCGCGGCAAGCAGGTCAGCGTTTAGACCTCCGTCGGGAACGAGTCTCCAACAGTGAATCAACGGAAACCACAGTAAAACAGCGTTGTTATCGGTAGCAGCGGCGGGAAAGCGCAGGAAGCGCCATATCGTTGCTACAGAGAGAAAAAAAAAGCACGGGAAGCGCCATATCTTTTTTGAAATGCCTAAGTCTGGCAATATTGATGCTTTTGATAACGAAACAGAGCCTAACTTTGGCAATATTGATGTTTTTGATAACAAGATAGAGGATTGGACCACATATGTAGAAAGAGTGGAGGTGTTTTGCACCGCAAATGGAATAGAAGATGAAAAAAAACTTCAGTGCTTCTGGATCTAATGGGCGCAGAAACATACAAGCTGTTACGCAACTTAATCACTCCAGCCGAACCGATGGACAAGAATTTTGAGGAGATTGTTGATACCCTACACTGCCAATTCGAGGCAGGACTGGCAGATTCTCTGCAAGACAAATTCATCTGCGATCCCCTAAGTGTAGAAACACAAAAAAAGGTATCTTCTGGAAAAGATTTAACACTGGACAAGGCTTTCAGTGCAATAGGAGCGACAAAGATACAGCAAAGGCCACAGGACTTCGGCACCCATGAAATGACACGGGGTTTCGAGAGATGTTATCGCTGCGGCAGATCCAACCATGACCAGAGGGATTGCTGGTTCAAAGAAAAAGCATGCAGGCGATGCGGGAAGATGGGACACATTCCACGTGTATGCCGATCTGAAAATAAAAAATCCACTAACGGGAAAAGAATCAATAAGGAAAAGCACAGAAAGGTACAAATGATGACGGACAGTAGCTCCAAAGACCAGAAGAGTGATAGCGACTCCGGGAACAAGAGACTAAGCTCTCTCAAATTACATAATGTAATTGCCAATGAAGATTACCAGACCATTTGGGTTACCCTCATAATAGCAGGGTCCCCAGTTAAAATGGAGCTAGATACAGGATCAGCTCTAACCGTAATAAATCGACGAGATTACGAGAGGCTATTTTCGCATATACCTCTAAAAGACACGTCCATTATCTTAAAAACATATACGGGGCAGAACGTATACCCCAAAGGAAAAATAAAGGTGCCTGTGGTATACAACGGCAAAGAAATACAAAAGTTGTATTTATACATTCTACAAGATGGTGGTCCACCGTTGTTGGGACGTGAATGGATAAGGAAGATACGTTTCGACTGGCACTCCATCCAGGCACTGACGGTGACCAGGAAGGAAAAAAACAAGGATGACATCATACCTGAACGATTAAAAGACATCTTGGCCAACGCCAAAGAAGTGTTTCAAGAGAAACTAGAAACCTTGAAAGGCATCACCGCCTCAATAAAAGTGGAAGATGCAGCAATTCCAAAAAATTTTAAGGCAAGACCGGTGCCATACGCAATACGTCCGGCAGTCGAGGCAGAGCTGGAGAATTTGGAAAAGGCAGGCGTATTATCCAAAATAGATTGGAGCGAATGGGCAACACCCATCGTTCCAGTCATGAAAAAAGCATTGAAAAATAACTCTGAGGAACAGAGAAAAATTTGCATCTGTGGGGACTTTAAGGTGACTGTAAACCCGGTCCTTCACACGGTACAGTATCCTCTTCCGAGGATAGAAGATATTATCGCCTCACTATCCGGAGGAAAACATTTCACAAAAATTGACTTGGCACAGGCATATCTACAGATGGAGTTTGAGGAGACCTCTAAAAAGTTTCTCACAATAAACACACACAAAGGCCTGTACCAGTACAATCGACTGGTTTTTGGAGTAGCATCAGCTCCAGCTATCTGGCAAAGAGCTATGGAGCAAGTCCTGCAAGGGATTCCGGGGACTGTGTTACCTAGACGACATCCTTATAACAGGAGAAAATGACAACGAGCACCTTGCCAATTTGGAGCAGGCGCTCACTAGGCTGAAAGAACGGGGCCTACGAGCAAATCGCCCCAAGTGCGAATTTTTCCAAAATCAGATATCATATTGTGGCCACATAATTAATAAGGAAGGGTTGCATAAGTCACCTGAAAAAATTGAAGCAGTTATAAAAGCCCCAGCACCTGAAAATGTTTCACAATTGAGGTCATTCCTGGGATTAATAAATTACTATCATAAATTTTTACCGAACATATCAACTATTCTACACCCTCTTAATGATCTTCTACACACAGGAGTGATTTGGAAATGGAACGAAGACTGTAAACGTGCCTTCCATAAATGTAAAGACTTAATCACATCCGAGAAAGTTTTGGCTCATTACAACCCATCACTACCAATCAGACTGGCGTGCGATGCATCCCCTTACGGCATAGGAGCGGTATTGTCCCATAGATTCCCTGATGGCTCGGAACGGCCGATAGCTTTTGCGTCACGCTCATTGAACTCAGCTGAGCGTAACTATTCCCAGATAGACAGGGAAGCACTCAGCCTGCTATGGGGAGTGAAGAAATTCAACCATTACCTACACGGACAAAAATTTACCTTGCTGACTGACCATCAACCCCTTATCTCCATATTCAACCCTAAGAAAGGTGTCCCCATTATGACGGCACAAAGACTACAGAGGTGGTCCCTTTTTCTAGGGGCACACCAATACAACATTGAATATAAAGGGTCAAAACAGCATGGGAATGCTGACGGTTTATCGCGCCTGCCGTTGCCAACGATAGAAGAGGCACCTACAGTAGACCCAGTAGAGATATTCCACTCTACCATAGTGGAATGTCTACCGGTGACAAATTCTGCCATTGAAAGGGAGACCAGAGATGACCCTACTCTCTCACGGGTCTACGATTTAACAATGAAGGGATGGCCAGCACATGGCGAACCACTGTTGCCAGCATTCTCGCAAAGAAGAGAACAGCTGTCAGTGTGCCGAGGAACCTTGATGTGTGGATCCAGAGTGGTGATTCCACCCAAACTCCAGGATAAAGTGCTAAAGGAGCTTCACGAGGGGCATCTGGGTGGAGTGAAAATGAAGAACCTAGCTAGGGCGTTTGTATGGTGGCCAGGTATCGATGGAGACATCGAAGACATGACCAAGAGCTGCCTAGGATGCCAGAAGGTCCAAAATGCTCCGCCACAGGCCCCTCTACATCCATGGGAGTGGCCCTCATCTCCCTGGCAAAGGGTGCACATCGACTTTGCTGGTCCATTTATGGACTCAATGTTCTTAATCGCAGTTGATGCACACTCCAAGTGGCCGGAGGTAATAAAGATGTCCTCCACCACCACGGAAAAAACCATCACAGTATTAAGGACCATATTTGCCAGGAATGGGCTGCCGGAACAGATATGTTCTGATAATGGACCGCAATTTGTGTCCGAAGAATTCAGAAAGTTCTTAAAGAACAATGGGGTAAAGCGCTACACGTCCGCCCCATACCATCCCGCCACCAATGGATTGGCTGAAAGGTTTGTCCAGACCTTTAAGAAGGCCATAAAGGCCATGGGTAATGAAGACATAAAACTTCAGCACAAGGTGGATAACTTCTTATTTGCCTATAGGAATGCAACACATATGGTTACAAACCAAACTCCCGCCATGATGTTCTACAATAGAAACCTAAGATGCCGGCTGGATTTGGTCAAGCCCAACATCCGAAGGGACGTGGAGAACCGGCAGTTTCAGGGCATGAATGAAAGGCCAACTAGGGCCTTCCAGATAGGCCAACCGGTTTTGGCCCGGGACTACCGTACCGAGAAATGGCAGCCTGGAACTATCTGCACACGACTAGGACCACTGATGTATACCGTGGACATCGGAGAAAGCATAATAAGGCGCCATGCTGACCAAATCATCAAGTCATCCGAAAAGGGACAACCTACACCACCACGCTATACAACTAACGATGAAGTAGAGATACCCATATCTACCTCCGATCCGGTGATACTGGAACCCGATGAACCCGACACTGGCCTTCAAGCCGAATCAGCCTTGCCAGAAGAACCTACTACACCACCAGAAACTACTACACCCCCGAGGCGTTATCCGGACCGAGTCAGGAAGCCTCCTGAGAGACTAACTTATAATTAATTAATACAGCAATCTATATTATTTTGCATATAACATGTAATTAATAATTACTTAAAATATGATGTACTAGTTAGCTAGAAGGGGAGGAATTGTGGTGTATGTGCCTTTAAGAGCCCCAGGTGTGCGTAATGCCGGTAATTGCCACTTGGGCTATATAAGCCTGTGTATTGTGTATATCCTTTAGAACCCCCCCCCCCCAGACTTGCTTAGTAAATACCTATGAACCAACTCCTGTCTTCAGTGTCTTTATCTACACACGGACACTACACTTTTGCTATCTGTTTTTATATTTTATGCTAATTTACTTTCATAATCTATCTTCCCTTTGTTAATCTTTTAGTTTTTTTGCTGTCTTTTAAAGACTTCCCAATCTTCTATCCTCCCACTTGATTTGGCTACCTTATATGCCCTTGTTTTTAGTCGGGTACTATCCTTAATTACTTTACTTAGCCACGGATGGCTATCTTTTCTTTTACACCCTTTTTTCCTCAGTGGAATATATTTTTTTTGGAAGTTGTAAAATAACTCCTTAAATGTACACCACTGATCATGTACCGTCTTACCCTTTAATCTATTTTCCCAGTCCACTCTAATCAATTCCGCTCTCATACCTTCATCGTCTCCTTTATTCAAGCTCAGCACGCTTGTTTCAGATCCAACCTGCTCACCATCTACTTGAATATGGAATTCAACCATGTTATGGTCACTCATTCCAAGGAGATCCTTTACTAGGACATTTTTAATTAATCCTGTCTCATTACACAGGACCAGTACTAAGGTTGCTTGCCCCCTGGTCGGTTCAGTTACATACTGCTCAAGAAACCCATCCCAAATACACTCAATGAACTCATCCTCAAGGCTGCTCTGTCCAATTTGATTTGTCCAGTTAATATGACAGTTAAAATCCCCCATAATTATAGCTGTTCCCTTATTACAAGCCTCAACTATTTCCTGATTAATACTCCGTCCAACAGAGTTGCAACTGTTCAGAGGCCTATAGACTACGCCCACTAGTGTTTTTTTCCCCTTATTATTCCTTATCTCCACCCAAACTGTTTCAATATCCTGCTCCTTTGACCCAATATCATTTCTCTATTATACTGATTCCTTCCTTTATTAACATAGCCACCCCACCTCCCCTCCCTTCCTGCCTGTCCTTCCTGATTGTTAAATAACCTGGTATGTTTAATTCCCAGTCATGATCACCCTGCAGCCATATTTCTGTAATGGCCACAAGATCATACCCATATGTAGTTATATGTGCCGTTAACTCATTCATTTTGTTACGAATGCTACGTGCATTCAGATAAAGAACTTTCAAATATGTTTTGTGACACTTAGTTCCTGTTTTTTCCCCTTTTACTACTTTACCTTTTACTCCATACCTTCTGTCCCTTCCTGACACGTTCTATTTTTTAATTTCCCCACTGCTACCTAAATCTATGACCTTCTCCGTTGTCATTTCTGTTATTTGCTCTCTAGAAAACTCCCCCCCCCCACTAATTAGTTTAAAGCCCTCTCTACAGCCCTAGTTATATGATTCACCAGGACTGTAGTCCCAGCACTGGCCAAGTGGAGTCTGTCCCAACGGAACAGCTCCCTCCTGTCCCAGTACTGGTGCCAGTGTCCCAAGAAGCAAAACCCATTTCTCCCACACCAGTCTTTGAGCCACGCATTTAACTCTTTAATTTTATTTATCCTAGCCAAATTCGCTCGTGGCTCAGGTAATAATCCAGAAATTATTACCCTTGAGGTTCTGTTTTTTAATTTGACCCCTAGCTGCTCATACTCCTTTAACAAAACCTTCTTCCTTGTCCTATCTACGTTGTTTGTACCAACATGGACCACGACAACTGGATCCTCCCCCTCCCACTCCAAGTTTCTTTCCAGTCCAGAAGAGATGTCCTTAACCCTGGCACAGGGCAGGGAACACAGCCTTCAGGACTCCCGCTCTTGACTGCAGAGAACCCTATCTATCCCCCTAATGATACTATCCCCTACCACTACAACATTTCTTTTTACTCCCTCCACTTGAATGGCCCCCTGTACCACGGTGCTGTGGCCAGGTTGCTCATCCTCCCTGCAGTCCCCGCTCCCGCCCTCACAGGGAGTAAGAACCTGGATCCTGCTAGACAAGAGCAAGGGCTGCGGCTCCTTCAACACTACATCCTGGATCCCTGTACCTTCCTCACTCGTAGTCACACCATCCTGTCCCTGACCACGGACTACATCTGCAGTAATTAATTTCATAGGTGTGACCACCTCCAGAAAGAGAGTCCAGGAACTTCTCCCCCTCCCTGATGTGTTGCAGTGTCTGAAGCTCGGTCTCAAGCTCTTTAACATGGAGCTTGAGTTCCTCCAGCAGCAAACACTTAACGCAAATGTAATCACCGTGAGCCTCAATGGGGTCCACCAGCTCCCACATTTCGTAACAGTGACACATCACCTGTTCACCCATATCTGTGTAATTAATTAAATTTATTATTATTAGTTATGAAGACCCTCTGCCCCGATATAGGTGATATTACACCACTATTTAATAAGACTTACCAACTTAAAGGTATAGAAGAGAAGGAAGAGAACCTACCAACCAGCTGATCACCAACCTCCCTCGTGAATGCTGTCTGGGGGACCTGTCCGGTTGAATTGTCTCACTGCTCCGCGTCCGCAGTGTTGGATTAGCCTGAGATAGGGAAGCAAAAAGCACCCCCTCACCTCCCACTTTCCCGAACTCTGCCACTTACCAAACTCTACTTACACTCAGCGCTACCACACTAAGCCCGCCCATTTTTATACCCGGATTCTACTTTCGGTTTAAACTCCCCAACAGCTTAATTTACATTTAAAAAAAAAATATATAATAAAATAAAATTAAATTAAACTTACTTCAAATAATTCAAATTTTTACTCACTAAAATTCAGTAAATGCACTTAAAAGTATTTTTCTCCCACTTAGCAAAGTCTGTTTAAACTCATTGCGACTTATAACATATTTACGCGACCCGTCCACATGTAGCTCTAGGTCTGCCTGTGTCAAAGGCAATTCCATGATCCTGTCTACATATTCTGATTCTTCTTCACTGGTGCAACAGTGTTCCTCTCCCTCCATTCCCATCATAACTGCGGGGTTCTGGCTCATATCTCTAACTATCTGTATGGATTTATCTTTAGGTAACAGGACAGCCTCCCAAGCAGCCTTCTGGCCATTTGAGACGGTTTTTAATCGTCCGGTGTTTAACAATTCCACTAGGGTGTGTTGTGTATGTAACACAATATCCCCTGCCATTACTACAGGTTCACTCACTTTGACTGCCCACCGTGCACAATCAATCGCGGCAACGCATCATGGCATACTGGCTACTATCGGGGATATTCGTGTCGAATAGTAGGCTACAGGTCTCATGTAATCCCCATGCTTTTGTGCTACCACTGCACTGTAATGTCCCCTGTGATTGTGGCAGAAGATATGATATGGCCTCCCCATATCGGGTAATCCTAAGGCTGGTGCAGCAGTCAGTGCCTGTTTTAATTTAGTGAAGGCTTCCGCCAGTAACACTGCCCATTCAATGGGTTCGTTTGCAGCTTTTCCCCCTTTGGTCAATTCATACAGAGGTGCAGCTAGTTGTGAGAATCCTTCAATAAAATTTCTGCTATAATTAAATAGTCCCATTACTTGTCGCACTCCACTTATATTCACAGGTTTGGGCATATCGTTTATAGCCCACTTTCGATCCTCTGGCATAGCTCTCTTGCCCATGCTGGTGTTATACTCCAGATAGGTTACCTCTGATTTCCCTACTTGAGCTTTGGTGGGGTTTACTTTAAAGCCTGCATCCCGAAGAGCTTTCAGAATTTTAGACGAGGCTTTAACATGCCCCTGAGTGCTTGTGGAAGCTATCAGTAGATCGTCGACATACTGCAACACAGTGCTGCCGTTCTCCTCTAATTCTACTTCCTCCAGGGCCTTGGCCATGTGTCGGTGGAATATAGCTGGACTATTATGGAACCCTTGAGGGACCATCGTCCAAGTATATTGTTTCCCATCTAGTGTGAAAGCAAATTTCTCTTGCGATTCTTTGTCCAATGGTATGGACCAGAATCCGTTCGCAATGTCTAATACTGTAAAAATTTTGTGTTCAGGCTTTAGTCCATTAAAAATTGTACCAGGGCTTGCTACTGTCGGGCATTCCTTTGGGGTCACCTTATTTAGTGCTGTATAATCTATTGTCAGTTGAAATGATGCATCAGGTTTCCTTACTGGCCATATTGGGGAATTAGTTTCAGATATAGTTTCTCATAAGATTCGTTGTTTGGTTAATTCCAACACTATGTCCCTTCTGCTGCTTTGGCTTCCTCCTTTAAAGGATATTGTTGATGTGGGCGATGCATTGGTCCTGGTATTTTCACCGGGGGAGTTTGGACTAAACCACAATCTTGTTTGTGTTGCCCACACCCCAATCTACTCTTTGCATGGGATCGGCCACGGTCCCTTCTTATCCCATTCTGGGCCTATAACTTTAATTGCCGCTACCCGATCTGCTGTGTTTCCCGGGGCTGCCTGTTTGTTTGACTTATAATCTGGTGGGCAGTACACTTCATTCGCTTTAGGGTCGACTAAAGCTCCTACTTCTCGCAGTATGTCTATCTCTAGGATTGTTCCTTCAGTATTCTCGCATACCCACAACTGTGTAGGTATTATTATACATCCAATTTCTAGTAAAACTGTTTTGCTCTTATAAGCCCTGATTTTCCGTCCACCGATTCCTGTTACATTAATTGAAAGTTTCGTTCGGGGCAAGGGTAAGTCTGTCAATGAGATTGTGGCTCCTGTGTCTATTAACATTTTGCACTGCCAGCCCCCTACCAATGCGTTAACAAACATCCTTGGATCCCCCTCCCCATTCTCCCTGAGGGCCGCTACCTTTCATTTAATATTCAACTTCATTTGCCTCGTAGTGCATACATCGCCTTCTCCCCCGTCCTCTGAATCATACCCATGTCGCCTCTCACTTCGGGTATTTTTCCAGTTACTATATTCCCTAAGCTCAGTTTCGTCCCTATCCCTTTGTCGCGGTCTATCCCTATCTCTGTCTCTATCCCTTTCCTCCTGTTCCTCTCTTTCTTCCCTCATCCATCTTTTAAAATCCTCTCTTCCCCCGTCTCCTCCTGGCTGTCCGCTTTGGGGTCGCCCCCCTTTGGTTTGGTCCCTGGTTTTCCCTTCCTCCCCCTTCCAGCAGTCTATTCTCTTATGTCCTGGCTTGTTACAATTATAGCAAATTAGTTTTGTATCCGATGCTGATCTGGCAGCCCTTCTCTGCTTCTGTTTGCATTCTTTAATGAAATGTCCCTCCTCTCCGCAAGTATAACAGCTCGCTATCCCCACTGTTTCCTCCTGTTCCCCGAACTCCCCTGCGGCAGCTATCTTAACCTTTTGCATGTTATCCGGTTCTGTCGCCCACCTAATTAAGTCTTCATCGTTGTTCATTGTAACAACTCCTAATCATATGGCTGCCTGATGTGCGGGACCCAGTCCGGCTTTAAATGACTGCAGGAAACATTGGTTCTCTGTGGTGGGGTTTCGGATGCCGGAACATCCCACAAACCTTTCCCATTTCCGTTTACTATAGTCTACGGCAGATTCCCCCTTCTCCTGAGTTATATTGGTTACGGCTGCCCAATTTACCGGGGCCTGTCACATAACCTCTTCTACTGCTCGCTTGAATAACTCGTAGTTTTGGTCTGACTGTTGCGGGGTGAGATTACACTCCAGGCACCAAGTTCTGTCCCTAAAATTCACAGGCAATTGGTCCCAACGGTCATCCGAAACTTTTGCTCGCACCAACTGGTTTACATCTTTATTGTGTAAACTATGACTCATCCTCAATTCCCTCATCTTTTGCCAAAATGGGTAGTTATTCCCCCGATGTTGCAGCTGGGGTAATTTATCCACCAGCATTTGTTTCTCTGGGTTTGAAGGGCTGGTAGGTAGTTCAAATTATCTGGGGTCTTGCCGGAACTGCAGGGACTGCTGGAATTTCCGGGTTGTCTCCTACCATGGGGGTCATGGCGGTACCGGGAAACCCTGGGTGTCCTGGGATTACTTCAGTTTTTACCGGGGCCACTTTTACCGTGCGGTCCACCGGATTATAGGGTGGTTGAAAATTATTTTCTTCTGGCCAAGGCAGTGGCTCCAGCCAGTCCCTTTCCTTACTATCTCCTGCTGTTTTCTCTCCTAACCCAGCCCCATCTATATTACCTTTTCCCAGTAGGTTTGGGTATAGGGATGTACTGCTGGAACTGGCTGCCGCCACCAGGTGTCCCTCTCCTCCTGGTTTGGGAGTTGTAACTTCTTTCTCTTCCCTTTCTCCCTTTTCCTTCTGTTTCAACTCATTACATAGTTTCTGGTAACAAGCCAAAACTACCATTCCCCCTTTCCCCTCTTTGTCTTTGGATTGTCCTCTCCACCAAGCTCTTTGGCTCTCTGCATTATCTTCGGGATCCCATCCTTTCTTTTTCATATTTTCGCTAAGTGTTCGATTCTTGTCCGCTAAATAGCGGGTGACGGAGCCGGGATCTCCCCAAGGGGACGGTCCCTTCTCCTGTATATCTGCATTCCCTTTAGGCATTCTATATAGCTTCCGACTTACTTCTCAATGGTTCTTATATTACCCTATCACTCACTCTCACACACACACACTTATTTTGCGCAGACAAACTCGTCACGGGGTCACAATCCTGTGGTGTTTCGTTCCCTACACCTACTTGGTCCTGGCCGTCACGTGGGACTACGTTCTCTTAATTCGGGCTCAGGCTAGGCGTTTAGGATAGACAACCACCCTTGTCCGTGTTGGTCACCCCGTGACTCCCAAGGATCCATTATTCATAGGAGTTACCGCCCACTTAACCACCTCTTTACCCTAGAGACCTTGCCGTCTTAACGGCTCTGAGGATTTGGTGTGCCGCCTCCCGGCTTCCTTGTAGGTCTTTATAGCCCACTTATCTGCCTCTTTATCCTAGAGGCCTTGCCGTCTTAACGGCTCTGAGGATTCGCCGCCTCCCGGCTCACCAGACAGCACCCCTTTCTCGAGTCTGTCTCTAATTTAGTTCTTTTAATCACACCCTTACCAGATCTCACAGTACGTTCTGAGCTTTCTAATTTATGAGTGGTAATTTAAAACGTACTCGCCCTTCTTAGCTCGTCGTTCCTGTGGACCGGTCAGAGTCTGTGATCCTGTTCGTGACGCCAATTGTTGTATCCTGAAAAGTGGACCAGGTGTTGTGGCAGGTCGACATTTAACCCTTTCCCCCTCAGCGGACTAAGTGATATACAAAGTCGACGCTTAGCTTTGGTACAGATGACAGACTTCGAGTGAAGGATGGTTCAAAACAGTCTTTATTCACAGGCCTGGGGAGAACCTTCTGAGACCCCTCTCCGATCCGACTCCACCGATTCCCTAGCAACAATCACAATTATACTAAAATCAAACCCCCCTCCCTAGGGGCAGGGATAAAGCTTATCAGCATATACAGAGTTATAGCTAAATGGCAATTATAAACCTTGACATTTCATCTTCGTGCCGCCCACAAATCCCACATTTCTGTTATCGGTCGGTCCCGTCAACTCCTGCGACTGTGGGGCCTCATCTTAATTGCTCTACAACCATCCATTTGCCCGTAGCCAGGTGGTTTTGCTTGTTACATGTTTTCTTAAGATAACAGCCCTCGTTAAGGCGTGCAAAGCACAGAATTTTGCCTCATCTCTGGTTACCTCTGCAAAGCAAGCACACTCTGATGAGTCCCACCATACTTTGAAGAATGGAACCCTGTTGTGATTTACAACAAATGAATTTTTAGGTGTGTTGTCTCGCATATGTGTTGTCTCGCCTGGCCAAACAGACACCCTCCTCAATCTTCCCATGAGTTGTTCTGCAGTTTAATCTCTCAGCATTTGAAGTCACTTAATTATGTTTTAAAACTTAGCTGGGTAAATGCAATAGACATCCTCTATATCGTTTAACTCAGGGTAGGGATTAACCCATTATCACCACCTTGTACATTGGTGCTGCATTATACATATTCTAACATTAAAACTAAATTATACATATTCTAACATACAAACTAAGGTACTGCCTGCCACTCGGAAAAAGACCCATTTATTCGAACACTTTGCTTTCTGTCTGCCAACCAGTTCTCTATCCAAGTCAATACCTTGCCCCGAATCCCATGTGCTTTAACTTTACACGCTAATCTCTTATGCGGGACCTTATCGAAAGCCTTCTGAAAGTCCAAATACACCTGATCCACTGGTTCTTCCTTATCTATTTTACCAGTTACATCCTCAAAAAATTCCAGTAGATTAGTGAAGCACGATTTACCTTTTGTAAATCAATGTTGACTTTTTCAGATCCTGTCACTGTTTTCCAAGTACAAGAGCGCTTGTTTTCCAAGTGCTCTGCTATTACATCATTTATAATGGACTCTAGCTTTTCCTCCACTACCGATGTCAGGCTTACTGGTCTGTAATTCCCCATATTCTCTCTAGCACCTTTTTTGAATAGTGGGGTAACATTAGCCACCCTCTATTCCATGGGTACTGTTCCAGATTCCATTGAATGTTGGAAGATGATCAGCAATGCCTCTATTATTTCTGGGGCCACTTCCTTAAGTATTCTAGGATGTAGATTATCAGGCCCTGGGGATTTATCGGCCTTCAATCCCACCAATATCCCTAACACCATTTCCCTACAAATACTGATTTCTTTCAGTTCCTCCCTTTCATCAGACCCTATGTTCCCTGACATCTCTGGGAGGTTATTTGTGTCCTCCTTTGTGAAGACAGAACCAAAATATGTATTTAATTGGTCTGCTATTTCTTTGTTCCCCATTATTAATTCCCCTGATTCTGATTGCATGGGTCCTACGCTTGACTTCACCAATCTTTTTCTCTTCACATATACTTTTACAGTCAGTTTTTATGTTCCCTGCAAGCTTACTCTCGTATTCTATTTTCCCCCTTCTTAATTAATCCCTTTGTCCTCCTTTGTTGACTCCTAAACTGCTCCCAATCCTCAGGTTTACTGCTTTTTCAGGCCAATTTATACGTCCTCTCCTTGGATCTTATGCTATCCCTAATTTCCCTTGTCAGCCATGGTTGAGTCACCTTTTTTGTTTTATTTTTATGCCAAACTGTGATGAACAAATTCTGTAGTTCACCTATGCGGTCTTTGAATGTTTGCCATTGCCTATCCACTGTCAACCCTTTGAATGACATTCCCCAATCAATCCTACCCAACTCGCGCCTCAGACCTTCGTAGTTTCCTTTATTTAAATTCAGGACCCTATTCTCTGAGACAACTACTTCATTCTCCATCTTAATGAAGAATTCTATCATATTATGATCGCTCCGACCCAAGGGGCCTCGTACAACAAGATTGCTAAGTAATCCTTTCTCGTTACATAATACCCAGTCTAAGATGGCCTGAGCTCTGGTTGGTTCCTCGACATATTGGTCCAGGAAACCATCCCGTAAACACTCCAGGAATTCCTCCTCCACAGTATTGTTACTAATTTGGTTAGCCCAATCTAGATGTTGGTTAAAGTCACCCATGATGACTGCTGTGCCCTTATTGCACACTTCTCTAATTTCCCTAACATTTTCTGCCCCATGGTATTTCTCAGTTCTACCCATACAGATTCCACATCATCAGAGCAAATATCCTTCCTTACAATTGTGTTAACCCCTTCTTTAACCAGCAATGCTACCCCACCTCCCTTTCCTTTTTGCATGTCTTTCCTGATTATTGAATACACCTGGATGTTGAATTCCCAGCATTGGCCACCCTGGAGCCATGTTTTTGTAATCCCAATCAAATCATATTCGTTTACCTCTGTTTGCACAGCTAATTCATCCACCTTATTATGAAACACACTCACTGACAGACTGTGTACATCATAATCCACCGCCAGAGACACAGTGTGAATTGTAAAACACTTCTACTGACCTCAGGAATATTAACACGCTGACAGAGACCCCAGGTTAATATTATCACACTCACTGAGACACTCTGTCCTTATGTTTATACTGCCAAATGCTGACAGTAATCAATAACACACTCTCACAGACCCTTGGCTCATACTTGCAATGAGAGGGAGAGAAAACCTCGTACATATTAACACAGACCCGGTATAAATATTAACTGAATCACAGAATGCCTTGCATAAAATAAAACATTACCAAAGACATTCTTTGTGCAATAAAATTCTGCTACAAATCCACAATAAATATTAACACACGTTTAGAGACACATTGTTCAAAGTGACTCTGTCATGGATTTCCTGTGGGAAAATCTTGTTCACTCTCTCTACTTTCCCCTCATTCTCTCTCACTTATTCTATTTGCAGTATGTACTGGAGCTGACACTGAGACACACACGGGCTATACAGTGCCAGACAGGAGTGAAGCGTTCCCTTTTACCCGCTGTGTACTGTACATGTACTGGAGCTGACACTGAGACACACACGGGCTATACAGTGCCAGACAGGAGTGAAGCGTTCCTTTACCCGCTGTGTACTGTACATGTACTGGAGCTGATACTGAGACACACACGAGCCGTACAGTACCAGATGGATGTGAATTGTTCCCTTTTATCTGCTGTGTGCTGTACATATACAGGAGCTGATACTGAGACACACATGGGCCATATAGTACCAGATAGGAGTGAATTGTTCCTTTTACAAGCTGTGTACTGTATATCACAGAGTCAGAGAGTCCATCGGCACAGAAGGAGGCCATTCGGCCCATCGAGTCCATGCCGACTCGCTGTAGAGCAATCCAGTCAGTCCAATTGCCTCACTCTATCCCTGCAGCCCTGCTTGTTTATTTCCCTCAAGTGCCTATCCAATCTCCCTTTGAAAACATTGACTGTCTCCGCTTCCGCCCATTCTGTCGGCAGTGAATTCCAGTTCATCACCACTCACTGTGTAAAAAGATTTTTCCTCACATTCCCCCCTGTATCAAAACCTTAAATCTGTGTCCCCCTAGTCCTTGTACCATCAACCAGTGGGAACAGCCTTTCCCCGTCTAGCCTTTCCAAACCCGTCATAATCTTGTACACCTTGGACATCTCTTATCAAATCACCCCTCATCCTCCTTTGCTCCAATGAAAACAAATCCAGATTCTCCAACCTGCCCTTGTCGCTAAGATCCCCCATCCCCGGAACCATTCTGGTAAATCTCCTCTGCACCCTCTCAAGGGCCTTCGCATCCTTCCTAAAGTCTGGTGACCAGAATTGGACGCAATACTCCAGTTGTGGCCTAACCAGCGCTTTATAAAGTTTCAGCATTACTTCTCTACTTTTGCACTCAATACCTCTATTTATGGAGCCCAAGACCCCATATGCTTTGTTAACCACTCTCTCAATATGTCCTGCCACTTCAGGGACCTCTGCACATTAACTCTCATGTCCCGCTGTCCCTGAATATTCTTTAAAACTGTGCCATTAAGTGTATATTGCCTTTCCCTGTTCCTTCTGCCAAAATGCATCACCTCACACTTCTCTATATTAAATACCGTCTGCCACTTGTCTGCCCGTTCCTTTCGCCTTTCTATTTCCTGTTGCAGTCAATTGGTTCAATCATCACCGTTTGCCACACCCCCAAGATTGGTGTCATTGGCAAATTTAGAAATTCTACTTTGTATTCCAATATCCAAGTCATTTATATATTTGAAAAAAAAGCAGTGGCCCCAGCACTGAGCCTCAATTTTGTTAACCAGCCTTCTATGTGGTACTTTGCCAATCGGCTTCCGAAAATCCATGTAGACAACATCCATTGTATTCCCTTAATCAGTACTCTGTTACTTCATCAAAAAATTTAATTCGATTAGTCAAAAATGATCTGCCATTTACAAATCCATGTTGGCTCTCCTTAATTAGCTTAAACCTCTCAAAGTGACCGTTTAATTTTTTCCTTTATTGTTGTTTCTAAAACTTTACCCAACGCTGCTGTTAAACTGACCTACCTGTAGTTACTAGGATTGTCCTTGCACCCTTTCTTGAACAATGGTGTCACATTCAGACTTGGGCTGACAACATTCGCACCACACAAGAGCCAGGCAATGACCATCTCCCACAAGCGAGACTCTAACCACCTCCCCTTGACATTTAATGGCATTACCATCGCTGAATCCTCCACTATCCACATCCTGGGGGGTTACCATTGATCAGAAACTGAACTGGACCAGCCATATAAATACTGTGGCTACAAGAGCAGGCCAGAGGCTGGGAATTCTGCGGCGAGTGTCTCACCTCCTGACTTCCCCAAAGCCTTTCCACCATCTACAAGGCACAAGTCAGGAGTGTGATGGAATACTCTCCATTGCCTGGATGAGTGCAGCTCCAACAACACTCAAGAAGCTCGACACTATTCAGGATAAAGCAGCCTGCTTGATTGGCACTCCATCCACCACCTTCAGCATTCACTCCCTCCACCACCGGCACACTGTGGCTGCAGTGTGTACCATCTACAAGATGCGCTGCAGCAACTCGCCAAAGCTCCTTCAACAGCACCTTCCAAACCCGCGACCTCTACCACTTAGAAGGACAAGGGCAGCAGACGCATGGGAACATCACCACCGACAAGTTCCCCTCCAAGCCACACACCATCCTGACTTGGACCTGTATCGCCGTTCCTTCACTGTCGCTGGGCCAAAATCCTGGAACTCCATTCCTAACCGAATTGTGGGTGTACCTACACCATATGGACTGCAGCAGTTCAAGAAGGCAGCTCACCACCATCTTCTCAAGGGCAATTAGGGATGGGCAGTAAATGCAGGCCTCGTCAGCGACGCCCACATCCCATCAATGAATAAAAAAAAAATGTTTTGCCACTTTCTAATCCTCAGGCACCTCCCCCGCATCTAGGGAAGATTGGAAAATTATGGCAAGCCCTTCCGTTATCTGCTCCCCAATTCCCTTCACAACCTGGGATGTGTTGTATCCGTGTGTTAATGGAGACACGGAATGCAGGAGTTGGTTTCACAGGTGTTTACCGAACAAAGTCTGGAGGTGAACTAACAGATACAAGACACTATACAGGCTTATATAGCCCGAGTGGCCATTACCGGCATTACAGTACACAGGGGCTCCTAAAGGCACATACACCACAATTCCTCCCCTTTTAGACAACCAGCACAGAACATTTTAGGTAATCATTAATTAACATGTTACAAGAACAATAATCTACACATTTGCTGCAGTTAATCAATTATAAGTCCGTCTCTCTGGAGGCTTCCTGACTCAGTCCGGATAACGCCTCGGTGGTGTAGTAGTTTCTGGTGGTGTAGTAGGTTCTTTTGGCAAGGTCGATTTGGCTTGAATGCCAGTGTCGGGTTCATCTGGTTCCAGTATCACCGGATCGGAGGTAGATACTAATGGTATCTCTGCTTCATCATTAGGCGTATAGAGTTGTGGTGTAAGTTGTCCCTTTTCGGATGACTCTATGATCTGGTCAGCATGGCGCCTTATTATGCTTTCTCCAATGTCCATGGTATACATCAGCGGTCCTAGTCGTGTGCAAATAGTTCCAGGCTGCCATTTCTCGGTACAGTAGTCCCGGGCCAAAACTTGTTGACCTATCTGGAAGGTTCTAGTTGGCCTTTCATTCATGCCTTGAAATTGCCAGTTCTCCACGTCCCTTCTGATGTTTGGCTTGATCAAATCCAGCCGGCATCTTAGGCTTCTATTGAAGAACATCATGGTGGGAGTTTGGTTTGTAACCACATGTGTTGCATTCCTGTATGCAAACAAGAAGTTATCTATCTTAAGCTGTAGATTTATGTCTTCATTGCCCATGGCCTTTATGGCCTTCTTGAAGGTCTGGACAAACCTTTCAGCCAATCCATTGGTGGCGGGATGGTATGGGGCGGACGTGTAGTGCTTAACCCCATTGTTTTTTAAGAACTTCCTGAATTCTTCAGACACAAATTGCGGTCCATTATCAGAACAGACCTGTTCAGGCAGCCCATTCCTGGCAAATATGGTCCTTAATATTGTGATGGTTTTTTCCGTGGTGGTGGAGGACATCTTTATTACCTCCGGCCACTCGGAGTGTGCATCAACCGTGATTAAGAACATTGAGTCCATAAATGGATCAGCAAAGTCGATGTGTACCCTTTGCCATGGAGATGAGCACCACTCCCATGGATGTAGAGGGGCTTGTGGTGGGGTGTTTTGGACCTTCTGGCATCCTAGGCAGCTCTTGGTCATGTCTTCGATGTCTCCATCGAAACCTGGCCACCACACAAACGCTCTAGCTAGGTTCTTCATTTTCACTCAACCCAGATGCCCCTCGTGAAGCTCTTTTAGCACTTTATCCTGGAGTTTGGGTGGAATCACCACTCTGGATCCACACATCAAGGTTCCTCAGCACACTGACAGCTGTTCTCCTCTTTGCGAGAATGCTGGCAACAGTGGTTCGCCATGTGCTGGCCATCCCTTCACCGTTAAATCGTAGACTCGTGAGAGAGTCGGGTCATTTCTCGTTTCCTTTTCAATGGCAGAATTTGTTACTGGTAGACATTCCACTATGGTTGAGTGGAACATCTCCACTGGGTCGACTGTAGGTGCCTTTTCTACCATTGGCAATGGTAGGCGCAATAATCCGTCAACATTCCCATGCTGTTTTGATCCTTTGTATTCTATGTCATATTGGTGTGCACCTAGGAAAAGGGACCACCTCTGTAGCCTTTGCGCTGTCATAATGGCAACACCCTTTTTAGGGTTAAATATGGAGACGAGGGGTTGATGGTCAGTCAACAAGGTAAATTTTTGTCCGTGTAGGTAATGGTTGAATTTCTTAACTCCCCATACCAGGCTGAGTGCTTGCCTGTCGACCTGGGCATAGTTACGCTCAGCTGAGTTCAATGAGCGTGACGCAAAAGCTATCGGCCGCTCCGAGCCATCAGGGAATCTATGCGATAATACCGCTCCTACGCCATAAGGGGATGCATCGCACGCCAGTCTGATTGGCAGTGATGGGTTGTAATGAGCCAAAACTTCCTTGGATGTGATCAAGCCTTTGCATTTATGGAAGGCACGTTTAAAGTCTTCGCTCCGTTTCCAAATTACTCCCGTTTGTAGCAGTTCGTTAAGAGGGTGCAGAACAGTTGACAAGTTCGGTAAAAATTTATGATAGTAATTTATCAATCCCAGGAACGACCTTAATTGTGAGACATTTTCAGGTGCTGGGGCTTTTATGACCGCTTCAATTTTTTCAGGTGACTTATGCAACCCTTCCTCGTTAATTATGTGGCCACAATATGATATTTGTTTCTGGAAAAATTCGCACTTGGGGTGATTTGCTTGTAGGCCCCCTTCTCTCAGCCTAGTGAGCACCTGCTCCAAATTGGCAAGGTGCTCGTTGTCGTTTTCGCCTGTTACAAGGATGTCGTCTAGGTAGCATTGAGTCCCCGGAATCCCTTGGAGGATTTGCTCCATAGCTCTTTGCCAGATAGCTGGAGCTGATGCTACTCCGAAAACCAGTCGACTGTACTAGTACAGGCCTTTGTGTGTATTAATCGTGAGATACTTTTTAGAGGCTTCTTCAACCTCCATCTGTAGATATGCTTGTGCCAAGTCAATTTTGGTGAAACGTTTCTGTCCGGATAGTGAGGCGAAAATATCTTCTATCCTCGGAAGAGGATACTGTACCGTGTGAAGGACCGGGTTTGCGGTCACTTTGAAGTCCCCACAGATGCGAATTTTTCTCTGTTCTTCAGATTTATCATTATTCAACGTTTTCTTCATGACCGGGACGATGGGTGCTGCCCACTCGCTCCAATCTATCTTGGATAATATGCCTGCCTTTTCCAAATTCTCCAGCTCTGCCTCGACTGCTGGACAAATTGCATATGGCACCGGCCTTGCCTTAAAAAACTTGGGAATTGCTGCATCTTTCACTTTTATTGAGGCGGTGACGCCTTTCAAGGTTCCTAGTTCCTGTTGAAACACTTCCTTGGCGTTGGCCAAGATGTCTTTTAATCCTTCAGGTATGATGTCATCATCATTTTTTTTCTTACTGGTCATCGTCAGTGCCTGAATGGAGTGCCAGTCTAAACGTATCTTCCTGATCCATTCACGTCCCAACAGCGGTGGACCACCATCTTGCAGAATGTATAAATACAACTTCTGTATTTCCTTGCCGTTGTTTACAACAGGCACCCTTATTTTCCCCTTGGGGTATACTTTCTGCCCCGTATATGTTTTCAAGATAATGGATGTGTCTTTCAGCGGTATATGTGGAAATAGCCGCTCGTAATCCCGTCGACTTATGACGGTCAGAGCTGATCCTGTATCTAGCTCCATTTTAACTGGGGACCCCGCTATCATGAGGGTAACCCAAATGGTCTGGTAATCTTCTTTGGCAATTACAATATGTAATTTGAGACAGCTTAGTCTCTTGTTTCCGGAGTCGCTATCACTCTTCTGGTCTTCGGAGCTACTGTCCGTCATCATTTGTACCTTTCTGTACTTTTCCTTATTGATTTTTTTCCTGTCCATGGATTTTTTGTTTCCAGATCGGCATACACGTGCAATGTGTCCAATCTTTCCGCATTGCCTGCATGCTTTGTCCTTCAACCAGCAGTCCCCCTGGTCATGGGTGGATCTGCCACAGCGATAACATCTCTCGAAACCCTGTGTCATTTCATGGGTGCCGAAGTCCTGTGGCTTTTGCTGTATCTCTGCAGCTCCTCTTGCGGCTGCTTAGTATGATACAGCCACACTGAAAGCCTTGTCCAGTGTCAAATCTTTCTCAGAAAGTAGCCTTTTCTGTGTTCCTTCACTTCGAGACAAATTCGTCTGCGGTCTCCTAAGAGAATCTGCCAGTCCTGCTCTGAATTGGCAGTGCTTTGACAGCTTCCTTAATTCGGTGAGGTAATCAGCGTTACTTTCATTCTTGTGCTGATTCCTCCTGAAGAATTTGAATCGCTCCACTAACAGCAGCGGTGTTGGGTTTAAGTGCTCCTGTAGGGTATCAACAATCTCCTTTACATTCTTGTCCCTCGGATTGGCTGGAGTGATTAAGTTTCGTAACAAACCGTATGTCCTTGCGCCCATTAGATTTAGAAGTACTGATGCCTTTTTATCATCCTCTATTTCATTTGCTGTGCAATATACCTCCACTCTTTCCACATATGTGGTCCAATCCTCTATATCGCTA
Source organism: Somniosus microcephalus (assembly GCF_052327205.1). Lineage (NCBI taxonomy): Eukaryota > Metazoa > Chordata > Chondrichthyes > Squaliformes > Somniosidae > Somniosus > Somniosus microcephalus. The sequence continues at coordinate 58,672,752 of NW_028225179.1, forward strand.
TCGAAAGCAGTAATATTGCCAGTCTTGGGCATCCTGAAAAAAAATGGCGCCTCCCGCGCTTTCCTTTCTTCCCCACAGAAAAAAAATGGTGCCTCCCGCCGCTGCCGCTGCTGACAACGCTGTACTCCGCGGTTTTTATTTACACAGGTATTTTTTTTTTTAATAGGTGGAGACTCGTTCCCGCCGGACTCTCTGGGACTTTTCCCTCCCTCTGCTTGGTCCGAACGCCGACCTGCGTTGCAGCGCCGGCTGTCTCCCGAGTGCTCCACCCTCTGTCTCTGTTTCCCTCCGCCTTCGCTGCTCGGCCCTGCTGCAGAGCCAGCCGATGGAGCCCAAGCCCGCCGCCCAGGAAGGATTATTGCAGTACCTGCCACCAGCTCAGCTAGCTGGTGAAACCACAGGTTTTTTTTTTTTTTTTCTTCTTATTTTTCTTCGACTTTCATCTGAGGAATCGATCTCCTTGAGGTGCTGCTGAATTGCAGGTCAGTCCGTTTCCAATTCGTTGCCACTGTTGTATCCGTGTGTTATTGGGGACACGGAATGCAGGAGTTGGTTTCACAGGTGTTTACTGAACAAAGTCTGGAGGTGAACTAACCGATACAAGACACTATACAGGCTTATATAGCCCGAGTGGCCATTACCGGCATTACAGTACACAGGGGCTCTTAAAGGCACATACACCACAGGATGCAAGTCATCTGGACCAGGCGACTTGTCCACTCTTAGCATACCCAGCCTTTCTAGTACATCCTGCCTGTCAATTTTCACCCCTTCCTTTGCTTCTACCTTTTTACACTTCTACCGATATTTTGTCAGCATCCACCTCCTCAGTAAACACCGATACAAAGTACTCATTGATTATTCTAGCCTTGCCCGTGCCTCTAAGCATAAATCACCTGCTTTGTCTGTAATAGGCCCCACCCCACCTCTTACTACCCGCTTACTGTTTACATGCTGGTAGAAGATTTTTGGGTTCCCTTTTATGTTAAACGCCATTCTACTCTCATATTCTCTCTTTACCAATCTTATTTTCATCTTCACTTCCCCTCTCAACATATTGTATTTGGTCTGAAGATACTGAAGGAAAGAGACATGAAGAAACAGAGAGACACAGTGAGGTGTAGAAAAAATTGAGATGGAGATAGAGAGACAATGGGAGAGAGACAGATAAAGAGACGGGGAGATACAGAGACAAAGGGAGAGAGAGAGAGACAAGATGGAGGGACAGAAGGATAGTGATAGAGAGAGAGAGAAAAAGAGACAAACAAGAGGAAGAGAAACAAAGAGACACAGACAGAAAGAGAAACATACATTGGGCAGAGAAAGAGAGAGAGAGGCAGAGAGAGCGATGGGGCAAAGAAAGACAGAGAGAAAGAGATGAGTGACAGGGTCAGAGGAGGAGAGATAAATAGATAGAGACAGCGAATAAAAACAGAGAATGCAGGAAATACTCAGCAGATCAGGCAGCATCTGGAGAGAGAAACAGAGTTCACGTTTCAGGTCGAAGACATTTCATCAGAGCTGAAAAAATGTTAGAGGTGTAATAAGTGTTAAGGGGGGTACAGAGGCAGGGAAAGGGGGGTACAGAGGCAGGGAAAGGGGGGTACAGAGGCAGGGAAAGGGGGGTACAGGGGCAGGGAAAGCGTGGTACAGAGGCAGGGAAAGGTGGGTACAGGAGGAAAGAACAAAAGGGAAGGCCTGATAGTGTGGAAGACAGGAGAGATTAAATGACAAAAGGGATGATGGTGCAAGGCAGAAGGGGGTGGTAGTGGGACAAGTAAAGAAACAAAGATGGGTCTAGAGGAGGTGTAAATGGCAACAGCAGAATCATTAACAACAGCTGCTGTCCGAAAAAATGGGGGCAGAGGTTATGATCAGAAATTGCTAACTCAATGCTGAGTCCAGATGGCCGTAAAATGCCTAATCAAAAGATAAGGTGCTGTTCTTTGAGCTTACATTGAGCTTCATTGGAACAGAGTACGAGGCCGAGGATGTAGAGGTCAGAATGGAAGTGGAGCAGAGAATTGAAGTGACAGGCAACTGGAAGCTCGGCATCACGCTTGCGGACTGAATGGAGGTGTTCCGCCAAGCAGTCACCCAATCTGCGTTTGCTCTCCCCAATGTAGAGGAGACCGCATCATGAGCAGCGAATACAGTATACTAAATTGAAAGAAGTACAAGTAATTCGCTGTTTCACCTGAAGAGTGGGAATAAATTGGTCATTTTTGGGTTGGCAGGCTATAACTACTGGGGTGCTGCAAGGATCAGTGCTTGGGCCTCAACTATTTACAATCTATATCAATGACTTAGATGAGGGGACCAAGTATAATGTATCCAAGTTTGCTGATGACACTAAACCAGGTGGGAATGGAAGCTGTGAGGAGGACACAAGGAGGCTGCAAAGGGATGTAGGCAGGTTAAGTGAGTGGGCAAGAAGGTGGCAGATGGAGTATAAAGTAGAAAAATGTGAAGATATTCACTTTGGTAGGAAAAATAGAAAAGCAGAATATTTTTGAAATGGTAAGAGACTTGGAAATGATGTTTTCAGAGGAACCTGTGTGTCCATCTACAGGAATCACAGAAAGTTGATATGCAGGTACAGCAATTTGGAAAGCAAATGGTATGTTAGCCTTTCTATCAAATAGATTAGAGTACAACAGTAATGAATTCTTACTACAATTATATCGAGCCTTGGTGAGGCCACACCTGGTGTACTTTGTAGTTTTGGTCTCCTTACCTAAGGATGCATATACTTGCCTTAGAGGGAGTGGAACGTAGGTTCACTAGACTGGTTCCTGAGATGGTGGGCATTGTCCTATGAGGAGAGATTGAGCAGACTAGGCCTACGATCTCGAGTTTAGAAGAACGAGAGGTGATCTCATTGAATCATAGAAAATTCTTAATTACAGGGTAGATGCAGGGTGGTTGTATCCCCTGGCTGGGGACTTTAGATCTAGGGGTCACTGTCTCAGAATAAAGGGTTTTAGGACTGAGATGAGGAGAAATGTCTTCACACAAAGGGTTGTGAATGTTTGTAATTCTCTACCCCGGGGGACTGTGGAGGTTCAGTCAATGAGTGCATTCCTGGCAGAGATCAATAGACTTTTGGTCTCTGAGGGAATCACGTGATATGGGGATAGTGCGGGAAGGTGGAGTTGAGGTAGAAGATCAGCCATGACCTTATTGAATGGCGTGTCAGGCTTAAAGGGCCAAGTGGCCCACTCCTGCTCCTATTTCTGATTTTTTAAACCTAGGATGGGAAGACTGAGTTCAGCAGTTATAGGATCCAGGCAGAGAACAAGGAGCAGATGGGGAGACTGATGTGGATTTCAGCACAGTGATGATGTAGGGGGAGGGAGCTTAGCAGCAGCAACAACAGCAGAATCCAACCCTGCAGTCACTTGTGATCTTGCTGATGTTTCAGTAGGTGGGATGATGGAGTGAATCCCGTCCCACACACGGAGCAGGTGAACGGCATCTCCCGAGTGTGAACTCGCTGATATTTCTGCAGGTGGGATGATGGAGTGAATCTCTTCCCACACACGGAGCAGGTGAACAGTCTCGCCCCAGTGTGAGTGCGCCGATGCATTACCAGCTAAGATGGGTGATTGAATCACTTCCCACTGTCTCCACATTTTCACGGTTTCTCCATGGAGCGGGTGTCTCTCCAGGATGGATCAGTTGAAGTCTCGTTCACACACAGAACAAGTGTACGGTTTCTCCCCGCTGTGAACGGTGCGATGATTTTCAGGCTGTGTAACTGTGTACACGGCCATCCTGTGGGGTCAGTGCCCTCCCTGCCCCTGGTGGCAGGTTACTGACATCACACAGCCCCCGTTGCCGGGTTACTGACGTCATAAAGCCCACGTTGCCGGATTACATGACGTCACTGCCGCTGAGGCAGTTTAACGGCCGCGGGATTCAAATCCGGAGCAGCGCGTCCCCGCCTCCGACTGTGAAAATGGGTGGGGCGTGGGTCGCTGCGCCGGGCCCTGATTGGTGACTGCGCTGTCAATCAGCTGTCTTCAGCCAATAGCAGGGGCAGATAACACTGATGCTGAACGCGTTCTGAGGCCGCACTGCGCATGTCCCGGTCCCCGGGTGAAGGCGGTTATTGAAGGAAAACAAAATGGCGGAAAGTGACGCGGTGAATCCGAGAGAGTGAAGCCGGAATGGATTGGCTGGAGGATCGTCGCCGCATGGATCCGTGGCCTTGGGGGCTGAGGGTGAGTGTGCCGAGACTGAGCCACTGCGGGCGCAGTCGGAGAGGGGATAAGCGGGGCTGAGAGTGAGCCGGACCCTCATCCTCCCTAAAGTGTGGGGCCCAGACTCGGCCCCCAGACTCGGCCCCCAGACTCCAGCTGGGACGGAAGCAGAGTTTGATACAGGCTCAGCACAGCGGCCGGCCTCTTGTCCTCTCCGCCCGCCCCGGGAGTGTTTGATGGGACAGTTCTACACTGTACAGTGTACCCTCTCCCTGTCTCTGTCTCTCTCTCTCTCTCTGTCTCACTCCCCCTGTCTCTCTCTTCCCCCCTCTGTCTCTGTAATTGAAGCAGATTGGTTATTTCGTAAATTTATCTGACATTTTAGAGCAATTGACAAGCGATTCTTGCTGATCTGCACGTATTTCCATATACAGTAAACTTTGGTTTATCCGGAGGTTAACTGTCCGGAATGCTCGATCCACCGGCAAAATTCAGGAGTCGGTTCAGTAATTTTTTTTTCTTTTTGTTGCTTTTTTTTCACCAGTCAGGCTCTGCAAGGTCTAGCTAAAGCTGTTGCTTAGCTACAGAGACGCTTGCAAGCTACGGCCGACTGTTTAGAAGCTGTTGCTAAGCAACAGGGTTTGTTGCTAGATACGTATGTTTTAACATTACCGCTGGTTTGTCCGGCAGTTTTGATGGGACGGCAACAGCTCGGTCCCGTCAGTGCCGGATATCACAAAGTTTCCTGTATATTGTTTCCCATCTAGTGTGAAAGCAAATTTCTCTTGCTATTTTTTTTTTTTGTCCAGTGTTATGGACCAGAATCCGTTCGCAATGCCTAATACTGTAAAAAATTTTGTGTTCAGGCTTTAGTCCATTAAAAATTGTAGCAGGGCTTGCTACTATCAGGTATTCCTTTGGGGTCACCTTATTTAGTTCCATATAATCTATTGTCAGTCGAAATGATGCATCTGGTTCATTACTGGCCATACCGGGGGAATTAGTTTCAGACATAGTTTCTCGTAAAATTCCAACACTATGTCCCGTACTGCTGCTTTGGCTTCCTCCTTTAAAGGATATTGTTTATGCGGGCGATGCATTGGTCCTGGTATTTTTACCGGGGGGGTTTGGACTAAACCACAATCTTGTTTGTGTTGCCCACACCCCAATATACTCTCTACATGGGATTGCCCACGGTCCCTTCTTATCCCATTCTGGATCTATAATCTTAATTGCACCTACACGATCTGCTTTGTTTCCCGGGGCTGCCTGTTTGTTTGACTTATAATCTGGTGGCCAGTACACTTCATTCGCTTTAGCATCGACTAAAGCACCTACTTCTCACAGTATGTCTATCCCTAGGATTGCTCCTTCAGTATTTTCGCATACCCACAACTGTGCAGGTATTATTATACATCCAATTTCTAGTAAAACTGTTTCGCTCTTGTAAGCCCTGATTTTTCGTCTACCGATTCCTGTTACATTAATTGAAAGTTTTGTTCGGGGCAAGGGTAATCTGTCAATAAGATTGTGGCTCCTGTGTCTATTAACATTTTGCACTGCTGGCCCCCTACCAATGTGTTAACAAACATCCTTGGATCCCCCTCCCCATTCTCCCTGAGGGCCGCTACCTTTCATTTAATATTCAGCAACTTCTTCATGTCTCTCATTTGCCTCACAGTGCATGCGTCGCCGCCTTCCCCGTCCTCAATCATACCCATGCCGCCACTCACTTTGGGTATTTTTCCAGTTACTATATTCCCTTTCTTCCCTATCCCTTTGTCGCGGTCTATCACTATCTCTGTATCTATCCCTTTCCTCCTGTTCCTCTCTTTCTTCCTTCATCCATCTTTTAAAATCCTCTCTTCCCCCGTCTCCTCCTGGCTGTCCTCTTTGGGGTCCCCCCCCTTTGGTTTTGTCCCTGGTTTTCCCTTCCTCCCTCTTTCTTCCAGCAGTCTATTCTCTCATGTCCTGGCTTGTTACAATTATAGCAAATTAGTTTTGTATCTGATGCTGATCTGGCAGCCCTTCTCTGCTTCTGTTTGCATTCTTTAACGAAATGTCCCTCCTCTCCGCAAGTATAACAGCTCGCTATGCCCACTGCTTCCTCCTGTTCCCTGAACAACTCTGCGGCAGCTATCTTAAACTTTTGCATGTTATCCACTTCTGTCGCCCACCTAATTAAGTCTTCGAGTGCGGTCGGCGTTGAGTGCAAGCGAGAGTTTGGTAAGTGAGAGCAAAGTTGTTTAAGTTTATTTAGAGAATTTAAGTGAAGGGAAAATTTAATTTTTTGAAGTAAGTTTAATTTATTGAAGTAAATTAAATTGTTGGGGAGTTTAAATTCGAAGTAGAATCCGGGTTTAAAAAGAGGCAGGCCGAGTGCAGCAGCACGAGTGCGGTCGGCGTTGAGTGCAAGCGAGAGTTTGGTAAGTGAGAGTTCGGGCAAGTGGGAGGTGAGGGGGTGTTTTTGCCCTGTTTTGTTTCCCACTCTTGGGCTTAGCCAGCACTGCGGAAGCGGAGCAGTGAGGCAAATCAACCTAACAGGCCCCACAGACAGCATTCAAAAGGGAGGTAGGTGATCAGCTGGTTGGTAGGCCCTCTTCTCTTTTATACCTTTATAAGTTGGTAAGTCCTATTAAATAGTGGTGTGATATTATCATCTATATCAGGGCAGAGTATCTTCATAACTAATAAGAAATTTAATTAATTATATAGAATGGGTGAGCAGGTGATGTGTTACTGCTGCGAAATGTGGGAGCCGGTGGACACCATTGATGCTCATGGTGATTACATTAAGTGTTTGATGCTAGAGGAACTCCGGCACCGTGTTGTGCTTGAGACCGAGCTTCAGACACTGCGACACATCAGGGAGGGGGACAAGTACCTGGACTCTGTTTCAGGAGGTGGTCACACCTATGAAATTAATTATTTCAGATGTTGTCCGTGGTCAGGGACAGGACGGTGTGACTATGAGTGAGGCAGGTACGGGGATCCAGGAGGTAGTGTTGGAGGAGCCGCAGCCCTTGCTCTTGTCAAACAGGTTCGAGGTTCTTACTCCCTGTGGGGGCGGGAGCAGGGACTGCAGGGAGGATGAGCAACCTGGCCACAGCACTGTGGAACGGGGGGCCATTAAAGAGGGGGGAGTAAATAGAAATGTTGTAGTGGTGGGGGATAGATAGGGCTCTCTGCAGTCGAGAGCGGGAGTCCTGAAGGCTGTGTTGCCTGCCCGGTGCCAGGGTTAAGGACATCTCTTCAGGGCTGGAGAGAAACTTGGAGTGGTAGGGGGAGGATCCAGTTGTCGTGGTCCATGTTGGTACCAACGATGTAGATAGGACAAGGAAGAAGGTTCTGTTAAAGGAGTATGAGCAGCTAGGGGTCAAATTAAAAAACAGAACCTCAAGGTTATTACCTGAGCCACGAGCGAATTTGGCGAGGATAAATAAAATTAGAGAGTTAAATGTGTGGCTCAAAGACTGGTGTGGGAGAAATGGGTTTTGCTTCTTGGGACACTGGCACCAGTACTGGGACAGGAGAGAGCTGTTCTGTTGGGACAGACTTCACTTGGCCAGTGCTGGGACTGGAATCCTGGCGAATCATACAACTAGGGCTGTAGAGAGGGCTTTAAACTAATTAGTGGGGGGGAGATTTCTAGAGAGCAAATAATAAAAATGACAACGGAGAAGGTCATAGACCTAGGTAGCAGTGCGGGAATTAAAAGCCAGAGAGTGTCAGGAAGGGACAGAATGTATGGAGTAAAAGGTAAAGTAGTAAAAGGGGCAAAAGCAGGAACTAAGTGTCACAAAACATATTTGAAAGTTCTTTATCTGAATGTACGTAGCATTCGTAACAAAATGGACGAGTTGACGGCACAAATAACTGCATATGGGTATGATCTTGTGGCCATTACAGAAACATGGCTGCAGGGTGACCATGACTGGGAGTTAAACATACGAGGGTATTTAACAATCAGGAAGGACAGGCAGGAAGGAAGGGGAGGTGGGGTGGCTATGTTAATAAAGGAAGGAATCACTGCAATACAGAGAAATGATATTGGGTCAAAGGATCAGGATAATGGAACAGTTTGGGTGGAGATAAGGAATAATAAGGGGAAAAAACACTGGTGGGCGTAGTCTATAGGCCTCCTAACAGTTGCAACTCTGTTGGACAGAGTATTAATCAGGAAATAGTTGGGGCTTGTAATAAGGTAACAGCTATAATTATGGGGGATTTTAACTTTCATATTAACTGGACAAATCAAATTGGGCAGGGCAGCCTTGAGGAAGAGTTCATTGAGTGTATTAGGGATGGGTTTCTTAAGTATGTAACTGAACTGACCAGGGGGCAAGCTACGTTAGATCTGGTCCTGTGTAATGAGACAGGATTAATTAAAAATGTCCTAGTAAAGGATCCCCTTGGAATGAGTGACCATAACATGGTTGAATTCCATATTCAATTAGAGGGTGAGAAGGTTGGATCTCAAACAAACGTACTGAGCTTGAATAAAGGAGACTATGAAGGTATGAGAGCGGAATTGATTAGAGTGGACTGGGGAAATAGATTAAAGGGTAAGACGGTACATGATCAGTGGTGTGCATTCAAGGAGTTATTTTACAACTTCCCAAAAAAATATATTCCACTGAGGAAAATAGGGTGTAAAAGAAAAGACAGCCATCCGTGGCTGAGTAAAGTAATAAAGGATAGTATCTGACTAAAAAAAAGGGCATGTAAGGTAGCCAAATCTAGTGGGCGGATAGAAGATTGGGAAGTTTTTAAAAGACAGCAAAAAATAACTAAAAGATTGATTAAGAAAGGGAAGATAGATTATGAAAGTAAATTAGCAAAAAACATAAAAGCAGATAGTAAGAGTTTTTAGAGTTATATAAAAAGATAAAGGATGGCTAAAGTAAATGTAGGCCCCTTAGAGGATGACACCGGGAAATTAATGGTAGGAAACATGGAGATGGCAAAAACGCTGAACAAATATTTTGTTTCAGTCTTTACAGTAGAGGACACGAAGAATATCCCAACACTGGACAAATAGGGGGCTATCGGTAGGGGAGGAGCTAAATACGATAAAAATCACTAAGGCAGTTGTACTCGGTAAAATAATCGGACTTAAGGCGGATAAATCCCCTGGACCTGATGGCTTACATCCTAGGGCCTTGAGGGAAGTGGTGGTAGGGATTGTGGATGCATTGGTAGTAATTTTCCAAAACTCCCTGGACTCAGCAAAGGTCCTGGCAGATTGGAAAACTGCTAATGTAACACCCTTATTTAAAAAGGGTAGTAGGCAGAAGGCTGGAAACTATAGACTAGTTAGCCTAACATCTGTGGTTGGTAACATTTTAGAGTCCATTATTAAGGAGACAGTAACGGGACATTTGGATAAACATAATTTAATAGGACAAAGTCAGCATGGTTTTACTAAGGGAAAGTAATGTTTGACAAATTTGCTTGAGTTCTTTGAGGACGTAACATACAGGGTGGATAAAGGGGAACCAGTGGACGTAGTGTATTATACTTGCAAAAGGCATTTGACAGGGTGCCACATAAAAGATTATTGCTCAAGATAAAAAATCACGGGATTGGGAGTAATATTCTGGCATGGGTGGAGGATTGGCTATCTAACAGAAAGCAGAGAGTCGGGATAAATGGTTCATTCTCAGACTGGTAATCAGTAACTAGTGGTGTTCCACAGGGGTCAGTGCTGGGACCCCAACTCTTTACAATCTATATTAACGATTTGGAGGAAGGGACCGAGTGTAACATATCAAAGTTTGCAGATGATACAAAGATGGGAGGGAAAGTAGTGAGTGAGGAGGACATAAAAAACCTGCAAAGGGACATAGACAGGCTAAGTAAGTGGGCAGAGATTTAGCAGGTGGAATATAATACTGGAAAGTGTGATGTTATGCACTTTGGCAGGAAAAACCATAGAGCAAGTTATTATCTTAATGGCAAGAAATTGGAAAGTACTGCAGTACAAAGGGATCTGGGGGTCCTGGTGCACGAAATGCAAAAAGTTAGTACGCAGGTGCAGCAGGTGATCAAGAAGGCCAATGGAATGTTGGCTTTTATTGCTAGGGGGATGGAATATAAAACAGGGAGGTATTGCTGCAGTTGTACAAGGTATTTGTGAGACCACACCTGGAATACTGCATACAGTTTTGGTGTCCATACTTAAGAAAAGACATACTTGCTCTCGAGGCAGAACAAAGAAGCTTCACTCGGTTAATCCCGGGGATGAGGGGGTAGTCATATGAGGAGAGGTTGAGTAGATTGGGACTCTACGCATTGGAGTTCAGAAGAATGAGAGGCGATCTTATTGAAACATATAAGATTGTGAAGGGGCTTGATCGGGTGCATGCGGTGAGGATGTTCCCAATGATGGGTGAAACTAGAACTAGGGGGCATAATCTTAGAATAAGGGGCTGCTCTTTCAAAACTGAGATGAGGAGAAACTTCTTCACTCAGAGGGTGGTAGGTCTGTGGAATTTGCTGCCCCAGAGAGCTGTGGAAGCTACATCATTAAATAAATTTAAAACAGAAATAGACAGTTTCCTAGAAGTAAGGGAAATTAGGGGTTACGGGGAGCGGGTAGGAAATCGGACATGAGGCTAGTTTCGGATCGGTCATGGCCCTGTGGGTGGCAGAGCGGGCCCAGGGGCCGTGTAGCCTGGTCCTGCTCCTACTTCTTGTGTTCTAATTCTGTGTTAGATTTCAGGAGATGGTTCTATTTACAGGGATTAGTGGAGACCTCGGGAACAGGCTGCCAGCTAGGAGTCCTTCAAGAGTAAATTGGGCCTGTTCCTGGCTGGGGTGGAGATCACCTCTTACAGAAGGTAAGTACTGCAGGAAATACAGGGACAGAGTGGTCTCCTGGACGAGTTTCGATCGCCTAGATGGGTCGGAGAGAAATTTCCCAGATTTTTTCTCCCAAATTGGCCATTGGGTTTTTTATCTGGTTTTTCGCCTCTCCCGGGAGATCACATGGGTTCGGGTGGGATGGAGAGTGAAAGTAGATTTGAGGTTAGGATCAGATCAGCCATGATCTTATTGAATGGCGGAGCAGGCTCGAGGGGCCGATTGGCCTACTCCTGCTCCTATTTCTTATGTTCATTGTAACAACTCCTAATCATATGGCTGCCTGATGTGCGGTACCCAGTCCGGCTTTAAATGACTGCAGGAAACATTGGTTCTCTGTGGTGGGGTTTCGGATGCCGGAACATCCCACAAACCTTTCCCATTTCCATTTACTATAGTCTACGGCAGATTCCCCCTTCTCCTGAGTTATATTGGTTATGGCTGCCCAATTGACCGGGGCCTGTCCCATAACCTCTTCCACTGCTCGCTTGAATAACTCGTACTTTTGGTCTGACTGTTGCGGGGTGAGATTACACTCCAGGCACCAAGTTCCGTCCCTGAAATTCACGGGCAATTGGCCCCAACGGTCATCCGAAATTTTTGCTCGCACCAACTGGTTTACATCTTTATTGTATAAACTTTGACTGATCCTCAATTCCCTCATCTTTTGCCAAGATGGGCAGTTATTCCCCCGATGTTGCAGCTGGGGTAATTTATCCACCAGCATTTGTTTCTCTGGGTTTGAAGGGCTGGTAGGTACTTCGAATTATCTGGGGTCTTGCCGGGTTGTCTCCTACCGTGGGGATCATGGCGGTACCGGGAATCTCTGGGTGTCCTGGGATTACTTCAGTTTTTACCGGGGCCACTTTTACCGTGCGGTCCACTGGATTATAGGGTAGTGGGAAATTATTTTCTTCTGGCCAAGGCAGTGGCTCCAGCCAGTCCCTTTCCTTACCACCTCCTGCTGTTTTCTCTCCTAACCCACCCCCATCTATATTACCTTTTCCCAGTAGGTTTGGGTATAGGGACGTACTGCTGGAACTGGCTGCCGCCACCAGGTGTCCCTCTCCTCCTGGTTTGGGAGTTGTAACTTCTTTCTCTTCCCTTTCTCCCTTTTCCTTCTGTTTCAACTCATTACATAGTTTCTGGTAACAAGCCAAAACTACCATTCCCCCTTTCCCCTCTTTGTCTTTGGATTGTCCTCTCCACCAAGCTCTTTGCCTCTCTGCACTATCTTCAGGATCCCATCCTTTCTTTTTCATATTTTCGCTAAGTGTTCGATTCTTGTCCGCTAAATAGCGGGTGACGGAGCCGGGATCTCCCCAAGGGGACGGTCCCTTCTCCTGTATATCTGCATTCCCGTTCGGCATTCTAGATAGCTTCCGACTTACTTCTCGATGGTTCTTATATTACCCTGTCACTCACTCACACACACTTATTTTGTGCACACTCACTCATCACGGGGTCACGATCCTGTGGTGTTTCGTTCCCTACACCTACTTGGTCCTGGCCGTCACGTGGGACTACGTCCTCTTAATTCGGGCTCAGGCTCGGCGTTTAGGATCGACAACCACCCTTGTCTGTGTTGGTCACCCCGTGACTCCCAAGGATCCACTATTCGTAGGAGTTACCGCCCACTTAACCACCTCTTTACCCTAGAGACCTTGCTGTCTTAACGGCTCTGAGGATTTTGGTTTGCCGCCTTCCAGCTTCCTCGTTGGTCTTTAAAGCCTGCTTATCTGCCTCTTTATCCTAGAGGCCTTGCTGTCTTAACGGCTCTGAGAATTCGCCGCCTCCCGGCTCACTAGACCGCACCCCCTTTCTCGTGTCTGTCTCTGCCAACTTTAGTTCTTTTAATCACAGCCTTACCAGATCTCACAGTACGTTCTGAGCTTTCTTATTTAGGGTGGTAATTTAAAACGTACTCACCCTTCTGAGCTCGTCGTTGCTATGGACCGGTCAGAGTCTGTGATCCTGTTCGTGACGCCAATTGTTGTATCCTGAAAAGTGGACCTGCTGTTGTGCCAGGTCGACATTTAACCCTTTCCCCTTCAGAGCGGACTAAGTGATATACAAAGTCGACGCTTAGCTTTGGTACAGATGACAGACTTCGAGTGAAGGATGGTTCAAAACGGTCTTTATTCACATGCCTGGGGAGAACCTTCTGAGAACCCTCTCAGATCCGACTCCACCGATTCCCTAACAACAATCACAGTTATACAAAAATCAAACCCCCTCCCTAGGGGCGGGGATAAAGCTTATCAGCATATACAGAGTTATAGCCAAATGGCAATTATAAACCGTGACATTTCAGCTTCTTGCCGCCCACAAATCCCACATTTCTGTTATCGGTTGGTCCCGTCACCTCCTCCGACTGTGGGGACTCATCTTAATTGCTCTACAACCATCCATTTGCCCGTAGCCAGGTGGTTTTGCTTGTTACATGTTTTCTTAAGATAACAGTCCTCGTTAAGGCGTGGAAAGCACAGACTTTTGCCTCATCTCGGGTTAGCTCTGCAAAGCAAGCACACACTGATTAGTCCCACCATACTTTGAAGAATGGAACCCTGTTGTGATTTACAACAAATGAATACTTGGGTGCGTTATCTCGCGTATGTGTTGTCACGCCTGGCCAAACAGACATCCTCCTCAATCTTCCCATGAGTTGTTCTGCAGTTTAATCTCTCAGCATTTGAAGTCACTTAATTATGTTTTAAAACTTAGCTGGGTAAATGCAATATACAGTCCGCTATATCGTTTTACTCAGTGTAGGGATTAACCCATTATCTCCACCTTGTGCATTGGTGCTGCATTATACATATTCCAACATTAAAACTAAATTATACATATTCTAATACAAACTAAGTTACTGCCTGCCAATCTGAAAAAGACCGTTTATTCCAACACTTTGCGTTCTGTCTGCCAACCAGTTCTCTATCCAAGTCAATACCTTGCCCCCAATCCCATGTGCCTTAACTTTACACGCTAATCTCTTATGCAGGACCTTATCGAAAGCCTTCTGAAAGTCCAAATACACCACATCCACTGGTTCTTCCTTATCTATTTTACCAGTTACATCCTCAAAAATTTCCAGTAGATTAGTCAAGCACGATTTACCTTTTTTAAATCAGTGTTGACTTTGTCCGATCCTGTCACTATTTTCCAAGTGCTCTGCTATTACATCATTTATAATGGACTCTAGCGTTTCCCCCACTACTGATGTCAGGCTTACTGGTCTGTAATTCCCCATTTTCTCTCTAGCACCTTTTTTGAATAGTGTGGTAACATTAGCTATCCTCCATTCCATGGGTACTGTTCCAGATTCCATCGAATGTTGGAAGATGATCAGCAATGCATCTATTATTTCTGGGGCCACTTCCTTAAGTACCCTAGGATGTAGATTATCAGGCCCTGGGGATTTATCGGCCTTCAATCCCATCAATTTCCCTAACACCATTTCCCTACAAATACTGATTTCTTTCAGTTCCTCCCTTTCATCAGACCCTATGTTCCCCGACATCTCTGGGAGGTTATTTGCATCCTCCTTTGTGAAGACAGAAACAGAATATGTGTTTAATTGGTCTGCCATTTCTTTGTTCCCCATTATTAATTCCCCTGATTCTGATTGCATGGGACCCACGCTTGACTTCACCAATCTTTTTCTCTTCCCATATCTATAATAGCTTTTACAGTCAGCTTTTATGTTCCCTGCAAGCTTACTCTCGTATTCTATTTTCCCCTTCTTAATTAATCCCTTTGTCCTCCTTTGTTGAATCCTAAACTGCTCCCAATCCTCAGGTTTACTGCTTTTTCTGGCCAATTTATATGTCCTCTCCTTGGATCTTATGCTAGCCCTAATTTCCCTTTGTTAGCCACGGTTGAGTCACCTTTTTTGTTTTATTTTTATGCCAAACTGGAATGAACCAATTCTGTATTTCACCCATGCGGTCTTTGAATGTTTGCCATTGCCTATCCACCGTCAACCCTTTGAGTGACATTCCCCAATCAATCCTATGCAACTCGCGCATCAGAGCTTCGTAGTTTCCTTTATTTAAATTCAGGACCCCAGTCTCTGAGACAACTACTTCATTCACCGTCATATTATGATTGCTCCAACCCAAAGGGCCTCGTACAACAAGATTGCTAATTTATCCTTTCTCATTACATAATACCCAGTCTAAGATGTCCTGATCTGTGGTTGGTTCCTCGACATATTGGTCCAGGAAACCATCCCGTAAACACTTTTGGAATTCCTCCTCCACAATATTGTTACTAATTTGGTTAGCCCAATCTAGATGTAGATTAAAGTCAACCATGATGATTGCTGTGCCCTTATTGCACGCTTCTCTAATTTCCCTTTTAATGCCATCCACAACCTCCGCATTACTGTATGGAGGTCTATATACCACTCCCACTAACGTTTTCTGCCCCTTGGTATTTGTCAGTTCTACCCATACAGATTCCACATCATCAGAGCAAATATCCTTCCTTACAATTGTGTAAATCCCTCTTTAACCAGCAATGCTACCCCACTTCACTTTCCTTTTTGCCTATCTTTCCTGAATATTGAATACCCCTGGATGTTGTGTTCCCAGCATTGGCCACCCTGGAGCCATGTTTTTGTAATCCCAATCAAATCATATTCGTTTACCTCTATTTGCACAGCAAATTCATCCACCTTATTATGAAACACACTCGCTGACAGACTGAGTACATCATAATCCACCGCCAGAGAGACACTGTGAACTGTAAAACGCTCCCACTGACCTCAGGAATATTAATACTCTGACAGAGACCACAGGTTAATATTAAGACACTCACTGAGACACTATGTACATCATAATCTACCATCAGAGACACATAGTGAACTGTAAAACACTCCCATTGACCTCAGGAATATTAACACGCTGACAGAGACCCCAGGTTAATAATATCACACTCACTGCGACACTCTGTCCTTATGTTTATACTGCCAAATGCTGACAGTAATCAATAACACACTCCCACAGACTCTTGGCTCATATTTGCAATGAGAGGGAGAGAAAACCTCATACATATTAACACAGACCTGGTATAAATATTAACTGAAGCACAGAATGCCTGGCATAAGATAAAACATTACCAAAGACAGTCTTTGTGGAATAAAATTCTGCTACAAATCCACAATAAATATTAACACACGTTTAGAGACACATTGTTCATAGTGACTCTGTCATGGATTTCCTGTGGGAAAATCTTGTTCACTCTCTCTACTTTCCCCTCATTCTCTCTCACTTATTCTATTTGCAGTATGTACTGGAGCTGACACTGAGACACACACGGGCTATACAGTGCCAGACAGGAGTGAAGCATTCCCTTTTACCCGCTGTGTGCTGTACATGTACAGGAGCTGACACTGAGACACACACGGGCTATACAGTGCCAGACAGGAGTGAATTGTTCCCTTTTACCCGCTGTGTGCTGTACATGTACTGGAGCTGACACTGAGACACACATGGGCCATATAGTACCAGATAGGAGTGAATTGTTCCTTCCACAAGCTGTGTACTGTATATCACAGAGTCAGAGTCCATTGGCACAGAAGGAGGCCATTCGGCCCATCGAGTCCATGCCGACTCGCTGTAGAGTAATCCAGTCAGTCCAATTGCCCCACTCTATCCCTGCAGCCCTGCAAGTTTATTTCCCTCAAGTGCTTCTCCAACCTCCCTTTGAAAACATCGAGTGTCTCCACTTCCACCACTTCCGTCGGCAGTGAATTCCAGTTCATCACCACTCACTTGTAAAAAGATTTTTCCTCCCGTTCCCCCCCCCCGTATCAAAATCTTAAATCTGTGTCCCCCTCGTCCTTGTACCATCAACCAGTGAGAACAGCCTTTCCCCGTCTAGCCTTTCCAAACCCGTCATAATCTTGTACACCTTGTACATCTCTATCAAATCACCAGAAGGGAAGAAGATGTTACCATGTGTGGCGAGTCCAAAACTAGGGGTGATCAGTGTTATTCGCCCCTGCTTTTGACTGAAGACAGCAGATTGACAGCGCAGCCACCAATCGGGGCCCGGCGCAGCAACCCACGCCCCACCCATTTTCGCAGTCGGAGGCGGGGTCGCGCTGCTCTGGATTTGAATCCCGCGGCCGTTAAACCGCCTCAGCGGCAGTGACATCATGTAACCCGGCAACGTGGGCTTTGTGACGTCAGCAGCCCAGCAACGGGAGCCCTCCCTGCCCCTGGTGCCAGGTTACTGAGGTCAGATTTGTACCACACTAGGCCGTAAATCGGTAGACTGCCTGTTATGTCCCGAGCAAGTGCCTTCAAAAGCCTCTTAAACCCTTTCTCTCCGTCACTGATTTCAATCCACCTACAAGTGTGTGTGTGTCTGTCTCTCAATATACAGACACACAAAACCCTGCCTATCAATCTGAGTCTTGAATTTTTCCAGCTCCAGCCTCAACAGCTTTTTGGGGAGATAATTCCAGATTTCTACTGCCCTTTGTGTGAGGAAGTGCTTCCTGACATCACACCTGATCGGCCTAGCTTTAATTTTAAGGTTTTGCCCCTTGTTCTGGACTCTCCCACCAGATGAAATAGTATTTCTCGATCATCTTAAACACCTCGGTGATATCACCTTTAATTTTCTATATTCAAGGAAGCAAAAGACTAATCTATGCCACCTGTCCTCATCATTTAACCCTGTCAGCCCGGGTATCATTGTGGTGAATCTGTGCCGAACCCCCACCAAAGCTAATACATCATTCTTGAGGTATGAGGTCCGGAATGCAATGGGTTCTTCCCTTGCATGTTTTAGTATACTTTGATGTAATTCATCCAGTCCTGAGGATTTATCATCTCTAAGTTTTACTAGTTTATAAATTCAGGAACAGAAATGGTATGGAGTGGGATGGGGGACAGAGTAACAGTGGCAAAGCAGAGGGAGCTCTGTATTGTACCTGCCCTAGCAGTGCTCGATGTTCCAGGGTGGATAAAGGGGAACCAGTAGATGCAGTGTATTTGGATTTCCAGAAGTCATTCGATAAAGTGCCGCATAAAAGGTTACTACACAAGATAAGAGCTCATGGTGTTGTGGGTACAGGAAACTTTTTTTTATCCGGGACCGACGTGGTGCCGGGTCATCAGAAATTCCGGATAACCGAGAGCTATAGTAAAAGATACGGAGAGCTGAGAGCTCCGTATAAAGCAACAAATCCTGTTGCTTAGCAACAGGTGCAGAACAATGGCCACAAGTTCCAAGCATCTCTGTAGCTTAGCAACAGCTGCAGCCACACCCAATTGCACAGCAACAGATCGAGGAAGGCAAGTAATATGAAGTAAAACTTACCTGAACCTGCTCCTGAATTTTGCCGGTTAACCGAGATTTCCGGTTATTTAGGTGCCGGTAAATCAAAAGTTTCCTGTAATATATTAGATTGGATAGGGGATTGGTTAACGAACAGAAAACAGAGAGTCGGAATAAATGGGTCATTTTCAGGTTGGCAAACTGTAACTAGTGGGGTGCCACAGGGATCAGTGCTGGGGCCTCAACTATTTACAATCTATTAATGACTTGGATGTACTGTAGCCAAATTTGCTGACAATACAAAGATAGGTGGGAAAGCAAGTTGTGAGGAGTACACAGAGTCTGCAAAGGGATATAGATAGGTTAAGTGAGTGGGCAAAAATTTGGCAGATGGAGTATAATTTGAGAAAATGTGAGGATATTCACTTTGGTAGGAAGAGTAAAAGAGCAAAATCTTATTTAAGTGGAGAGACTATAGAATGCTGCGGTACAGAGGGATCTGGGAGTCCTCGTCCATGAAACACAAAAAGTTACCATGTAGGTACAGCAAGTAATTAGGAAGGCAAATGGAATATTGGCCTTTATTGCAGGGGGATGGAGTATAAAAGTAGGGAAGTCTTGCTACAACTGTACAGGGCGTTGGTGAGACCACACCTGGAGTACTGCGAACAGTTTGGGTCACCTTATTTAAGGTAGGATATACTTGCATTCTTCTATCTTCTATGTTTCTATGTTTCTATTGCATTGGAGGCAGTTCAGAGACGGTTCAGGAGGTTGATTCTGGAGATGAAGGGGTTGCCTTATGAAGAAAGGTTGAGCAGATTGGGCCTATACTCATTGGAGTTTAGGAGAATGAGAGGTGATCTGATTGAAACGTAATACTCTGAGGGGGCTTGACAGGGTAGATGCAGGGAGGATGTTTCCTCTCATGGGGGAATCTAGAAATAGGGGGCATAGTTTCACAATAAGGGGTTGCCCATTTAAAATGGAGATGAGGAGAAATTTCTTCTCTGAGGGTCGTGAATCTTTGGCATTCTCTACCCCAGAGAGCTGTGGAGGCTGTCATTGAATATATTCAAAGCGGAGATAGACAGATTTTTGAAAAACAGGGGAATTGAGGGTTATGGGGAACCGGCAGGAAAGTGGAGTTGAGGCCAATATCAGATCAGCCATGATCTTATTGAATGGCGGAGCAGGCTCGAGGGGCCGAATGGCCAACTCCTGCTCCTATTTCTTATGTTCTTATGCTGGTACTCTATAAAGTGGAAGTAGGAACAGGAGAAGGCATTCCGCTCCTCGAGCCTGTTCCCCCATTCAATGATATCATGGCAGTTCGGTATCTTAACTGCATCCACCTGCCTTGGCTCAGTATCCTTTTATACCCTTGCCTGGCAAAAATCTACCACTCTCAGAATTAAAATTATTAATTGTGCTTGTATTTGCTTTTTGTTTGAGAGAATTCCACACTTCTACCACCCTTTGTGTGAAGAAGTGTTTCCTAACTTCTCCTGAATGGCCTGGATTTGATTTTAAGTCTATGCCCCCTTGTCCTAGACTCCTCCACCAGTGGAAATAGTTTCTCTCTCTCTACCTGAACAATTCCTTTCAACATCCTAAAAACCTGCATCAAATTAAATCACCCCTTAACCTTCTATATTCTAGGGAATATGTAATCTCTCCTCACATGGGTACCAAGGGTTACATTATAACATTCTGGTCTATCTGTGCTGCACTCTCTCCAAGGCCAGTATATCCTTCCTGAGGTGCAGTCCCAGAACTGAATGCAATTCTCCAGATGGGGTCTTTCCAGAACACTCTACAGCTGAAGTACCAACATTCCATTAGCCTCTTTAATTGTTATTGTACCTGTCCACGAGCTTTTACTGATTTAAGTACTTGGAGCCCTAAATCTCTCTGCTCATCCACAGCTCCCAGCTTCTCGCCAGTTAGAGAGGTGTATGTGTCTGTGTGTCAATCTGTGTGGCTGTGTATGCGGTTGTCTGCATATATTGTGATCTATATGTGTACATGCTTGTGTATGTGCTTCTGTGGGCATGTCTCTACATGAGTGTGTGTCTGCATGTCTGTGGATGTGTGTCTATGTACATGTGGGTCTACCTTTATGTGTCTGTGAGGTTGTCTGATCCACCATCCCTTTGCTCTGTTTCTTTCTAAATACGGTTCCGTAACAATGTGTTTGGGCCATTCACCTCCCCAGAAAGTGCAGAATTTTCTGTTTCAATTGGTGCATTCTCATTAATTTGATTCTGGTATTTAACAACAGCAAACAACTCCTGCAAACGCACAGCAACTGAATCTCTATTTGGAATAGTTCACCAGTCACGGTGACTGCTCCAGAGCAACATAGGAACAGGAGTAGGCCATTGAGCCCCTCGAACCTGTTCCGCCATTCAATGAGATCATGGCTGATCTGCACGTTGGCCCATATCCTTTAATACCTTTAGTTAACAAAAAGCTATCAATCTCTGATTTTAAATTAACAATTGATCTAGCATCAATTGCCATTTGCGGATGAGAGTTCCAAACTTCTACCTCCCATTGTGTGTAAAAGTGTTTCCTAATTTCACTCCTGAAAGGTCTGGCTCAAATTTTTAGACTATGCCCCCTAGTCCTAGAATTCCCAACCAGTGGAAATAGTTTCTCTCTCTCTACCCTATCTATTCCCCATAATATCTTGAAAACTTCAATCAGATCACCCTTTAAACTTCTAAATTCTAGGGAATACAACCCTGGTTTGTGTAATCTCTCCTCGTAACAACCCTTGGAGTCCGGGTATCATTCTGGTAAACCTACACTGCACTCCCTCCAAGGCCAATATATCCACCCTAAGGTGTGGTGCCCAGAACTGCTCACTGTACTCCAGGTGTGGTCTAACCGGGGTTTTGTATAGCTGCAGCATAACCTCTACCCCTCTGTACTCTGGTCCACTAGACATAAAAGCCAGCATTCCATTAGCCTTTTTGATTATTTTCTGTACCTGTTCATGACATTTTAATGATCTCTGTACCTGGACCCCCAAGTCTCTTTGGACCTCCACTATTTTTGAGCTTTTCACAATTTAGAACGTACCCTGTTGTATCCTTTTTAGGCCCAAAGTGGATGACTTCACATTTGCCTACACTGAAATCCATTTGCCACAGTTTTACCCATTCACATAATCTATCAATATCACTTTGTAATTTTATGCTTTCATCTACACTCCCTACAATGCTGCCTATCTTTGTGTCATCGCAGATTTAGATATATGACTTTCTATGCCATCATCTAAGTCGTTAATAAATACTGTGAATAGTTGAGGTCCCAACACAGATCCCTGTGGGACACCACAGTCACATCCTGCCAATTTGAGTACCTACCCATTATCCCTACTATCTGCCTTCTGCAGCTCAGCTTATTTCCTAACTAGGTCAATAATTTGCAATGAATTCCTACTATCACCAAATTCTTCCACTCTGCTTGTGTGAAAGATCCAGTGATGGATTCCCACCAGCCCGAGCTCTCCACGTTCTCACAGAATGAAACATTCCTTCACGGGAAGCAGGCTCTGTTTGATTGTTTAGGTCCCGTAACCCCTGACCCTGTCTTACTGCTGTCAGAATAATGGGCTCTACTCAAATAAAACTTACTGCATTGATCACCGCTTCACATCCGTGTCTTGTTTCTCTTTAGGATCAGTGTGTCCGAGGACAAGGTGTTCGTGGTGGATTGAGGCTGGGTGTAGATTTGGAAATCGCAGGAAATGGGAGGGGGAAACCGCTGTAGGGAATCTCTGCAAGTGCCTAAACACATTCAGGAAGGTACTGAGATAAAACGGGTGTCCCAGAGTTTCAGCACTCTGACCGTTTGGATTCAGGATATCTCACTTACAGAATCATAGAATGATCCAGCACAGAAGAAGCCCTTCGGCCGATTGACGCTGCACCGGCTCTTTCACAGAGTAATCCAGTTAGTCCCCCTCCCCCGCTCTGTCCCCATATCACGACAATTATTTCTCCTTCACGTATTTAGCCAATTCCATTTTGATGGCTATTCCTGAATCTGTATCCAGCACCCTATCAGTCAGTCATTGCAAATTATAACCACTCGTTGCATAAACAAATGTTTCCTCATGTCACCTCTGATTCTATTGACAATCACATTAAATCTCTCGTTCTCGACGCTTCAGCCATTAGAGAGAGATTCTCATTATTGACTCTCTGAACCCTTCATGATTTTAAACTCCTATCAAATCTCTACTTGGCCTTCCCCGCTCCAAGGAGAAACCCCATCTTCTCCAGTCTATCCATGTAACTGTAATCCCTCATCCCTGAAACCATTCTAGTAAATCTCTTCTGTACCCTCTCCAAAACATTCTCATCCACCCTAAAGTGTGGAGCCCAGAATTGGACACAACACTCCAGCTGGGACCGCACTAGTGTTTTATATCGGTTTAACACATTGTTCTGACTGTTGTTAACCTGTCCTCCCCCCAAAGGTTTGTGCACAAACAACCCCAGGTCTCGTTCTCGCACCCCCTTTAAAATTGGAACATTCAGTTTGTGTTGTCTCTCCTCATTCCTCCGACCAATCTGTATCACCTCACACTTTCTGCGTTGAACTTCGTCCACCATTCCAGCCTGTCTATGTCGTCTTGAAGTTTATTACCATCTTCCTCACTCTTTACTGCACTTCCACATTTCGTGTCATCTGTACATTTCTAAATTCTGCTCTGTATCCCCAAGTTCATGGGTTTCCTCAGGCAGACTGAAATGAGACATAATCTACATTAGACCCACAGACACTATCTAACCCGTGCTGTACCTGCCCAGGGAATTTGCGATGGGACATTGTAGAAGGAGCTTTAGTCTTCGGCTAACCAGTGCTGTACCTGCCCTGAGAGTGTTTGATGGGACAGTGTAGAGGGAGCAATACTCTGCATCTAACCCGAGCTGTACCTGCCCTGAGAGTGTTTAATGGGACAGTGTAGACTGAGCTTTACTCTGTTTCTGTCCTGCACTGCACCTGCGCTGGGAGTGTTTGATGGGACGATGTCGAGGGAGCTCTACTCTCTATATAACCCGTGCTGTAACTTCCCTGAGAGTGTTTGATGGGGAAGGTATAGAGGGAGCTTTACTCTGTATCTAACCTGTGCTTTACCTGCCCTGGGAGGTTTTGATAGGGACAGTGTAGAGTGAGCTTTATTCTGTATCTAACCCGTGCTGTACTTGCCCTGAGTGATTAATGGAGACAGTGTCGACTGAGTTTTACTCTGTTTCTGTCCTGTGCTTTACCTGCCCTGGGAGTGTTTGGGACAGTGTAGAGGGAGTCTTACCCTGTAACTAACCCAAGTAGTGCCAGCCCTGAGAGTTTTTGATAGGGACAGTGTAGAGGGCACATTACTCTGTATCTAACCCGTGCTGTACCTGCCCTGGGAGAGTTTGATGGGACAGTGTAGAGTGAGCTTTACTCTGTATCTTATCCGTGCTGTACCTGCCCTGAATTTGTTTGATGGGACAGTTTGAGTGATCTTTACTCAGTTTCTGTCTTGTGCTGTACCTCCACTGGGAGTGATTGATGTGACAATGTCGAGTCAACTTTACTCTCTATATCTGTCCTGTGCTGTACCTGCCCTGAGAGTGTTTGCTGGGACAGTGTAGAGTCAGCTTTTCTCTGTCTGTCCTGTGCTGTACCTGCCCTGGGAGTGTTTGATGGGGACAGTGTAAAGGGAGCATTACTCTGTATCTAACCCATGCTGTACCTGCCCAGGGAGTGTTTGATGGGACCGTGTAGAGGTAGCTTTACTCTGTATCTAACCCGTGCTGTACCTGCCCTGTGAGTGTTTGATGGGACAGTGTAGAGGGAGCTTTACTCTGTATCTCTCCCGTGCTGTACCTGCCCTGGGAGTGTTTGATGGGGCAGTGTAAATGGAGTTTGACTGGGGACCCATGTGAAGCTGGCAGTATAACTCAGATCTGCTGGATAACCCTGCTCTGAAGTCAGTGCCTGTCTCAAAACCTGTACTGACTGAAGAAAATCTCATTGCTTTAAAGTTAGTGATTATAACCTGACATCGATATGATATGATAGAGTAAGAAAACTTCGAGAAATATTAAACTGAACAGAGAAGGAGCGATTAAAAATAATCTCTTTCCGTCTCTCTGCCTCTTTCTCTCTTACTATGCCTCATTCTGGCGCGCTCTCGCGCTCTCTCATCTTTCTCTCTGCCTCGCTGTCCTTTAATCTTTCAGCCTTTCTCTTCACTTCCACTTGGTCCCTCTTTTTGCCCCTCTCTCTCTCCCTTCCCCTCTCTCTCTCCCTTCCCCTCTCTCTCTCCCTTCCCCTCTCTGTCTCCCTTCCCCTCTCTCTCTCCCTTCCCCTCTCTCTCTCCCTTCCCCTCTCACTCTCCCTCCCCTCTCTGTCTCCCTTCCCCTCTCTGTCTCCCTTCCCCTCTCTGTCTCCCTTCCCCTCTCTGTCTCCCTTCCCCTCTCTGTCTCCCTTCCCCTCTCTGTCTCCCTTCCCCTCTCTGTCTCCCTTCCCCTCTCTCTCTCCCTTCCCCTCTCTCTCTCCCTACCCCCTCACTCTCCCTCCCCTCTCTCTCCCTCAGACCCCCCTCCCCTCCGTCTGTCAGTTTCTACCTTCTCAGTCAAGATTCCTCACCTAACTGCGCTCTCTGAACACAACCACTTTATCACTGAGCCCAGCCTGTGCTCTGAACACATTGCATGAGCTGGTCACAGCTTCTTCACCCCCCAGTTTTAAAATGTGTTTTCCAGGATGTGTCAGGTCCCACCAGGGGCTTGGAGTCCTGCAAGATTTCGCTGTTAATCTAGAGGGAAGCTTGCTTTTTATTCTAACCTCTGCTGCACCTCTTCCGCCACATCTCATTCACCCCCATTCCTGAATTCATTTTTTTACATTTCATTGTCCACTGACATCTCCACCCGCATATCTACACATTGCCTCCAATGTGCTCCTCTCTGTAAATCTACTGGGCCTTGTTTTTCAAGATTTTTGTCAGCCTGCCTCTGTAATTGAAGCAGTTTGGTCATTTTGTAAGTTTATCTGCAATGTTTGAATAATTGGCAAGCGATTTCTGCTGATGATCTGAGCGTAGTTCCATAGGACACAGATGCCTCAGGAGAGCAGGGATCCAAACCAGGTTACCATGACACTGAAAATGTTATTCTACAGTCCAGCTAACAGTGGAAGGGAATTGGAGGGAAAATATGTCAGTACATCTATAAAATGAGTCAAATACAAATCCTAATCATGGGAGATTTCAACAACACCAAATAATCTGGCAAGGAGAGGTAGGGAAAGGGGAAAAGGGAATGGAGAATTTACAGTGTGTTCCGGACTCCTTTCTTACCCAGTACGTAAGAAGCCCAACAAGAGAGGAATCAGTGATGGATCAAAAATGGGAAATGAACCAGAGCAGATAAGAGACAGACAGAGAGATAGAACAGCAGTGGGAAATACTTAAAAAGGTGATCAATTGAGTTCAGGAGGAAGATATTCCACTAAAATAAACAAGAATAAACTAGCCAATAATGAAACACCATGGATAAGGGCAAAATTGAAACAAAAGGATAAGGAAAAGGCAGACACTGAGTACAGTGACAATAAAGGAGAGGATGAGAAAAGGAGTAGGGCGAGGTTGGGAAAGAAGCAAAAAAACGATTAGGAAGGCGAAAAGGAACTGCGACATTAAATTATCAAGTAATATGCCAAGAAATAGTAAAAAGTAATCTACAGACACACAAAAGAAAAGGTAAAACAAGATGGGGTCAGGGCCACTAAAGGATGCAGAAGATAAACTCGCAGGTAATGACAGCAAAATGGCAGAAATATTGGAGAATTACTTTGCCTCAGTTTTTAACCGGGTCAACTAACAAGGTGGATATGACATTGCAAGAGGAGATCAAAAAAGATACCAAGACCTTTAAACTTGAAAGCGGAAAATAACTGATAAACTACTAAAAGTTAGAGAGGATAAAGCGGCGGGTCTGGATGTGTTAATTCACACATACTAAATGAAGCAAGGAAGAGATAGCAGCTTCACTAATATATTTACTCAGAATTGTTGGTACAACATCAAAATTTGTGGATGACACCAAATTTGGGATTGTAATCAATACTGAGGAGGATTGTGACAATACAAGATGTTAATAAACTTGGGTGATGGGCGTGTGAAGGGCAAATTAATTTCAATACAGATAGGTGTGAGGTGGTGCATTTCCTTGGAAAGTAAGTGTCTAAATGGGGTAGAGGAGCAAAGGGATCTGGAAGAACAGCAGTACAAATCATTAAAAGCAAGCTAATAAGGCCATGGAAATGCAAACAAAGCATTGGAGTTCATTTCTAGAGTAAGAGAATTGCAAAGCAGAGAAGTTATGTTCAACTTGTATAGAACCTTGGTTAGACCCCACTTGGAGTACTGTGTACAGTTCTGGTCTCCATATTACAATAAGGGTATAGAGTCACTGGAGAAGGTGCAAAAAAGATTTACAAGCATTATACTGTAACTGAGAGGTTCTTAGTATTCTGAATGATTGAATAGGCTGGGGCTCTTTCTCTAGAAAAGGGAAGGCTGAGCGATGATCTAATAGAGACCTTTATAATTCTGAAGGGGTTTGATGGGGTAGATATAGAGAAGATGTTACTACTTGTGGGGAGTCCAAAATCAGGGGTCATAAATATAAGATAGTCACTAATAAATCCAATAAGGAATTCAGGAGAAACTTCTTCACCCAGAGAGTGGTTAGAATGTCGAGCTTGCTGGCACATGGAGTAGTTGAGGTGAATAGCAGAGTGTCTTTAAGGGGAAGCTAGATAAGTACACGAGGGAGAAAGGTATAGAAGGATATGATAGGGTGAGGTGAAGTAAGGTGGGTGGAGACTCGTGTGGAACATAAACACCGGCATGGACCTGGTGGACTGAATGGCCTGTTTCTGTGCTGTAAATTCTGTGTAATTCTGTAGTGAATTCTGAACAGACACGGTACAACACTCGAAACAATCATCAGCAAGGCCTGGGTGTCACAGAGGGCCAAAGCTCTGACATTTCACCCCTACCGATCTGAAGGTCTTGTGTAACATGAATGTAGGGAGTTCAAACACTGTCCTTGGTGAGAGGTCAGATTTGTACCACACTAGGCCCTAAGTTGGCAGACTGGCTGTTTCATGCCAAACACGTCCCTTCAGAAGCCTGTTTAAAACCTCTCACTCCGTCACTGATTTCAATCCACCTACAACCTTAACCCTCTCCCTCCTGCTCAGTCTGTGTGTGCGCCTATCTGGACGTGCGTGTGTTCTGTCTGTCTGTGCGTGTATGCATGTCAGTGTCTGTTCATGTTTTTGTGTGTGTGTTTCTTGGCACCGTGTGCAGATCCCGCATCTATATTACCTTCTACATTCCGCGCAGTGCCAGTTTCTGAGCTGGTGTCTGAGTGTCCAATGCAGTGATGTGTGGTGGGCCATCTTCTTCATCTCCACTTTCCTCCATTATTTCAGGGACGGGCTACGCGGGTGGCAGATCTTGGTCATCTGAAAGCAGAAAGTCACAAGTGTCAGGTTATGATGAGGGGAGGGGGGAAAGTAAGATATCCATGCATGCAGCATCAGCAGCTTGTAAGTGAGAAGAATTTGTGGGATGAGGGGATGTGGGATATGAGAAGGAGGATTAGGAATGAGCAGAGCGTTATTGCTCCCAATGGCTTCAACTTCCCCGTTTTCACGGCTTCGGTGACTGCCCCTCCAATCATGTCGAGCACTGTCTCCTCCAGTTGGCAAAGGTCTGTAAAGCGGTTTGGCCGCCCCCCGTCTGCCGTTGCTCGCGGCGGTTGTGAGCTACCTTGGCCTGCAAGAGAAAGGGAAGTGTGTCAGTGAGTGCAGTGAGTGTTTGGGTGATGTGCCTGCCATAGTTGAATAGCTCTCAGTATGTGCAAGGTGTGAGATGTGGCTGTGAGTGTTGCAGCAGTGGTAAGGTTGTGAGGGTGAAATGAAGCTATGATTGTGAGGTCTGTGTGGTGAAAGGTAGGTGAATGATGGGGGTGTGGTATATTGAGCAGTGTCTGAGGCTTGTGGTGCAGATGCTGGGATATGACATTTGCTGAAGCCTTCACTCACCTTGACCTGCCGTGTGAGGTCGTTAAACTTCTTGCGGCACTGGATCCATGTCCGCGGGACGACACTAATGACCGTGACATGATACTGTTGGCCGTGATGTACCAGCTATCTCCTGCCACAGCCTTCTCGAAGTGTGCACTGATGGCTTCCTGGTGGATCTATAAAGGGTGATGAACCAGAGCAGATAAGAGAAGTGAGCTTCGGTGAAAATCTAGACAATATCAATCTCAACATAATAAGGTTTATGATTTGAGAAAGACAAAAATAATCATATGGAAAAAGCTGATTGAGGTGATGTAAATGGAGCTAGTGAAGATAAATTGGAATGGAATAGACAGAAAAAGAGAGAGAGCAGCAGTGGGAAATATTTAAAAGGGTGATCAGTAGAGCTCAGGAGGAATATATTCCACTAAAATAAACAATAAACTAGCCAATAATGAAGCACCATGGATGAATAAAGAGATGAGGGCAAAATTGAAACTAAAGAAAACGGCAGAGACTGAGTACAGTGACAATAAAGGAAAGGATGACAAAAGGGAATAGGAAGAGATTGGGAAAGAAGTAAAAAAAAACAATTAGGAAGGCGAAAAGGAATTGCGACATTAAATTATCAAGTAATATAAAAAGAAATAGTAAATAGTAAAATCTACAGACACACAACAAAAGGTAAAACAGGATAGGGACAGAGCCACTAAAGGATGCACAAGATAAACTCGCAGGTAATGACAGCGAAATGGCAGAAAATGCCTCAGTTTTTAAACTGGCTGACTAACGAGGTGGATATGACCTTGCAAGAGGAGAGCAAAAAAGATATCAAGACCGTTAAAATTGAAAGGGGAAAATAACTGATAAACTAGCAGAAGTTTGAGAGGATAAAATCGCAGGTCTGGATGTGTTAATTCACACAGACTAAATGGAGCAAGGGAAGAGATAGCAGAGGCACTAATATATTTACTCGGAATTGTTGGTACAGTTTCAAAATTTGTGGATGATGTCAAATTTGGGATTTTAATCAATATTGAAGAGGATTGTGACAATACAAGATGTTAAACTTGGATGATGGGTGTGTAAATGGCAAATTAATTTCAATATAGATCGGTATGAGGTGGTGAATTTTGGTAGGAGGAGTAAAGAGGCTACGAGCTCCTTGGATATCAAGTGTCTAAATGTGGTAGAGGAGCAAAGGGATCTAGGGGAACAGATGTACAAATCATTAAAAGCAGGTTAACAAGGCCATGAAAATGCAAACCAAGCACTGGGGTGCATTTCTAGAGTAAGAGAATTGCAAAGCAGAGAAGTTATATTAAACGTGTACAGACTTTGGTTAGACCACACTTGGAGCACTGTGTACAGTTCTGGTCTCCAAATTACGAAAAGTATATCGAGACACTGGAGAAGGTGCAAAATAGGATTGACGAGAATTATACCAGAACTGAGAGGTTCTAAGTATCCAGAATGACTGAACATGTTGGGGCTCTTTCTCTAGAAAAGAGAAGGCTGAGCAATGTCTAATAGAGATCCTTATATTTATGAAGGGCTTTGATGGGGTAGATGTAGAGAAGATGATCCCACTTTAGGGAGTCGCAAACTAGGGATCATAAACATAAGATGGTCATTAATAATTGCAATAATGAACTCGGGAGAAACCTCTTTACCCAGAGAGTGGTTAGAATGTAGAGCTTGCTGGCAAATGGAGTAGTTGAGGTGAATAGCAGAGTGCCTTTAAGGGGCAACCAGATAGGTATATGATGGAGAAAGGAATAGAAGGATATGATGGTAGGATGAGGTGAAGTAAGGGGGGAGGAGGTTGGTGTGGAGCATAAACACCGGCATGGACCTGTTGGACTGAATGGCCTGTTTCTGCGCTGTAAATACTATGTAATTCTATCGTGAATTCTGAATAGACACAGTACAGCTCTCGAAACAAACTTCAGCGAGGGGCTAGGTGTCACAGAGGGTCAAAACTCTGACCTTTCTCCCCTACCGATGTGAAGGTTTTGTGTAAAATCAATGTAGGGAGTTCAAACACAGTCCTTGGTAAGAGGTCAGATTTGAACCACACTGGGCCCTAAATCGACAGACTGGCTGTTAAGTGCCGAGCAAGTGTCTTTAAAAGCCTGTTTAAAACCTCTCTCTCCGTCACTGATCTCAATCCACCTACAACCGTAA
Source organism: Somniosus microcephalus (assembly GCF_052327205.1). Lineage (NCBI taxonomy): Eukaryota > Metazoa > Chordata > Chondrichthyes > Squaliformes > Somniosidae > Somniosus > Somniosus microcephalus. Next base: position 58,703,411 of record NW_028225179.1, read on the forward strand.
CCCTTTCCCTCCTGCTCTGTGTGTGTGTCTGTATGTATGTGCGTGTTATCAGTCTGTCTACGTGTATGCATGGCAGTGTCTGTACGTGTGTGTGTGTGTGTTTCTTGGCACCATGTGCAGATCCCGCATCTATATTACCCTCTACATTCCGCGCAGTGCCAGTTTCTGAGCTGGTGTCTGAGTGTCCGATGCAGTGACGTGTGGTGGGCCATCTTCTTCATCTCCACTTTCCTCCATTATTTCGGGGACAGGCTATGCGGGTGGCAGATCTTGGTCATCTGAAATCAGAAAGGCACAAGAGTCAGGTTATGATGAGGGGAGGGGGGAAAGCAAGATATCCATGTATATAGCATCAGCAGCTTGTAAGTGAGAAGAGGTTGTGGGATGAGGGGATGTGGGATATGAGAAGAAGGATTAGGAATGAGCATTATTGACCCCCAGGGCTGCAACTTCCCCGTTGTTGCAGCCTCGGTGACTTCCCCTTCAATGATGTCGAGCACTGTCTCCTCCAGTTGGCAAAGGCCTGTACAGCGGTTTGGCCACCTCCCGTCTGCCATTGCTCGCGGCGGTTGTGAGCCACCTTGGCCTGCAAGAAAAAGGGAAGTGTGTCAGTGAGTGCAGTGAGTGTTTGGGTGATGTGTCTGTCAAAGTTGAATAGCTGTCGGTGTGTGCAAGGTGTGAGATGTGGCTGTGAGTGTTGCAGCAATGGTAAGGTTGTGAGGGTGAAATGAAGCTATGATTGTGAGGTCTGAGTGGTGAAAGGTCGGTCAGTGATGGGGGTGTGATGCATTGAGCAGTGTCTGAGGCTTGTGATGCAGATGCTGGGATATGACATTTGCTGAAGCCTTCACTCACCTTGACCTGCCGTGTGAGGTCGCTAAACTTCTTGCGGCACTGTATCCATGTCCGCGGGACAACACTATTGACCGTGACATGATACTGTTGACCGTGATGTAGCTAATGTTACCCCACTATTCAAAAAAGGTGGTAGAGAAAAAGCGGGGGATTATAGACCGATAAGCCTGACATCGGTAGTGGGGAAAATGCTAGAGTCCATTATAAAAGATGTAATAGCAGAGCACTTGGAAAGCAGTGACGGGATCGGACAAAGTCAACATGGATTTACAAAAGGTAAATCATGCTTGACTAATCTACTGGAATTTTTGGAGGATGTAACTGGTAAAATAGATAAGGGAGAACCAGTGGATGTGGTACATTTGGACTTTCAGAAGGCTTTCGATAAGGTCCCACATAAGAGATTAGTGTGCAAAATTAAGGCACATGGGATTGGGGGCAAGGTATTGACTTGGATAGAGAACTGGTTGGCGGACAGAAAGCAGAGAGTTGGAATAAACGGGTCGTTTTCCGAGTGGCAGGGAGTGACTAGTGGGGCACCGCAAGGATCGGTCCTAGGACCCCAGCTGTTCACAATATATATTAATGATCTGGACGAGGGAATTGGATGTAATATTTCCAAATTTGCAGACGACACAAAGCTGGGTGGGAGGGTGTGCTGTGAGGAGGATGTCGTGAAACTCCAGTACGATTTGGACAGGTTGGGTGATTGGGCAGAAACATGGCAAATGCACTATAATGTGGATAAATGTGAGGTTATCCACTTTGGTGGCAAAAACAGGAAGGCACATTATTATTTGAATGGCAACAGATTGGGAGAAGGGGAAGTGCAAAGAGACCTGGGTGTCCTTGTGCACCAGTCGCTGAAGGTAAGCATGCAGGTGCAGCAGGTGGTTAAGAAGGCAAATGGTATGTTGGCCTTCATAGCACGAGGGTTCGAGTACAGGAAAAAGGATGTCTTGCTACAGTTGTACAGGGCCTTGGTGAGACCGCACCTTGAGTATTGTGTGCAGTTTTGGTCGCCTTACCTGAGGAAGGACGTTCTTGCCATGGAGGGAGTGCAGCGAAGATTCACCAGGCTGATACCTGGGATGGCAGGAATGACGTATGAGGAGAGATTGTGTCGATTGGGCTTATACTCACTGGAGTTTAGAAGATTGAGAGGTGTAAGGATTCCGGGGGCTTCTTGTAAACTGGTTTAAGGTAATCTACCTGGCCAGCAGTCTTTTTGCTGCTGCACTCTAAACCAATTTACAAACAGCGGTTTCGAATCTCTACCCCTCCTTTAGTTCTGAGTGGAGGAACTTATAATTAATGATATTAAAACGGAACAAGTGGTTTGGATGAGAGCAAAAATCAAGCTTTATTAACTGATGCGCCATCAATTACTCAAAAGACTGAGGTTAAGCGAGTAACAACCAGGCTTTTATTAACTAAAGAATGAAGGTCTAGTCTCGAGTGGTCGACCCGTCCAGAATACTAAGGGACTGGGAGGTAGTCACTTATATACCTGGAATAGTGGGAGGAGTCAGCCGAGGCATGTCCATACCTGTACCTAGTGGAATACACATACACATACAGACAGGTATAACAGTGGTTTACCACATTCACCCCTTGTTTAAAAATGAGTCCGGCGGGGTGAAGTGTATTTAAAAGTTCGTGTTTTGGAGTCTCTCTGGAGGTCTTGTTTGCCGCTGTGATCGACGTGGCGACGGCAGGGGTGGTGGAGCTTCCGGCGTCGCGTCCCGTGTAGGCTGGGGCACTGGAGTGTAGTCCTCGTGGGTGACGGTCCAAGGCGAGCCGGCTGCTGGGGTTGGATATCGGGTCGTGGGGGGGGGGTGGTAATGGGTAGTGGGTTACAGCGGTCCCCGAGGGTGTCGTGGGGGGTGGTGGTAATGGGTAGTGGGTTACAGCGGTCCCCGAGGGTGCGAGGTCTCGTATGGAGACTTTCCTCCCGCCCGTCCGGGTACGCAATGTAAGCGTACTGGGGGTTGGCGTGGAGGAGGTCGACCCTCTCGACCAGGGGGTCCGTTTTATTGGTCCTCACGTGTCTTCTCAGTAGTACCGGCCCTGGGGACGTCAGCCATGGTGGTAACGCTGTCCCCGATGTGGACTTCCTTGGGAAGACAAACATTTTCTCGTGAAGGGTGGCATTGGTGGCAGTGCAGAGCAGTGACCGAATCGAGTGGAGCGCATCGGGGAGCACCTCCTGCCAGCGGGAGGTCGGAAGGCCCGTAGACTTTAAGGCTAGTAGGGCGGCCTTCCAAACTGTTGCATTCTCTCTTTCCACCTGTCCGTTCCCCCGGGGGTTGTAACTGGTGGTCCTGCTTGTGGCTATACCCCTAGCGAGCAGGTACTGGCGGAGTTCGTCGCTCATAAACGATGAGCCCCGGTCGCTATGGATATAGCTGGGGAAACCGAACAGGGTGAAGAGGCTGTTCAGACATTTAATGACCGTGGCACTGGTCATGTCCGGGCAGGGGATATCGAACGGGAAACGGGAGTACTCGTCAATGATGTTGAGGAAGTACACATTGCGGTCGGAGGAGGGGAGAGGCCCTTTAAAATCGACGCTCAGGCGTTTGAAAGGGCGAGTGGCTTTTATCAGGTGGGCTCTGTCTGGTCTATAAAAGTGCGGTTTGCACTCAGCGCAGACTTGGCAGTTCTTGGTCATGGTCCTGACCTCCTCAATGGAGTAAGGCAGGTTGCGGGTCTTGATGAAGTGGAAGAACCTGGTGACCCCCGGGTGGCAGAGGTCATTGTGGAGGGCCCTCAGCCTATCGATCTGTGCGCTGGCGCAGGTGCCACGCGATAGGGCATCTGGGGGTTCATTGAGCTTCCCAGGCCGGTACAAGATCTCGTAATTGTAGATGGAAAGTTCGATTCTCCACCTCAAGATCTTGTCATTTTTGATTTTGCCCCTCTGCTTGTTGTTGAACATAAAAGCAACTGAACGCTGGTCAGTGAGCAGGGTAAATCGTTTTCCGGCCAGGTAGTGCCTCCAATGACGTACAGCCTCCACAATAGCCTGGGCCTCCTTCTCGACCACGGAGTGTCTGGTCTCCGGGCCCTGGAGGGTTCGTGAGAAGAATGCCACAGGTCTCCCCGCCTGATTAAGGGTGGTGGCCAGAGCGAAGTCGGAAGCATCGCTTTCCACCTGGAAGGGGATGGATTCGTCCACTGCGTGCATGGTGGCTTTGGCAATGTCCTCCTTGATACGGTGGAAGGCCGAGCGGGCCTCTGCCATTAGGGGAAAAGAGGTGGATTTGATCAGCGGACGGGCTTTGTCTCCATAGTAGGGGACCCACTGGGCGTAGTAGGAAAAAAACCCTAGGCACCTCTTCAGAGCTTTTAGGCAGTGGGGCAGTGGGAGTTCCATAAGGGGACGCATCCGGTCCGGGTCAGGACCGATGACCCCGTGTTCCACAACACAGCCAAGGATGGCGAGGCGGTCTGTGCGGAATATGCACTTCTCCTTGTTATATGCCAGGTTCAGGAGTTGGGCGGTGCGGAGGAATTTCTCGAGGTTTGCGTCATGGTCCTGCAAGTCATGGCCGCAGATGGTCACATTGTCTAGGTAAGGGAAAGTGGCCTGCAGCACGTTTTGATCGACCATCTGGTCCATCTCCCTTTGGAAGACGGAGACCCCGTTGGTAACGCCAAAGGGAACCCTAAGGAAGTGATAGAGGCGGCCGTTTGCCTCAAAAGCAGTATACTGGCGTTCTTCGGGGCGGATGGGGAGCTGGTGGTACGCTGATTTCAGGTCAATGGTCGAAAAGACGCGGTACTGCGTGATCTGGTTGACCATGTCAGCTGTGCGGGGGAGTGGGTAGGCGTCCAGCAGGGTGTAGCGGTTTATTGTTTGGCTGTAGTCGATGACCAGGCGTTGTTTCTCGCCGGTCTTAACGACCACAACCTGGGCTCGCCAGGGGCTGGAGCTGCCCTCAATAATCCCCTCCTTCAGGAGCCGCTCCACTTCGGTTTTGATGAAAACCCTGTCCCCGGCACTGTATCGCCTGCTCTTTGTGGCGATGGGCTTACAGTCGGGGGTGAGGTTAGCAAACAGTGGGGGGGGTGGGACTCTGAGTGTGGAGAGGTTGCATCTGGTGCGCGGTGGGCAATTTGGAGGCTGCTGGCTGTGGACTGTGAGTGGGGGGAGGGGGCCACCGTACGCCATCTTAACGCTTTTGAGGTGGCACTGGAAATCCAACCCCAGTAGGACGGCAGCACAAAGTTGGGGCAGGACCAGGAGTTTAAAATTATTGAACACAGTCCCGTCTACTACTAGTGTCACCATGCAGTAGCCGCCAATATCCGCTGACTGGGACTCGGTGGCCATAGAAATCCGCTGGTGCGCAGGCAGGACTGGGAGAGAGCAACGCCGCACCGTGTCGGGGTGGATGAAGCTCTCTGTGCTCCTGGAGTCAAAAAGGCAGTTTATTGCATGGCCGTTTACCTTAACGTCCATTTTGGACCGAGCTAGTTGGTGCGGTCTCGTTTGGTCCAGCGTAACAGAGGCCAGCGTAGGGGTCGGTGTGTCGCTGCGGGTATCAGATGTGGGGGGGGGGGGTTGGCGGCCTGCTGCGTCCCGGCTGGTGTCCAAGATGGCGGCGTCCATGATTCCCATGTGGCTGGAGTTGTCCAAGATGGCTGCTGCTGCGGTGGTTCGCACATGGCTGGGGAGGCCCAAGATGGCGGCCCGCACGGCCCACACAAGGCGCTGCTGGGGGCCCAAGATGGCGGCTCGCACGGCCCACACGCGGCGCTGCTGGCATTCGGGGTGGCTTTGGTCTTGCAGACACTAGCGTAGTGTCCCTTTTTCCCGCAGCCCGAGCAGGTCGCATTCTTCGCCGGGCAGCGCGCTCTGGGGTGTTTGGCCTGGCCACAGAAGTAGCATTTCTGGCCTTGGGATACTGCTGTCTGGCTTTGGGACACTGCTGCGGTGGTTGGGCTGTTGTTGGGCTGTGGCTGGGGTGGCACGGTGCTATGGGGCTGTCCTACCGTGTCCCAGGTTGTCGTTCCCCGCGGCATCCACGGTGCAGAGGAGTAGGCATCCATGCCCCGGTAGGCTGCGTCCAGCGTTAGTGCGATTTTGGAGGCTTTGTCGAGGGTGAGGCCACTCTGCTCCAGCAGTCGCTGTCGGGTGTAGTTGGACTTGTGGCCCGCTACGAAGGCATCCCGGATCAGTTCCTCCGTGTACTTAGTGGACGTTACCGCCTTACACCCACAGGCCCGGCCAAGCACGGACAGTGCTCGGAGGTATTCCTCAGTCGATTCCCCAGGTTGTTGCTTGCGACTCCCCAGGAGGTGCCTGGCGTAAACTTCGTTCACAGGGCGCGTGCACTGGGTCTTGAGGAGCTGGAGGGCGGCTGTGCACGAGGTCGCGTCCCGGATGACTGAGTACACTCGGTGGTTCACCTTGGAGATCAGGACAGACGGTTTGTTCGCATCCGTTACGACCACAGTGGAGGCAGTCAGGAATGCCTCGAAGCATATGAGCCAGTGAGCAAACTTGGTGGAAGCGTCCGCTTCCCGACTGTCCAGGTCCAGGCATGCTGGTGTGAGGATCTTCTCCATTATAAAAAATTTAGTTAATAAAATTGATGCGCCATCAATTACTCAAAAGACTGAGGTTAAGCGAGTAACAACCAGGCTTTTATTAACTAAAGAATGAAGGTCTAGTCTCGAGTGGTCGACCCATCCAGAATACTAAGGGACTGGGAGGTAGTCACTTATATACCTGGAATAGTGGGAGGAGTCAGCCGAGGCATGTCCAGACCTGTACCTAGTGGAATACACATACAGACAGGTATAACAGTGGTTTACCACATTAACTAAAAGAAACTATAATCAAAAATATCAAACTATCCCACACGAACACAGTGAAATTGTAAAACTATATAACGGGGGGTTGCAGACGGCGAAAACGAGGGATACAATGGCTACAATGTTATTTAAACAATCTTAGCAATTCCCTTAAATCACCACCCCCCCCTTAACTCCTGCTAGGTTGCCTTGTTGAGGAGTCAGAAACTCCGCTCACATGTGGTCCAGCGAAGAGGAAGAGGAAGAGAGAGAGAGAGCTCACCTATGGTCCCAGGAAGTCAAGAGAGCGAGATAGCTTCAGCATCTATCTTTATACCTGGTGAGCCCCTCCCGTTCTGCCTTGCAAGGCTGTGTGCAAAATTCCCCACCCAAAAGGGTCCAATACACAAGAGAAAGCTGTGATAGGCTAACTCAAAGTGGTTGGATTGAGTTAATGTGATTTTCGGAGCTCCCTGTGCTGAAACAAAAGGGAGATACGACTGCTCTATTGTCCAGTACTGGGGTGATTTAAAATCCATTCAAATGTTAACGCTTCCCATTCAAGATACAAAAGTCTCTTCTGCAGTTTAGATGTCCTCCACTCGATATGCAAACAAATGCTAATAGTATTCAGTTGCTTTGTAAACAAAGCATTGTCCTTTGTCTTCATCGAACCTTACTTCCAGACACAGAAAGCTGCATTCCAAGCCTCTTTTGTCATTCGGCCATGTGGTGCGACTGCCATTTTTTATCCCTGGAAATTTAAAAGCACATTGCCCAGGGATACTTTATTCAAAAAAATTAATCTTCAGAACTGTAAATTATTGCGAATTCTTACAGAGGGGATCTCATGCAAACCTACAAAATTCTGTCAGGCCTGGACAGACTAGATGCAGGAAGGATGTTTCTGATGGCCGGGGAGTCCAGAACCAGGGATCACCGTCTAAGGATAAGGGGTAAGCCATTTAGGACTGAAATGAGGAGGAATTTCTTCACCCAGAGAGTGGTGAACCTGTGGAATTCTGTGCCACAGAGGGCGGTGGAGGCCAGTTCATTAAATATATTCAAGAAAGAGTTGGATATATTTCTTAAGGCTAAAGGGATCAAGGGATATGGGGAGAAGGCAGGGACAGGGTACTAACTTTGCATGATCAGCCATGGTCTCATTGAATGGCGGAGCAGGCTCGAAGGGCCGAATGGGCTACTCCTGCTCCTATCTTCTATGTTTCTATGTGATGTACCCAGCTATCTCCTGCCACAGCCTTCTCGAAGTGTGCACTGATGGCTTCCTGCCACGCTGCAGGAACAGGACAGCCTGCCTCCTCTCCACTGCCACGACCAATGCCTCCAGAGCCGCATCGGAGGACCTTGTGGCTCGTTCTCTTTGCTGCTGCTGAGACTTGTGGGCCAACTGCAATTCCAACCCCTACTTCAGTGACAATGAGGTGCTGCTGCATCAAAGCACCTCCACTCTAAGTAGTGGAGAAACACTAGGCCACACATTACAGGCCATTAGACTGCACAGGATATTAGCCCACCTGTTTAGCGCTGTGATCAGCACTACAATCATGTAAATGAGCAGACAGCATGAATTGTGCGTGCTGCCTGGGCCACTCTGAACGGGGGCAGCCAAATAGCACTGGGCCACGACACCGCCCGTTTTCGGGCCATATCCAATTTCTAGGCCTAGGTTTGATGGGTTAAAAGTCCTGTTGAGAACATAAGGACATAAGAATTAGGAGTAGGAGTAGGCCATACGGCCCTTCCAGCCGGCTCCGCCTATCAAAAATACCATGGCTGATCTTTGACCTCAACTCCACTTCCCCACCTGATTCCCATAATGTTTGTGTACCAGCTGCATCATGCCAGCTGAGCTCAGGATTTCAGACCTGGAGTTGGGCCCAAACACACAACCTTGTCTTCTGAAAGATAGAGAACTGCCAACTGGGTCCAGCTGCCAACTGACCCACGTCACATAAAAAGGAAACGCCTTTTCCCAGGATATCTCCAGAGAGCAGAGCCACTCCCCGTGTGTGTGATTATAAATGCAGCAAACTCGGAGTCCGGATTCAGAACATTTCCACTCCAGCCGCCTGAATCTGACTCTGGAAAACATCGCAGAAGATGAAAGCTCTGCTCTTGCTTCTTGGATTCCTGGTGCTGACTCAGGCCAGCCTCACTGGAGGCGCCAATTGGAAGATATTAGGAGGAGGAAGAGGTAGATTTGGAGGAGTAGGAATAGGTTTTGGTTTCTAGGTCTCTCTGATCTCTCCGCAGTCAGTGTCCAGTCAGTTTTATGTTTTAAACTATTGTATTCTCTGTTTGAATGTCACAGTTTGATTAATTGAGTGAAGGTGATTGTAAGATTGTAAGAAAGTCTGAAGAATTTAACCTGAACCAGTTCCACGGGTAAATCCCCCGATTATTCAGCGGGTACCTCAGTGGGTCGAGGGAATGGCAGGTGTTTGCTGATCCAAACAGACCAGCAATAAAAGCACAAATTACTGGCCGGTGCCGAGTGGGCGGATCTCAGCCGCAGCATTGACCCGGTTAGGAGACTCTGTAATTGGCCTCAGTACCCAGGTACTGCGGAGGGGAAACTCCCAGTTGTTGCTCCCGATCACTGCTACCCGCTGCAAAGTGTGAGAGTGCGGACTCTGTGTGAGGACAGAAGCGGGAGATCCTTCAGTCCCTTTCCCCCACACTCACTGTCCAGTCTCACAGATGAAGAATGGTGAATTGGGAGCGATGCTGGAGGTGTGTGAGGAACCGGTCCCCAGACAAGAGTCAGCTTTTCATTACAGGAGGGCAGGGAATGGGATCAAAAAGGTTTCAAAACAGGTTTATTTAATTGGAATAATTCTGCAGCCTTCATAGAGATCGGGATGTGAGAACACAGACTAAGTAGAGGAGGCAAGCGGTGAAATGATCAATTGCCAGTAGCTGGGTGTCAGTTTGGCTCAGTTGGGAGTTGAGTGAACAAGTTGTGGGTTGATGCCCCAGTCCAGTACATACAGCCCAGCACTGGGGGAGTGCTGCACTGTTGGAGGTGTCATGTTGTGGATGAAACGTTAAACGGAGACCCTGTCTACCTGTTCATGGGGCAGGAAACATCTGGTGACATTATTTGAAGAGCTGGGAGTTCTCCTGGTGTCTTGGACCGACATCACTCGCTCATACAACATGAACAGAGACTCCCCATCCTGTCCAATCTCATTTGCTGTTTGTGGGACTTTGCTGTGAGCTAATTGGCTGCCACGTTTCCTACAAAACAGTGTCGGCACTTCAGAAACAAGCCCTGGTCTGTGAAACTCTTTGGGCCCTTCTGGTGCCGGGAAAGGTTCTCCATCAATGTCAGATCTTTCCTCTCTGTGTCTCTGGTCTCAGATAGCGGGTGTGGTGGGCTCCATTCTGAGGAAATCCCCTTGGGCTGCCCTTCAGGACAAAGAGTGAGTCTGCACAGGTCGGGGGAGGGGGAGAGGTGTGGAGTTTCATTAAGTATAAAAGAGTTAAGGTTCATGTGTGGTCCAGAGTCAGTCTTAGTAACACTGACAGACTCAGCTTCATGTTTTCTCATTGTTCTCCCTCCCTCTGTGTACAGAACCATCAATTAATTCATTCTTCATTTTGGATTTTAGTGCCCTGCACCTGGTATGGAGGAACATGTCGTGATGGCGGCTGTAACACAGACGAGATGCCTTTCCCAAAAAAGTGCCCTGATATGTTACAATGCTGCTTTCTGAAATGATGAAAGATCCAGTGATGGATTCCCACCAGCCCGAGCTCTCCGCGTTCTCACTGAATGAAACCTTCCTTCACAGGAAGCAGGCTCTGTTTGATTGTTTAGGTCCTGTAACCCCTGACCCTGTATTACTGCTCTCAGAATAATGGGCTGTACTCAGAAATAAAACTTACTGCATTGATCACAGCTTCACATCCGTGTCTTGTTTGTCTTCAGGGTCAATGTGTCCGAGGACAAGGTGTTCAGGGATGGGATGAGGCTAGGAGAAGATTTGGGAATCGCAGGAAATGGGAAGAGGAAACTGCTGCAGGGAATCTCTGCAAGTGCGAAATAACACATTCAGAAAGGTACTGAGATAAGACAGGTGTCCCAGAGTGTCGGCACTCTGACCGTTCAGGGTTCAGGATATCTCGGTTGAACGGATTTGTTCTGGCAGAATGGAAGCGGACATACTTTGCATCAGACCCACAGACTGAGGGGACACTGCAGAGGGAAATTTACTCTGTATCTAACCCGTGCTGTACCTGCCCTGGGAGTCTTTGATGGGACAGTGTAGAGCAGGGGTGGGCTATTATTTGGGCTGGAGGGCTGGTCAACAAGTTTTGTTGCGCTGTTGAGGGCCGCACACCAATGTTCCCCCGAAGGTGCGTGGCCGCGGACCAATGGTGAGGTCACATGTAGGCCGCTCACCAGCTCCTGCCGCTGGAAGAGAAACTGCAAATTTAAAGGGACCGCGCACAAAAAAATAATTAGAGGGAACATTGCCGCTCAAATAAAATGAATTGTGTTCACCACAGCTACCATTAAAATTCGTTCTGGCATTTATTGTATAAAAACTCTTCATGTCGTTTGCACACTGACTAAAAGTAACAACACTTATTAACAGGCTAACCAACATGAAGCAGGTTCACCAGTCACTTTGAAAAGTGCTCGGTCTGTTTATTACAAATGGTCTCAATTCATTCTTATAGTGGAAAATGAGAGATCGACTCTGCTTCCACTGGCGATTATAACCACGGTATAAGGCACAATCAAGGATAAAGTCATTGATACAACCTTTAAAAATTGCACATGAATTTGGCATAGCGGTTAGCACTGTTGCCTCACAACGCCAGGGACCCGGGTTCAAATCTGGCCTCGGGCGACTGTGTGGAGTTTGCACATTCTCCCTGTGTCTGCGTGGGTTTCCTCCGGGTGCTCTGGTTTCCTCCCACAGTCCAAAGATGTGCAGGTTTGGTTGATTTGGCTATGATAAATTGACCCTTAGTGTTAGGGGATTAAATACGTTGAGTTACAGGGATAGGGTGGGATATGTGTTGGTGCAGGCTCGATGGGCCGAAATGGCCTCTATCTGCACTGTAGATTCTGTGATTCTGTGAAAGTGCTACTTTGATGCTTAGGAAAACCTCACTGAGAAATAATTAGGTGACTCGGAAAATGATTTAATCCACAAATTGTGGTCCAGGTCAGCCATCAAATTGGGCTTGTTCATTGTCAACGTGCGATCACTCCTGAGAAAAGCCAAGATGCCGATAGAGTTTGTGGATTTTCACTTGAGAATGGCCACAAGTAATGCACCATTATAATGTACATTTCATCCCCGAGTGCTATTTATTACTGGGACTGGCCAACGACATCAATCTCTCTTTCACTTTCTCTCTCTCTGCCCCCCTTTCTCTACTTAGGAATAGATAGGATATACAGCACAGAAACAGGCCATTGGACCCAACCAGCCGTGCTGGCATTTATGCTGCACTCGAGCCTCCTCCCTCTTTTCTTCATCTATCAACATAACCCTCTATTCCCTTCTCCCTCATCGGCTTATCTACCCTGCGCTTAAATACACCGATACTATTCGCTTCAACCACTCCCTGTGGCAGCGAGTTCCACATTCTCACCAATCTTTATCTCTCACTGTCTCACTTACTCTCTTCCTGCCCCCTCTCTCTATCTCCATTTCTCTGTCTCTTTCTCTCTCTCTCTGCCCCGTCTCTCACCCACTCGTTCTTTCTCTGTCCTCTATCTCTGTCTTTCTGTGTTTCTCTCTCTCCCCCCTAATCTCCATCTCTCTGTCACTATCCCTCTGCCCTTCCATCTTGTCTATCTTTCTCTCCCTCTTGTCTCTGTCTCTCTCTCTCTCTCTCACTGTCTTTCTATCTCTTTTTCACCCCAGCAGTCTCGCTCTTTCTCCTTCTGCCTTTCTTTCTGTATCTCTCCCTGCCTTTGTCTGCTGTGATACTTTCTCTCTCGCTCTCTTTTTCTCTCTCTCTCTCTCTCTATTCTGTGTCTCGCTCCCCTTCTCTCTTTTCTCTCACTCAGTCTCTCTATCTCGCATTCTGTCTCTCACTCTCCTCTCTTTATATTATTCTCTCTGCCCCTCTGCTTTACTCTGTCTTTCTCTCAGTCTCACTTTCTCTCTCTCTCTATCTGTCTTTCTCTCACCCTTTCTGTCTCTACCCCACTATATTTTCCTCTCGCTCGCATTCCTTCTCTGTCTCTGTTTTTCTCTGAGTCTCTTTTTTTCTCTCACTGTCTCACTTGATCTCTTTCTCTGTCTTTCTGCCCATCTCTCTCTTCCATCTCACACTGCCCTCTATTTCTGTTTCTCTGTGTCTCTGTGTATCTCTGTCTCTCCCCCTCTCTCCCTCCCTCTTGTCTCTCTCTCTCACTATCCTTCGGTCCCTCTGTCCCTTCATCTTGTCTTTGTCTCTCCCTTCGTCTCTTTCCTTCTGTATCTCTCCGTCATTATGTCTCATTTTGTTCTCACCCTGTCTCTCTATCACTGTCTGTCTTTGCCACCCTCTCTCTCTCACTGTCTCTAAGTCTCCGCCACTATCCCTCCCTCTTCTCTCTCAGCTCTATGATTCTATCTCTCCTCCAACTCTTTGTTTATCTCCCCTTACGTCACTCTGTCTCACTCTCTCTCAAACTCTCTTGCTTTCTCTCTCTGACTCACTGTCTCGGTCTCTCTCTCTGTCTCTCTATGTCTTTCTTTATCTGTCTCTGTTTTTATGTCTCACTCCTTCGCTCTCTCTGTCTCTCTCTTTCTCTCTCTCTCCCGCTCTCTCACTCTGTCTCCCCCTCTCTCTCCCGCTCTCTCACTCTGTCTCCCCTTCTGCCTCTTTCTATCTCTCCTGGTCAGCAGTGCTCCCTGCTGGTAGTTGTCGACAATGAGTGTCTGGGCTGACACAGGAGATCAGACCCCTGGGGGGAGGTTCCAGTGATGCAGCCCGGGTCTGTGGATCCCGACCCTCAGCGACAGACTGCACCTGTGGAGGGTGAGAGGGGGAAAAAAAGGAGAGATCGATGTAAATTAATCACTAATGTTACCAGAGTTACTGTTAAATGGGGAGAGTCAATGCTGGCTGCATTTCACCAACAGGCCTCTAGGGGGAGAGGGGATGTTTTGGGCAATGGCGCCACCTCCTGGTAGCAGGGAGTATTACACGTCAATATTCCTGGAACGATACAGCACAGGAGGAAGCTATTCGGCCCATCGTGCCTGTGCCGGCTTATGAAAGCGCTACCCAATTAGTCCTACTCCCCTGTTATTTCTTCAAAGCCCTGCAAGTTTCTCCCTTTTCAAGTATTTATCCAATTCCCTTTTGTAAGTTGCTATTGAATCTACTTCCACAGCCCGTTCAGATAGTGAATTCCAGATCCTAATAACCCGCTGTATAAAAAAAATTCTCATCATCTCCCTGTTATTGAAGGGAGTGAAGATTGAATCCCCATTTTAATGTAATCCATTCTCTCCTGTTCCCATTGAACCGGTCAGTGTCCCGTGACCTTGAACCTGGGCATATAAAGAGGAAGACACACTGGAACAAGTATTTTGAAAGGAGATGATATCGATCGATAGGCACATGCTGGTTTAAATGATGGATATGGTGTTTAAATGTGGCAGCTTTCAATTACAAGAAAACGATTTTAAATAGGCACAACTTTTAATAGATACGTGGTTTAAAATTATTCATGCAATGTTTAATTTATACTTGTTTTCTGAAAGTTTAGATATGCCATTTCAATATATAGATATGTTGCATTAAATTACACACACGTATATAAATTCCACTAATAATGCTAGCTTATAAATACAATATTGCAGGAATATGCTATGTTGAGAGATAAGTATACCCGGTTACATTGTACACAGGCTGCCTTAAGTTAAATGCATGTAGCTTGGATTTATATTTCTAATCTTGTGAGTTATAGATAGGCCAATTTGTTCATGTTAATGTTTTAATTTATATAAATGCTGATTTGAAGTATATACATATAAAACATTATGCTGTGGATACTTAATTGAACTCTCTCATTGGTATACATACCTATCAACAACATCAACATGCATTTATGTAGCACCTTTAACGTAGTAAAACATCACAAAGCGCATCACAGGAGCGATTATCAAACAAAATTTAACACCGAGCCACATAATGAGATATTAGGACAGGTGACCGGAAGCTTGTTCAAAGAGACAGGTTTTAAAGAGCATCTTAGAGGAGGTACTGTCCCCCTCACATTCAAATCTGCCGTCATCACCCCCCTTCTCAAAAAATCTACCCTTGACCCCTCTGTTCTAGCAAACTACCGCCCCATCTCCGACTCTGTTTCCTCTCCAAAGTCCCTGAGCTTGTTGTCACCTCCCAAATCCATGTCCATCTTACCTGTAACTCCATGTTTGAAACACTCCAATCAGGTTGAACCCCTGCCACAGTCCTGAAATGGCCCATATCAAAGTCACAAATGACATCCAAAGTGACTGTGACCATGTAAAACTGCCCCTTCTTATCCTTCTCGACCTGTCTGCAGCCTTTGACATGGTTGACCACTCCATCCTCCTCCAACGGCTCTCCTCCGTCATCAAGCTGGGTTGGGTTGCACTCACCTGGTTCCATTCTTATCGATCTAACCATAGTCAGTGAATCGCTTGCAATGGTTTCTATTCCTGCTTCCACACTGTTACCTCTGGTGTCCCCCAAGGATCTGCCCTTGGCCTCCTCCTATTTCTCATCTTCATGCTGCCCCTCGGCAACATCATTTGAAAACACAGCAGCAGTTTACACATGTACGCTGAGGACACCCAACTCTGTCTCACAACCACCTCCCTCGACCCCTCTGCTGTCTCTAAATTGTCACACTGCTTGTCCGACATCCAGTACTGGATCAGCAGACATTTCCTCCAACTAAATATTGGGAAGATCGAAGCCATTGTCTTTGGTCCCAACCACAAACTCTGTTCCCTAGCCACCAACTCCATCCCTCTCCCTGGACACTGTCTGAGGCTGAACAAGACCGTTCACAACCTTGGTATCCCATTTGACACTGAGATGATCTTCCGACCACATATCCGCTCCATCACCAAGACCGCCTATTCCCAGCTATGTAACATCACTCAACTCTGCCCCTGCCTCAGCTAATCCGCTGCTGTAACCCTCATCCACTGCTGAAACCCTCATCCGTTGCTGAAACCCTCATTCGCTACTGAAACCCTCATCCACTGCTGAAACCCTCATCCGTTGCTGAAACCCTCATTCACTACTGAAACCCTCATCCGTTGCTGAAACCCTCATCCACTGCTGAAACCCTCATCCGTTGCTGAAACCCTCATCCACTGCTGAAACCCTCATCCGCTACTGAAACCCTCATCCACTGCTGAAACCCTCATCCGTTGCTGAAACCCTCATTCACTACTGAAACCCTCATCCGTTGCTGAAACCCTCATCCACTGCTGAAACCCTCATCCGCTGCTGAAACCCTCATCCGTTGCTGAAACCCTCATCCGTTGCTGAAACCCTCATCCACTGCTGAAACCCTCATCTGCTACTGAAACCCTCATCCGCTGCTGAAACCCTCAGCCGCTGCTGAAACCCTCATTCACTACTGAAACCCTCATCCGTTGCTGAAACCCTCATTCACTACTGAGACCCTCATCCGTTGCTGAAACCCTCATCCACTGCTGAAACCCTCATCCACTGCTGAAACCCTCATCCGCTGCTGAAACCCTCACCTGCTACTGAAACCCTCATCCGCTGCTGAAACCCTCAGCCGCTGCTGAAACCCTCATCCATGCCTTTATCACCTCTAATCTTGACTATTCCAATGTTCTTCTGGCCGGCCTCCCAATTTCCATCCTCCATGAAATTTAGCTCATCCGAAACTCTGCTGCCAGTGTCCTAACTCGCACCAAGTCTCGTTCACCCATGACCCCTGTGCTCGCTGACCTACATTGGCTTCCAGTCCAGAAACGTTCATTTTAAAATTCTCTTCCTTGTTTTCAAATCTCTTCATGGCCTCACCCCTCCCTATCTCTTTAGCCTCCTCCAGCCCTACAATACATCAAGATACCTGCACTCCTTTAATTCTGGCCTCTTGAGCATCCCCGAGTTTAATTGCTCCACCATTGGTGGCCGTGCCTTCAGCTGCCGAGGCCCGAAGCTCTGGAATTCTCTCCTTAAACTTCTCCACATGTTGTATTTCTTTCCCTTCCCAAAATGTTGTTCCCCACACCCATTTATTTCCCCAAACCCCACCCCCATTTTTTCCCCCTTCCTCTCCCCCGGGTTTCTCCTCTCTCACCCACTGACTTTCAGCTTTAATGATCATCAGTGAAATATAGTTGCACACTTTAATTCTCAGTGCAGCTCCTCTTTAAGAGCGCTGTCCCACCTCCACTCTCTCATTGAGTCCGGCACGACTCTCCGTCACAGTGGGATGACGCAATGAAGCTGGGAGGAGAATAACGAAACGCCGCTGGGCGGAGATAAACCACATGTCTGTGCTCTGATTGGTCATAGCATGTACACGGCGCTCAGCAATTGGTTCAGTGAGCTGACGTCACAAAGTCTGCGGGTGGTTCCACTGTGATTAGTCCATCGCGTTTTAGGCTGCGCTTTGATTGGGTAAGACAGCTGTCTGTTACACAGCGGCTTGTCTGATTGGCCGTAAGGCCTCCTCAGAGGGTGGGGATTGTCAGTGAGCCGGCGGGCGATGGATCAGTGTTGAGCGGCAGCAACAGGCAATGTCCCAGCCTGCGGCCCCCGCTCCTAATCCATCGGGGGGACTTGGGGCTGGGAATCCCCGCGAGGCCAGAGAGTAAATCGCCGATAAAGGGTTTCCAAAGGAGCTTCCTATGTAAACATGTCACGCTGCAGCACCCGCTCCTGCCAGTGGCGGCGCTGCACCACAACTCTTCAAACCTCCTGGTGTCAGCCAGATAGCCCGGCCCCATTCACCAGGTGAGAGAGGGCAGCTCACTGGGATTATCCTGCTCTGTGTGTGGGGCTCAGTATCACAGCGGGTGAGAGAGGGCAGCTCACTGGTCACAGGCCCGGCATGGAGCCTGGGACCTTCCTGCTCTGAGTGTGGGGCTCAGTACCACACTGGGTGAGAGAGGGCAGCTCACTCAGACATGGCTGGGGATGGAGCTTGGGATCTTCCTGCTCAATGTGTGGGTCTCAGTACAAAACCGGGTGAGAGAATACAGCTAACTGGGCACAGGCCGGGCATGGAGCCTGGGATCTTCCTACATAGAACATAAATAGGAGCAGGAGTAGCCCAATCGGCCATTTGAGCCTGCTCCGCCATTCAATAAGATCATGGCTGATCTGATCCTAACCGCTAATCCACTATCACAGAACCATCTCCTGAATCTAACAGAATTAGACACACGAAATAGGAGCAGGATCAGGCTACATGGTCCCTGGGCCCGCTCTGCTACCCACAGGGCCATGACCGATCCAAACCTAGACTCATATCCAAATTCCTGCCCGCTCCCCGTAACCCTTAATTCCCTTTACTTCTAGGAAACTGTCTATTTCTGTTTTAAATTTATGTAATGATGTAACTTCTACAGCTTTTTGGGGCAACATATTCCATGGACCAACCACCCCTGAGTGAAGTAGTTCCTCCTCATCTCAGTTTTGAAAGAGCAGCCCCTTATTCTAAGACTATGCCCCCTAGTTCTAGTTTCACCCATCATCGGGAACATCCTCCCCGCATCCACCCGATCCAACCCCTTCACAATCTTATATGTTTCAATAAGATCGCCTCTCATTCTTCTGAACTCCAATGAGTAGAGTCCCAATCTACTCAACCTCTCCTCATATGTCCATCCCCTCATCCCCAGGATTAACCGAGTGAACCTTCTTTGTACTGACTCGAGAGCAAGTATGTCCTTTCTTAAGTATGGACACCAAAACTGTACGCAGTATTCCAGGGGCAGTCTCACCCATACCTTGTACAACTGAAGCAATACCTCCCTATTTTTATATTCTATCCCCCGAGCAATGAAAGCCAGCATTCCATTGGCCTTCTTAATCACTTGCTGCACCTGCATACTAACCTTTTGAGTTTCGTGCACCAGGACCCCCAGATCCCTTTGTACTTCAGTACTTTCCAGTTTCTTGCCATTAAGATAATAACTTGCTCTACGATTTTTCCTGCCAAAGTGCATAACCTTTCACTTTCCAGTATTGTATTCCATCTGCCAAATCTCTGCCCACTTACTTAGCCTGTCTATGTCCAGAGTCTGGGATCTACCTGTGCTCTGTGTGTGTGGGGTTCAGTACCAACCGGGTGAGAGAGGGCAACTCACTCAGCACAGGACGGGGATGGAACCTGGGATCTTCCTGCTCTGTGTGTGGGGCTCAGTACCACACCGAGTGAGAGAGGGCAACTCATTCAGCACAGGTCGTGCACGGAGTCTGGGATCTACCTGTGCTCTGTGTGTGTGGGGTTCAGTACCAACCGGGTGAGAGAGGGCAACTCACTCAGCACAGGACGGGGATGGAACCTGGGACCTTCCTGCTCTGTGTGTGGGGCAAAGTACCTCACCGGGTGAGAGAGGGCAGCTCACTCATCACAGGCTGGAAATGAAGCCTGGGTTCTTCCTGCTCTGTGTGAAGAGCTCAGTTCCACACCCAGTGAGAGAGGGAACCTCACACCAAACAGGCCTGGGATGGAACCTGTGATCTTCCTGCTCCGTGTGGGAACCTCAGTACCTCACTGGGTGAGAGTCACATGTTGCGAGAGACCGAGTGTTAATTATTGTGCCCTGCCCTGATTTGGGCCCCAATCTCTGTTGCTTTTCCTCCCCCAGCTCCTGCTATGTCCAGCCTGGTGATGTCGGGTACCTGGGCTGAGGAGTTTCTGGTCACTGAGCCGACCGTAGGCACATCGCAGGCTGACAGCAAAGTCAATTGGTCAAAGGAGTTCCTAAGGAGATGGGATTGTGGGTTCAAGGCCACTGATCCTGTGCATTGTGGGTACTTGGTCACTGACCCTTGGCATTGTGGGTAAGGTCACTGACCCTGGGCATTGTGGGTGCAGAGTTACTGATTCTGGGCATTGTGCATAAGGTCACTGACGCTGGGTATCGTGGGTGTAGGGTATAGGTTCACTAACCCTGGGCATTGTGGGTGTAGTGTTAGTGATCCTGAGAATTGTGGGTAAGGACACTGACCCTGGGCATTGTGGGTACAGTGTTACTGACCATAAGCATTGTGGATATAGGGTCACTGACGCTGGGCATTGTGTGTATAGTGTCACTGACCCTGGGCATTGTGGGTTTAGGGTAAAAGGCCATGAGCATTCTGGGTATCGGGTCACTCACAATGGGCATTGTGGGCACTGGGTCAGTGACACTAGGCATTGTGGGTTTAGGGTCACTGAGCCTGGGCATTGTGGGTATAGGGTCACTGATGCTGGGCATTGTGGGCACTGGGTCACTGACCCTGGGCATTGTGGGCACTGGGTCACTGAGCCTGGGCATTGTGGGCACTGGGTCACTCACCCTGGGCATTGTGGGTACAGGGTCACTGAGCCTGGGCATTGTGGGTTTAGGGTCACTGACCTTGAGCATTGTGGGTACAGGGTCACTCATCCTGGGCATTGTGGCTTTAGGATCACTTACCCTGGGCATTGTGTGTTTAGGGTCTCTGACCATGGGCATTGTGGGTACAGGGTAACCGACCCTGAGCATTGTGGGTACAGGGTCACTGTCCCTGGGCATTGAGGCTACAGGGTCACTGACACTGGGCATTATGGGTTTAGGGTCACTGACCCTAGGCATTTTGGGTTGAGGGTCACTGACCCTGAGGATTGTGGGTACAGGCTCACATGACCCTGGGCAATGTGGGTTAGGGTCACTGAACAGGCTCGAGGGGTTGAATGGCCTCCTCCTGTTCCTCTGTTTCGATGTTTTCAGATTTGCAGTAAATCTGTACATTTTGACTGTTAAAGTTAATTCCACCGCTCGCTCTGTTAATAAAAGTTAAAGTGGAGGAACTGGAAAGAGCTCCCGTCCTGTTTCCAGCCCACGATCTCTTTCACTGTTAACAATCTCCCAGGCTGGAAAGTAATCCCACTCGGGCTCAGTAACTGCCACAGAGATTTCAGCAATCCTGTCCCTCCTGTATTTCCCGTATTTAAATATTTCCCAATTCTTCGAGGGGTATTTGGGAATAGGGGAGAATTCCTTGGTTTAAATAACCAACATTTAAATGCGGAGAAATCCGTCTGTTGTTCCCAATTCCTTGTGTTTTTTGTTAGTAATAACTTGCGGGAGCAGAATTGGAATCAAGTCCGCCGTTTGTTCCATCCTCTGTTCCTGTTCTCTCTCGATGTCTCTAAAAGACGATTCACTGTATCGGGAATCGTGTTCCGATCAGTCCTGTGACGGACAGACCTGCTGAGTATGACAAGCATTTTCTGTTTTTATTGCAGACTAGAATTCGTCTCTGAAACACGGAGACACAGGGAACGCTGCTCAATCTGCTCCAGGGACACTTTCCTGAACCGCTGAAACGTTTGACAAATAACTAACCTGAGACAAAAGCAAAATGTAACGGATGCGGGAAATCGGAAATAAAAACAGAAAATGCTGGAATCTCTCAACAGGTCAGGAAATGTGTTCTGACGAAAGGTCGTGGGCCTTAATCGTTAACTCTGTTCCTCTCTCCACAGATGCTGCCTGAGCTGCTGAGTATTTAGAGTATTTTCAGTTTTTTATAAATAATTAATCTCAGAAAAATTTGTCTATTCTGAGTTTCGAGTTGCAAAACCGACTCAAATGTTGTCCGAATCTCTCTGTAAAAGTTGTATAATAATGTTCAAACCAATTATTAGAAATGTTTAAAGCCTTGATTCTCATTGACTCTGATTACCGTAAAGAGTAAAGAAATTGAAAGAAAAGCCGCACAGAGCCTCGTCATCTTATATATATAAATCGGTACTTCTGTCCTTCTATCTGTCTGTCATCGCATGTGCATCTGGCGGGCTATGCGCTCGAAAGTTACAGGGCGTACCTACGCGCGCGTTACCTCCAAAGAAAGCTTACGCTTCCGAGACGGTTTTAAGCGTATTTACGTTTCGGCCGGGCTAAAATCGCACCCGCGGTATCCCAAAAACCTTCAATGTTCCGCTCATTAGCATCTCATTATCCGCTCATTAGCGACAGAGTGACCTCGAGCTCGACCAATCGTACGCCGGGTTGCTGGCGTGTGCCGCCGGGCCAATCGGTGCGTGTGTGGCCGGGCCTTATCATTCTGAACCGAGGTGAGTCGCCGCCATCTTGATTCCAAACTTTTCCTTTCTTTTTCCCGCTTTCTGCGTCTTAAAAAAAAACGTTGCTTTTAAAACACATATTGTTTTTTTTAAAAATGATTTAGAAAGTAATTAACTTATCTAATCTCATTAATTTTCCTACCATTCCCCATTTTTCCAGGTAGGCCTGGAAGCCTCGGCGTCTCCTCCGCACCCACGCCCGAGCTAGGCACCTCCCGGCCCCACTCGAAGGCTGGAGGGCCGAGCCTCAGCCCAGCGCCGCTAGGGTGCGTGCGCAGCAGGAGCTGAGACACGGCGTCTCTCTCTGGCTCGGCCGGGGGGCGGGGCTTGCTGAGCGTCGACGGTTACCCTGGCAACCGACCCCGCCGGCCGTCTCGCACAGCCGCAATCGGCGGTCTTCACCTCGGGGGGGGGGGGGGCGCGACCCTCGGGGGGGGGGCGCGACCCTCGGGGGGGGGCGCGACCCTCGGGGGGGCCGCGCGCGCAGCAGGAGCAGCTGAGACGCGGCGTCTCTCTCTCTGGCTCAGCCGGGGGGCGAGGCTTGGGCAGCGTCACGGTTACCCTGGCAATCGGGCCTGCCGGCCGAGCCAGAGAGAGACGCCGCGTCTCAGCTCCTGCTGCGCGTGCAATCGGCGGTCTTCACCTCGGGGGGGGAGGGCCGCGACCCTCGGGGGGGCGCGACCCTCGGGGGGCCGCGACCCTCGGGGGGGCCCCCCGTCCTCCCTCCCCTCCCTCCCTCCCCGCCCCCCCCTCCCCCCTGCCCTCCCTATCCCCCCCGCCCTCCCCCTCCCTTCCCCCCGCCCTCCCTTCCCCCCAGTCGCTCTCTCTCTTCCCCCCAGTTGCTCTCTCTCTTCCCCCCAGTCGCTCTCTCTCTTCCCCCCAGTCACTCTCTCTCTATCTTCCAACAACAACATTCCCTCATAAAAGCCTCGGCACCACCGGGCACTTCAGCTAGTAGAATTATACAATAATGCAACATTGTGCTGTGTTTCTGACGTCACACACCCCGTGTGTCGTGTTTCTGACGTCACTCAAATCACAGCAGTGTTCAGAGTTCTCTGCGGCCGGACCATTGTACAAATACTATTAACGGAATGAAGTTTAATTGACATATTGTTCAATAATAAAATGTTGTCAATTAAGCACGAGCGACTTGTTTCCCATGGATGTTCAGGCTGTGTCACTGTATTGTAAAGATATTCTGTTTTATGCTCGGTATTTTTTTTAGATTTCTATCAGGTCCGGACAAAACGTTTCCCACTCCCTCATTAGCTTCCTCTGGTTCCCGAATATTGGTTTGCATTATAGAATTAAATTCAGAATGATTGCCTTGTTGTTGCATTAAACACTTTAACTTTTTGATTCTGACATCATTTCGGGTTTAGAGAGCGACCGATGTGACTGCGGCCCCAGGAGATCCACTCGGAGATCTCGCTGAGACCTCAAACAATGCAAGTTGGGAGGAGCGCGGTTTGAGCCGGAGAAGCTGCTCCCTCTGACCAGATGTCCGTCTACCAGCGGCCGCTGTTTATTCCACACTCGGAGTTTAGCGCCGTACTGCTTGTGAAAAGTAACCTGAGGAATGTGACTCTCTAGCGGACTCTATAGGGAAGCAAGCTCTGATCGGGGCGGATTCACATCCCAACTCTCCCGACCCTCATACCAGTGGGTGAAAAATTCCCCTTCTGTGTTCCGGCTGCAGCGAGGAGCCCAGATCAGGAAAAGGTGAAGTCCCAGTCCACAGGTTTCGGTCCATTAATATAAGTGGGAAATTTACGAAACAGTAATGTTGTTGCTGGGGGAGGTGGATTATAAACGGGATTCCCCTCCCCATCCCTGAGGGCGCTCCGTTTACCCCGGGTTAACCTGTTTATTTTGGGGTTAACAGCAGACACGGGACTGCCACATGTCCGGATGTGACTTTCGCCGGTTGGAAGATCCGCATCTTTTCTGTTGGTGAATATTGCCCAGAGTTCATTGATGTTTCTTTAGTGTGAATTCGGTAATATTGCCTTATCCTAATATTCTCGCAGCTGTGGACTCTTCAAACTCTGGGGCGAATTTATTCTGGACCTTCTGTGATCTGTGGGGATTGTTCATTTCCTGAGAGGAATGAGGATGCAGTGTGGGGCCGGCAGAAAGTCTTGGGTCCAATTCCCGCAGTGAGTCCCACTGATAGAGCCGGGCTGGGTAACTCAGTGAGGACAGGACGTGGACAATATTCCCTCTGGGTCACGGGATCAGATATGTTCTCGGGCCGAACGGTACAACTGCTGAAAGTGATGCGGCATTTTAAACTCCGATATTGTAACAAGGGGAGGCAGACATTTCAAACTATTAATGTCGGCCTCTGAGAGCCACAATGTTTGGATCGATGCCCGATCTTCTGTGGACTGAACCATATGGAGAAAGAAGGGCGCGAGTTCTGTCGCTGCTCTGTGTTGAGTTAGTTTCTCTTAGCTCAGGATTGGCGGGGCCACTGCACTTGATCTCAGTGCTGCGGTCTGGAGAAACGAAGATCAGTGAGACTCCCTGCTCCTGGGAGTTTCCTATTGACCCGGGAGACGGTGCTGGTGGCAGATCTCCCCTCTTTACTTGTTGGAGTCAGTTCATGAAAACATTCTCTATATGAATGTTTATAATTCGACTAAAAACCTCAAACCAAGAAAATAAATCCCAACCCCCGGCAGGCCGGAGTGGGAGTGGTCAGGAAAGCTCTTTATGGTTAAAGATCCCACAAATAATCAGTGTCCAGACTCTCACATGAAACAAATTATCACTTCGGGATGTGGCAAACGCTCCTGGGCCCTTGGAACTAGATCCCAGCACAAGCCCGTCTCTTCTGGGGAGAAGAACATTGGAAGGAGGAAGTAATAACCTGAGGATGGAAATTGTTAAGTGGCAAGAAGTTTGGGTCTTTGTCGCTGGAAGCTCTGGACTAAAGGGAAAGGAAGGTGACCCGAGACAGACCCGGACCAGGAGCACCGCCTTCTCCCAATCTCTGAGCTCGGGCAGCTCTGCACTACTGGGACAGGCAGGTGACCCGAGACAGATCCGGTCCAGGAGCTCCGCCTCCTTCCAGTCTCTGAGCTCGGGCAGCTCTGTACTAAAGGGAAAGCAAGGTGATCCGAGACAGACCCGGTCCAGGATCTCCGCCTCCTCCGAGTCGCTGAGCTCCGGGCAACTCTGCACTAATGGGACAGGAAGTTGACCCGAGACAGACCCGGTCCACGAGCTCCGCCTCCTTCCAGTCTCTGAGCTCGGGCAGCTCTGTACTAATGGGACAGGAAGGTGACCGGAGACAGACCCGGTCCACGAGCTCCGCCTCCTTCCAGTCTCTGAGCTCGGGCAACTCTGCACTAATTGGACAGGAAGGTGACCCGAGACAGACCCGGTCCACGAGCTCCGCCTCCTTCCAGTCTCTGAGCTCGGGCAGCTCTGTACTAAAGGGAAAGCAAGGTGATCCGAGACAGATCCGGTCCAGGATCTCCGCCTACTCCGAGTCGCTGAGCTCCAGGCAACTCTGCACTAATGGGACAGGAAGGTGACCCGAGACAGACCCGGTCCAGGAGCTCCGCCTACTCCAAGTCGCTGAGCTCCAGGCAACTTTGCACTAATGGGACAGGAAGGTGACACGAGACAGACCCGGTCCAGGAGCTCCGCCTCCTTCCAGTCTCTGAGCTCGGGCAGCTCTGCACTAAAGGGAACAGAAGGTGATCCGAGACAGACCCGGTCCAGGATCTCCGCCTACTCCGAGTCGCTGAGCTCCGGGCAACTCTGCACTAATGGGACAGGAAGGTGACCCGAGACAGACCCGGTCCAGGAGCTCTGCCTCCTTCCAGTCTCTGAGCTCGGGCAGCTCTGTACTAAAGGGAACAGAAGGTGACCCGAGACAGACCCGGTCCAGGAACACCGCCTCCTCCGAGTCTCTAAGCTCCGGGCAGCTCTGCACTAATGGGACAGGAAGGTGACCCGAGACAGACCCGGACCAGGAGCACCGCCTCCTTCCAGTATCTGAGCTCAGGGCAGCTCTGCACTAAAGGGAAAGGAAGGTGATCCGAGACAGACCCGGTCCAGGATCTCCACCTCCTCTGAGTCTCTGAGCTCAGGGCAACTCTGCACTAAAGGGAATGGAAGGTGACCCGAGACAGACCCGGTCCAGGATCTACACCTCCTCCCAGTCTCTGAGCTCAGGGCAGCGCTGCAGTAAAGGGAGAGGAAGGTGACCCGAGGCCGACATGGTGCAGGAACACCACTACCGCCCAGTCTCCGAGCAGCAGGCTCTGGTCAGAATCTGCTCTTACGTCACTTCAATTAAACCGCACGCATAATACTGGTGATCTTCAAAATATGCCTGGGATGTTATGGAGCAGGAAGCAACAAATAACTCAGAATCAACAGTCTTTGTGTGGTACTGAAATAGAGAGTCACACAGAACGAGAGAGACAAAGAGAGGGGATAGAGAGAGATGGCGAGACAGAGTTATAGAGAGAGGGATAGAGTTAGAGCGAAAGAGAGTTACAGAGAGAGAGGGGCAGACAGGGACGGAGAGAAAAAGGGAGAATGGGAGAGGGACAGAGATGTACAGGGACAGGGACAGTGTGAGAAAGGGACAGAGAGAGATACAATGAGACGTATCGAGCTGTCAGAGACCAATCTCCAAGACCCATTAACCAACAGTATTGGGATCAGCAGCTGCCAGCCGGGGTTTAAGAGGTTAAATTAGGAGGCCAGGTAACAGAAACATGGCTTGTATTCCCTTTTATAGAAAATTTAGGGTTGAACTGATCACAGTGTTTAAAAAGTTAAAATATTCGAAATGGTAGATGAAGAGAATGATTCGACTGGTGAGCGACACAGTACAAGATGATCTAAACTTGCAATTAGAGACTGATCACCCATGGATGAAATCGGGAAGATTTTTTTTGACATAATGGGTAGCAGAGCACTGGAACACTTCATAAAATGGCTGTGGAAGCTGGGGGTCAATTGACATTTTCACTGTGGTCGAAAGAACCAGAGGCTGATTAAGCGATAGACAAGGCAGGTAATAGTGTGCGAAACAATCTAGATCACTGGACCCTGAGGCTGCTGGTTCCTCACACACTGAGCCCTCACATTCACTCACACTTCAGCTGGGTCTGGATCACTGGACCCTTAGGCTGCTGGTTCCTCACATACTGAGCCCTCACATTCACACACTCTTCACTGGGTCTGGATCACTGGACACTGAAGCTGCTGGTTCCTCACACACTGAGCCCTCACACTCACTCACTCTTCAGCTGGGGCTGGATCACTTGACCCTGAGGCTGCTGGTTCCTCACACACTGAGCACTCACACTCACTCACTCTTCAGCTGGGCCTGGATCACTGGACCCTGAGGCTGCTGGTTCCTCACACACTGAGCCCTCACATTGACTCACTCTTCAGCTGGGTCTGGATCACTGGACCCTGAGGCTGCTGGTTCCTCACACACTGAGCACCTCACATTGACTCACTCTTCAGCTGGGTCTCGATCACTGGACACTGAGGATGCTGGTTCCTCACACACTGAGCCCTCACACTCACTCACTCTTCAGCTGGGTCTGAATCACTGGACTCTGAGGCTGCTGGTTCCTCACACACTGAGCCCTCACATTCAATCACCCTTCAGCTGGCTCTGGCTCCCTGGACCCTGAGGATGCTGGTTCCTCACACACTGAGCCCTCACATTCACTCACTCTTCAGCTGGGTCTGGATCACTGGACCCTGAGACTGCTGGTTCCTGACACACTGAGCCCTCACATTCACTCACTCTTCAGCTGGGTCTGGATCAATGGACTCTGAGGCTGCTGGTTCCTCACACACTGAGCCCACACATTCACTCACTCTTCAGCTGGGTCTGGGCCACTGGACTCTGAGGCTGCTGGTTCCTCACACACTGAGCCCTCACATTCAATCACCCTTCAGCTGGCTCTGGCTCCCTGGACCCTGAGGATGCTGGTTCCTCACACACTGAGCCCTCACATTCACTCACTCTTCAGCTGGGTCTGGATCACTCGACCCTGAGACTGCTGGTTCCTCACACACTCACTCACTCTACAGCTGGGTCTGGATCATTGGACCATGAGACTGCTGATTCCTCACACACTGAGCCCTCACATTCACTCACTCTTCAGCTGGGTCTGGATCACTGGACTCTGAGGCTGCTGGTTCCTCACACACTGAGCCCACACATTCACTCACTCTTCAGCTGGGTCTGGGCCACTGGACTCTGAGGCTGCTGGTTCCTCACACACTGAGCCCTCACATTCACTCACTTCAGCTGGTTCTGGATCACTGGACCATGAGGATGCTGGTTCCTCACAAACTGAGCCATCACACTCACTCACTCTTCAGCTGCGTCTGGATCACTGGAGCCTGAGGATGCTGGTTCCTCACAAACTTAGCCCTCACATTCACTCACTCTACAGCTGGGTCTGGATCACTGGACCCTGAGGATGCTGGTTCCTCACACACCAAGCCCTCACACTCACTCACTCTTCAGCTGGGTCTGGATCACTGGACCCTGAGACTGCTTGTTCCTCACACACTGAGCCCTCACATTCACTCACTCTTCAGCTGGGTCTGGATCACTGGACCCTGAGGCTGCTGGTTCCTCACACACTGAGCACTCACATTGACTCACACTTCAGCTGGGTCTGGATCACTGGATCCTGAGACTGCTGGTTCCTCACACACTGAGCCCTCACACTCACTCAGTCTTCAGCTGGGTCTGGATCACTGGACCCTGAGACTGCTGGTTCCTCACACACTGAGACCTCACATTCAGTCACTCTTCAGCTGGGGCTGGATCACTGGACCCTGAGGCTGCTGGTTGCTCACACACTGAGCACTCACACTCACTCACTCTTCAGCTGGGCCTGGTTCACTGGACCCTGAGGCTGCTGGTTCCTCACACACTGAGCCCTCACATTGACTCACTCTTCAGCTGGGTCTGGATCACTGGACCCTGAGGCTGCTGGTTCCTCACACACTGAGCCCTCACATTGATTCACTCTTCAGCTGTGTCTGGATCACTGGACTCTGAGGCTGCTGGTTCCTCACACACTGAGCACACACATTCACTCACTCTTCAGCTGGGTCTGGGTCACTGGACTCTGAGGCTGCTGGTTCCTCACACACTGAGCCCTCACATTCACTCACTCTTCAGCTGGGTCTGGATCACTGGACCATGAGGATGCTGGTTCCTCACACACTGAGCCATCACACTCACTCACTCTTCAGCTGCGTCTGGATCACTGGACCCTGAGGATGCTGGTTCCTCACACACCAAGCCCTCACACTCACTCACTCTTCAGCTGGGTCTGGATCACTGGACCCTGAGACTGCTTGTTCCTCACACACTGAGCTCTCACATTCACTCACTCTTCAGCTGGATCTGGATCACTGGACCCTGAGGCTGCTGGTTCCTCACACACTGAGCACTCACATTGACTCACACTTCAGCTGGGTCTGGATCACTGGGCCCTGAGACTGCTGTTTCCTCACACACTGAGCCCTCACACTCACTCACTCTTCAGCTGGGTCTGGATCACTGGACCCTGAGGATGCTGGTTCCTCACACACTGAGCCCTCACACTCACTCACTCTTCAGCTGGGTCTAGAACACTGAGTCCTGAGACTGCTGGTTCCTCACACATTGAGCCTTCACAGTCACTCACACTTAAGCTGGGTCTGGATCACTGGACCCTGAGGCTGCTGGTTCATCACACACTGAGCCCTCACACTCACTCACTCTTCAGCTGGGTCTGGATCACTGGAACCTGAGACTGCTGGTTCCTCACACACTGAGCCCTCACATTCACTCACACTTCAGCTGGGCCTGGATAACTGGACCCTGAGACTGCTGGTTCCTCACACACTGAGCCCTCACATTCACTCACTCTTCAGCTGGGTCTGGATCACTGGACCCTGAGGATGCTGGTTCCTCACACACTGAGCCCTCACACTCACTCACACTTCAGCTGGGTCTGGATCACTGGACGCTGAGGATGCTGGTTCCTCACACACTGACCCCTCACACTCACTCACTCTTCAGCTGCGCCTGGATCACTGGACCCTGAGGATGCTGTTTCCTCACACACTGAGCACCCACATTCACTCACTCTTCAGCTGGGTCTGGATCACTGGACCCTGAGGATGCTGGTTCCTCACACACTGAGCCCTCACACTCACTCACTCTTCAGCTGGGCCTGGATCACTGGACCCTGAGGATACTGGTTCCTCACACACTGAGCCCTCACACTCACTCACTCTTCAGCTGGGTCTAGAACACTGAGTCCTGAGACTGCTGGTTCCTCACACATTGAGCCCTCACATTCACTCACACTTCAGCTGGGCCTGGATCACTGGACCCTGAGGATGCTGGTTCCTCACACACTGAGCCCACACATTCACTCACTGTTCAGCTGGGTCTGGATCACTGGACCCTGAGACTGCTGGTTCCTCACAGACTGAGCCGTCACATTCACTCACACTTAAGCTGGGTCTGAATCACTGGACCCTGATAAGGGATATGGAGGGAATGAGTTAGGACAATGTGGGGGTTCCCAGTGAAAGTGAGACTCAGTATGTGTTCTCAGGGGAGCCTCGATAGCTGTGAAGGAGAGCTCTGTGATAGTGGTGCTGTTTTATTGTTCAGGTGGCTCGGATGTTATTGATGTCACACTGCTCTCTCTGACCTGCGATCACAAATATCTCACAGCAGGCAATCATAGAATCAAAGAATCATAGAGATTTAGAGCACAGAAGGAGAACATCCAGCCCATCATGTGCATGCCAGCCGACAAGGAGCTGTCCACCCTAATCTCCCGCCCAGGCAACATCCTCTGCACCCCTCTAGGGCAATCACATCCTTCCTGTAATGTGGTGATCAGATCTGCACGCAGTAGTCTAGCTGCGGCCTAACTCGTGTTTTATACAGTTCAAACATAACCTCTCTGCTCTTATATTCTATTCCTCGGCTAATAAAGGCAAGTATCCCGTATGTCTTCTTAACCACCTCATCTGCCTATCCTTGCTACGTTCAGGGATGTGTGGATATGCACTCCAAGGTCCCTCTGATCTTCTGCACTTCTCAGTGTCCTACCATTTATAGTGTATTCCTTTGCCTTGTTCGCCCTCCACAAATGCATTACCTCATAATTCTCCAGATTGACTTCCATTTGCCACTGTCTGCCCACCTGACCAGTCTATTGGTATCTTCCTGCAGTCTGCAGCTTTTTTCTTCATTTTTAATCACACTGACAATTTTTGTACCATCGGCAAACTACTTCATCAAACTTCCTACATTAAAGTCCAAATCATTGATATATACCACAAATAGCAAAGGACCCAGTACTGAGCCCCGGGAACCCCACTGGAAACAGCCTTCTAGTCACAAAAACACCATTCGACCATTACCTGTTATCACCTGCCTCTGAGCCAGTTTTGCATCCAACTTCCCACATTGCCCTGGATCCCAGGAGCTTTTACTTTCGTGCCAGTCTGCCTTGCGAGACCTTATAAAAAAGCTTTGCTAAGATCCATATCGACTACCTCAAGCACACTACCCTCATCCACCCTCCTTGTTACGTCCTTAAAAGTTCAATCAAGTTAGCCAGACACGGCATTCCCATAACATGTCCATGCTGACTGTCCCTAATTAATCCGTTTCTTTCTAAATGAAGATTTGTCCAGTCCCAAAGAATTTTCCCAGGAATCACCTGGGTCAGTTATTGCAGAAGGCAGTCTCCACATGCCCTCTCACCCTGCTGCTGCTCCTCATTTCCCGCTTCCTACTTTTCATAGAAACTGCAACTAGGTACTCACAACTGGAAAAACCACAGTGCATACACACCGGGACAGTGAACTCACTACTGGAAGCACTAATGTTCAAAGACACCAGGACAGGGGACACACTACTGGAATCATCACTGTTTTTTGACAACGGGACAGGGGACTCACTACTGGAAACACCACTGTTCATAGACACCGGGACAGGGAACTCACTACTGGAAACACCACTGTACATAGACACCGGGTCAGGGGATTCACGACTGGAAACACCGCTGTTCATAGACACCGGGACAGGGGACACACTATTGGAAACATCACTGTTCATAGACACCGGGACAGGGGACTCACTGCTGGAAACACCACTGTTCATAGACACCGGGACAGGGGACTCACGACTGGAAACACCACTGTCCATAGACACCAGGACAGGGAACTCATTACTGGAAACACCACTGTTCATAGACACCGGGACAGGGGCCTCACTACTGGAAACACCACTGTTCATAGACACCGGGACAGGGGACTCACTGCTGGAAACACCACTGTTCAGAGACACCGTGACAGGGGACTCACTACTGGAAACACCACTGTTCATAGACAACGGGGCAGGGGACTCACTACTGGAAACACCATTGTTCATAGACACCGGGACAGGGGACTCACGACTGGAAACACCACTGTTCATAGAAACAGGGACAGGGGGCGCACTACTGGAAACAGCACTGTTCATAGACACCAGGACAGAGGACTCACACTGGAAGCACCACTGTTCATAGACACCGGGACAGGGGATACACCACTGGAAACAACACTGTTCATAGACACCGGGACAGGGGACTCACTGCTGGAAACACCACTGTTCATAGACACCGGGACGGGGGACTCTCTGCTGGAAACACCACTGTTTATAGACACTGGGACAGGAGACTCACTACTGGAAACACCACTTTTCATAGATACCGGGACAGGGGACTCACTACTGGAAACACCACTGTTCATAGACACCGGGACAAGGGACTCACTACTGGAAACACCACTGTTCATAGACACCGTACATGGGACTCACTGCTGGAAACACCACTGCTCGTAGACACAGGGACAGGGGACTCACTACTGGAGACCCCACTGTTCATAGACACCGGGACAGGGGACTCACTACTGGAATCATCACTGTTTTTTGACACCGGGACAGGGGACTCTCGACTGGAAACACCACTGTTCATAGACACCGGGACAGGGAACTCACTACTGGAAACACCACTGTTCATATACACCGGGTCAGGGGATTCACTACTGGAAACACCGCTGTTCATAGACACCGGGACAGGGGACTCACTACTGGAAACACCACTGTTCATAGACACCGGGACAGGGGACTCACTACTGGAAACACCACTGTTCATAGACACCGGGACAGGGGACTCACTGCTGGAAACACCACTGTTCATAGACACCGGGACAGGGGACTCACGACTGGAAACACCACTGTCCATAAACACCAGGACAGGGAACTCATTACTGGAAACACCACTGTTCATAGACAACGGGACAGGGGCCTCACTACTGGAAACACCACTGTTCATAGACACCGGGACAGGGGACTCACTGCTGGAAACACCACTGTTCATAGACACCGGGACAGTGGACTCACTACTGGAAACACCACTGTTCATAGACACCGGGACAGGGGCTCATTACTGCAAACACCACTGATCATAGACACCGGGACAGGGGACCCACTGCTGGAAACACCACTCTTCAGAGACACCGGGACAGGGGACTCACTATTGGAAACACCACTGTTCATAGACAACGGGGCAGGGGACTCACGACTGGAAACACCATTGTTCATAGACACCGGGACAGGGGACTCACGACTGGAAACACCACTGTTCATAGAAACAGGGACAGGGGGCGCACTACTGGAAACAGCACTGTTCATAGACACCAGGACAGGGGACTCACACTGGAAGCACCACTGTTCATAGACACCGGGACAGGGGATTCACCACTGGAAACACCACTGTTCATAGACACCGGGACAGGGGACTCACTGCTGGAAACACCACTGTTCATAGACACCGGGACAGGGGACTCTCTGCTGGAAACACCACTGTTTATAGACACTGGGACAGGAGACTCACTGCTGGAAACACCACTTTTCATAGATACCGGGACAGGGGACTCACTACTGGAAACACCACTGTTCATAGACACCGGGACAAGGCACTCACTACTGGAAACACCACTGTTCATAGACACCGTACATGGGACTCACTGCTGGAAACACCACTGCTCGTAGACACAGGGACAGGGGACTCACTACTGGAGACCCCACTGTTCATAGACACGGGGACAGGGGAATCACTATTGGAGACTCCACTGCTCCCAGACACCGGGACAGGGGACTCACTACTGGAAGCACCACTGTTCATAGACAGCGGGACAGGGGACTCACTACTGGAAGCTCCACTGTTCATAGCTACCGGGACAGGGGACTCATTTCTGGAAACACCACAGGGCAGCACGGTGGCATAGTGGTTAGCACTGTTGCCTCACAGCGCCAGGGACCCGGGTTCAAATCCGGCCTCGGGTGAATGTCTGTGTGGAGTTTGCACATTCTCCCCGTGTTTGCGTGGGTTTTCTCCGGGTGCTCCGGTTTCCTCCCACAGTGCAAAGATGTGCGGGTTAGGTCATGATAAAAAAAAAAATTGGCGCTTAGTGTTAGGGGGGATTAAATACGCGGAGTTACGGGGATAGGGCTTGGGAGGGATGGCTGTCGGTGTAGGGACCGGGTGCTAGGGTTTGGATGATCAGCCATGATTTCGTTGAATGGCGGAGCAGGCTCGAAGGGCCGAATGACCAGTCCTGCTCCTATCTTCTATGTTTCTATGTTTCATAGACACCGGGACAATGGACTCACTACTGGAAACATCACTGTTCATAGACACCGAGACAGGAGGTGCACTACTGGAAACACCACTGTTCATCGGGAGAGGGGACTCACGACTGGAAACCCCACTGTTCATAGACACCGGGACACGGGACTCACTACTGGAAACACCACTGTTCATAGACACCGGGACAGGGGACTCACTACTGGAAAGAGCACAGTTCATCGACACCGGGAGAGGGGACTCACTACTGGACACACCACTGTTATAGACACCGGGACAGGGGACTCACTACTGGAAACACCACTGATCATAGACACCGGGACAAGGGACTCACTACTGGAAACACCGCTGTTCATAGACACCGGGACAGGCGACTCACTACTGGAGACCCCACTGTTCCCAGACACCGGGACAGGGGACTCACTACTGGAAACACCACTGTTCAGAGACAGCGGGACAGGGGACTCACTACTGGAAACACCACTGTTCATAGACACCGGGACAGGGGACTCATTTCTGGAAACACCATTGTTCATAGACACCGAGAGAGCGGACTCACTACTGGAAACGCCACTGTTCATAGACACCGGGACAGGGGACTCACGACTGGATGCACTACTGTTCATACACACCAGGACAGGGGACTCACTGCTGGAAACAACACTGTTCATAGACACCGGGACAGGGGACTCACTACTGGAAACACCATTGTTCGTACAAACCGGGACAGGGGACTCACTACCGAAAACACCACTGTTCATAGACACCGGCACAGGGGAGTCCCTACTGGAATCACCACTGTTCATAGACACCGGGACAGGGTACTCACTGCTGGAAACACCACTGTTCATAGACACCGGGACAGGGGACTCACTACTGGAAACACCACTGTACATAGACACCGGGGCAGAGGACTCACCACTGGAAATACCACTGTTCACAGACACCGGGACAGGGGACTCGCTACTGGAAACACCACTGTTCATAGACACCGGCAGAGGGGACACATAAATGGAAACACCACGGTTCATAGACACAGGGACAGCGGACTCACTACTGGAAACGCCACTGTTCATAGACACCGGGACAGTGGACTCACTACTGGAAACACCACTGTTCATAGACACCGGGACAGGGGACTCACGACTGGAAACACCACTTTTCATAGACACCGGGACAGGGGACTCACTAATGGAAACCCCACTGTTCATAGATACCGGGACAGGGGACTCACTAGTGGAAACACCACTGTTCATAGACACCAGGAGAGGGGATTCACCACGGGAAACACCACTGTTCATAGACACCGGGACAGGGGAGTCACGACTGGACACACCACTGTTATAGACACTGGGACAGGGGACACACTATTGGAAACGCCACTGTTCATAGACACCGGGACAGTGGACTCACTACTGGATACGCCACTGTTAATGCACACCAGGAGAGGGGTCTCGCTACTGGAGACACCACTGTTCATAGACACCGGGACAGGGGACTCACTACTGGAAACACCAGTGTTCGTAGACACCGGGACAGGGGACTCACTACTGGAATCACCACTGTTCATACAGTTGGACAGGGGAATCACTACTGGAAACACCACTGTTAATAGACACCGGGACAGGGGACTCACTACTGGAAACACCACTGTTCATAGATACCGGGACAGGGGACTCACTACTGGAAACACCACTGTTCATAGACACTGGGACAAGGGACTCACTATTGGAAGCACCGCTGTTCATAGACACCGGGACAGGGGTCTCACTATTGGAAACACCACTGTTCATAGACACCGGGACAGGGGACTCACGACTGGAAACACCAGTGATCATAGACACGGGGACAAGGGGACTCACTACTGGAGACCCCACTGTTCCCAGACACCGGGACAGGGGACTCACTACTGGAAACACCACTGTTCATAGACAGCGGGACAGGGGACTCACTCCTGGAAACACCACTGTTCATAGACACCGGGACAGGGGACGCATTTCTGGAAACACCATTGTTCATCGACACCGAGAGAGCGGACTCACTACTGGAAACACCACTGTTCATAGACACCGAGACAGGGGACTCACTACTGGAGACACCACTGTTCATAGGCACCCGGACAGGGGACTCACTACTGGAAACACCACTGTTCATAGACACAGGGACAGGGGACTCATTACTGGAAACACCACTGTTCAATGACACTGGGAAAGTGGACTCACTACTGGAAACACCACTGTTCATAGACACCGGGACAGGGGACTCACTACTGGAAGCACCACTGTTCATAGGCAATGGGACAGGCGACTCACTGCTGGATATACCACTGTTCATAGACTCTGGGACAGGGGACTCACTACTGGAAATACCACTGTTCGTCGACACCGGGACAGGGGACACACGACTGGAAACACCACTGTTCATAGACTCCAGGAGAGGGGACTCACTACTGGAAACACCACTGTTTATAGACACCGGGACAGGGGACTCACTGCTGGAAACACCACTGTTCATCGACACCACTACTGGAAACACCACTTTTCATAGACAGCGGGATAGGGGACTCACGACTGGAAACCCCACTGTTCATAGACACCGGGACAGGTGACTCACTACTGGAAACACCACTCTTCATCGACACCGGGTCAGCGGACTCACTGCTGGAAAAACCACAGTTCATAGACACCGGGACAGGAGACTCACTACTGGAAACACCACTTTTCATAGATATTGGGAGAGGGGACTCACAACTGGAAACACCACTGTTCATAGACACAGGGACAGGGCTCTCTCTGCTGGAAACAGCACTGTTTATAGATACCGGGACAGGAGACTCACTACTGGAAACACCACTTTTCATAGATACTGGGACAGGGGACTCACTACTGGAAACACCACTGTTCATACACACCGGAGCAGGGGACTCACTACTGGAAACACCACTGATCCTAGACACCGGGACAGGGGAACTCACTGCTGGAAACTCCACTGTTTATAGACACAGGGACAGGAGACTCACTACTGGGAACACCACTGTTCATAGACACCAGGACAGAGGACTCACTACAGGAAACACCACTGTTCAAAGACACCGGGACAAGGGACTCACGACTGGAAACACCAGTGTTCGTAGACACCGGGACAGGGGGCTCACTACTGAAAACACCACTGTGCATAGACACCGGGACACGGGATTCATTACTGGAATCACCACTGTTCATAGACACCGGGACAGGGGACTCTCTACTGGAAACACCACTGTTCATAGACACCGGGACAGGGGTCACACCACTGGAAACACAACTGTTCATACACACCAGGACAGGGTCACACTACTGGAAACACCACTGTTCATAGACACCGGGACAGGGGACTCACTGCTGGAAACACCACTGTTTATAGACACCGGGACAGGAGACTCACTACTGGGAACACCACTGTTCATAGACACCGGGACAGGGGACTCACTACTGTAAACACCACTGTTCATAGACACCAGGACAGAGGACTCACTACAGGAAACACCACTGTTCCTAGACACCGGGACAGGGGACTCACTGCTGGAAACACCATCGTTCATAGACACTGGGATAGGGGACTCACGACTGGAAATACCACTGTTCATAGATGACGGGGCAGCGGACTCACTACTGGAATCACCACTGTTTAGAGACATCGGGAGAGGAGACTCACCACTGGAAGCACCACTGTTCCTAGACACTGTGACAGGGGACTCACTACTGGAAATACCACTGTTCATAGACACCGGGAGAGGGGACTCACTACTGGAGACACCACTGTTCATAGAGTCTGGGACAGGGGACTCACTACTGGAAATACCACTGTGCATAGACACTGGGACAGGGGACTCACGACTGGAAACACCACTGTTCATAGACACCGGGACAGGGGACTCACTACTGGAAACACCACTGTTCATAGACACCGGGATAGGGGACACCCTACTGGAAACACCACTGTTCATAGACACCGGGACAGAGGACTCACTACTGGATACACCACCGTTCATACACACCAGGACAGGGGACTCACTATTGGAAACACCACTGTTCATAGACACCGGCACAGGGGATTCACGACTGGAAACACCAGTGTTCGTAGACACCGGGACAGCGGACTCACTCCTGAAAATTCCACTGTTCATAGACACCGGGACAGGGGATTCACTACTGGAATCACCACTGTTCATAGACACCGGGACAGGGGGCTCACTATTCGAAACACCTCTGTTCATAGACACCGGGACAGGGGACTCTCGACTGGAAGCACCACTGGTCATAAACACCGGGACAGGGGACTCACCACTGGAAACACCACTGTTCATAGACACCGGGACAGGGGACTCACTACTGTAAACACCACTGTTCATAGACACCGGGCAGGGGACTCACTGCTGGAAACACCACTGTTTATAGACACCGGGACAGGAGACTCACTACTGGAAACACCAATGTTCATAGACACCGGGACAGGGGACTCACTACTGGAAACACCACTGTTCATAGACACCAGGAAAGAGGACTCACTACAGGAAACACCACTGTTCCTAGACACCGGGACAGGAGACTCACTACTGGGAACACCACTGTTCATAGACACCGGGACAGGGGACACACTACTGGAAACACCACTCTTCATAGACACTGGGACAGGGGACTCACTGCTGGAAAAACCACAGTTCATAGACACCGGGACAGGGGACTCACTACGGGAATCACTACTGTTCATAGACACCGGGACAAGGGACTCACTACTGGATACACCACTGTTCATACACACCAGGACAGGGGGCTCACGACTGGAAACACCACTGTTCATAGACACCGGGACAGGGGACTCACGACTGGAAACACCAGTGTTCGTAGACACGGGACAGGGGACTCACTACTGAAAACACCACTGTTCATAGACACCGGGACAGGGGATTCACTACTGGAATCACCACTGTTCATAGACACCGGGTCAGGGGGCTCACTACTGGAAACACCTCTGTTCATAGACACCGGGACAGGGGACTCTCTACTGGAAACACCACTGTTCATAGACACTGGGACAGGGGACTCACCACTGGAAACATCACTGTTCATAGACCCCGGGACAGGGGTCTCACTACTGGAAACACCACTGTTCATAGACACCGGGACAGGGGACTCACCACTGGAAACACCACTGTTCATACACACCAGGACAGGGTACTCACTACTGGAAAAACCACTGTTCATAGACACCGAGACAGGGGACTCACTGCTGGAAACACCACTGTTTATAGACACCGGGACAGGAGACTCACTACTGGAAACACCACTGTTCATAGACACCGCGACAGGGGACTCACTGCTGGAAACACAACTGTTCATAGACACCAGGACAGGGTCTCACTGCAGGAAACACCACTGTTCCTGGACACCAGGACAGGGAACTCACTACTGGAAACATCATCGTTCATAGACACCGGGACAGCGGACTCATGACTGGAAATACCACTTTTCATAGATGAAGGGGCAGCGGACTCACTCCTGGAATCACCACTGTTTAGAGACATTGGGAGAGGAGACTGACGACTGGAAGCACCACTGTTCCTAGACACTGTGACAGGGGACTCACTACTGGAAATACCACTGTTCATAGACACCGGGAGAGGGGATTCACTCCTGGAGACACCACTGTTCATAGACTCTGGGACAGGGGACTCACTACTGGAAATACCACTGTTCATAGACACCGGGACAGGGGACTCACTACTGGAAACACCACTGTTCATAGGCACCGGGACAGGGGACTCACTCCTGGAAACACCACTGTTCATAGACACCGGGATAGGGGACTCCCTACTGGAAACACCACTGTTCATAGACACCAGGACAGAGGACTCACTCCTGGATACACCACCGTTCATACACACCAGGACAGGGGACTCACTATTGGAAACACCACTGTTCATAGACACCGGCACAGGGGACTCACTACTGGAAACACCAGTGTTCGTAGACACCGGGACAGGGGACTCACTACTGAAAATTCCACTGTTCATAGACACCGGGACACGGGATTCACGACTGGAATCACCACTGTTCATAGACACCGGGACAGGGGGCTCACTATTGGAAACACCTCTGTTCATAGACACCGGGACAGGGTCTCTCTACTGGAAGCACCACTGTTCATAGACACCGGGACAGGGGACTCACCACTGGAAACACCACTGTTCATAGACACCGGGACAGGGGACTCACTACTGGAAACACCACTGTTCATAGACACCGGGCAGGGGACTCACTGCTGGAAAAACCACAGTTCATAGACACCGGGACAGGGGACTCACTACGGGAATCACTACTGTTCATAGACACCGGGACAAGGGACTCACTACTGGATACACCACTGTTCATACACACCAGGACAGGGGGCTCACGACTGGAAACACCACTGTTCATAGACACCGGGACAGGGGACTCACGACTGGAAACACCAGTGTTCGTAGACACGGGACAGGGGACTCACTACTGAAAACACCACTGTTCATAGACACCGGGACAGGGGATTCACTACTGGAATCACCACTGTTCATAGACACCGGGTCAGGGGGCTCACTACTGGAAACACCTCTGTTCATAGACACCGGGACAGGGGACTCTCTACTGGAAACACCACTGTTCATAGACACTGGGACAGGGGACTCACCACTGGAAACATCACTGTTCATAGACACCGGGACAGGGGTCTCACTACTGGAAACACCACTGTTCATAGACACCGGGACAGGGGACTCACCACTGGAAACACCACTGTTCATACACACCAGGACAGGGTACTCACTACTGGAAAAACCACTGTTCATAGACACCGAGACAGGGGACTCACTGCTGGAAACACCACTGTTTATAGACACCGGGACAGGAGACTCACTACTGGAAACACCACTGTTCATAGACACCGCGACAGGGGACTCACTGCTGGAAACACAACTGTTCATAGACACCAGGACAGGGTCTCACTGCAGGAAACACCACTGTTCCTGGACACCAGGACAGGGAACTCACTACTGGAAACATCATCGTTCATAGACACCGGGACAGGGGACTCACCACTGGAAACACCACTGTTCATACACACCAGGACAGGGTACTCACTACTGGAAACACCACTGTTCATAGACACCGGGACAGGGGCCTCACTACTGGAAACACCACTGTTCATAGACACCGGGACAGGGGACTCACTGCTGGAAACACCACTGTTCAGAGACACCGTGACAGGGGACTCACTACTGGAAACACCACTGTTCATAGACAACGGGGCAGGGGACTCACTACTGGAAACACCACTGTTCATAGACACCGGGCAGGGGACTCACTGCTGGAAAAACCACAGTTCATAGACACCGGGACAGGGGACTCACTACGGGAATCACTACTGTTCATAGACACCGGGACAAGGGACTCACTACTGGATACACCACTGTTCATACACACCAGGACAGGGGGCTCACGACTGGAAACACCACTGTTCATAGACACCGGGACAGGGGACTCACGACTGGAAACACCAGTGTTCGTAGACACGGGACAGGGGACTCACTACTGAAAACACCACTGTTCATAGACACCGGGACAGGGGATTCACTACTGGAATCACCACTGTTCATAGACACCGGGTCAGGGGGCTCACTACTGGAAACACCTCTGTTCATAGACACCGGGACAGGGGACTCTCTACTGGAAACACCACTGTTCATAGACACTGGGACAGGGGACTCACCACTGGAAACATCACTGTTCATAGACACCGGGACAGGGGTCTCACTACTGGAAACACCACTGTTCATAGACACCGGGACAGGGGACTCACCACTGGAAACACCACTGTTCATACACACCAGGACAGGGTACTCACTACTGGAAAAACCACTGTTCATAGACACCGAGACAGGGGACTCACTGCTGGAAACACCACTGTTTATAGACACCGGGACAGGAGACTCACTACTGGAAACACCACTGTTCATAGACACCGCGACAGGGGACTCACTGCTGGAAACACAACTGTTCATAGACACCAGGACAGGGTCTCACTGCAGGAAACACCACTGTTCCTGGACACCAGGACAGGGAACTCACTACTGGAAACATCATCGTTCATAGACACCGGGACAGGGGACTCACCACTGGAAACACCACTGTTCATACACACCAGGACAGGGTACTCACTACTGGAAACACCACTGTTCATAGACACCGGGACAGGGGCCTCACTACTGGAAACACCACTGTTCATAGACACCGGGACAGGGGACTCACTGCTGGAAACACCACTGTTCAGAGACACCGTGACAGGGGACTCACTACTGGAAACACCACTGTTCATAGACAACGGGGCAGGGGACTCACTACTGGAAACACCATTGTTCATAGACACCGGGACAGGGGACTCACGACTGGAAACACCACTGTTCATAGAAACAGGGACAGGGGGCGCACTACTGGAAACAGCACTGTTCATAGACACCAGGACAGGGGACTCACACTGGAAGCACCACTGTTCATAGACACCGGGACAGGGGATACACCACTGGAAACACCACTGTTCATAGACACCGGGACAGGGGACTCACTGCTGGAAACACCACTGTTCATAGACACCGGGACGGGGGACTCTCTGCTGGAAACACCACTGTTTATAGACACTGGGACAGGAGACTCACTACTGGAAACACCACTTTTCATAGATACCGGGACAGGGGACTCACTACTGGAAACACCACTGTTCATAGACACCGGGACAAGGGACTCACTACTGGAAACACCACTGTTCATAGACACCGTACATGGGACTCACTGCTGGAAACACCACTGCTCGTAGACACAGGGACAGGGGACTCACTACTGGAGACCCCACTGTTCATAGACACCGGGACAGGGGACTCACTACTGGAATCATCACTGTTTTTTGACACCGGGACAGGGGACTCTCGACTGGAAACACCACTGTTCATAGACACCGGGACAGGGAACTCACTACTGGAAACACCACTGTTCATATACACCGGGTCAGGGGATTCACTACTGGAAACACCGCTGTTCATAGACACCGGGACAGGGGACTCACTACTGGAAACACCACTGTTCATAGACACTGGGACAGGGGACACACTACTGGAAACACCACTGTTCATAGACACCGGGACAGGGGACTCACTGCTGGAAACACCACTGTTCATAGACACCGGGACAGGGGACTCACGACTGGAAACACCACTGTCCATAAACACCAGGACAGGGAACTCATTACTGGAAACACCACTGTTCATAGACAACGGGACAGGGGCCTCACTACTGGAAACACCACTGTTCATAGACACCGGGACAGGGGACTCACTGCTGGAAACACCACTGTTCATAGACACCGGGACAGTGGACTCACTACTGGAAACACCACTGTTCATAGACACCGGGACAGGGGCTCATTACTGCAAACACCACTGATCATAGACACCGGGACAGGGGACCCACTGCTGGAAACACCACTCTTCAGAGACACCGGGACAGGGGACTCACTACTGGAAACACCACTGTTCATAGACAACGGGGCAGGGGACTCACGACTGGAAACACCATTGTTCATAGACACCGGGACAGGGGACTCACGACTGGAAACACCACTGTTCATAGAAACAGGGACAGGGGGCGCACTACTGGAAACAGCACTGTTCATAGACACCAGGACAGGGGACTCACACTGGAAGCACCACTGTTCATAGACACCGGGACAGGGGATTCACCACTGGAAACACCACTGTTCATAGACACCGGGACAGGGGACTCACTGCTGGAAACACCACTGTTCATAGACACCGGGACAGGGGACTCTCTGCTGGAAACACCACTGTTTATAGACACTGGGACAGGAGACTCACTGCTGGAAACACCACTTTTCATAGATACCGGGACAGGGGACTCACTACTGGAAACACCACTGTTCATAGACACCGGGAC
Organism: Somniosus microcephalus; assembly: GCF_052327205.1. Lineage (NCBI taxonomy): Eukaryota > Metazoa > Chordata > Chondrichthyes > Squaliformes > Somniosidae > Somniosus > Somniosus microcephalus. The sequence continues at coordinate 58,748,110 of NW_028225179.1, forward strand.
AAGGCACTCACTACTGGAAACACCACTGTTCATAGACACCGTACATGGGACTCACTGCTGGAAACACCACTGCTCGTAGACACAGGGACAGGGGACTCACTACTGGAGACCCCACTGTTCATAGACACGGGGACAGGGGAATCACTATTGGAGACTCCACTGCTCCCAGACACCGGGACAGGGGACTCACTACTGGAAGCACCACTGTTCATAGACAGCGGGACAGGGGACTCACTACTGGAAGCTCCACTGTTCATAGCTACCGGGACAGGGGACTCATTTCTGGAAACACCACAGGGCAGCACGGTGGCATAGTGGTTAGCACTGTTGCCTCACAGCGCCAGGGACCCGGGTTCAAATCCGGCCTCGGGTGAATGTCTGTGTGGAGTTTGCACATTCTCCCCGTGTTTGCGTGGGTTTTCTCCGGGTGCTCCGGTTTCCTCCCACAGTGCAAAGATGTGCGGGTTAGGTCATGATAAAAAAAAAAATTGGCGCTTAGTGTTAGGGGGGATTAAATACGCGGAGTTACGGGGATAGGGCTTGGGAGGGATGGCTGTCGGTGTAGGGACCGGGTGCTAGGGTTTGGATGATCAGCCATGATTTCGTTGAATGGCGGAGCAGGCTCGAAGGGCCGAATGACCAGTCCTGCTCCTATCTTCTATGTTTCTATGTTTCATAGACACCGGGACAATGGACTCACTACTGGAAACATCACTGTTCATAGACACCGAGACAGGAGGTGCACTACTGGAAACACCACTGTTCATCGGGAGAGGGGACTCACGACTGGAAACCCCACTGTTCATAGACACCGGGACACGGGACTCACTACTGGAAACACCACTGTTCATAGACACCGGGACAGGGGACTCACTACTGGAAAGAGCACAGTTCATCGACACCGGGAGAGGGGACTCACTACTGGACACACCACTGTTATAGACACCGGGACAGGGGACTCACTACTGGAAACACCACTGATCATAGACACCGGGACAAGGGACTCACTACTGGAAACACCGCTGTTCATAGACACCGGGACAGGCGACTCACTACTGGAGACCCCACTGTTCCCAGACACCGGGACAGGGGACTCACTACTGGAAACACCACTGTTCAGAGACAGCGGGACAGGGGACTCACTACTGGAAACACCACTGTTCATAGACACCGGGACAGGGGACTCATTTCTGGAAACACCATTGTTCATAGACACCGAGAGAGCGGACTCACTACTGGAAACGCCACTGTTCATAGACACCGGGACAGGGGACTCACGACTGGATGCACTACTGTTCATACACACCAGGACAGGGGACTCACTGCTGGAAACAACACTGTTCATAGACACCGGGACAGGGGACTCACTACTGGAAACACCATTGTTCGTACACACCGGGACAGGGGACTCACTACCGAAAACACCACTGTTCATAGACACCGGCACAGGGGAGTCCCTACTGGAATCACCACTGTTCATAGACACCGGGACAGGGTACTCACTGCTGGAAACACCACTGTTCATAGACACCGGGACAGGGGACTCACTACTGGAAACACCACTGTACATAGACACCGGGGCAGAGGACTCACCACTGGAAATACCACTGTTCACAGACACCGGGACAGGGGACTCGCTACTGGAAACACCACTGTTCATAGACACCGGCAGAGGGGACACATAAATGGAAACACCACGGTTCATAGACACAGGGACAGCGGACTCACTACTGGAAACGCCACTGTTCATAGACACCGGGACAGTGGACTCACTACTGGAAACACCACTGTTCATAGACACCGGGACAGGGGACTCACGACTGGAAACACCACTTTTCATAGACACCGGGACAGGGGACTCACTAATGGAAACCCCACTGTTCATAGATACCGGGACAGGGGACTCACTAGTGGAAACACCACTGTTCATAGACACCAGGAGAGGGGATTCACCACGGGAAACACCACTGTTCATAGACACCGGGACAGGGGAGTCACGACTGGACACACCACTGTTATAGACACTGGGACAGGGGACACACTATTGGAAACGCCACTGTTCATAGACACCGGGACAGTGGACTCACTACTGGATACGCCACTGTTAATGCACACCAGGAGAGGGGTCTCGCTACTGGAGACACCACTGTTCATAGACACCGGGACAGGGGACTCACTACTGGAAACACCAGTGTTCGTAGACACCGGGACAGGGGACTCACTACTGGAATCACCACTGTTCATAGACAGTTGGACAGGGGAATCACTACTGGAAACACCACTGTTAATAGACACCGGGACAGGGGACTCACTACTGGAAACACCACTGTTCATAGATACCGGGACAGGGGACTCACTACTGGAAACACCACTGTTCATAGACACTGGGACAAGGGACTCACTATTGGAAGCACCGCTGTTCATAGACACCGGGACAGGGGTCTCACTGCTGGAAACACCACTGTTTATAGACACCGGGACAGGAGACTCACTACTGGAAACACCAATGTTCATAGACACCGGGACAGGGGACTCACTACTGGAAACACCAGTGTTCGTAGACACCGGAACAGCGGACTCACTCCTGAAAATTCCACTGTTCATAGACACCGGGACACGGGATTCACTACTGGAATCACCACTGTTCATAGACACCGGGACAGGGGGCTCACTATTCGAAACACCTCTGTTCATAGACACCGGGACAGGGGACTCACCACTGGAAACACCACTGTTCATAGACACCGGGACAGGGGACTCACTACTGTAAACACCACTGTTCATAGACACCGGGCAGGGGACTCACTGCTGGAAACACCACTGTTTATAGACACCGGGACAGGAGACTCACTACTGGAAACACCAATGTTCATAGACACCGGGACAGGGGACTCACTACTGGAAACACCACTGTTCATAGACACCAGGAAAGAGGACTCACTACAGGAAACACCACTGTTCCTAGACACCGGGACAGGAGACTCACTACTGGGAACACCACTGTTCATAGACACCGGGACAGGGGACACACTACTGGAAACACCACTCTTCATAGACACTGGGACAGGGGACTCACTGCTGGAAAAACCACAGTTCATAGACACCGGGACAGGGGACTCACTACGGGAATCACTACTGTTCATAGACACCGGGACAAGGGACTCACTACTGGATACACCACTGTTCATACACACCAGGACAGGGGGCTCACGACTGGAAACACCACTGTTCATAGACACCGGGACAGGGGACTCACGACTGGAAACACCAGTGTTCGTAGACACGGGACAGGGGACTCACTACTGAAAACACCACTGTTCATAGACACCGGGACAGGGGATTCACTACTGGAATCACCACTGTTCATAGACACCGGGTCAGGGGGCTCACTACTGGAAACACCTCTGTTCATAGACACCGGGACAGGGGACTCTCTACTGGAAACACCACTGTTCATAGACACTGGGACAGGGGACTCACCACTGGAAACATCACTGTTCATAGACACCGGGACAGGGGTCTCACTACTGGAAACACCACTGTTCATAGACACCGGGACAGGGGACTCACCACTGGAAACACCACTGTTCATACACACCAGGACAGGGTACTCACTACTGGAAAAACCACTGTTCATAGACACCGAGACAGGGGACTCACTGCTGGAAACACCACTGTTTATAGACACCGGGACAGGAGACTCACTACTGGAAACACCACTGTTCATAGACACCGCGACAGGGGACTCACTGCTGGAAACACAACTGTTCATAGACACCAGGACAGGGTCTCACTGCAGGAAACACCACTGTTCCTGGACACCAGGACAGGGAACTCACTACTGGAAACATCATCGTTCATAGACACCGGGACAGCGGACTCATGACTGGAAATACCACTTTTCATAGATGAAGGGGCAGCGGACTCACTCCTGGAATCACCACTGTTTAGAGACATTGGGAGAGGAGACTGACGACTGGAAGCACCACTGTTCCTAGACACTGTGACAGGGGACTCACTACTGGAAATACCACTGTTCATAGACACCGGGAGAGGGGATTCACTCCTGGAGACACCACTGTTCATAGACTCTGGGACAGGGGACTCACTACTGGAAATACCACTGTTCATAGACACCGGGACAGGGGACTCACTACTGGAAACACCACTGTTCATAGGCACCGGGACAGGGGACTCACTCCTGGAAACACCACTGTTCATAGACACCGGGATAGGGGACTCCCTACTGGAAACACCACTGTTCATAGACACCGGGACAGAGGACTCACTCCTGGATACACCACCGTTCATACACACCAGGACAGGGGACTCACTATTGGAAACACCACTGTTCATAGACACCGGCACAGGGGACTCACTACTGGAAACACCAGTGTTCGTAGACACCGGGACAGGGGACTCACTACTGAAAATTCCACTGTTCATAGACACCGGGACACGGGATTCACGACTGGAAACACCACTGTTCATAGACACCGGGACAGGGGACTCACTACTGGAAACACCACTGTTCATAGACACCGGGCAGGGGACTCACTGCTGGAAACACCACTGTTTATAGGCACCGGGACAGGAGACTCACTACTGGGAACACCAATGTTCATAGAGACCGGGACAGGGGACTCACTACTGGAAACACCACTGTTCATAGACACCAGGAAAGAGGACTCACTACAGGAAACACCACTGTTCCTAGACACCGGGACAGGGGACTCACGACTGGAAATACCACTATTTTCGATGATGGGGCAGCGGACTCACAACTGGAATCACCACTGTTCATAGACACCGGGGCAGGGGACTCACTACTGGAAACACCACTGTTCCTAGACACCGGGACAGGGGACTCACTACTGGAAACATCACTGTTCATAGACACCGGGACAGTGGACTCACGACTGGAAACATTTCTGTTCCTAGACACTGGGACAGTGGTCTCGCTACTGGAAACACCACTGATCATAGACACCGGGACAAGGGACTCACTACTGGAAACACCACTGTTCATATACAGCGGGATAGGGGACTCACTACTGGAAACACCACTGTTCATAGACACCGGGACAGGGGACTCATTTCTGGAAACACCGTTGTTCATAGACACCGAGAGAGCGGACTCACTACTGGAAACACCACTGTTCATAGACACCGAGACAGGGGGTGCACTACTGGAAACACCACTGTTCATAGACACCGGGACAGGGGAGTCACTACTGGAGACACCACTGTTCATAGACACCGAGACAGGGGAATCACTACTGGAAACACCACTGTTCATCGACACTGGGAAAGTGGACTCACTACAGGGAACGCCACTGTTCATAGACACCGAGACAGGGGAATCACTACTGGAAACACCACTGTTCGTAGACACCGGGACAGGGGACTCACTACTGGAAACACAACTGTTCGTCGACACCAGGACAGTGGACTCACTACTGGAAACACCACTGTTCATAGACTCCAGGACAGGGGACACACTACTGGAAGCACCACTGTTTATAGACACCTTGACAGGGCACTCACTGCTGGAAACACCACTGTTCATCGACACCGGGACAGGGGACTCACTACTGGAAACACCACTTTTCATAGACAGCGGAATAGGGGACTCACAACTGGAAATCCCACTGTTCATAGACACCGGGACAGTGGACACACTACTGGAAACACCACTCTTCATAGACACTGGGACAGGGGACTCACTGCTGGAAAAACCACAGTTCATAGACACCGGGACTGGGGACTCACTACGGGAAACACCACTGTTCATAGACACCGGGACAGGGGACTCACTACTGGACACACCACTGTTCATACACACCAGGACAGTGGGCTCACTACTGGAAACACCACTGTTCATAGACACCGGGAGAGGGGACTCACGACTGGAAACACCAGTGTTCGTAGACACGGGACAGGGGACTCACTACTGAAAACACCACTGTTCATAGATGACGGGGCAGTGGACTCACGACTGGAATCACCACTGTTTAGAGACATAGGGAGAGGAGATTCACTACTGGAAACACCACTGCTCCTAGACACTGGGACAGGGGACTCACTACTGGAAACACCACTGTTCATAGACACCGGGGCAGGGGACTCACTGCTGGAAACACCTCTGTTGATAGCCACCGGGGCAGGGGACTCACCACTGGAAACACCACTGTTCATACTCACCAGGACAGGGGACTCACTACTGGAAACACCACTGTTCATAGACACCAGGAGAGGGGACTCACTGCTGGAAACACCACTGTTTATAGACACCGGGACAGGAGACTCACTACTGGGAACACCAGTGATCGTAGACACTGGGACAGGGGACTCACTGCTGAAAACACTACTGTTCACAGACACTGGGACAGGGAACTCATGACTGGAATCACCACTGTTCATAGACAGTGGGACAGGGCACTCACTACTGGAAACACCACTGTTAATAGACACCGGGACAGGGGACTCACGACTGGAAACACCACTGTTCATAGAAACAGGGACAGGGGGCGCACTACTGGAAACAGCACTGTTCATAGACACCAGGACAGGGGACTCACACTGGAAGCACCACTGTTCATAGACACCGGGACAGGGGATTCACCACTGGAAACACCACTGTTCATAGACACCGGGACAGGGGACTCACTGCTGGAAACACCACTGTTCATAGACACCGGGACAGGGGACTCTCTGCTGGAAACACCACTGTTTATAGACACTGGGACAGGAGACTCACTGCTGGAAACACCACTTTTCATAGATACCGGGACAGGGGACTCACTACTGGAAACACCACTGTTCATAGACACCGGGACAAGGCACTCACTACTGGAAACACCACTGTTCATAGACACCGTACATGGGACTCACTGCTGGAAACACCACTGCTCGTAGACACAGGGACAGGGGACTCACTACTGGAGACCCCACTGTTCATAGACACGGGGACAGGGGAATCACTATTGGAGACTCCACTGCTCCCAGACACCGGGACAGGGGACTCACTACTGGAAGCACCACTGTTCATAGACAGCGGGACAGGGGACTCACTACTGGAAGCTCCACTGTTCATAGCTACCGGGACAGGGGACTCATTTCTGGAAACACCACAGGGCAGCACGGTGGCATAGTGGTTAGCACTGTTGCCTCACAGCGCCAGGGACCCGGGTTCAAATCCGGCCTCGGGTGAATGTCTGTGTGGAGTTTGCACATTCTCCCCGTGTTTGCGTGGGTTTTCTCCGGGTGCTCCGGTTTCCTCCCACAGTGCAAAGATGTGCGGGTTAGGTCATGATAAAAAAAAAAATTGGCGCTTAGTGTTAGGGGGGATTAAATACGCGGAGTTACGGGGATAGGGCTTGGGAGGGATGGCTGTCGGTGTAGGGACCGGGTGCTAGGGTTTGGATGATCAGCCATGATTTCGTTGAATGGCGGAGCAGGCTCGAAGGGCCGAATGACCAGTCCTGCTCCTATCTTCTATGTTTCTATGTTTCATAGACACCGGGACAATGGACTCACTACTGGAAACATCACTGTTCATAGACACCGAGACAGGAGGTGCACTACTGGAAACACCACTGTTCATCGGGAGAGGGGACTCACGACTGGAAACCCCACTGTTCATAGACACCGGGACACGGGACTCACTACTGGAAACACCACTGTTCATAGACACCGGGACAGGGGACTCACTACTGGAAAGAGCACAGTTCATCGACACCGGGAGAGGGGACTCACTACTGGACACACCACTGTTATAGACACCGGGACAGGGGACTCACTACTGGAAACACCACTGATCATAGACACCGGGACAAGGGACTCACTACTGGAAACACCGCTGTTCATAGACACCGGGACAGGCGACTCACTACTGGAGACCCCACTGTTCCCAGACACCGGGACAGGGGACTCACTACTGGAAACACCACTGTTCAGAGACAGCGGGACAGGGGACTCACTACTGGAAACACCACTGTTCATAGACACCGGGACAGGGGACTCATTTCTGGAAACACCATTGTTCATAGACACCGAGAGAGCGGACTCACTACTGGAAACGCCACTGTTCATAGACACCGGGACAGGGGACTCACGACTGGATGCACTACTGTTCATACACACCAGGACAGGGGACTCACTGCTGGAAACAACACTGTTCATAGACACCGGGACAGGGGACTCACTACTGGAAACACCATTGTTCGTACACACCGGGACAGGGGACTCACTACCGAAAACACCACTGTTCATAGACACCGGCACAGGGGAGTCCCTACTGGAATCACCACTGTTCATAGACACAGGGACAGGGTACTCACTGCTGGAAACACCACTGTTCATAGACACCGGGACAGGGGACTCACTACTGGAAACACCACTGTACATAGACACCGGGGCAGAGGACTCACCACTGGAAATACCACTGTTCACAGACACCGGGACAGGGGACTCGCTACTGGAAACACCACTGTTCATAGACACCGGCAGAGGGGACACATAAATGGAAACACCACGGTTCATAGACACAGGGACAGCGGACTCACTACTGGAAACGCCACTGTTCATAGACACCAGGACAGTGGACTCACTACTGGAAACACCACTGTTCATAGACACCGGGACAGGGGACTCACGACTGGAAACACCACTTTTCATAGACACCGGGACAGGGGACTCACTAATGGAAACCCCACTGTTCATAGATACCGGGACAGGGGACTCACTAGTGGAAACACCACTGTTCATAGACACCAGGAGAGGGGATTCACCACGGGAAACACCACTGTTCATAGACACCGGGACAGGGGAGTCACGACTGGACACACCACTGTTATAGACACTGGGACAGGGGACACACTATTGGAAACGCCACTGTTCATAGACACCGGGACAGTGGACTCACTACTGGATACGCCACTGTTAATGCACACCAGGAGAGGGGTCTCGCTACTGGAGACACCACTGTTCATAGACACCGGGACAGGGGACTCACTACTGGAAACACCAGTGTTCGTAGACACCGGGACAGGGGACTCACGACTGGAATCACCACTGTTCATAGACAGTTGGACAGGGGAATCACTACTGGAAACACCACTGTTAATAGACACCGGGACAGGGGACTCACTACTGGAAACACCACTGTTCATAGATACCGGGACAGGGGACTCACTACTGGAAACACCACTGTTCATAGACACTGGGACAAGGGACTCACTATTGGAAGCACCGCTGTTCATAGACACCGGGACAGGGGTCTCACTGCTGGAAACACCACTGTTTATAGACACCGGGACAGGAGACTCACTACTGGAAATACCAATGTTCATAGACACCGGGACAGGGGACTCACTACTGGAAACACCAGTGTTCGTAGACACCGGAACAGCGGACTCACTCCTGAAAATTCCACTGTTCATAGACACCGGGACACGGGATTCACTACTGGAATCACCACTGTTCATAGACACCGGGACAGGGGGCTCACTATTCGAAACACCTCTGTTCATAGACACCGGGACAGGGGACTCTCGACTGGAAGCACCACTGTTCATAAACACCGGGACAGGGGACTCACCACTGGAAACACCACTGTTCATAGACACCGGGACAGGGGACTCACTACTGTAAACACCACTGTTCATAGACACCGGGCAGGGGACTCACTGCTGGAAACACCACTGTTTATAGACACCGGGACAGGAGACTCACTACTGGAAACACCAATGTTCATAGACACCGGGACAGGGGACTCACTACTGGAAACACCACTGTTCATAGACACCAGGAAAGAGGACTCACTACAGGAAACACCACTGTTCCTAGACACCGGGATAGGAGACTCACTACTGGGAACACCACTGTTCATAGACACCGGGACAGGGGACACACTACTGGAAACACCACTCTTCATAGACACTGGGACAGGGGACTCACTGCTGGAAAAACCACAGTTCATAGACACCGGGACAGGGGACTCACTACGGGAATCACTACTGTTCATAGACACCGGGACAAGGGACTCACTACTGGATACACCACTGTTCATACACACCAGGACAGGGGGCTCACGACTGGAAACACCACTGTTCATAGACACCGGGACAGGGGACTCACGACTGGAAACACCAGTGTTCGTAGACACGGGACAGGGGACTCACTACTGAAAACACCACTGTTCATAGACACCGGGACAGGGGATTCACTACTGGAATCACCACTGTTCATAGACACCGGGTCAGGGGGCTCTCTACTGGAAACACCATCGTTCATAGACACCGGGACAGGGGACTCACGACTGGAAATACCACTATTTTCGATGATGGGGCAGCGGACTCACAACTGGAATCACCACTGTTCATAGACACCGGGGCAGGGGACTCACTACTGGAAACACCACTGTTCCTAGACACCGGGACAGGGGACTCACTACTGGAAACATCACTGTTCATAGACACCGGGACAGTGGACTCACGACTGGAAACATTTCTGTTCCTAGACACTGGGACAGTGGTCTCGCTACTGGAAACACCACTGATCATAGACACCGGGACAAGGGACTCACTACTGGAAACACCACTGTTCATATACAGCGGGATAGGGGACTCACTACTGGAAACACCACTGTTCATAGACACCGGGACAGGGGACTCATTTCTGGAAACACCGTTGTTCATAGACACCGAGAGAGCGGACTCACTACTGGAAACACCACTGTTCATAGACACCGAGACAGGGGGTGCACTACTGGAAACACCACTGTTCATAGACACCGGGATAGGGGAGTCACTACTGGAGACACCACTGTTCATAGACACCGGGACAGGGGACTCACTACTGGAAACACCACTGTTCATCGACACTGGGAAAGTGGACTCACTACAGGGAACGCCACTGTTCATAGACACCGAGACAGGGGAATCACTACTGGAAACACCACTGTTCGTAGACACCGGGACAGGGGACTCACTACTGGAAACACAACTGTTCGTCGACACCAGGACAGTGGACTCACTACTGGAAACACCACTGTTCATAGACTCCAGGACAGGGGACACACTACTGGAAGCACCACTGTTTATAGACACCTTGACAGGGCACTCACTGCTGGAAACACCACTGTTCATCGACACCGGGACAGGGGACTCACTACTGGAAACACCACTTTTCATAGACAGCGGAATAGGGGACTCACAACTGGAAATCCCACTGTTCATAGACACCGGGACAGTGGACACACTACTGGAAACACCACTCTTCATAGACACTGGGACAGGGGACTCACTGCTGGAAAAACCACAGTTCATAGACACCGGGACAGGGGACTCACTACGGGAAACACCACTGTTCATAGACACCGGGACAGGGGACTCACTACTGGACACACCACTGTTCATACACACCAGGACAGTGGGCTCACTACTGGAAACACCACTGTTCATAGACACCGGGAGAGGGGACTCACGACTGGAAACACCAGTGTTCGTAGACACGGGACAGGGGACTCACTACTGAAAACACCACTGTTCATAGATGACGGGGCAGTGGACTCACGACTGGAATCACCACTGTTTAGAGACATAGGGAGAGGAGATTCACTACTGGAAACACCACTGCTCCTAGACACTGGGACAGGGGACTCACTACTGGAAACACCACTGTTCATAGACACCGGGGCAGGGGACTCACTGCTGGAAACACCTCTGTTGATAGCCACCGGGGCAGGGGACTCACCACTGGAAACACCACTGTTCATACTCACCAGGACAGGGGACTCACTACTGGAAACACCACTGTTCATAGACACCAGGAGAGGGGACTCACTGCTGGAAACACCACTGTTTATAGACACCGGGACAGGAGACTCACTACTGGGAACACCAGTGTTCGTAGACACTGGGACAGGGGACTCACTGCTGAAAACACTACTGTTCACAGACACTGGGACAGGGAACTCATGACTGGAATCACCACTGTTCATAGACAGTGGGACAGGGCACTCACTACTGGAAACACCACTGTTAATAGACACCGGGACAGGGGACTCACTACTGGAAACACCACTGTTCATAGATACCGGGACAGGGGACTCACTACTGGAAACACCACTGTTCATAGACACCGGGACAAGGGACTCACTGCTGGAAACACCGCTGTCCATAGACACCGGGACAGGGGACTCATTTCTGGAAACACCACTGTTCATAGACACGTGGACAGGGGACTCACTACTGGAGACCCCACTGTTCCCAGACACCGGGACAGGGGACTCACTACTGGAAACACCACTGTTCATAGACAGCGGGACAGCGGACTCACTACTGGAAACATTACTGTTCATAGAGACCGGGACATGGGACTCATTTCTGGAAACATCATTGTTCATAGACACAGAGAGAGCGGACTCACTACTGGAAACACCACTGTTCATAGACACCGAGACAGGGGGTGCACTACTGGAAACAACACTGTTCATAGACACCGGGACAGGGGACTGACTACTGGAGACACAACTGTTCATAGACACCGGGACAGGGGACTCACTACTGGAAACACCACTGTTCATAGACACCGGGACAGGGGACTCACTACTGGAAACACCACTGTTCATCGACACTGGGAATGTGGACTCACTACTGGAAACATCACTGTTCATAGACACCGAGATAGGGGACTCACTACTGGAAACACCACTGTTCATAGACACTGGGACAGGTGACTCACTGCTGGAAATACCACAGTTCATAGACACCGGGACAGGGGCTCACTACTGGAAACACCACTGTTCATAGACACTGGGACAGGGGACTCACTACTGGAAACACCACTGTTCGTAGACACCGGGACAGGGGACTCACTACTGGAAACACCACTGTTCATAGACTCCAGGACAGGGGACTCACTACTGGGAACACCAGTGTTGGTAGGCACCGGGACAGGGGACTCACTACTGAAAACATCACTGTTCATAGACACCGGGACAGGGAACTCATGACTGGAATCACCACTGTTCATAGACAGTGGGACAGGGCACTCACTACTGGAAACACCACTGTTAATAGACACCGGGACAGGGGATTCACTACTGGAAACACCACTGTTCATAGATACCGGGACAGGGGACTCACTACTGGAAATACCACTGTTCATAGACACCGGGACAGGGGCTCACTACTGGAAACACCACTGTTCATAGACACTGGGACAGGGGACTCACTACTGGAAACACCACTGTTCGTAGACACCGGGACAGGGGACTCACTACTGGAAACACCACTGTTCATAGACTCCAGGACAGGGGACTCACTACTGGGAACACCAGTGTTGGTAGGCACCGGGACAGGGGACTCACTACTGAAAACATCACTGTTCATAGACACCGGGACAGGGAACTCATGACTGGAATCACCACTGTTCATAGACAGTGGGACAGGGCACTCACTACTGGAAACACCACTGTTAATAGACACCGGGACAGAGGATTCACTACTGGAAACACCACTGTTCATAGATACCGGGACAGGGGACTCACTACTGGAAACACCACTGTTCATAGACACTGGGACAGGGGACTCACTACTGGAAACAGCACTGTTCGTAGACACCGGGACAGCGGACTCACTACTGGAAACACCACTGTTCGTAGACACCGGGACAGGGGACTCACTACTGAAAACACCACTGTTCATAGACATCGGGACACGGGATTCATTACTGGAATCACCACTGTTCATAGACACCGGAACAGGGGACTCACTACGGGAAACACCACTGTTCATAGACACCGGGACAGGGGACTCACTACTTGATACACCACTGTTCATACACACCAGGACAGGGGGCTCACTACTGGAAACACCTCTGCTCATAGACATCGGGACAGGGGACTCAGCACTGGAAACACCACTGTTCATAGACACCGGGACAGGGGACTCACTACTGGAAACACCACTGTTCTTAGACACCAGGACAGAGGACTCACTACAGGAAACACCACTGTTCCTAGACACCGGGACAGGGGGCTCACTACTGGAAACACCATCGTTCATAGACACCGGGACAGGGGACTCACGACTGGAAATACCACTGTTCATAGATGACGGGGCAGCGGACTCACTACTGGAATCACCACTGTTTAGAGACATCGGGAGAGGAGACTGACTACTGGAAGCACCACTGTTCCCAGAAACTGTGACAGGGGACTCACTACTGGAAACACCACTGTTCATAGACACCGGGGCAGGGGACTCACGACTGGAAACACCACTGTTCCTAGATACCGGGACAGCGGAACTCACTACTGGAAACACCACTGTTCATAGACACCGGGTCAGGGGACTCACTACTGGAAACACCACTGTTCATAGACACCGGGACAGGGGACTGACTACTGGAGACACCACTGTTCATAGACACCGGGACAGGGGACTCACTACTGGAAACATCACTGTTCATCGACACTGGGACAGGTGACTCACTGCTGGAAATACCAATGTTCATAGACTCTGGGACAGGGGACTCACTACTGGAAATACCACTGTTCATAGACACTGGGACAGGGGACTCACTACTGGAAGCACCACTATTCGTCGACACCGGGACAGGGGACTCACTACTGGAAACACCACTGTTCATAGACACCAGGAAAGAGGACTCACTACAGGAAACACCACTGTTCCTAGACACCGGGACAGGGGACTCTCTACTGGAAACACCATCGTTCATAGACACCGGGACAGGGGACTCACGACTGGAAATACCACTGTTTTCGATGACGGGGCAGCGGACTCACTACTGGAATCACCACTGTTCATAGACACCGGGATAGGGGACTCCCTACTGGAAACACCACTGTACATAGACACCGGGACAGAGGACTCACTACTGGATACACCACCGTTCATACACACCAGGACAGGGGACTCACTATTGGAAACACCACTGCTCATAGACACCGGCACAGGGGACTCACTACTGGAAACACCAGTGTTCGTAGACACCGGAACAGGGGACTCACTACTGAAAATTCCACTGTTCATAGACACAGGGTCACGGGATTCACTACTGGAATCACCACTGTTCATAGACACCGGGACAGGGGGCTCACTATTGGAAACACCTCTGTTCATAGACACCGGGACAGTGGACTCTCTACTGGAAGCACCACTGTTCATAGACACCGGGACAGGGGACTCACCACTGGAAACACCACTGTTCATAGACACCGGGACAGGGGACTCACTACTGCAAACACCACTATTCACAGACACCGGGCAGGGGACTCACTGCTGGAAACACCACTGTTTTTAGACACCGGGACAGGAGACTCACTAATGGGAACACCACTGTTCATAGACACCGGGACAGGGGACTCACTACTGGAAACACCACTGTTCATAGACACCAGGAAAGAGGACTCACTACAGGAAACACCAATGTTCCTAGACACCGGGACAGGGGACTTTCTACTGGAAACACCATCGTTCATAGACACCGGGACAGGGGACTCACGACTGGAAATACCACTGTTTTTGATGACGGGGCAGCGGACTCACTGCTGGATTCACCACTGTTCATAGACACCGGGGCAGGGGACTCACTACTGGAAACACCACTGTTCCTAGACACCGGGACAGGGGAACTCACTATTGGAAACACCACTGTTCATAGACACCGGGACAGGGGACTCACTACTGGAAACACCACTGTTTAGAGACATCGGGAGAGGAGACTGACAACTGGAAGCTCCACTGTCCTAGACACTGTGACAGGGGACTGACTACTGGATACACCACTGTTCATAGACACCGGGACAGGGGACTCACTACTGGAAACACCACTGTTCATGGACACTGGGACAGGGGACTCACTGCTGGAAATACCACTGTTCATAGACTCTGGGTAAGGGGATTCACTACTGGAAATACCACTTTTCATAGACACTGGGACAGGGGACTCACTACTCTAAACACCACTGTTCGTAGACACCGGGACAGGGGACTCACTGCTGGAAACACCACTGTTCATAGACACCGGGACAGGGGACTCACTACTGGAAACACCACTGTTCATAGATACCGGGACAGGGGACTCACTACTGGAAACACCACTGTTCATAGACACCGGGACAAGGGACTCACTGCTGGAAACACCGCTGTCCATAGACACCGGGACAGGGGACTCATTTCTGGAAACACCACTGTTCATAGACACGTGGACAGGGGACTCACTACTGGAGAACCCACTGTTCCCAGACACCGGGACAGGGGACTCACTACTGGAAACACCACTGTTCATAGACAGCGGGACAGCGGACTCACTACTGGAAACACTATTGTTCATAGAGACCGGGACATGGGACTCATTTCTGGAAACATCATTGTTCATAGACACCGAGAGAGCGGACTCACTACTGGAAACACCACTGTTCATAGACACCGAGACAGGGGGTGCACTACTGGAAACAACACTGTTCATAGACACCGGGACAGGGGACTGACTACTGGAGACACAACTGTTCATAGACACCGGGACAGGGGATTCACGACTGGAAACACAACTGTTCATAGACACCGGGACAGGGGACTCACTGCTGGAAACACCACTGTTCATCGACACTGGGAATGTGGACTCACTACTGGAAACATCACTGTTCATAGACACCGAGACAGGGGACTCACTACTGGAAACACCACTGTTCATAGACACTGGGACAGGTGACTCACTGCTGGAAATACCACAGTTCATAGACTCTGGGACAGGGGACTCACTACTGGAAATACCACTGTTCATAGACACCGGGACAGGCGCTCACTACTGGAAACACCACTGTTCATAGACACTGGGACAGGGGACTCACTACTGGAAAACCACTGTTCGTAGACACCGGGACAGGGGACTCACTACTGGAAACACCACTGTTCATAGACTCCAGGACAGGGGACTCACTACTGGGAACACCAGTGTTGGTAGACACCGGGACAGGGGACTCACTGCTGAAAACACCACTGTTCATAGACACCGGGACAGGGAACTCATGACTGGAATCACCACTGTTCATAGACAGTGGGACAGGGCACTCACTACTGGAAACACCACTGTTAATAGACACCGGGACAGGGGATTCACTACTGGAAACACCACTGTTCATAGATACCGGGACAGGGGATTCACTACTGGAAACACCACTGTTCATAGACACTGGGACAGGGGACTCACTACTGGAAACACCACTGTTCGTAGACACCGGGACAGCGGACTCACTACTGGAAACACCACTGTTCGTAGACACCGGGACAGGGGACTCACGACTGAAAACACCACTGTTCATAGACATCGGGACACGGGATTCATTACTGGAATCACCACTGTTCATAGACACCGGAACAGGGGACTCACTGCGGGAAACACCACTGTTCATAGACACCGGGACAGGGGACTCACTACTTGATACACCACTGTTCATACACACCAGGACAGGGGGCTCACTACTGGAAACACCTCTGTTCATAGACACCGGGACAGGGGACTCAGCACTGGAAAAACCACTGTTCATAGACACCGGGACAGGGGACTCACTACTGGAAACACCACTGTTCTTAGACACCAGGACAGAGGACTCACTACAGGAAACACCACTGTTCCTAGACACCGGGACAGGGGACTCACTACTGGAAACACCATCGTTCATAGACACCGGGACAGGGGACTCACGACTGGAAATACCACTGTTCATAGATGACGGGGCAGCGGACTCACTACTGTAATCACCACTGTTTAGAGACATCGGGAGAGGAGACTGACTACTGGAAGCACCACTGTTCCTAGACACTGTGACAGGGGACTCACTACTGGAAACACCACTGTTCATAGACACCGGGGCAGGGGACTCACGACTGGAAACACCACTGTTCCTAGATACCGGGACAGCGGAACTCACTACTGGAAACACCACTGTTCATAGACACCGGGTCAGGGGACTCACTACTGGAAACACCACTGTTCATAGACACCGGGACAGGGGACTGACTACTGGAGACACCACTGTTCATAGACACCGGGACAGGGGACTCACTACTGGAAACACCACTGTTCATCGACACTGGGACAGGTGACTCACTGCTGGAAATACCAATGTTCATCGACTCTGGGACAGGGGACTCACTACTGGAAACACCACTGTTCGTAGACACCGGGACAGGGGACTCACTACTGGAAACACCACTGTTCATAGACACCAGGAAAGAGGACTCACTACAGGAAACACCACTGTTCCTAGACACCGGGACAGGGGACTCTCTACTGGAAACACCATCGTTCATAGACACCAGGAAAGAGGACTCACTACAGGAAACACCACTGTTCCTAGACACCGGGACAGGGGACTCACTACTGGAAACACCACTGTTCATAGACACCGGGACAGGGGACTCACGACTGGAAAAACCACTGTTTTTGATGACGGGGCAGCGGACTCACTACTGGAATCACCACTGTTCATAGACACCGGGGCAGGGGACTCACGACTGGAAATACCACTGTTTTTGATGACCGGGCAGCGGACTCACTACTGGAATCACCACTGTTCATAGACACCGGGGCAGGGGTCTCACGACTGGAAACACCACTGTTCCTAGACACCGGGACAGGGGAACTCACTACTGGAAACACTACTGTTCATAGACACCGGGACAGGGGACTCACTACTGGAAACATCACTGTTCATAGACACCGGAACAGCGGACTCACGACTGGAAACATTTCTGTTCCTAGACACTGGGACAGTGGTCTCGCTACTGGAAACACCACTGTTCATAGACACCGAGACAGGGGGTGCACTACTGGAAACACCACTGTTCATAGACACTGGGACAGGGGACTCACTACTGGAGACACCACTGTTCATAGACACCGGGACAGGGGACTCACTACTGGAAACACCACTGTTCATCGACACTGGGAAAGTGGACTCACTACTGGGAACGCCACTGTTCATAGACACCGGGACAGGGGAATCACTAATGGAAACACCACTGTTCGTAGACACCGGGACAGGTGACTCACTACTGGAAACACCACTGTTCGTCGACACCAGGACAGCGGACTCACTACTGGAAACACCAATGTTCATAGACTCCAGGACAGGGGACACACTGCTGGAAACACCACTGTTTATAGACACCTTGACAGGGCACTCACTGCTGGAAACACCACTGTTCATCGACACCGGGACAGGGGACTCACTACTGGAAACACCACTTTTCATAGACAGCGTGATAGGGGACTCACGACTGGAAATCCCACTGTTCATAGACACCGGGACAGGGGACACACTACTGGAAACACCACTCTTCATAGACACTGGGACAGGGGACTCACTGCTGGAAAAACCACAGTTCATAGACATCGGGACAGGGGACTCACTACTGGAAACACCACTGTTCATCGACACTGGGACAGGTGACTCACTGCTGGAAATACCAATGTTCATAGACTCTGGGACAGGGGACTCACTACTGGAAATACCACTGTTCATAGACACTGGGACAGGGGACTCACTACTGGAAACACCACTATTCGTAGACACCGGGACAGGGGACTCACTACTGGAAACACCACTGTTCATAGACACCAGGAAAGAGGACTCACTACAGGAAACACCACTGTTCCTAGACACCGGGACAGGGGACTCTCTACTGGAAACACCATCGTTCATAGACACCGGGACAGGGGACTCACGACTGGAAATACCACTGTTTTCGATGACGGGGCAGCGGACTCACTACTGGAATCGCCACTGTTCATAGACACCGGGGCAGGGGACTCACGACTGGAAACACCACTGTTCCTAGACACCGGGACAGGGGAACTCACTACTGGAAACACTACTGTTCATAGACACCGGGACAGGGGACTCACTACTGGAAACATCACTGTTCATAGACACCGGGACAGCGGACTCACGACTGGAAACATTTCTGTTCCTAGACACTGGGACAGTGGTCTCGCTACTGGAAACACCACTGTTCATAGACACCGAGACAGGGGGTGCACTACTGGAAACACCACTGTTCATAGACACTGGGACAGCGGACTCACTACTGGAGACACCACTGTTCATAGACACCGGGACAGGGGACTCACTACTGGAAACACCACTGTTCATAGACACCGGGACAAGGGACTCACTGCTGGAAACACCGCTGTCCATAGACACCGGGACAGGGGACTCATTTCTGGAAACACCACTGTTCATAGACACGTGGACAGGGGACTCACTACTGGAGAACCCACTGTTCCCAGACACCGGGACAGGGGACTCACTACTGGAAACACCACTGTTCATAGACAGCGGGACAGCGGACTCACTACTGGAAACACTATTGTTCATAGAGACCGGGACATGGGACTCATTTCTGGAAACATCATTGTTCATAGACACCGAGAGAGCGGACTCACTACTGGAAACACCACTGTTCATAGACACCGAGACAGGGGGTGCACTACTGGAAACAACACTGTTCATAGACACCGGGACAGGGGACTGACTACTGGAGACACAACTGTTCATAGACACCGGGACAGGGGATTCACGACTGGAAACACAACTGTTCATAGACACCGGGACAGGGGACTCACTGCTGGAAACACCACTGTTCATCGACACTGGGAATGTGGACTCACTACTGGAAACATCACTGTTCATAGACACCGAGACAGGGGACTCACTACTGGAAACACCACTGTTCATAGACACTGGGACAGGTGACTCACTGCTGGAAATACCACAGTTCATAGACTCTGGGACAGGGGACTCACTACTGGAAATACCACTGTTCATAGACACCGGGACAGGCGCTCACTACTGGAAACACCACTGTTCATAGACACTGGGACAGGGGACTCACTACTGGAAAACCACTGTTCGTAGACACCGGGACAGGGGACTCACTACTGGAAACACCACTGTTCATAGACTCCAGGACAGGGGACTCACTACTGGGAACACCAGTGTTGGTAGACACCGGGACAGGGGACTCACTGCTGAAAACACCACTGTTCATAGACACCGGGACAGGGAACTCATGACTGGAATCACCACTGTTCATAGACAGTGGGACAGGGCACTCACTACTGGAAACACCACTGTTAATAGACACCGGGACAGGGGATTCACTACTGGAAACACCACTGTTCATAGATACCGGGACAGGGGATTCACTACTGGAAACACCACTGTTCATAGACACTGGGACAGGGGACTCACTACTGGAAACACCACTGTTCGTAGACACCGGGACAGCGGACTCACTACTGGAAACACCACTGTTCGTAGACACCGGGACAGGGGACTCACGACTGAAAACACCACTGTTCATAGACATCGGGACACGGGATTCATTACTGGAATCACCACTGTTCATAGACACCGGAACAGGGGACTCACTGCGGGAAACACCACTGTTCATAGACACCGGGACAGGGGACTCACTACTTGATACACCACTGTTCATACACACCAGGACAGGGGGCTCACTACTGGAAACACCTCTGTTCATAGACACCGGGACAGGGGACTCAGCACTGGAAAAACCACTGTTCATAGACACCGGGACAGGGGACTCACTACTGGAAACACCACTGTTCTTAGACACCAGGACGGAGGACTCACTACAGGAAACACCACTGTTCCTAGACACCGGGACAGGGGACTCACTACTGGAAACACCATCGTTCATAGACACCGGGACAGGGGACTCACGACTGGAAATACCACTGTTCATAGATGACGGGGCAGCGGACTCACTACTGTAATCACCACTGTTTAGAGACATCGGGAGAGGAGACTGACTACTGGAAGCACCACTGTTCCTAGACACTGTGACAGGGGACTCACTACTGGAAACACCACTGTTCATAGACACCGGGGCAGGGGACTCACGACTGGAAACACCACTGTTCCTAGATACCGGGACAGCGGAACTCACTACTGGAAACACCACTGTTCATAGACACCGGGTCAGGGGACTCACTACTGGAAACACCACTGTTCATAGACACCGGGACAGGGGACTGACTACTGGAGACACCACTGTTCATAGACACCGGGACAGGGGACTCACTACTGGAAACACCACTGTTCATCGACACTGGGACAGGTGACTCACTGCTGGAAATACCAATGTTCATCGACTCTGGGACAGGGGACTCACGACTGGAAACACCACTGTTCGTAGACACCGGGACAGGGGACTCACTACTGGAAACACCACTGTTCATAGACACCAGGAAAGAGGACTCACTACAGGAAACACCACTGTTCCTAGACACCGGGACAGGGGACTCTCTACTGGAAACACCATCGTTCATAGACACCAGGAAAGAGGACTCACTACAGGAAACACCACTGTTCCTAGACACCGGGACAGGGGACTCACTACTGGAAACACCACTGTTCATAGACACCGGGACAGGGGACTCACGACTGGAAAAACCACTGTTTTTGATGACGGGGCAGCGGACTCACTACTGGAATCACCACTGTTCATAGACACCGGGGCAGGGGACTCACGACTGGAAATACCACTGTTTTTGATGACCGGGCAGCGGACTCACTACTGGAATCACCACTGTTCATAGACACCGGGGCAGGGGTCTCACGACTGGAAACACCACTGTTCCTAGACACCGGGACAGGGGAACTCACTACTGGAAACACTACTGTTCATAGACACCGGGACAGGGGACTCACTACTGGAAACATCACTGTTCATAGACACCGGAACAGCGGACTCACGACTGGAAACATTTCTGTTCCTAGACACTGGGACAGTGGTCTCGCTACTGGAAACACCACTGTTCATAGACACCGAGACAGGGGGTGCACTACTGGAAACACCACTGTTCATAGACACTGGGACAGGGGACTCACTACTGGAGACACCACTGTTCATAGACACCGGGACAGGGGACTCACTACTGGAAACACCACTGTTCATCGACACTGGGAAAGTGGACTCACTACTGGGAACGCCACTGTTCATAGACACCGGGACAGGGGAATCACTAATGGAAACACCACTGTTCGTAGACACCGGGACAGGTGACTCACTACTGGAAACACCACTGTTCGTCGACACCAGGACAGCGGACTCACTACTGGAAACACCAATGTTCATAGACTCCAGGACAGGGGACACACTGCTGGAAACACCACTGTTTATAGACACCTTGACAGGGCACTCACTGCTGGAAACACCACTGTTCATCGACACCGGGACAGGGGACTCACTACTGGAAACACCACTTTTCATAGACAGCGTGATAGGGGACTCACGACTGGAAATCCCACTGTTCATAGACACCGGGACAGGGGACACACTACTGGAAACACCACTCTTCATAGACACTGGGACAGGGGACTCACTGCTGGAAAAACCACAGTTCATAGACATCGGGACAGGGGACTCACTACTGGAAACACCACTGTTCATCGACACTGGGACAGGTGACTCACTGCTGGAAATACCAATGTTCATAGACTCTGGGACAGGGGACTCACTACTGGAAATACCACTGTTCATAGACACTGGGACAGGGGACTCACTACTGGAAACACCACTATTCGTAGACACCGGGACAGGGGACTCACTACTGGAAACACCACTGTTCATAGACACCAGGAAAGAGGACTCACTACAGGAAACACCACTGTTCCTAGACACCGGGACAGGGGACTCTCTACTGGAAACACCATCGTTCATAGACACCGGGACAGGGGACTCACGACTGGAAATACCACTGTTTTCGATGACGGGGCAGCGGACTCACTACTGGAATCGCCACTGTTCATAGACACCGGGGCAGGGGACTCACGACTGGAAACACCACTGTTCCTAGACACCGGGACAGGGGAACTCACTACTGGAAACACTACTGTTCATAGACACCGGGACAGGGGACTCACTACTGGAAACATCACTGTTCATAGACACCGGGACAGCGGACTCACGACTGGAAACATTTCTGTTCCTAGACACTGGGACAGTGGTCTCGCTACTGGAAACACCACTGTTCATAGACACCGAGACAGGGGGTGCACTACTGGAAACACCACTGTTCATAGACACTGGGACAGCGGACTCACTACTGGAGACACCACTGTTCATAGACACCGGGACAGGGGACTCACTACTGGAAACACCACTGTTCATCGACACTGGGAAAGTGGACTCACTACTGGGAACGCCACTGTTCATAGACACCGGGACAGGGGAATCACTCATGGAAACACCACTGTTCGTAGACACCGGGACAGGTGACTCACTACTGGAAACACCACTGTTCGTCGACACCAGGACAGCGGACTCACTACTGGAAACACCACTGTTCATAGACTCCAGGACAGGGGACACACTGCTGGAAACACCACTGTTTATAGACACCTTGACAGGGCACTCACTGCTGGAAACACCACTGTTCATCGACACCGGGACAGGGGACTCACTACTGGAAACACCACTTTTCATAGACAGCGGGATAGGGGACTCACTACTGGAAATCCCACTGTTCATAGACACCGGGACAGGGGACACACTACTGGAAACACCACTCTTCATAGACACTGGGACAGGGGACTCACTGCTGGAAAAACCACAGTTCATAGACACCGGGACAGGGGACTCACTACGGGAAACACCACTGTTCATAGACACCGGGACAGGGGACTCACTACTTGACACACCACTGTCCATACACACCAGGACAGGGGGCTCACTACTGGAAACACCACCATTCATAGACACCGGGACAGGGGACTCACGACTGGAAACACCAGTGTTCGTAGACACGGGACAGGGGACTCACTACTGAAAACACCACTGTTCATAGACACCGGGACAGGGGATTCACTCCTGGAATCACCACTGTTCATAGACACCGGGACAGGGGGCTCACTACTGGAAACACCACTGTTTATAGACACCGGGGCAGGAGACTCACTACTGGAAACACCACTGTTCATAGACACCGGGACAGGGGACTCACTACTGGAAACACAACTGTTCATAGACACCTGGACAGGGGACTCACTACAGGAAACACCACTGTTCCTGGACACCAGGACAGGGAGCTCACTACTGGAAACATCATCGTTCATAGACACCGGGACAGCGGACTCATGACTGGAAATACCACTGTTCATAGATGACGGGGCAGCGGACTCACTGCTGGAATCACCACTGTTTAGAGACATCGGGAGAGGAGACTCACTCCTGGAAGCACCACTGTTCCTAGACACTCTGACAGGGGACTCACTACTGGAAATACCACTGTTCATAGACACCGGGAGAGGGGACTCACTACTGGAGACACCACTGTTCATAGACTCTGGGACAGGGGACTCACTACTGGAAATACCACTGTTCATAGACACCGGGACAGGGGACTCACTACTGGAAAAACCACTGTTCATAGACGCCGGGACAGGGGACTCACTACTGGAAACACCACTGTTCATAGACACCGGGACAGGGGACTCACTATTGGAAACACCACTGTTCATAGACACCGGGACAGGGGACTCACTACTGGAAACACCACTGTTCATAGACACCGGGATAGGGGACTCCCTACTGGAAACACCACTGTACATAGACACCGGGACAGAGGACTCACTACTGGATACACCACCGTTCATACACACCAGGACAGGGGACTCACTATTGGAAACACCACTGCTCATAGACACCGGCACAGGGGACTCACTACTGGAAACACCAGTGTTCGTAGACACCGGAACAGGGGACTCACTACTGAAAATTCCACTGTTCATAGACACAGGGACACGGGATTCACTACTGGAATCACCACTGTTCATAGACACCGGGACAGGGGGCTCACTATTGGAAACACCTCTGTTCATAGACACCGGGACAGTGGACTCTCTACTGGAAGCACCACTGTTCATAGACACCGGGACAGGGGACTCACCACTGGAAACACCACTGTTCATAGACACCGGGACAGGGGACTCACTACTGCAAACACCACTATTCACAGACACCGGGCAGGGGACTCACTGCTGGAAACACCACTGTTTTTAGACACCGGGACAGGAGACTCACTAATGGGAACACCACTGTTCATAGACACCGGGACAGGGGACTCACTACTGGAAACACCACTGTTCATAGACACCAGGAAAGAGGACTCACTACAGGAAACACCAATGTTCCTAGACACCGGGACAGGGGACTTTCTACTGGAAACACCATCGTTCATAGACACCGGGACAGGGGACTCACGACTGGAAATACCACTGTTTTTGATGACGGGGCAGCGGACTCACTGCTGGATTCACCACTGTTCATAGACACCGGGGCAGGGGACTCACTACTGGAAACACCACTGTTCCTAGACACCGGGACAGGGGAACTCACTATTGGAAACACCACTGTTCATAGACACCGGGACAGGGGACTCACTACTGGAAACACCACTGTTTAGAGACATCGGGAGAGGAGACTGACAACTGGAAGCTCCACTGTCCTAGACACTGTGACAGGGGACTGACTACTGGATACACCACTGTTCATAGACACCGGGACAGGGGACTCACTACTGGAAACACCACTGTTCATGGACACTGGGACAGGGGACTCACTGCTGGAAATACCACTGTTCATAGACTCTGGGTAAGGGGATTCACTACTGGAAATACCACTTTTCATAGACACTGGGACAGGGGACTCACTACTCTAAACACCACTGTTCGTAGACACCGGGACAGGGGACTCACTGCTGGAAACACCACTGTTCATAGACACCGGGACAGGGGACTCACTACTGGAAACACCACTGTTCATAGATACCGGGACAGGGGACTCACTACTGGAAACACCACTGTTCATAGACACCGGGACAAGGGACTCACTGCTGGAAACACCGCTGTCCATAGACACCGGGACAGGGGACTCATTTCTGGAAACACCACTGTTCATAGACACGTGGACAGGGGACTCACTACTGGAGAACCCACTGTTCCCAGACACCGGGACAGGGGACTCACTACTGGAAACACCACTGTTCATAGACAGCGGGACAGCGGACTCACTACTGGAAACACTATTGTTCATAGAGACCGGGACATGGGACTCATTTCTGGAAACATCATTGTTCATAGACACCGAGAGAGCGGACTCACTACTGGAAACACCACTGTTCATAGACACCGAGACAGGGGGTGCACTACTGGAAACAACACTGTTCATAGACACCGGGACAGGGGACTGACTACTGGAGACACAACTGTTCATAGACACCGGGACAGGGGATTCACGACTGGAAACACAACTGTTCATAGACACCGGGACAGGGGACTCACTGCTGGAAACACCACTGTTCATCGACACTGGGAATGTGGACTCACTACTGGAAACATCACTGTTCATAGACACCGAGACAGGGGACTCACTACTGGAAACACCACTGTTCATAGACACTGGGACAGGTGACTCACTGCTGGAAATACCACAGTTCATAGACTCTGGGACAGGGGACTCACTACTGGAAATACCACTGTTCATAGACACCGGGACAGGCGCTCACTACTGGAAACACCACTGTTCATAGACACTGGGACAGGGGACTCACTACTGGAAACACCACTGTTCGTAGACACCGGGACAGGGGACTCACTACTGGAAACACCACTGTTCATAGACTCCAGGACAGGGGACTCACTACTGGGAACACCAGTGTTGGTAGACACCGGGACAGGGGACTCACTGCTGAAAACACCACTGTTCATAGACACCGGGACAGGGAACTCATGACTGGAATCACCACTGTTCATAGACAGTGGGACAGGGCACTCACTACTGGAAACACCACTGTTAATAGACACCGGGACAGGGGATTCACTACTGGAAACACCACTGTTCATAGATACCGGGACAGGGGATTCACTACTGGAAACACCACTGTTCATAGACACTGGGACAGGGGACTCACTACTGGAAACACCACTGTTCGTAGACACCGGGACAGCGGACTCACTACTGGAAACACCACTGTTCGTAGACACCGGGACAGGGGACTCACGACTGAAAACACCACTGTTCATAGACATCGGGACACGGGATTCATTACTGGAATCACCACTGTTCATAGACACCGGAACAGGGGACTCACTACGGGAAACACCACTGTTCATAGACACCGGGACAGGGGACTCACTACTTGATACACCACTGTTCATACACACCAGGACAGGGGGCTCACTACTGGAAACACCTCTGTTCATAGACACCGGGACAGGGGACTCAGCACTGGAAAAACCACTGTTCATAGACACCGGGACAGGGGACTCACTACTGGAAACACCACTGTTCTTAGACACCAGGACAGAGGACTCACTACAGGAAACACCACTGTTCCTAGACACCGGGACAGGGGACTCACTACTGGAAACACCATCGTTCATAGACACCGGGACAGGGGACTCACGACTGGAAATACCACTGTTCATAGATGACGGGGCAGCGGACTCACTACTGGAATCACCACTGTTTAGAGACATCGGGAGAGGAGACTGACTACTGGAAGCACCACTGTTCCTAGACACTGTGACAGGGGACTCACCACTGGAAACACCACTGTTCATAGACACCGGGGCAGGGGACTCACGACTGGAAACACCACTGTTCCTAGATACCGGGACAGCGGAACTCACTACTGGAAACACCACTGTTCATAGACACCGGGTCAGGGGACTCACTACTGGAAACACCACTGTTCATAGACACCGGGACAGGGGACTGACTACTGGAGACACCACTGTTCATAGACACCGGGACAGGGGACTCACTACTGGAAACACCACTGTTCATCGACACTGGGACAGGGGACTCACTACTGGAAACACCACTGTTCGTAGACACCGGGACAGGGGACTCACTACTGGAAACACCACTGTTCATAGACACCAGGAAAGAGGACTCACTACAGGAAACACCACTGTTCCTAGACACCGGGACAGGGGACTCTCTACTGGAAACACCATCGTTCATAGACACCAGGAAAGAGGACTCACTACAGGAAACACCACTGTTCCTAGACACCGGGACAGGGGACTCACTACTGGAAACACCACTGTTCATAGACACCGGGACAGGGGACTCACGACTGGAAATACCACTGTTTTTGATGACGGGGCAGCGGACTCACTACTGGAATCACCACTGTTCATAGACACCGGGGCAGGGGACTCACGACTGGAAATACCACTGTTTTTGATGACGGGGCAGCGGACTCACTACTGGAATCACCACTGTTCATAGACACCGGGGCAGGGGACTCACGACTGGAAACACCACTGTTCCTAGACACCGGGACAGGGGAACTCACTACTGGAAACACTACTGTTCATAGACACCGGGACAGGGGACTCACTACTGGAAACATCACTGTTCATAGACACCGGGACAGCGGACTCACGACTGGAATCATTTCTGTTCCTAGACACTGGGACAGTGGTCTCGCTACTGGAAACACCACTGTTCATAGACACCGAGACAGGGGGTGCACTACTGGAAACACCACTGTTCATAGACACTGGGACAGGGGACTCACTACTGGAGACACCACTGTTCATAGACACCGGGACAGGGGACTCACTACTGGAAACACCACTGTTCATCGACACTGGGAAAGTGGACTCACTACTGGGAACGCCACTGTTCATAGACACCGGGACAGGGGAATCACTAATGGAAACACCACTGTTCGTAGACACCGGGACAGGTGACTCACTACTGGAAACACCACTGTTCGTCGACACCAGGACAGCGGACTCACTACTGGAAACACCACTGTTCATAGACTCCAGGACAGGGGACACACTGCTGGAAACACCACTGTTTATAGACACCTTGACAGGGCACTCACTGCTGGAAACACCACTGTTCATCGACACCGGGACAGGGGACTCACTACTGGAAACACCACTTTTCATAGACAGCGTGATAGGGGACTCACGACTGGAAATCCCACTGTTCATAGACACCGGGACAGGGGACACACTACTGGAAACACCACTCTTCATAGACACTGGGACAGGGGACTCACTGCTGGAAAAACCACAGTTCATAGACATCGGGACAGGGGACTCACTACGGGAAACACCACTGTTCATAGACACCGGGACAGGGGACTCACTACTTGACACACCACTGTCCATACACACCAGGACAGGGGGCTCACTACTGGAAACACCACCATTCATAGACACCGGGACAGGGGACTCACGACTGGAAACACCAGTGTTCGTAGACACGGGACAGGGGACTCACTACTGAAAACACCACTGTTCATAGACACCGGGACAGGGGATTCACTCCTGGAATCACCACTGTTCATAGACACCGGGACAGGGGGCTCACTACTGGAAACACCACTGTTTATAGACACCGGGGCAGGAGACTCACTACTGGAAACACCACTGTTCATAGACACCAGGAAAGAGGACTCACTACAGGAAACACCACTGTTCATAGACACCGGGACAGGGGACTCTCTACTGGAAACACCATCATTCATAGACACCGGGACAGGGGACTCACGACTGGAAATACCACTGTTTTCGATGACGGGGCAGTGGACTCACTACTGGAATCACCACTGTTCATAGACACCGGGGCAGGGGACTCACTACTGGAAACACCACTGTTCCTAGACACCGGGACAGGGGAACTCACTGCTGGAAACACCACTGTTCATAGACACCGGGACAGGGGACTCACTACTGGAAACATCACTGTTCATAGACACCGGGACAGCGGACTCACGACTGGAAACATTTCTGTTCCTAGACACTGGGACAGTGGTCTCGCTACTGGAAACACCACTGATCATAGACACCGGGACAAGGGACTCACTACTGGAAACACCATTGTTCATTGACAGCGGGACAGGGGACTCATTACTGGAAACACCACTGTTCATAGACACCGGGACAGGGGACTCATTTCTGGAAACACCGTTGTTCATAGACACCGAGAGAGCGGACTCACAACTGGAAACACCACTGTTCATAGACACCGAGACAGGGGGTGCACGACTGGAAACACCACTGTTCATCGACACTGGGAAAGTGGACTCACTACTGGGAACGCCACTGTTCATAGACACCGGGACAGGGGAATCACTACTGGAATCACCACTGTTCGTAGACACCGGGACAGGGGACTCACTACTGGAAACACCACTGTTCGTCGACACCAGGACAGCGGACTCACTACTGGAAACACCACTGTTCATAGACTCCAGGACAGGGGACACACTACTGGAAACACCACTGTTTATAGACACCTTGACAGGGCACTCACTGCTGGAAACACCACTGTTCATCGACACCGGGACAGGGGACTCACTACTGGAAACACCACTTTTCATAGACAGCGGGATAGGGGACTCACTACTGGAAATCCCACTGTTCATAGACACCGGGACAGGGGACACACTACTGGAAACACCACTGTTCATAGACACCGGGACAAGGGACTCACTACTGGATACACCACTGTTCATACACACCAGACAGGGGGCTCACTACTGGACACACCACTGTTCATAGACAACGGGACAGGGGACTCACGACTGGAAACACCAGTGTTCGTAGACACGGGACAGGGGACTCACTACTGAAAACACCACTTTTCATAGACACTGGGACACGGGATCCATTACTGGAATCACCACTGTTCATAGACACTGGAACAGGGGACTCACTACGGGAAACACCACTGTTCATAGACACCGGGACAGGGGACTCACTACTTGATACACCACTGTTCATACACACCAGGACAGGGGGCTCACTACTGGATACACCACTGTTCATAGACACCGAGACAGGGTGTGCACTACTGGAAACAACACTGTTCATAGACACCGGGACAGGGGACTGACTACTGGAGACACCACTGTTCATAGACACCGGGACAGGGGACTCACTACTGGAAACACCACTGTTCATCGACACTGGGAAAGTGGACTCACTACTGGAAACACCACTGTTCATAGACACCGAGACAGGGGACTCACTACTGGAAACACCACTGTTCATAGACACTGGGACAGGTGACTCACTGCTGGAAATACCACTGTTCATAGCCTCTGGGACAGGGGACTCACTACTGGAAATACCACTGTTCATAGACACCGGGACAGGGGACTCACTACTGGAAACACCACTGTTCATAGACACTGGGACAGGGGACTCACTACTGGAAACACCACTGTTCATAGACTCCAGGACAGGGGACTCACTACTGGGAACACCAGTGTTCGTAGACACCGGGACAGGGGACTCACTACTGAAATTACCACTGTTCATAGACACCAGGACAGGGAACTCATGACTGGAAACATCACTGTTCATAGACAGTGGGACAGGGCACTCACTACTGGAAACACCACTGTTAATAGACACCAGGACAGGGGACTCACTACTGGAAACACCACTGTTCATAGATACAGGGACAGGGGACTCACTACTGGAAACACCACTGTTCATAGACACCGGGACAAGGGACTCACTGCTGGAAACACCGCTGTCCATAGACACCGGGACAGGGGACTCATTTCTGGAAACACCACTGTTCATAGACACGTGGACAGGGGACTCACTACTGGAGACCCCACTGTTCCCAGACACCGGGACAGGGGACTCACTACTGGAAACACCACTGTTCATAGACAGCGGAACAGCGGACTCACTACTGTAAACACCACTGTTCATAGACACCGGGACATGGGACTCATTTCTGGAAACATCATTGTTCATAGACACCGAGAGAGCGGACTCACTACTGGAAACACCACTGTTCATAGACACCGAGACAGGGGGTGCACTACTGGAAACACCACTGTTCATAGACACCGGGACAGGGGACTCACTACTGGAAACACCACTGTTCATCGACACTGGGAAATTGGACTCACTACTGGAAACACCACTGTTCATAGACACCGAGACAGGGGACTCACTACTGGAAACACAACTGTTCATAGACACTGGGACAGGTGACTCACTGCTGGAAATACCACTGTTCATAGACTCTGGGACAGGGGACTCACTACTGGAAATACCACTGTTCATAGACACCGGGACAGGGGACTCACTGCTGGAAACACCACTGTTCATAGACACTGGGACAGGGGACTCACTACTGGAAACACCACTGTTCGTAGACACCGTGACAGGGGACTCACTACTGGAAACACCACTGTTCATAGACACCAGGACAGGGGACTCACTGCTGGAAACACCACTGTTCATAGACACCGGGACAGGGGACTCACTACCGGAAACACCACTGTTCATCGACACCGGTACAGGGGACTCACGACTGGAAACACCACTGTTCAGAGACAGCGGGATAGTGGACTCACTACTGGAAACACCACTGTTCATAGACACTGGAACAGAAGACTCACAACTGGAAACACCACTGTTCATAGACACCGGGACAGGGGACTCACTACTGGAAACACCACTGTTCTTAGACACCAGGACAGAGGACTCACTAAAGGAAACACCACTGTTCCTAGACACCGGGACAGGGGACTCACTACTGGAAACACCATCGTTCATAGACACCGGGACAGGGGACTCACGACTGGAAATACCACTGTTCATAGATGATGGGGCAGCGGACTCACTACTGGAATCACCACTGTTTAGAGACATCGGGAGAGGAGACTGACTACTGGAAGCACCACTGTTCCTAGACACTGTGACAGGGGACTCACTACTGGAAACACCACTGCTCATAGACACCGGGGCAGGGGACTCACGACTGGAAACACCACTGTTCCTAGATGCCGGGACAGCGGAACTCACGACTGGAAACACCACTGTTCATAGACACCGGGACAGGGGACTCACTACTGGAAACACCACTGTTCATAGACACCGGGACAGGGGACTGACTACTGGAAACACCACTTTTCGTCGACACCAGGACAGCGGACTCACTACTGGAAACACCACTGTTCATAGACTCCAGGACAGGGGACACACTACTGGAAACACCACTGTTTATAGACACCTTGACAGGGCACTCACTGCTGGAAACACCACTGTTCATCGACACCAGGACAGGGGACTCACTACTGGAAACACCACTTTTCATAGACAGCGGGATAGGGGACTCACTACTGGAAATCCCACTGTTCATAGACACTGGGACAGGGGACACACTACTGGAAACAGCACTGTTCATAGACACCGGGACAAGGGACTCACTACTGGATACACCACTGTTCATACACACCAGGACAGGGGGCTCACTATTGGAAACACCACTGTTCATAGACACCGGGACAGGGGACTCACGACTGGAAACACCAGTGTTCGTAGACACGGGACAGGGGACTCACTACTGAAAACACCACTGTTCATAGACACCGGGACAGGGGATTCACTACTGGAATCACCACTGTTCATAGACACCGGGACAGGGGGCTCACTACTGGAAACACCTCTGTTCATAGACACCGGGACAGGGGACTCTCTACTGGAAACACCACTGTTCATAGACACTGGGACAGGGGACTCACCACTGGAAACACCACTGTTCATAGACACCGGGACAGGGGTCTCACTCCTGGAAACACCACTGTTCATAGACACCGGGACAGGGGACTCTCTACTGGAAACACCACTGTTCATAGACACCGGGACAGGGTACTCACCACTGGAAACACGACAGTTCATAGACACCGGGACAGGGGTCCCACTACTGGAAACACCACTGTTCATAGACACCGGGACAGGGGACTCACCACTGGAAACAACACGGTTCATACACACCAGGACAGGGTACTCACTACTGGAAAAACCACTGCTCATAGACACCGGGACAGGGGACTCACTGCTGGAAACACCACTGTTTATAGACACCGGGACAGGAGACTCACTATTGGAAACACCACTGTTCATAGACACCGGGACAGGGGACTCACTACTGGAAACACAACTGTTCATAGACACCAGGACAGGGGACTCACTACAGGAAACACCACTGTTCCTGGACACCAGGACAGGGAACTCACTACTGGAAACATCATCGTTCATAGACACCGGGACAGCGGACTCATGACTGGAAATACCACTGTTCATAGATGACGGGGCAGCGGACTCACTCCTGGAATCACCAATGTTTAGAGACATAGGGAGAGGAGACTCACTACTGGAAACACCACTGCTCCTAGACACTGGGACAGGGGACCCACTACTGGAAACACCACTGTTCATAGACACCGGGGCAGGGGACTCACTGCTGGAAACACCTCTGTTCATAGACACAAGGATAGGGGACTCTCTACTGGAAACACAACTGTTCATAGACACTGGGACAGGGGACGCACCACTGGAAACACCACTGTTGATAGACACTGGGACAGGGGACACACCACTGGAAACACCACTGTTCATACACACCAGGACAGGGGACTCACTACTGGAAACACCACTGTTCAAAGACACCAGGAGAGGGGACTCTCTGCTGAAAACACCACTGTTTATAGACACCGGGACAGGAGACTCACTACTGGGAACACCAGTGTTCGTAGACACCGGGACAGGGGACTCACTACTGAAAACACCAGTGTTCATAGACACCGGGACAGGGAACTAATGACTGGAATCACCACTGTTCATAGACAGTGGGACAGGGCACTCACTACTGGAAACACCACTGTTAATAGACACCGGGACAGGGGACTCACTACTGGAAACACCACTGTTCATAGATACCGGGACAGGGGACTCACTACTGGAAACACCACTGTTCATAGACACCGGGACAAGGGACTCACTGCTGGAAACACCGCTGAACATAGACACCGGGACAGGTGACTCATTTCTGGAAACACCACTGTTCATAGACACGTGGACAGGGGACTCACTACTGGAGACCCCACTGTTCCCAGACACCGGGAAAGGCGACTCACGACTGGAAACACCACTGTTCATAGACAGCGGGACAGCGGACTCACTACTGGAAGCACCACTGTTCATAGACACCGGGACATGGCACTCATTTCTGGAATCATCATTGTTCATAGACACTGGGACAGGTGACTCACTGCTGGAAATACGACTGTTCATAGACTCTGGGACAGGGGACTCACTACTGGAAATACCACTGTTCATAGACACCGGGACAGGGGACTCACTACTGGAAACACCACTGTTCATAGACACTGGGACAGGGGACTCACTACTGGAAACACCACTGTTCGTAGACACCGGGACAGGGGACTCACTACTGGAAACACCACTGTTCATAGACTCCAGGACAGGGGACTCAATACTGGGAACACCTGTGTTCGTAGACACCGGGACAGGGGACACACTACTGAAAACACCACTGTTCATAGACACCGGGACAGGGAACTCATGACTGGAATCACCACTGTTCATAGACAGTGGGACAGGGCACTCACTACTGGAAACACCACTGTTAATAGACACCGGGACAGGGGACTCACTACTGGAAACACCACTGTTCAAAGATACCGGGACAGGGGACTCACTACTGAAAACACCACTGTTCATAGACGCCGGGGCAAGGGACTCACTGCTGGAAACACCGCTGTCCATAGACACGGGGACAGGGGACTCATTTCTGGAAACACCACTGTTCATAGACACGTGGACAGGGGACTCACTACTGGAGATCCCACTGTTCCCAGACACCGGGACAGGGGACTCACTAGTGGAAACACCACTGTTCCTAGACAGCGGGACAGCGGACTCACGACTGGTAACACCATTGTTCATAGACACCGGGACATGGGACTCATTTCTGGAAACATCATTGTTCATAGACACCGAGAGAGCGGACTCACTACTGGAAACACCACTGTTCATAGACACCGAGACAGGGGGTGCACTATTGGAAACAACACTGTTCATAGACACCGGGACAGGGGACTGACTGCTGGAGACACCAATGTTCATAGACACCGGGACAGGGGACTCACTACTGGAAACACCACTGCTCATAGACACCGGGACAGGGGACTCACTGCTGGAAACACCACTGTTCATCGACACTGGGAAAGTGGACTCACTACTGGAAACACCACTGTTCATAGACACCGAGACAGGGGACTCACTACTGGAAACACCACTGTTCATAGACACTGGGACAGTTGACTCACTGCTGGAAATACCACTGTTCATAGACTCTGGGACAGGGGACTCACTACTGGAAATACCACTGTTAATAGACACCGGGACAGGGGACTCACTACTGGAAACACCACTGTTCGTAGACACCGGGACAGGGGACTCACTACTGGAAACACCACTGTTCATAGACTCCAGGACAGGGGACTCACTACTGGAAACACCGCTGTTCATGGACACCGGGACAGGGGACTCACAACTGGAAACACCACTGTACATCGACACCGGTACAGGGGACTCACTACTGGAAACACCACTGTTCATAGACAGCGGGATAGTGGACTCACTACTGGAAACTCCACTGTTCATAGACACCGGGACAGGGGACTCACTACTGGAAACACCACTCTTCATAGACACCGGGACAGGGGACTCACTGCTGGAAAAAACACAGTTCATATACTCCGGGACAGGAGACTCACTACGGGACACACCACTGTTATAGACACGGGACAGGAGACTCACTAATGGGAACACCACTGTCCATAGACACCGGGACAGGGGAGTCACTACTGGAAACACCACTGTTCATAGACACCGGGGCAGGGGTCTCACGACTGGAATCACCAGTGTTCGTAGACACCGGGACAGGGGACTCACGACTGAAAACACCACTGTTCATAGACATCAGGACACAGGATTCATTACTGGAATCACCACTGTTCATAGACACCGGGACAGGGGGCTCACTACTGGAAACACCTCTGTTCATAGACACCGGGTCAGGGGACTCTCTACTGGAAACACCACTGTTCATAGACACCGGGATAGGGGACTCAGCACTGGAAACACCACTGTTGATAGACACCGGGACAGGGGACTCACTACTGGAAACGCCACTGTTCATAGACACCAGGACAGAGGACTCACTGCAGGAAACACCACTGTTCCTAGACACCGGGACAGGGGACTCACTACTGGAAACACCATCGTTCATAGACACCGGGACAGGGGACTCACGACTGGAAATACCACTGTTCATAGATGACTGGTCAGCGGACTCACTACTGGAATCAGCACTGTTTAGAGACATCGGGAGAGGAGACTGACTACTGGAAGCACCACTGTTCCTAGACACTGTGACAGCGGACTCACTACTGGAAACACCACTGTTCCTAGATACCGGGACAGCGGAACTCAATACTGGAAACACCACTGTTCATAGACACCGGGACAGGGGACTCACGACTGGAAACACCACTGTTCATAGACACCGGGACAGGGGACTGACTACTGGAGACACCACTGTTCATAGACACCGGGACAGGGGACTCACTACTGGAAACACCACTGTTCATAGACACTGGGACAGGTGACTCACAGCTGGAAATACCACTGTTCATAGACTCTGGGGCAGGGGACTCACTTCTGGAAATACCACTGTTCATAGACACTGGGACAGAGGACTCACAACTGGAAACACCACTGTTCGTAGTCACCAGGACAGGGGACTCTCTACTGGAAACACCACTGTTCATAGACACCAGGAAAGAGGACTCACTACAGGAAACACCACTGTTCCTAGACACCGGGACAGGGGACTCTCTATTGGAAACACCGTCGTTCATAGACAGCGGGACAGGGGACTCACGACTGGAAATACCACTGTTTTCGATGATGGGGCAGCGGACTCACTACTGGAATCACCACTGTTCATAGACAGCGGGGCAGGGGACTCACTACTGGAAACACCACTGTTCCTAGACACCGGGACAGGGGAACTCACTACTGGAAACACCACTGTTCATAGACACCGGGACAGGGGACTCACTATTGGAAACATCACTGTTCATAGACACCG
This sequence comes from Somniosus microcephalus, assembly GCF_052327205.1. Taxonomy (NCBI): domain Eukaryota; kingdom Metazoa; phylum Chordata; class Chondrichthyes; order Squaliformes; family Somniosidae; genus Somniosus; species Somniosus microcephalus. Next base: position 58,787,196 of record NW_028225179.1, read on the forward strand.
GGACAGCGGACTCACGACTGGAAACATTTCTGTTCCTAGACACTGGGACAGTGGTCTCGCTACTGGAAACACCACTGTTCATAGACACCGAGACAGGGGGTGCACTACTGGATACACCACTGTTCATAGACACCGGGACAGGGGACTCACTACTGGAGACACCACTGTTCATAGACACCGGGACAGGGGACTCACTACTGGAAACACCACTGTTCATCGACACTGGGAAAGTGGACTCACTACTGGGAACGCCACTGTTCATAGACACCGGGACAGGGGAATCACTACTGGAAACACCACTGTTCGTCGACACCAGGACAGGGGACTCACTACTGGAAACACCACTGTTCATAGACTCCAGGACAGGGGAACACTATTGGAAACACCACTGTTTATAGACACCTTGACAGGGCACTCACTGCTGAAAACACCACTGTTCATCGACACCGGGACAGGGGACTCACTACTGGAAACACCACTTTTCATAGACAGCGGGATAGGGGACTCACTACTGGAAATCCCACTGTTCATAGACACCGGGACAGGGGACACACTACTGGAAACACCACTCTTCATAGACACTGGGACAGGGGACTCACTACTGAAAACACCACTGTTCATAGACACCGGGACAGGGGACTCACCACTGGAAACACCACTGTTCATAGACACCGGGACAGGGGTCTCACTACTGGAAACACCTCTGTTCATAGACACCAGGACAGGGGACTCTCTACTGGAAACACCACTGTTCATAGACACCGGGACAGGGGACTCACCACTGGAAACACCACTGTTCATAGACACCGGGACAGGGGTCTCACTACTGGAAACACCACTGTTCATAGACACCGGGACAGGGGACTCACCACTGGAAACACCACTGTTCATAGACACCAGGACAGGGTACTCACTACTGGAAAAACCACTGTTCATAGACACCGGGACAGGGGACACACTGCTGGAAACACCACTGTTTATAGACACCGGGACAGGAGACTCACTACTGGAAACACCACTGTTCATAGACACCGAGACAGGGGCCTCACTACTGGAAACACCACTGTTCATAGACACTGGGACAGGTGAGTCACTGCTGGAAATACCACTGTTCAGAGACTCTGGGACAGGGGACTCACTACTGGCAATACCACTGTTCATAGACACCGGGACAGGGGACTCACTACTGGAAACACCACTGTTCATAGACACTGGGACAGGGGACTCACTACTGGAAACACCACTGTTCGTAGACACCGGGACAGGGGACTCACTACTGGAAACACCACTGTTCATAGACTCCAGGACAGGGGACTCACTACTGGGAACACCAGTGTTCGTAGACACCGGGACAGGGGACTCACTACTGAAAACACCACTGTTCATAGACACCGGGACAGGGAACTCATGACTGGAATCACCACTGTTCATAGACAGTGGGACAGGGCACTCACTACTGGAAACACCACTGTTGATAGACACTGGGACAGGGGACACACCACTGGAAACACCACTGTTCATACACACCAGGACAGGGGACTCACTACTGGAAACACCACTGTTCAAAGACACCAGGAGAGGGGACTCTCTGCTGGAAACACCACTGTTTATAGACACCGGGACAGGAGACTCACTACTGGGAACACCAGTGTTCGTAGACACCGGGACAGGGGACTCACTACTGAAAACACCAGTGTTCATAGACACCGGGACAGGGAACTAATGACTGGAATCACCACTGTTCATAGACAGTGGGACAGGGCACTCACTATTGGAAACACCACTGTTAATAGACACCGGGACAGGGGACTCACTGCTGGAAACACCACTGTTCATAGATACCGGGACAGGGGACTCACTACTGGAAACACCACTGTTCATAGACACCGGGACAAGGGACTCACAGCTGGAAACACCGCTGAACATAGACACCGGGACAGGTGACTCATTTCTGGAAACACCACTGTTCATAGACACGTGGACAGGGGACTCACTACTGGAGACCCCACTGTTCCCAGACACCGGGAAAGGGGACTCACTACTGGAAACACCACTGTTCATAGACAGCGGGACAGCGGACTCACTACTGGAAGCACCACTGTTCATAGACACCGGGACATGGCACTCATTTCTGGAATCATCATTGTTCATAGACACCGAGAGAGCGGACTCACGACTGGAAACACCACTGTTCATAGACACCGAGACAGGGGTTGCACTACTGGAAACAACACTGTTCATAGACACCGGGACAGGGGACTGACTACTGGAGACACCACTGTTCATAGACACCGGGACAGGGGACTCACTACTGGAAACACCACTGTTCATAGACACCGGGACAGGGGACTCACTACTGGAATCACCACTGTTCATCGACACTGGGAAAGTGGACTCACTACTGGAAACACCACTGTTCATAGACACCGAGACAGGGGACTCACTACTGGAAACACCACTGTTCATAGACACTGGGACAGGTGACTCACTGCTGGAAATACCACTGTTCATAGACTCTGGGACAGGGGACTCACTCCTGGAAATACCACTGTTCATAGACACCGGGACAGGGGACTCACTACTGGAAACACCACTGTTCATAGACACTGGGACAGGGGACTCACTACTGGAAACACCACTGTTCGTAGACACCGGGACAGGGGACTCACTACTGGAAACACCACTGTTCATAGACTCCAGGACAGGGGACTCACTACTGGGAACACCAGTGTTCGTAGACACCGGGACAGGGGACTCACTACTGAAAACACCACTGTTCATAGACACCGGGACAGGGAACTCATGACTGGAATCACCACTGTTCATAGACAGTGGGACAGGGCACTCACTACTGGAAACACCACTGTTAATAGACACCGGGACAGGGGACTCACTACTGGAAACACCACTGTTCATAGATACCGGGACAGGGGACTCACTACTGAAAACACCACTGTTCATAGACACCGGGACAAGGGACTCACTGCTGGAAACACCGCTGTCCATAGACACCGGGACAGGGGACTCATTTCTGGAAACACCACTGTTCATAGACACGTGGACAGGGGACTCACTACTGGAGACCCCACTGTTCCCAGACACCGGGAAAGGGGACTCACTACTGGAAACACCACTGTTCATAGACAGCGGGACAGCGGACTCACTACTGGAAGCACCACTGTTCATAGACACCGGGACATGGCACTCATTTCTGGAATCATCATTGTTCATAGACACCGAGAGAGCGGACTCACGACTGGAAACACCACTGTTCATAGACACCGAGACAGGGGTTGCACTACTGGAAACAACACTGTTCATAGACACCGGGACAGGGGACTGACTACTGGAGACACCACTGTTCATAGACACCGGGACAGGGGACTCACTACTGGGAACACCACTGTTCATAGACATCAGGACACAGGATTCATTACTGGAATCACCACTGTTCATAGACACCGGGACAGGGGGCTCACTACTGGAAACACCTCTGTTCATAGACACCGGGTCAGGGGACTCTCTACTGGAAACACCACTGTTCATAGACACCGGGATAGGGGACTCAGCACTGGAAACACCACTGTTGATAGACACCGGGACAGGGGACTCACTACTGGAAACACCACTGTTCATAGACACCAGGACAGAGGACTCACTGCAGGAAACACCACTGTTCCTAGACACCGGGACAGGGGACTCACTACTGGAAACACCATCGTTCATAGACACCGGGACAGGGGACTCACGACTGGAAATACCACTGTTCATAGATGACTGGTCAGCGGACTCACTACTGGAATCAGCACTGTTTAGAGACATCGGGAGAGGAGACTGACTACTGGAAGCACCACTGTTCCTAGACACTGTGACAGCGGACTCACAACTGGAAACACCACTGTTCCTAGATACCGGGACAGCGGAACTCAATACTGGAAACACCACTGTTCATAGACACCGGGACAGGGGACTCACTACTGGAAACACCACTGTTCATAGACACCGGGACAGGGGACTGACTACTGGAGACACCACTGTTCATAGACACCGGGACAGGGGACTCACTACTGGAAACACCACTGTTCATAGACACTGGGACAGGTGACTCACTGCTGGAAATACCACTGTTCATAGACTCTGGGGCAGGGGACTCACTTCTGGAAATACCACTGTTCATAGACACTGGGACAGAGGACTCACAACTGGAAACACCACTGTTCGTAGTCACCGGGACAGGGGACTCACTACTGGAAACACCACTGTTCATAGACACCAGGAAAGAGGACTCACTACAGGAAACACCACTGTTCCTAGACACCGGGACAGGGGACTCTCTATTGGAAACACCATCGTTCATAGACAGCGGGACAGGGGACTCACGACTGGAAATACCACTGTTTTCGATGATGGGGCAGCGGACTCACTACTGGAATCACCACTGTTCATAGACAGCGGGGCAGGGGACTCACTACTGGAAACACCACTGTTCCTAGACACCGGGACAGGGGAACTCACTACTGGAAACACCACTGTTCATAGACACCGGGACAGGGGACTCACTATTGGAAACATCACTGTTCATAGACACCGGGACAGCGGACTCACGACTGGAAACATTTCTGTTCCTAGACACTGGGACAGTGGTCTCGCTACTGGAAACACCACTGTTCATAGACACCGAGACAGGGGGTGCACTACTGGATACACCACTGTTCATAGACACCGGGACAGGGGACTCACTACTGGAGACACCACTGTTCATAGACACCGGGACAGGGGACTCACTACTGGAAACACCACTGTTCATCGACACTGGGAAAGTGGACTCACTACTGGGAACGCCACTGTTCATAGACACCGGGACAGGGGAATCACTACTGGAAACACCACTGTTCGTAGACACCGGGACAGGGGACTCACTACTGGAAACACCACTGTTCGTCGACACCAGGACAGGGGACTCACTACTGGAAACACCACTGTTCATAGACTCCAGGACAGGGGAACACTATTGGAAACACCACTGTTTATAGACACCTTGACAGGGCACTCACTGCTGAAAACACCACTGTTCATCGACACCGGGACAGGGGACTCACTACTGGAAACACCACTTTTCATAGACAGCGGGATAGGGGACTCACTACTGGAAATCCCACTGTTCATAGACACCGGGACAGGGGACACACTACTGGAAACACCACTCTTCATAGACACTGGGACAGGGGACTCACTACTGAAAACACCACTGTTCATAGACACCGGGACAGGGGATTCACGACTGGAATCACCACTGTTCATAGACACCGGGACAGGGGGCTCACTACTGGAAACACCTCTGTTCATAGACACCAGGACAGGGGACTCTCTACTGGAAACACCTCTGTTCATAGACACCGGGACAGGGGACTCACCACTGGAAACACCACTGTTCATAGACACCGGGACAGGGGTCTCACTACTGGAAACACCACTGTTCATAGACACCGGGACAGGGGACTCACCACTGGAAACACCACTGTTCATAGACACCAGGACAGGGTACTCACTACTGGAAAAACCACTGTTCATAGACACCGGGACAGGGGACACACTGCTGGAAACACCACTGTTTATAGACACCGGGACAGGAGACTCACTACTGGAAACACCACTGTTCATAGACACCGAGACAGGGGCCTCACTACTGGAAACACCACTGTTCATAGACACTGGGACAGGTGAGTCACTGCTGGAAATACCACTGTTCAGAGACTCTGGGACAGGGGACTCACTACTGGCAATACCACTGTTCATAGACACCGGGACAGGGGACTCACTACTGGAAACACCACTGTTCATAGACACTGGGACAGGGGACTCACTACTGGAAACACCACTGTTCGTAGACACCGGGACAGGGGACTCACTACTGGAAACACCACTGTTCATAGACTCCAGGACAGGGGACTCACTACTGGGAACACCAGTGTTCGTAGACACCGGGACAGGGGAATCACTACTGAAAACACCACTGTTCATAGACACCGGGACAGGGAACTCATGACTGGAATCACCACTGTTCATAGACAGTGGGACAGGGCACTCACTACTGGAAACACCACTGTTGATAGACACTGGGACAGGGGACACACCACTGGAAACACCACTGTTCATACACACCAGGACAGGGGACTCACTACTGGAAACACCACTGTTCAAAGACACCAGGAGAGGGGACTCTCATCTGGAAACACCACTGTTTATAGACACCGGGACAGGAGACTCACTACTGGGAACACCAGTGTTCGTAGACACCGGGACAGGGGACTCACTACTGAAAACACCAGTGTTCATAGACACCGGGACAGGGAACTAATGACTGGAATCACCACTGTTCATAGACAGTGGGACAGGGCACTCACTACTGGAAACACCACTGTTAATAGACACCGGGACAGGGGACTCACTGCTGGAAACACCACTGTTCATAGATACCGGGACAGGGGACTCACTACTGGAAACACCACTGTTCATAGACACCGGGACAAGGGACTCACAGCTGGAAACACCGCTGAACATAGACACCGGGACAGGTGACTCATTTCTGGAAACACCACTGTTCATAGACACGTGGACAGGGGACTCACTACTGGAGACCCCACTGTTCCCAGACACCGGGAAAGGGGACTCACTACTGGAAACACCACTGTTCATAGACAGCGGGACAGCGGACTCACTACTGGAAGCACCACTGTTCATAGACACCGGGACATGGCACTCATTTCTGGAATCATCATTGTTCATAGACACCGAGAGAGCGGACTCACGACTGGAAACACCACTGTTCATAGACACCGAGACAGGGGTTGCACTACTGGAAACAACACTGTTCATAGACACCGGGACAGGGGACTGACTACTGGAGACACCACTGTTCATAGACACCGGGACAGGGGACTCACTACTGGAAACACCACTGTTCATAGACACCGGGACAGGGGACTCACTACTGGAATCACCACTGTTCATCGACACTGGGAAAGTGGACTCACTACTGGAAACACCACTGTTCATAGACACCGAGACAGGGGACTCACTACTGGAAACACCACTGTTCATAGACACTGGGACAGGTGACTCACTGCTGGAAATACCACTGTTCATAGACTCTGGGACAGGGGACTCACTCCTGGAAATACCACTGTTCATAGACACCGGGACAGGGGACTCACTACTGGAAACACCACTGTTCATAGACACTGGGACAGGGGACTCACTACTGGAAACACCACTGTTCGTAGACACCGGGACAGGGGACTCACTACTGGAAACACCACTGTTCGTAGACACCGGGACAGGGGACTCACTACTGGAAACACCACTGTTCATAGACTCCAGGACAGGGGACTCACTACTGGGAACACCAGTGTTCGTAGACACCGGGACAGGGGACTCACTACTGAAAACACCACTGTTCATAGACACCGGGACAGGGAACTCATGACTGGAATCACCACTGTTCATAGACAGTGGGACAGGGCACTCACTACTGGAAACACCACTGTTAATAGACACCGGGACAGGGGACTCACTACTGGAAACACCACTGTTCATAGATACCGGGACAGGGGACTCACTACTGAAAACACCACTGTTCATAGACACCGGGACAAGGGACTCACTGCTGGAAACACCGCTGTCCATAGACACCGGGACAGGGGACTCATTTCTGGAAACACCACTGTTCATAGACACGTGGACAGGGGACTCACTACTGGAGACCCCACTGTTCCCAGACACCAGGACAGGGGACTCACTGGTGGAAACACCACTGTTCATAGACAGCAGGACAGCGGACTCACGACTGATAACACCATTGTTCATAGACACCGGGACATGGGACTCATTTCTGGAAACATCATTGTTCATAGACACCGAGAGAGCGGAATCACTACTGGAAACACCACTGTTCATAGACACCGAGACAGGGGGTGCACTACTGGAAACAACACGGTTCATAGACACCGGGACAGGGGACTGACTACTGGAGACACCACTGTTCATAGACACCGGGACAGGAGACTCACTACTGGAAACACCACTGTTCATAGACACCGAGACAGGGGACTCACTTCTGGAAACACCACTGTTCATAGACACTGGGACAGGTGACTCACTGCTGGAAATACCACTGTTCATAGACTCTGGGACAGGTGACTCACTGCTGGAAATACCACTGATAATAGACACCGGGACAGGGGACTCACTACTGGAAACACCACTGTTCATAGACACCAGGACAGGGGACTCACTACTGGAAACACCACTGCTCGTAGACACCGGGACAGGGGACTCACTACTGGAAACACCACTGTTCATAGACTCCAGGACAGGGGACTCACCACTGGAAACACCGCTGTTCATAGACACCGGGACAGGGGACTCACTACTGGAAACACCACTGTTCATCGACACCGGTACAGGGGACTCACTACTGGAAACACCACTGTTCATAGACAGCGGGATAGTGGACTCACTACTGGAAACTCCACTGTTCATAGACACCGGGACAGGGGACTCACTACTGGAAACACCACTCTTCATAGACACCGGGACAGGGGACTCACTGCTGGAAAAACCACAGTTCATATACTCCGGGACAGGAGACTCACTACGGGACACACCACTGTTATAGACACGGTACAGGAGACTCACTAATGGAAACACCACTGTTCATAGACACCGGGACAGGGGACTCACGACTGGAAACACCAGTGTTCGTAGACACCGGGACAGGGGATTCACTACTGAAAACACCACTGTTCATAGACATCGGGACACTGGATTCATTATTGGAATCACCACTGTACATAGACACCGGGACAGGGGGCTCACTACTGGAAACACCTCTGTTCATAGACACCGGGACAGGGGACTCTCTTCTGGAAACACCACTGTTCATAGACACCGGGATAGGGGACTCAGCACTGGAAACACCACTGTTGATAGACACCGGGACAGGGGACTCACTACTGGAAACAGCACTGTTCATAGACACCAGGACAGAGGACTCACTACAGGAAACACCACTGTTCCTAGACACCGGGACAGGGGACTCACTACTGGAAACACCATCGTTCATAGACACCGGGACAGGGGACTCACGACTGGAAATCCCACTGTTCATAGATGACGGGGCAGCGGACTCACTACTGGAATCAGCACTGTTTAGAGACATCGGGAGAGGAGACGGACTACTGGAAGCACCACTGTTCCTAGACACTGTGACAGCGTCCTCACTACTGGAAACACCACTGTTCATAGACACCGGGGCAGGGGACTCACGACTGGAAACACCACTGTTCCTAGATACCGGGACAGCGGAACTCACTACTGGAAACACCACTGTTCATAGACACCGGGACAGGGGACTCACGACTGGAAACACCACTGTTCATAGACACCGGGACAGGGGACTGACTATTGGAGACACCACTGTTCATAGACAGCGGGACAGGGGACTCACTACTGGAAACACCACTGTTCATAGACACTGGGACAGGTGACTCATTGCTGGAAATACCACTGTTCATAGACTCTGGGGCAGGGGACTCACTTCTGGAAATACCACTGTTCATAGACACTGGGACAGAGGACTCACAACTGGAAACACCACTGTTCGTAGTCACCGGGACAGGGGACTCACTACTGGAAACACCACTGTTCATAGACACCAGGAAAGAGGACTCACTACAGGAAACACCACTGTTCCTAGACACCGGGACAGGGGACTCTCTACTGGAAACACCATCGTTCATAGACAGCGGGACAGGGGACTCACGACTGGAAATACCACTGTTTTCGATGACGGGGCAGCGGACTCACTACTGGAATCACCACTGTTCATAGACACCGGGACAGGGGACTCACTACTGGAAACATCACTGTTCATAGACACCGGGACAGCGGACACACGACTGGAAACATTTCTGTTCCTAGACACTGGGACAGTGGTCTCGCTACTGGAAACACCACTGATCATAGACACCGGGACAATGGACTCACTATTGGAAACACCACTGTTCATAGACAGCGGGACAGGGGACTCACTGCTGGAAACACCACTGTTCATAGACACCGGGACAGGGGACTCATTTCTGGAAACACCATTGTTCATAGTCACCGAGAGAGCGGACTCACTACTGGAAACACCACTGTTCATAGACACCGAGACAGGGGGAGCACTACTGGATACACCATTGTTCATAGACACCGGGACAGGGGACTCACTACTGGAGCACCACTGTTCATAGACACCGGGACAGGGGACTCACTACTGGAAACACCACTGTTCATCGACACTGGGAAAGTGGACTCACTACTGGGAACGCCACTGTTCATAAACACCGGGACAGGGGAATCACGACTGGAAACACCACTGTTCGTAGACACCAGGACAGGGGACTCACTGCTGGAAACACCACTGTTCGTCGACACCAGGAGAGGGGACTCACTACTGGAAACACCACTGTTCACAGACTCCAGGACAGGGGACACACTATTGGAAACACCACTGTTTATAGACACCTTGACAGGGCACTCACTGCTGAAAACACCACTGTTCATCGACACCGGGACAGGGGACTCACTACTGGAAACACCACTTTTCATAGACAGCGGGATAGGGGACTCACTACTGGAAATCCCACTGTTCATAGACACCGGGACAGGGGACACACTACTGGAAACACCCCTCTTCATAGACACTGGGACAGGGGACTCACTACTGAAAACACCACTGTTCATAGACACCGGGACAGGGGATTCACGACTGGAATCACCACTGTTCATAGACAATGGGACAGGGGGCTCACTACTGGAAACACCTCTGTTCATAGACACCAGGACAGGGGACTCTCTACTGGAAACACCACTGTTCATAGACACCGGGACAGGGGACTCACCACTGGAAACACCACTGTTCATAGACACCGGGACAGCGGTCTCACTACTGGAAACACCACTGTTCATAGACACCGGGACAGGGGACTCACCACTGGAAACACCACTGTTCATAGACACCAGGACAGGTATTCACTACTGGAAAAACCACTGTTCATAGACACCGGGACAGGGGACACACTGCTGGAAACACCACTGTTTATAGACACCGGGACAGGAGACGCACTACTGGAAACACCACTGTTCATAGACACCGAGACAGGGGACTCAGTAATGGAAACACCACTGTTCATAGACACTGGGACAGGTGACTCACTGCTGGAAATACCACTGTTCATAGACTCTGGGACAGGGGACTCACTACTGGAAATACCACTGTTCATAGACACCGGGACAGGCGACTCACTACTGGAAACACCACTGTTCATAGACACTGGGACAGGGGACTCACTACTGGAAACACCACTGTTCGTAGACACCGGGACAGGGGACTCACTACTGGAAACACCACTGTTCATAGACTCCAGGACAGGGGACTCACTACTGGGAACACCAGTGTTCGTAGACACCGGGACAGGGGACTCACGACTGAAAACACCACTGTTCATAGACACCGGGACAGGGAACTCATGACTGGAATCACCACTGTTCATAAACAGTGGGACAGGGCACTCACTACTGGAAACACCACTGTTAATAGACACCGGGACAGGGGACTCACTACTGGAAACACCACTGTTCATAGATACCGGGACAGGGGACTCACTACTGAAAACACCACTGTTCATAGACACCGGGACAAGGGACTCACTGCTGGAAACACCGCTGTCCATAGACACCGGGACAGGGGACTCATTTCTGGAAACACCACTGTTCATAGACACGTGGACAGGGGACACACTACTGGAGACCCCACTGTTCCCAGACACCGGGACAGGAGACTCACTAGTGGAAACACCACTGTTCATAGACAGCGGGACAGCGGACTCACGACTGGAAACACCATTGTTCATAGACACCGGGACATGGGACTCATTTCTGGAAACATCATTGTTCATAGACACCGAGAGAGCGGACTCACTACTGGAAACACCACTGTTCATAGACACCGAGACAGGGGGTGCACTACTGGAAACAACACTGTTCATAGACACCAGGACAGGGGACTGACTACTGGAGACACCACTGTTCATAGACACCGGGACAGGGGACACACTACTGGAAACACCACTGCTCATAGACACCGGGACAGGGGACTCACTACTGGAAACAGCACTGTTCATCGACACTGGGAAAGTGGACTCACTACTGGAAACACCACTGTTCGTAGACACCGAGACAGGGGACTCACTACTGGAAACACCACTGTTCATAGACACTGGGACAGGTGACTCACTCCTGGAAATACCACTATTAATAGACACCGGGACAGGGGACTCACTACTGGAAACACCACTGTTCATAGACACCAGGACAGGGGACTCACTACTGGAAACACCACTGTTCGTAGACACCGGGACAGGGGACTCACTACTGGAAACACCTCTGTTCATAGACTCCAGGACAGGGGACTCACTCCTGGAAACACCACTGTTCATAGACACCGGGACAGGGGACTCACTACTGGAAACACCACTGTTCATCGATACCGGTACAGGGGACTCACTACTGGAAACACCACTGTTCATAGACAGCGGGATAGTGGACTCACTACTGGAAACTCCACTGTTCATAGACACCGGGACAGGGGACTCACTACTGGAAACACCACTCTTCATAGACACCGGGACAGGGGACTCACTGCTGGAAAAACCACAGTTCATATACTCCGGGACAGGAGACTCACTACGGGACACACCACTGTTATAGACACGGGACAGGAGACTCACTAATGGGAACACCACTGTCCATAGACACCGGGACAGGGGAGTCACTACTGGAAACACCACTGTTCATAGACACCGGGACAGGGGACTCACGACTGGAAACACCAGTGTTCGTAGACACCGGGACAGGGGACTCACTACTGAAAACACCACTGTTCATAGACATCGGGACACAGGATTCATTACTGGAATCACCACTGTTCATAGACACCGGGACAGGGGGCTCACTACTGGAAACACCTCTGTTCATAGACACCGGGACAGGGGACTCTCTACTGGAAACACCACTGTTCATAGACACCGGGATAGGGGACTCAGCACTGGAAACACCACTGTTGATAGACACCGGGACAGGGGACTCACTACTGGAAACACCACTGTTCATAGACACCAGGACAGAGGACTCACTGCAGGAAACACCACTGTTCCTAGACACCGGGACAGGGGACTCACTACTGGAAACACCATCGTTCATAGACACCGGGACAGGGGACTCACGACTGGAAATACCACTGTTCATAGATGACGGGGCAGCGGACTCACTACTGGAATCAGCACTGTTTAGAGACATCGGGAGAGGAGACTGACTACTGGAAGCACCACTGTTCCTAGACATTGTGACAGCGGACTCACTACTGGAAACACCACTGTTCATAGACACCGGGGCAGGGGACTCACGACTGGAAACACCACTGTTCCTAGATACCGGGACAGCGGAACTCACTACTGGAAACACCACTGTTCATAGACACCGGGACAGGGGACACACTACTGGAAACACCACTGTTCATAGACACCGGGACAGGGGACTGACTATTGGAGACACCACTGTTCATAGACACCGGGACAGGGGACTCACTACTGGAAACACCACTGTTCATAGACACTGGGACAGGTGACTCACTGCTGGAAATACCACTGTTCATAGACTCTGGGGCAGGGGACTCACTTCTGGAAATACCACTGTTCATAGACACTGGGACAGAGGACTCACAACTGGAAACACCACTGTTCGTAGTCACCGGGACAGGGGACTCACTACTGGAAACACCACTGTTCATAGACACCAGGAAAGAGGACTCACTACAGGAAACACCACTGTTCCTAGACACCGGGACAGGGGACTCTCTACTGGAAACACCATCGCTCATAGACAGCGGGACAGGGGACTCACGACTGGAAATACCACTGTTTTCGATGACGGGGCAGCGGACTCACTACTGGAATCACCACTGTTCATAGACACCGGGGCAGGAGACTCACTACTGGAAACACCACTGTTCCTAGACACCGGGACAGGGGAACTCACTACTGGAAACACCACTGTTCATAGACACCGGGACAGGGGACTCATTACTGGAAACATCACTGTTCATAGACACCGGGACAGCGGACTCACGACTGGAAACATTTCTGTTCCTAGACACTGGGACAGTGGTCTCGCTACTGGAAACACCACTGATCATAGACACCGGGACAAGGGACTCACTACTGGAAACACCACTGTTCATAGACAGCGGGACAGGGGACTCACTGCTGGAAACACCACTGTTCATAGACACCGGGACAGGGGACTCATTTCTGGAAACACCATTGTTCATAGTCACCGAGAGAGCGGACTCACTACTGGAAACACCACTGTTCATAGACACCGAGACAGGGGGTGCACTACTGGATACACCACTGTTCATAGACACCGGGACAGGGGACTCACTACTGGAGACACCACTGTTCATCGACACCGGGACAGGGGACTCACTACTGGAAACACCACTGTTCATCGACACTGGGAAAGTGGACTCACTACTGGGAACGCCACTGTTCATAGACACCGGGACAGGGGAATCACTACTGGAAACACCACTGTTCGTAGACACCGGGACAGGGGACTCACTGCTGGAAACACCACTGTTCATAGACTCCAGGACAGGGGACACACTATTGGAAACACCACTGTTTATAGACACCTTGACAGGGCACTCACTGCTGAAAACACCACTGTTCATCGACACCGGGACAGGGGACTCACTACTGGAAACACCACTTTTCATAGACAGCGGGATAGGGGACTCACTACTGGAAATCCCACTGTTCATAGACACCGGGACAGGGGACACACTACTGGAAACACCACTCTTCATAGACACTGGGACAGGGGACTCACTGCTGAAAACACCACTGTTCATAGACACCGGGACAGGGGATTCACGACTGGAATCACCACTGTTCATAGACACCGGGACAGGGGGCTCACTACTGGAAACACCTCTGTTCATAGACACCAGGACAGGGGACTCTCGACTGGAAACACCACTGTTCATAGACACCGGGACAGGGGACTCACCACTGGAAACACCACTGTTCATAGACACCGGGACAGGGGTCTCACTTCTGGAAACACCACTGTTCATCGACACCGGGACAGGGGACTCACCACTGGAAACACCACTGTTCATAGACACCAGGACAGGGTACTCACTACTGGAAAAACCACTGTTCATAGACACCGGGACAGGGGACACACTGCTGGAAACACCACTGTTTATATACACCGGGACAGGAGACTCACTACTGGAAACACCACTGTTCATAGACACCGGGACAGGGGACTCACTAGTGGAAACACAACTGTTCATGGACACCAGGACAGGGGAATCACTTCAGGAAACACCACTGTTCCTGGACACCAGGACAGGGAACTCACTACTGGAAACATCATCGTTCATAGACAGCGGGACAGCAGACTCATGACTGGAAACACCACTGTTCCTAGACACTGGGACAGGGGACTCACTACTGGAAAAACCACTGTTCATAGACACCGGGGCAGGGGACTCACTGCTGGAAACACCTCTGTTCATAGACACCAGGACAGGGAACTCACTGCTGGAAACACAACTGTTCATAGACACCGGGACAGGGGACTCACCACTGGAAACACCACTGTTGATAGACACCGGGACAGGGGACTCACCACTGGAAACACCACTGTTCATACACACCAGGACAGGGGACTCACTACTGGAAACACCACTGTTCATAGACACCAGGAGAGGGGACTCACTGCTGGAAACACCACTGTTTATAGACACCGGGACAGGAGACTCACTACTGGGAACACCAGTGTTCGTAGACACCGGGACAGGGGACTCACTCCTGAAAACACCACTGTTCATAGACACCGGGACAGGGAACTCATGACTGGAATCACCACTGTTCATAGACAGTGGGACAGGGCACTCACTACTGGAAACACCACTGTTAATAGACACCGGGACAGGGGACTCACTACTGGAAACACCACTGTTCATAGATACCGGGACAGGGGACTCACTACTGGAAACACCACTGTTCATAGACACCGGGACAGGGGACTCACGACTGGAGACCCCACTGATCCCAGACACCGGGACAGGGGATTCACTGCTGGAAACACCACTGTTCATATACAGCGGGACAGCGGACTCACGACTGGAAACACCACTGTTCATAGACACCGGGAAATGGGACTCATTTCCGGAATCATCATTGTTCATAGACACCGAGAGAGCGGACTCACTACTGGAAACACCACTGTTCATAGACACCGAGACTGGGTGTGCACTACTGGAAACAACACTGTTCATAGACACCGGGACAGGGGACTGACTACTGGAGACACCACTGTTCATAGACACCGGGACAGGGGACTCACTGCTGGAAACACCACTGTTCATAGACACCGGGACAGGGGACTCACTACTGGAAACACCACTGTTCATCGACACTGGGAAAGTGGACTCACTACTGGAAACACCACTGTTCATAGACACCGAGACAGGGGACTCACTACTGGAAACACCACTGTTCATAGACACTGGGACAGGTGACTCACTGCTGGAAATACCACTGTTCATAGACTCTGGGACAGGGGACTCACTACTGGAAATACCACTGTTCATAGACACCGGGACAGGGGACTCACTACTGGAAACACCACTGTTCATAGACACTGGGACAGCGGACTCACTACTGGAAACACCACTGTTCATAGACTCCAGGACAGGGGACTCACTACTGGGAACACCAGTGTTCGTCGACACCGGGACAGGGGACTCACTACTGAAATTACCACTGTTCATAGACACCGGGACAGGGGACTCACTACTGGAAACACCACTGTTCATAGACACCGGGACAAGGGACTCACTGCTGGAAACACCGCTGTCCATAGACACCGGGACAGGGGACTCATTTCTGGAAACACCACTGTTCATAGACACGTGGACAGGGGACTCACTACTGGAGACCCCACTGTTCCCAGACACCGGGACAGGGGACTCACTACTGGAAACACCACTGTTCATAGACAGCGGGACAGCGGACTCACTACTGTAAACACCACTGTTCATAGACACCGGGACATGGGACTCATTTCTGGAAACATCATTGTTCATAGACACCGAGAGAGCGGACTCACTACTGGAAACACCACTCTTCATAGACACCGAGACAGGGGGTGCACTACTGGAAACAACACTGTTCATAGACACCGGGACAGGGGACTGACTACTGGAGACACCACTGTTCATCGACACCGGGACAGGGGACTCACTACAGGAAACACCACTGTTCATAGACACTGGGACAGGGGACTCACTACTGGAAACACCACTGTTCATCGACACTGGGAAATTGGACTCACGACTGGAAACAGCACTGTTCATAGACACCGAGACAGGGAACTCACTACTGGAAACACAACTGTTCATAGACACTGGGACAGGTGACTCACTGCTGGAAATACCACTGTTCATAGACTCTGGGACAGGGGACTCACTACTGGAAATACCACTGTTCATAGACACCGGGACAGGGGACTCACTACTGGAAACACCACTGTTCATAGACACTGGGACAGGGGACTCACTACTGGAAACACCACTGTTCGTAGACACAGGGACAGGGGACTCACTACTGGAAACACCACTGTTCATATACACCAGGACAGGGGACTCACTCCTGGAAACACCACTGTTCATAGACACCGGGACAGGGGACTCACGACTGGAAACACCACTGTTCATCGACACCGGTACAGGGGACTCACGACTGGAAACACCACTGTTCAGAGACAGCGGGATAGTGGACACACTACTGGAAACTCCACTCTTCATAGACACCGGGACAGGGGACTCTCTGCTGGAAAAACCACAGTTCATATACTCCGGGACAGGGGACTCACTACGGGACACACCACTGTTATAGACACCGGGACAGGAGACTCACTACTGGGAACACCACTGTCCATAGACACCGGGACAGGGGAGTCACTACTGGAAACACCACTGTTCATAGACACCGGGACAGGGGACTCATGACTGGAAACACCAGTGTTCGTAGACACCGGGACAGGGGACTCACTGCTGAAAACACCACTGTTCATAGACATCGGGACACGGGATTCATTTCTGGAATCACCACTGTTCATAGACACCGGGACAGGGGGCTCACTACTGGAAACACCTCTGTTCATAGACACCGGGACAGGGGACTCTCTACTGGAAACACCACTGTTCATAGACACCGGGACAGGGGACTCAGCACTGGAAACACCACTGTTCATAGACACCGGGACAGGGGACTCACTACTGGAAACACCACTGTTCATAGACACCGGGACAGGGGACTCACCACTGGAAACACCACTGTTCATAGACACCGGGACAGGGGTCTCACCACTGGAAACACCACTGTTGATAGACACCGGGACAGGGGACTCACCACTGGAAACACCACTGTTCATACACACCAGGACAGGGTACTCACGACTGGAAAAACCACTGTTCATAGACACCGGGACAGAGGACTCACTGCTGGAAACACCACTGTTCATAGACACCAGGACAGGGGACTCACTACAGGAAACACCACTGTTCCTGGACACCAGGACAGGGAACTCACTACTGGAAACATCATCGTTCATAGACAGCGGGACAGCGGACTCATGAATGGAAACACCACTGTTCCTAGACACTGGGACAGGGGACTCACTGCTGGAAACACCACTGTTCATAGACACCGGGGCAGGGGACTCACTGCTGGAAACACCTCTGTTCATAGACACCAGGACAGGGGACTCACTGCTAGAAACACAACTGTTCATAGACACCGGGACAGGGGACTCACCACTGGAAACACCACTGTTGATAGACACCGGGACAGGGGACTCACCACTGGAAACACCACTGTTCATACACACCAGGACAGGGGACTCACTACTGGAAACACCACTGTTCATAGACACCAGGAGAGGGGACTGAATGCTGGAAACACCACTGTTTATAGACACCGGGACAGGAGACTCACTACTGGGAACACCAGTGTTCGCAGACACCGGGACAGGGGACTCATTTCTGGAAACACCACTGTTCATAGACACGTGGACAGGGGACTCACTACTGGAGACCCCACTGTTCCCAGACACCGGGACAGGGGATTCACTGCTGGAAACACCACTGTTCATAGACAGTGGGACAGCGGACTCACGACTGGAAACACCACTGTTCATAGACACCGGGACATGGGACTCATTTCTGGAAACATCATTGTTCATAGACACCGAGAGAGCGGACTCACTACTGGAAACACCACTGTTCATACACACCGAGACAGGGGGTGCACCACTGGAAACAACACTGTTCATAGACACCGGGACAGGGGACTGACTACTGGAGACACCACTGTTCATAGACACCGGGACAGGGGACTCACGACTGGAAACACCACTGTTCATAGACACCGGGACAGGGGACTCACGACTGGAAACACCACTGTTCATAGACACCGGGACATGGGACTCATTTCTGGAAACATCATTGTTCATAGACACCGAGAGAGCGGACTCACTACTGGAAACACCACTGTTCATAGACTCCGGGACAGGGGACTCACTACTGGAAACAGCACTGTTCATCGACACTGGGAAAGTGGACTCACTACTGGAAACACCACTGTTCCTAAACACCGAGACAGGGGACACACTACTGGAAACAGCACTGTTCATAGACACTGGGACAGGTGACTCACTGCTGGAAATACCACTGTTCATAGACTCTGGGACAGGGGACTCACTACTGGAAATACCACTGTTCATAGACACCGGGACAGGGGACTCACTACTGGAAACACCACTGTTCATAGACACTGGGACAGGGGACACACTACTGGAAACACCACTGTTCATTGACTCCAGGACAGGGGACTCACTACTGGGAACACCAGTGTTCGTAGACACCGGGACAGGGGACTCACTGCTGAAATTACCACTGTTCATAGACACCGGGACAGGGAAATCATGACTGGAAACACCACTGTTCATAGACAGTGGGACAGGGCACTCACTACTGGAAACACCACTGTTAATAGACACCGGGACAGGGGACTCACAACTGGAAACACCACTGTTCATAGATACCGGGACAGGGGACTCACTACTGGAAACACCACTGTTCATAGACACCGGGACAAGGGACTCACTGCTGGAAACACCGCTGTCCAAAGACACCGGGACAGGGGACTCATTTCTGGAAACACCACTGTTCATAGACACGTGGACAGGGGACTCACTACTGGAGACCTCACTGTTCCCAGACACCGGGACAGGGGACTCACTACTGGAAACGCCACTGTTCATAGACAGCGGGACAGCGGACTCACTACTGGAAACACCACTGTTCATAGACACCGGGACATGGGACTCATTTCTGGAAACATCATTGTTCATAGACACCGAGAGAGCGGACTCACTACTGGAAACACCACTGTTCATAGACACCGAGACAGGGGGTGCACTACTGGAAACAACACTGTTCATAGACACCGGGACAGGGGACTGACTACTGGAGACACCACTGTTCATAGACACCGGGACAGGGGACTCACGACTGGAAACACCACTGTTCATCGACACTGGGAAAGTGGACTCACTACTGGAAACACCACTGTTCATAGACACCGAGACAGGGGACTCACTACTGGAAACAGCACTGTTCATAGACACTGGGACAGGTGACTCACTGCTGGAAATACCACTGTTCATAGACTCTGGGACAGGGGACTCACTACTGGAAATACCACTGTTCATAGACACCGGGACAGGGGACTCACTACTGGAAACACCACTGTTCATAGGCATTGGGACAGGGGACTCACTACTGGAAACACCACTGTTCATTGACTCCAGGACAGGGGACTCACTACTGGGAACACCACTGTTCATAGACACTGGGACATGGGAATCACTACTGGAAACACCACTGTTCGTAGACACCGGGACAGGGGACTCACTACTGGAAACACCACTGTTCATAGACACCAGGACAGGGGACTCACTACTGGAAACACCACTGTTCATAGACTCTGGGACAGGGGACTCACTACTGGAAATACCACTGTTCATAGACACCGGGACAGGGGCTCACTACTGGAAACACCACTGTTCATAGACACTGGGACATGGGAATCACTACTGGAAACACCATTGTTCGTAGACACCGGGACAGGGGACTCACTACTGGAAACACCACTGTTCATAGACACCAGGACAGGGGACTCACTACTGGAAACACCACTGTTCATAGACACCGGGACAGGGGACTCAGCACTGGAAACACCACTGTTCATAGACACCGGGACAGGGGACTCACTACTGGAAACACCACTGTTCATAGACACCGGGACAGGGGACTCACCACTGGAAACACCACTGTTCATAGACACCGGGACAGGGGTCTCACCACTGGAAACACCACTGTTGATAGACACCGGGACAGGGGACTCACCACTGGAAACACCACTGTTCATACACACCAGGACAGGGTACTCACGACTGGAAAAACCACTGTTCATAGACACCGGGACAGGGGACTCACTGCTGGAAACACCACTGTTCATAGACACCAGGACAGGGGACTCACTACAGGAAACACCACTGTTCCTGGACACCAGGACAGGGAACTCACTACTGGAAACATCATCGTTCATAGACAGCGGGACAGCGGACTCATGACTGGAAACACCACTGTTCCTAGACACTGGGACAGGGGACTCACTGCTGGAAACACCACTGTTCATAGACACCGGGGCAGGGGACTCACTGCTGGAAACACCTCTGTTCATAGACACCAGGACAGGGGACTCACTGCTAGAAACACAATTGTTCATAGACACCGGGACAGGGGACTCACCACTGGAAACACCACTGTTGATAGACACCGGGACAGGGGACTCACCACTGGAAACACCACTGTTCATACACACCAGGACAGGGGACTCACTACTGGAAACACCACTGTTCATAGACACCAGGAGAGGGGACTGAATGCTGGAAACACCACTGTTTATAGACACCGGGACAGGAGACTCACTACTGGGAACACCAGTGTTCGTAGACACCGGGACAGGGGACTCACTGCTGAAAACACCACTGTTCATAGACACCGGGACAGGGGACTCATTTCTGGAAACACCACTGTTCATAGACACGTGGACAGGGGACTCACTACTGGAGACCCCACTGTTCCCAGACACCGGGACAGGGGATTCACTGCTGGAAACACCACTGTTCACAGACAGCGGGACAGCGGACTCACGACTGGAAACACCACTGTTCATAGACACCGGGACATGGGACTCATTTCTGGAAACATCATTGTTCATAGACACCGAGAGAGCGGACTCACTACTGGAAACACCACTGTTCATACACACCGAGACAGGGGGTGCACCACTGGAAACAACACTGTTCATAGACACCGGGACAGGGGACTGACTACTGGAGACACCACTGTTCATAGACACCGGGACAGGGGACTCACGACTGGAAACACCACTGTTCATAGACACCGGGACAGGGGACTCACGACTGGAAACACCACTGTTCATAGACACCGGGACATGGGACTCATTTCTGGAAACATCATTGTTCATAGACACCGAGAGAGCGGACTCACTACTGGAAACACCACTGTTCATAGACACCGAGACAGGGGTTGCACTCCTGGAAACAACACTGTTCATAGACAGCGGGACAGGGGACTGACTACTGGAGACACCACTGTTCATAGACACCGGGACAGGGGACTCACGACTGGAAACACCACTGTTCATAGACACCGGGACAGGGGACTCACTACTGGAAACACCACTGTTCATCGACACTGGGAAAGTGGACTCACTACTGGAAACACCACTGTTCATAAACACCGAGACAGGGGACTCACTACTGGAAACAGCACTGTTCATAGACACTGGGACAGGTGACTCACTGCTGGAAATACCACTGTTCATAGACTCTGGGATAGGGGACTCACTACTGGAAATACCACTGTTCATAGACACCGGGACAGGGGACTCACTACTGGAAACACCACTGTTCATAGACACTGGGACAGGGGACTCACTACTGGAAACACCACTGTTCATTGACTCCAGGACAGGGGACTCACCACTGGGAACACCAGTGTTCGTAGACACCGGGACAGGGGACTCACTACTGAAATTACCACTGTTCATAGACACCGGGACAGGGAACTCATGACTGGAAACACCACTGTTCATAGACAGTGGGACAGGGCACTCACTACTGGAAACACCACTGTTAATAGACACCGGGACAGGGGACTCACTACTGGAAACACCACTGTTCATAGATACCGGGACAGGGGACTCACTACTGGAAACACCACTGTTCATAGACACCGGGACAAGGGACTCACTGCTGGAAACACCGCTGTCCAAAGACACCGGGACAGGGGACTCATTTCTGGAAACACCACTGTTCATAGACACGTGGACAGGGGACTCACTACTGGAGACCCCACTGTTCCCAGACACCGGGACAGGGGACTCACTACTGGAAACGCCATTGTTCATAGACAGCGGGACAGCGGACTCACTACTGGAAACACTACTGTTCATAGACACCGGGACATGGGACTCATTTCTGGAAACATCATTGTTCATAGACACCGAGAGAGCGGACTCACTGCTGGAAACACCACTGTTCATAGACACCGAGACAGGGGGTGCACTACTGGAAACAACACTGTTCATAGACACCGGGACAGGGGGCTGACTACTGGAGACACCACTGTTCATAGACACCGGGACAGGGGACTCACTACTGGAAACACCACTGTTCATAGACACCGGGACAGGGGACTCACTACTGGAAACACCACTGTTCATCGACACTGGGAAAGTGGACTCACTACTGGAAACACCACTGTTCATAGACACCGAGACAGGGGACTCACTACTGGAAACACAACTGTTCATAGACACTGGGACAGGTGACTCACTGCTGGAAATACCACTGTTCATAGACTCTGGGACAGGGGACTCACGACTGGAAATACCACTGTTCATAGACACCGGGACAGGGGACTCACTACTGGAAACACCACTGTTCATAGACACTGGGACAGGGGACTCACTACTGGAAACACCACTGTTCATAGACACCGGGACAGGGGACTCACGACTAGAAACACCACTGTTCATAGACACCGGGACAGGGGACTCACTACTGGAAACACCACTGTTCATCGACACCGGTACAGGGGACTCACTACTGGAAACACCACTGTTCAGAGACAGCGGGATAGTGGACTCACTACTGGAAACTCCACTCTTCATAGACACCGGGACAGGGGACTCTCTGCTGGAAAAACCACAGTTCATATACTCCGGGACAGGGGACTCACTAAGGGACACACCACTGTTATAGACACCGGGACAGGAGACTCACTACTGGGAACACCACTGTTCATAGACACCGGGACAGGGGAGTCACTACTGGAAACACCACTGTTCATAGACACCGGGACAGGGGACTCACGACTGGAAACACCAGTGTTCGTAGACACCGGGACAGGGGACTCACAACTGAAAACACCACTGTTCATAGACATCGGGACACGGGATTCATTACTGGAATCACCACTGTTCATAAACACCGGGACAGGGGGCTCACTACTGGAAACACCTCTGTTCACAGACACCGGGACAGGGGACTCTCTACTGGAAACACCACTGTTCATAGACACCGGGACAGGGACTCAGCACTGGAAACACCACTGTTTATAGACACCGGGACAGGAGACTCACTACTGGGAACACCACTGTCCATAGACACCGGGACAGGGGACTCACTACTGGAAACACCACTGTTCATAGACACCAGGACAGAGGACTCACTACAGGAAACACCACTGTTCCTAGACACCGGGACAGGGGACTCACTACTGGAAACACCATCGTTCATAGACACCGGGACAGGGGACTCACGACTGGAAATACCACTGTTCATAGATGACGGGGCAGCGGACTGACTACTGGAATCACCACTGTTTCGAGACATTGGGAGAGGAGACTGACGACTGCAAGCACCACTGTTCCTACACACTGTGACAGGGGACTCACTACTGGGAACACCACTGTTCATAGACACCGGGGCAGGGGACTCACGACTGGAAACACCACTGTTTTTAGATACCGGGACAGCGGAACTCACAACTGGAAACACCACTGTTCATAGACACCGGGACAGGGGACTCACTACTGGAAACACCACTGTTCATAGACACCGGGACAGGGGACTGACTACTGGAGACACCACTGTTCATAGACACCGGGACAGGGGACTCACTACTGGAAACACCACTGTTCATAGACATTGGGACAGGTGACTCACTGCTGGAAATACCACTGTTCATGGACTCTGGGACAGGGGACCCACTACTGGAAATACCACTGTTCATAGACACTGGGACAGGGGACTCACTACTGGAAACACCACTGTTCATAGACACTGCGACAGGGGACTCACTACTGGAAACACCACTGTTCGTAGACACAGGGACAGGGGACTCACTACTGGAAACACCACTGTTCATAGACACCAGGACAGGGGACTCACTACTGGAAACACCACTGTTCATAGACACCGGGAGAGGGGACTCACGACTGGAAACACCACTGTTCATCGACACCGGTACAGGGGACTCACGACTGGAAACACCACTGTTCAGAGACAGCGGGATAGTGGACTCACTACTGGAAACTCCACTCTTCATAGACACCGGGACAGGGGACTCTCTGCTGGAAAAACCACAGTTCATATACTCCGGGACAGGGGACTCACTACGTGACACACCACTGTTATAGACACTGGGACAGGAGACTCACTACTGGGAACACCACTGTCCATAGACACCGGGACAGTGGAGTCACTACTGGAAACACCACTGTTCATAGACACCGGGACAGGGGACTCATGACTGGAAACACAAGTGTTCGTAGACACCGGGACAGGGGACTCACTACTGAAAACACCACTGTTCATAGACATCGGGACACGGGATTCATTACTGGAATCACCACTGTTCATAGACACCAGGACAGGGGGCTCACTACTGGAAACACCTCTGTTCATAGACACCGGGACAGGGGATTCTCTACTGGAAACACCACTGTTCATAGACACCGGGACAGGGGACTCAGCACTGGAAACACCACTGTTCATAGACACCGGGACAGGGGACTCACTACTGGAAACACCACTGTTCATAGACACCGGGACAGGGGACTCACCACTGGAAACACCACTGTTCATAGACACCGGGACAGGGGTCTCACCACTGGAAACACCACTGTTGATAGACACCGGGACAGGGGACTCACCACTGGAAACACCACTGTTCATACACACCAGGACAGGGTACTCACGACTGGAAAAACCACTGTTCATAGACACCGGGACAGGGGACTCACTGCTGGAAACACCACTGTTCATAGACACCAGGACAGGGGACTCACTACAGGAAACACCACAGTTCCTGGACACCAGGACAGGGAACTCACTACTGGAAACATCATCGTTCATAGACAGCGGGACAGCGGACTCATGACTGGAAACACCACTGTTCCTAGACACTGGGACAGGGGACTCACTGCTGGAAACACCACTGTTCATAGACACCGGGGCAGGGGACTCACTGCTGGAAACACCTCTGTTCATAGACACCAGGACAGGGGACTCACTGCTAGAAACACAACTGTTCATAGACACCGGGACAGGGGACTCACCACTGGAAACACCACTGTTCATACACACCAGGACAGGGGACTCACTACTGGAAACACCACTGTTCATAGACACCAGGAGAGGGGACTGAATGCTGGAAACACCACTGTTTATAGACACCGGGACAGGAGACTCACTACTGGGAACACCAGTGTTCGTAGACACCGGGACAGGGGACTCACTACTGAAAACACCACTGTTCATAGACACCGGGACAGCGGACTCATTTCTGGAAACACCACTGTTCATAGACACGTGGACAGGGGACTCACTACTGGAGACCCCACTGTTCCCAGACACCGGGACAGGGGATTCACTGCTGGAAACACCACTGTTCATAGACAGCGGGACAGCGGACTCACGACTGGAAACACCACTGTTCATAGACACCGGGACATGGGACTCATTTCTGGAAACATCATTGTTCATAGACACCGAGAGAGCGGACTCACTACTGGAAACACCACTGTTCATACACACCGAGACAGGGGGTGCACCACTGGAAACAACACTGTTCATAGACACCGGGACAGGGGACTGACTACTGGAGACACCACTGTTCATAGACACCGGGACAGGGGACTCACGACTGGAAACACCACTGTTCATAGACACCGGGACAGGGGACTCACGACTGGAAACACCACTGTTCATAGACACCGGGACATGGGACTCATTTCTGGAAACATCATTGTTCATAGACACCGAGAGAGCGGACTCACTACTGGAAACACCACTGTTCATAGACACCGAGACAGGGGTTGCACTACTGGAAACAACACTGTTCATAGACAGCGGGACAGGGGACTGACTACTGGAGACACCACTGTTCATAGACACCGGGACAGGGGACTCACGACTGGAAACACCACTGTTCATAGACACCGGGACAGGGGACTCACGACTGGAAACACCACTGTTCATCGACACTGGGAAAGTGGACTCACTACTGGAAACACCACTGTTCATAAACACCGAGACAGGGGACTCACTACTGGAAACAGCACTGTTCATAGACACTGGGACAGGTGACTCACTGCTGGAAATACCACTGTTCATAGACTCTGGGACAGGGGACTCACTACTGGAAATACCACTGTTCATAGACACCGGGACAGGGGACTCACTACTGGAAACACCACTGTTCATAGACACTGGGACAGGGGACTCACTACTGGAAACACAACTGTTCATTGACTCCAGGACAGGGGACTCACTACTGGGAACACCAGTGTTCGTAGACACCGGGACAGGGGACTCACTACTGAAATTACCACTGTTCATAGACACCGGGACAGGGAACTCATGACTGGAAACACCACTGTTCATAGACAGTGGGACAGGGCACTCACTACTGGAAACACCACTGTTAATAGACACCGGGACAGGGGACTCACTACTGGAAACACCACTGTTCATAGATACCGGGACAGGGGACTCACTACTGGAAACACCACTGTTAATAGACACCGGGACAAGGGACTCACTGCTGGAAACACCGCTGTCCAAAGACACCGGGACAGGGGACTCATTTCTGGAAACACCACTGTTCATAGACACGTGGACAGGGGACTCACTACTGGAGACCCCACTGTTCCCAGACAGCGGGACAGGGGACTCACTACTGGAAACGCCACTGTTCATAGACAGCGGGACAGCGGATTCACTACTGGAAACACCACTGTTCATAGACACCGGGACATGGGACTCATTTCTGGAAACATCATTGTTCATAGACACCGAGAGAGCGGACTCACTACTGGAAACACCACTGTTCATAGACACCGAGACAGGGGGTGCACTACTGGAAACAACACTGTTCATAGACACCGGGACAGGGGACTGACTACTGGAGACACCACTGTTCATAGACACCGGGACAGGGGACTCACTACTGGAAACACCACTGTTCATAGACACCGGGACAGGGGACTCACTACTGGAAACACCACTGTTCATCGACACTGGGAAAGTGGACTCACTGCTGGAAACACCACTGTTCATAGACACCGAGACAGGGGACTCACTACTGGAAACACAACTGTTCATAGACACTGGGACAGGTGACTCACTGCTGGAAATACCACTGTTCATAGACTCTGGGACAGGGGACTCACTACTGGAAATACCACTGTTCATAGACACCGGGACAGGGGACTCACTACTGGAAACACCACTGTTCATAGACACTGGGACAGGGGACTCACTACTGGAAACACCACTGTTCGTAGACACCGGGACAGGGGACTCACGACTAGAAACACCACTGTTCATAGACACCAGGACAGGGGACTCACTACTGGAAACACCACTGTTCATAGACACCGGGACAGGGGACTCACTACTGGAAACACCACTGTTCATCGACACCGGTACAGGGGACTCACGACTGGAAACACCACTGTTCAGAGACAGCGGGATAGTGGACTCACTACTGGAAACTCCACTCTTCATAGACACCGGGACAGGGGACTCTCTGCTGGAAAAACCACAGTTCATATACTCCGGGACAGGGGACTCACTAAGGGACACACCACTGTTATAGACACCGGGACAGGAGACTCACTACTGGGAACACCACTGTCCATAGACACCGGGACCGGGGAGTCACTACTGGAAACTCCACTGTTCATAGACACCGGGACAGGGGACTCACGACTGGAAACACCAGTGTTCGTAGACACCGGGACAGGGGACTCACAACTGAAAACACCACTGTTCATAGACATCGGGACACGGGATTCATTACTGGAATCACCACTGTTCATAAACACCGGGACAGGGGGCTCACTACTGGAAACACCTCTGTTCACAGACACCGGGACAGGGGACTCTCTACTGGAAACACCACTGTTCATAGACACCGGGACAGGGGACTCAGCACTGGAAACACCACTGTTCATAGACACCGGGACAGGGGACTCACTACTGGAAACACCACTGTTCATAGACACCGGGACAGGGACTCATTGCTGGAAACACAACTGTTTATAGACACCGGGACAGGAGACTCACTACTGGGAACACCACTGTCCATAGACACCGGGACAGGGGACTCACTACTGGAAACACCACTGTTCATAGACACCAGGACAGAGGACTCACGACAGGAAACACCACTGTTCCTAGACACCGGGACAGGGGACTCACGACTGGAAACACCATCGTTCATAGACACCGGGACAGGGGACTCACGACTGGAAATACCACTGTTCATAGATGACGGGGCAGCGGACTGACTACTGGAATCACCACTGTTTCGAGACATTGGGAGAGGAGACTGACGACTGCAAGCACCACTGTTCCTAGACACTGTGACAGGGGACTCACTACTGGGTACACCACTGTTCATAGACACCGGGGCAGGGGACTCACGACTGGAAACACCACTGTTTTTAGATAACGGGACAGCGGAACTCACAACTGGAAACACCACTGTTCATAGACACCGGGACAGTGGACTCACTACTGGAAACACCACTGTTCATAGACACCGGGACAGGGGCTGACTACTGGAGACACCACTGTTCATAGACACCGGGACAGGGGACTCACTACTGGAAACACCACTGTTCATAGACATTGGGACAGGTGACTCACTGCTGGAAATACCACTGTTCATGGACTCTGGGACAGGGGACCCACTACTGGAAATACCACTGTTCATAGACACTGGGACAGGGGACTCACTACTGGAAACACCACTGTTCGTAGACACCGGGACAGGGGACTCAATACTGGAAGCACCACTGTTCATAGACTCCAGGACAGGGGACTCACTACTGGAAACTCCACTGTTCATAGACACCGGGACAGCGGCCTCACTCCTGGAAAAACCACAGTTGATATACTCCGGGACAGGGGACTCACTACGGGACACACCACTGTTATAGACTCCGGGACAGGGGGCTCACTACTGGAAACACTTCTGTTCATAGACACCGGGACAGGGGACTCACTGCTGGAAACACCACTGTTAATAGTCACCGGGACAGGAGACTCAGTACTGGGAACACCACTGTTCATAGACACCAGGACAGAGGACTCACTACAGGAAACACCACTGTTCCTAGACACCGGGACAGGGGACTCACTACTGGAAACACCACTGTTCATAGACACCGGGACAGGGGACTCACTACTGGAAACACCGCTGTTCATAGACACCGGGACAGGTGACTCACTGCTGGAAACACCAAAGTCCATAGACAGCGGGTCAGGGGAATCACTACTGGAAACACCACTGTTCATTCACTCCAGGACAGCGGCCTCACGACTGCAAACACCATTGTTCATAGTCACCGGGTCAGGGGACTCAATACTGGAAACACCACTGTTCATAGACAAGAGGACGGGGGACTCACTACTGGAAACAGCACTGTTCATACACACCGGGACAGGGGTCTCACAGCTGGAAACACCACTGTTCATAGACACCGGGACAGGGGACTCACTACTGCAAACACCATTGTTCATAGACACCGGGACAGGGGACTCACTCCTGGAAACACCACTGTTCATAGACACCGGTACAGGGGAATCACTATTGGAAACACCACACTTCATAGACACCGGGATAGGGGTCTTATCACTGTAAACACCACTGTTCATAGACACCGGGCCAGGGGACTCACTACTGGAAACGCCACTGTTCATAGAAACCGGGACAGGGGACACACTACTGGAAACATCACTGTTCATAATCCCCGGGACAGGGGACTCACTACAGGAAACACGACTGTTCATAGACACCGGGACATTGGACTCACTACTGGAAACACCACGGCTCATAGACACGGGGACAGGGGGACTCACTACTGGAAACACCAATGCTCATAGACACCGGGACAGGTGAGTCGCTACTGTAAACATTACTGTTCATAGACACCGGGACAGGGGACTCACTACTGGAATCACCACTGTTCATAGACACCGGGACAGTGGACTCACTACTGGAAACACCACTGTTCATAGACACCAGGACAGGGGACTCAATACTGGAAACACCACTGTTCATAGACAAGGGGACAGGGGCTCATTACTGGAAACACCACTGTTCATAGACACCGGGACAGGGGTCTCACAACTGGAAACACCAATGTTCATTGACACCGGGACAGGGGACACACTACTGGAAACACCATTGTTCTTAGACACCGGGACAGGGGACTCACTACTGGAAACACCACTGTTCATAAACACCGGGACAGGGGGCTCACTACTGGAAACACCACTGTTCATAGACACCAAGACAGGGGACTCACTACTGGAAACACCACTCTTCATAGACACCGGGATAGGGGTCTCATCACTGTAAACACCACTGCTCATAGACACCGGGCCAGGGGACTCACGACTGGAAACACCACTTTTCATAGACACCGGGATAGGGGACACACTACTGGAAACACCACTGCTCATAATCCCCGGGGAGAGGGGACTCACTACTGGAAACACCGCTGTTCATAGACACCGGGACAGTGGACTCACTACTGGAAACAACACGGTTCATAGATGCGGGGACAGGGGGACTCACTACTGGAAACACCAATGTTGATAAACACTGGGACAGGTGAGTCACTACTGTAAACATTACTGTTCATAGACACTGGGACAGGGGACTCACTACTGGAATCACCACTGTTCATAGACACCGGGAAAGGGGGCTCACTACTGGAAACTCCAATCTCCATCGACACCTGGACCGGGGACTCACTGCTGGAAACACCACTGTTCGTAGACACCCGACAGGGGACTCACTACTGGAAGCACCACTGTTCATAGACACCGGGACAGGGGACTAACTACTGGAAACACCACTGTTCACAGAAACCGGGACAGGGGACTCACTACTGGAAGCACCACTGTTCATAAACACCAGGACAGGGGACACACTACTGCAAACACCACTGTTCATAGACACTGGGACAGGGGACTCACTACTGGAAACATTACTGTTCATAGGCACCGGGACAGGGGACTCACTACTGGAAACACCACTGTTCATTCACACCGGGCAGGGGCCTCACTACTGGAAACACAACTGTTCATAGACACCGGGACAGGTGACTCACTACTGGAAACACCACTATTCATACACACGGGGAGAGGGGACTCACTACAGGAAACACCACTGTTCATAGACACCGGGACAGGGGACACACTAGTGGAAACACCACTGTTCATAGACACTGGGACAGGGGTCTCACTACTGGAAACACCACTGTTCATAGACACCGGGACAGTGGACTCACAACTGGAAACACCACTGTTCATAGACACCATGACAGGGGACTCACAGCTGGGAACGCCACTGTTCATAGACACCGGGACAGGGGACTTACTGCTGGAAACACCACTGTTCATAGACACCAGGACAGGGGACACACTACTGGAAACACCACTGTTCATAGACAGCAGGACAGGGGACTCACTACTGGAAACAGCACTGTTCATAGACACCGGGACAGGGGACTCACTACTGGAAACACCACTGTTCATAGACACCAGGACAGGGGACTCACTACTGGAAACAGCACTGTTCATAGGCACTGGGACAGGGGACTCACTACTGGAAACACCACTGATCATAGACACCGGAACAGGGGACTCACTACTGGAAGCACCTCTGTCCATAGATAGCGGGTCAGGGGTCTCACGACTGGAAACAACACTGTTCATTCACACAGGGACAGGGGCCTCACTACTGGAAACACAAGTGTTCATTATCACCGGGACAGGGGACTCAATACTGGAAAAAGCACTGTTCATAGACAAGGGGACAGGGGACTCACTACTGCAAACACCACTGTTCTTAGACACCGGGACAGGGGTCTCACAACTGGAAACACAAATGTTCATTGACACTGGGTCAGGGGACTCACTAATGGAAACACCATTGTTCATAGACACCGGGACAGGGGACACACTACTGGAAACAGCACTGTTCATAGACAGCGGGACAGGGGGCTCACTGCTGGAAACACCACTATTCATAGACACCGGGACAGGGGACTCACTACTGGAAACAACACTCTTCATAGACACTGCGACAGGGGACTCACTACTGTAAACTCCACTGTTCATAGACACCGGGACAGTGCACTCACTGCTGGAAACACCACGGTTCATAGATGCGGGGACAGGGGGACTCACTACTGGAAACAGCAATGTTCATAGACACCGGGACAGGTGAGTCACTAGTGGAATCACCACTGTTCATAGACACCGGGACAGGGGACTCACTACTGGAAACACCACTCTCCATCGACATCTGGACCGGGGACTCACTACTGGAAACACCAATGTTCGTAGACACCGGGACAGGGGACTCACTACTGGAAAAACCACTGTTCATAGACACCGGGACAGGGGACTCACTACTGGAAGCACCTCTGTTCACAGTTACCGGGACAGTGGACTCACTACTGAAAACACCACCTTTCAGAGACAGCGGGACAGGGGACACACTACTGGAAACACCACTGTTCATAGACACTAGGACAGGGGACACACTACTGGAAACACCACTGTTCATACACACCGGGACAGGGGACACAGTACTGGAAACACCACTGTTCATAGACACCGGTATAAGGGACTCACTGCTGGAAACACCACTGTTCATAGACACTAGGAAAGGGGACTCACGACTGGAAACAGCACTGTTCATAGAAACCGGAACAGGGGACCCACTGCTGGAAACACCACTGTTCATAGACACCAGGAGAGGGGACTCACAACTGGAAACACCACTGTTCATAGACACCGGGACAGGGGACTCACTACTGGAAACACCACTGATCATAGACACCGGGACAGGGGACTCACTGCTGGAAACACCACTGTTCATAGCCACCGGGACAGGGGACACACTACTGACATAGCACTATTCATAGACACGGGGACAGGGGAATCACCAGTGGAAACACCACTGTTCATAAACACCGGGACAGGGGACTCACTACTGGAAACACCACTGTTCATAGACCCCGGGACAGGGGAGTCACTGCTGGAAACACCACTGTTCATGGACGCCGGGACAGGTGACTCACTACTGGAAACATCAAAGTCCATAGACAGCGGGTCAAGGGAATCACGACTGGAAACACCACTGTTCATTCACACCAGGACAGGGGCCTCACTACTGCAAACACCATTGTTCATAGTCACCGGGTCAGGGGACTCAATACTGGAAACACCACTGTTCATAGACAAGGGGACGGGGGGCTCACTACTGGAAACACCACTGTTCATAGACACCGGGACAGGGGACTCACTCCTGGAAACACCACTGTTCATAGACACCGGGACAGGGGCTCACTACTGGAAACACCACTGTTCATAGACACCGGGACAGGGGACTCACGATTGGAAACACCACACTTCATGGACACCGGGATAGGGGTCTCATCACTGTAA
This sequence comes from Somniosus microcephalus, assembly GCF_052327205.1. Lineage (NCBI taxonomy): Eukaryota > Metazoa > Chordata > Chondrichthyes > Squaliformes > Somniosidae > Somniosus > Somniosus microcephalus. Next base: position 58,822,575 of record NW_028225179.1, read on the forward strand.
ACACCACTGTTCATAGACACCGGGCCAGGGGACTCACTACTGGAAACACCACTGTTCATAGACACCGGGACAGGGGACACACTACTGGAAACACCACTGTTCATAATCCCCGGGACAGGGGACTCGTTACTGGAAACACGACTGTTCATAGACACCGGGACAGTGGACTATCTACTGGAAACTCCACGGTTCATAGACGCGGGGACAGGGGGACTCACTACTGGAAACACCAATGTTCATAGACACCGGGACAGGTGAGTCACTACTGCAAACATTACTGTTCATAGACACCGGGACAGGGGACTCACTGCTGGAATCACCACTGTTCATAAACACCAGGACAGGGGACTCAATACTGGAAACACCACTGTTCATAGACAAGGGGACAGGGGACTCACTGCTGGAAACACCACTGTTCATAGACACCGGGACAGGGGTCTCACAACTGGAAACACCAATGTTCATTGACACCGGGACAGGGGACACACTACTGGATACACCATTGTTCATAGACACCGGGACAGGCGACTCACTACTGGAAACACCACTGTTCATAAACACCGGGACAGGGGGCTCACTACTGGAAACACCACTGTTCATAGACACCAAGACAGGGGATTCACTACTGGAAACACCACTCTTCATAGACACCGGGATAGGGGTCTCATCGCTGTAAACACCACTGCTCATAGACACCGGGCCAGGGGACTCACGACTGGAAACACCACTTTTCATAGACACCGGGATAGGGGACACACTACAGGAAACACCACTGTTCATAATCCCCGGGGAGAGGGGACGCACTACTGGAAACACCACTGTTCGTAGACACCGGGACAGTGGACTCACGACTGGAAACAACACGGTTCATAGATGCGGGGACAGGGGGACTCACTACTGGAAACACCAATGTTGATAGACACTGGGACAGGTGAGTCACTACTGTAAACATTACTGTTCATAGACACCGGGACAGGGGACTCACTGCTGGAATCACCACTGTTCATAGACACCAGGACAGGGGACTCACTACTGGAAACTCCACTCTCCATCGACACCTGGACCGGGGACTCACTACTGGAAAAACCACTGTTCATAAACACCAGGACAGGGGACACACTACTGGAAACACCACTGTTCATAGACACCAGGACAGGGGACTCACTGCTGGAAACACCACTGTTCATAGACACCGGGACAGGGGACTCACTGCTGGAAACACCACTGTTCATAGACACCAGGACAGGGGACACACTACTGGAAACACCACAGTTCATAGAAACCGGGACAGGGGACGCAGTACTGGAAACACCACTGTTCATAGACAGCGGGTCAGGGGACACACTGCTGGAAACACCACTGTTCATAGACAGTGGGACAGTGGACTCACTACTGGAAACACCACTGTTCATAGACACCAGGACAGGGGACACACTACTGGAAACACCACAGTTCATAGAAACCGGGACAGGGGACGCAGTACTGGAAACACCACTGTTCATAGACAGCGGGTCAGGGGACACACTGCTGGAAACACCACTGTTCATAGACAGTGGGACAGGGGACTCACTACTGGAAACACCACTCTCCATCGACATCTGGACCGGGGACTCACTACTGGAAACACCAATGTTCGTAGACACCGGGACAGGGGACTCACTACTGGAAAAACCACTGTTCATAGACACCGGGACAGGGGACTCACTACTGGAAGCACCTCTGTTCACAGTTACCGGGACAGTGGACTCACTACTGAAAACACCACCTTTCAGAGACAGCGGGACAGGGGACACACTACTGGAAACACCACTGTTCATAGACACTAGGACAGGGGACACACTACTGGAAACACCACTGTTCATACACACCGGGACAGGGGACACAGTACTGGAAACACCACTGTTCATAGACACCGGTATAAGGGACTCACTGCTGGAAACACCACTGTTCATAGACACGAGGAAAGGGGACTCACGACTGGAAACAGCACTGTTCATAGAAACCGGAACAGGGGACCCACTGCTGGAAACACCACTGTTCATAGACACCAGGAGAGGGGACTCACAACTGGAAACACCACTGTTCATAGACACCGGGACAGGGGACTCACTACTGGAAACACCACTGATCATAGACACCGGGACAGGGGACTCACTGCTGGAAACACCACTGTTCATAGCCACCGGGACAGGGGACACACTACTGACATAGCACTATTCATAGACACGGGGACAGGGGAATCACCAGTGGAAACACCACTGTTCATAAACACCGGGACAGGGGACTCACTACTGGAAACACCACTGTTCATAGACCCCGGGACAGGGGAGTCACTGCTGGAAACACCACTGTTCATGGACGCCGGGACAGGTGACTCACTACTGGAAACATCAAAGTCCATAGACAGCGGGTCAAGGGAATCACGACTGGAAACACCACTGTTCATTCACACCAGGACAGGGGCCTCACTACTGCAAACACCATTGTTCATAGTCACCGGGTCAGGGGACTCAATACTGGAAACACCACTGTTCATAGACAAGGGGACGGGGGGCTCACTACTGGAAACACCACTGTTCATAGACACCGGGACAGGGGACTCACTCCTGGAAACACCACTGTTCATAGACACCGGGACAGGGGCTCACTACTGGAAACACCACTGTTCATAGACACCGGGACAGGGGACTCACGATTGGAAACACCACACTTCATGGACACCGGGATAGGGGTCTCATCACTGTAAACACCACTGTTCATAGACACCGGGCCAGGGGACTCACTACTGGAAACACCACTGTTCATAGACACCGGGACAGGGGACACACTACTGGAAACACCACTGTTCATAATCCCCGGGACAGGGGACTCGTTACTGGAAACACGACTGTTCATAGACACCGGGACAGTGGACTATCTACTGGAAACTCCACGGTTCATAGACGCGGGGACAGGGGGACTCACTACTGGAAACACCAATGTTCATAGACACCGGGACAGGTGAGTCACTACTGCAAACATTACTGTTCATAGACACCGGGACAGGGGACTCACTGCTGGAATCACCACTGTTCATAAACACCAGGACAGGGGACTCAATACTGGAAACACCACTGTTCATAGACAAGGGGACAGGGGACTCACTGCTGGAAACACCACTGTTCATAGACACCGGGACAGGGGTCTCACAACTGGAAACACCAATGTTCATTGACACCGGGACAGGGGACACACTACTGGATACACCATTGTTCATAGACACCGGGACAGGCGACTCACTACTGGAAACACCACTGTTCATAAACACCGGGACAGGGGGCTCACTACTGGAAACACCACTGTTCATAGACACCAAGACAGGGGATTCACTACTGGAAACACCACTCTTCATAGACACCGGGATAGGGGTCTCATCGCTGTAAACACCACTGCTCATAGACACCGGGCCAGGGGACTCACGACTGGAAACACCACTTTTCATAGACACCGGGATAGGGGACACACTACAGGAAACACCACTGTTCATAATCCCCGGGGAGAGGGGACGCACTACTGGAAACACCACTGTTCGTAGACACCGGGACAGTGGACTCACGACTGGAAACAACACGGTTCATAGATGCGGGGACAGGGGGACTCACTACTGGAAACACCAATGTTGATAGACACTGGGACAGGTGAGTCACTACTGTAAACATTACTGTTCATAGACACCGGGACAGGGGACTCACTGCTGGAATCACCACTGTTCATAGACACCAGGACAGGGGACTCACTACTGGAAACTCCACTCTCCATCGACACCTGGACCGGGGACTCACTACTGGAAAAACCACTGTTCATAAACACCAGGACAGGGGACACACTACTGGAAACACCACTGTTCATAGACACCAGGACAGGGGACTCACTGCTGGAAACACCACTGTTCATAGACACCGGGACAGGGGACTCACTGCTGGAAACACCACTGTTCATAGACACCAGGACAGGGGACACACTACTGGAAACACCACAGTTCATAGAAACCGGGACAGGGGACGCAGTACTGGAAACACCACTGTTCATAGACAGCGGGTCAGGGGACACACTGCTGGAAACACCACTGTTCATAGACAGTGGGACAGTGGACTCACTACTGGAAACACCACTGTTCATAGACACCAGGACAGGGGACTCACTACAGGAAACAGCACTGTTCATAGACACCGGGAGAGGGGACCACTACTGGAAACACCACTGCTCATAGACACCAGGGCAGGGGACTCACAACTGGAAACACCACTGTTCATAGACACCGGGACAGGAGACTCACTACTGGAAACACCACTGTTCCTACACACTGGGACAAGGGACTCACTACTGGAAACACCACTGATCATAGACACCGGGACAGGGGACTCACTGCTGGAAACACCACTGTTCATAGACACCGGGACAGGGGACTCACTACTGGAAACACCACTGTTCATAGACACCGGGACAGGGGTCTCACTACTGGAAACACCGCTGTTCATAGACACCGGGACAGGTGACTCACTACTGGAAACACCAAAGTCCATAGACAGCGGGTCAGGGGAATCACTACCGGTAACACCACTGTTCATTCAGACCAGGACAGGGGCCTCACTACTGCAAACACCATTGTTCATAGTCACCGAGTCAGGGGACTCAATACTGGAAACACCACTGTTCATAGACAAGGGGACGGGGGTCTCACAACTGGAAACACCACTGTTCATAGACACCGGGACAGGGGACTCACAACTGGAAACACCATTGTTCATAGACACCGGGAAAGGGGCTCACTACTGGAAACACCACTGTTCATAGACACAGGGACAGGGGACTCACTATTGGAAACACCACACTTCATAGACACCGGGATAGGGGTCTCATCACTTTTAACACCACTGTTCGTAGAAACCGGGCCAGGGGACTCACTACTGGAAACACCACGGT